>NC_045599.1:35504652-36134637 GCF_009762305.2 Zalophus californianus | reverse complement strand
TTATTTATGGATTAAGAGCTAAGGAGGCTCTTAGAAGCCTAATTCAATCCCTTCATTTCTTAAATAAGAAAAATGAGCCGTTCAAAGATTCAGTGCTTTACCCACAATCACCCAGCTCCCTCCCAGCTGAGTCAAAACTAAGATCCAGCGCCCTCCTTCCCTGGTCTGTGGTGGTTTCTGCTTGGGGGCAGGTGGCCTGCATTCTTATCCATTGCTAGTGTCCTGTGTGGACTAGTAAAGTTAAACAGCATATTTAATCCCTTTCAGAAGGTTTGGATACATTCTCTTTTATTAGGCCCAGATTGTTGGCAAATTCAACCTGATTTGTGATTGGCTTGTTCTAACTGAAGCCAACAGGAGTGACCTAACAATTTGCCATAGACATTGTTTTGTTCCTAATTTCAGTTTGTATTAGAATACAAAATCCAGTATTGTGAGAAACAGTAATAAATTATTACTTTGTCTAACCCAGGAAAAAAAATCAGTGAATTAAAAAAAAAAAAAAACATGTGACCAACATCTACAGACTTAATATTTGATTGACTTCCTAATTTTTTAGGTAAAATATTTTAGATAAAAATGGAAGTTTGCTTATTAATCTTTGTTCTTGATTACCAATTGTCACTTGACTCTACAGCATATGAGAGGACTGGCCATTCTCCCTCTTCATTAAGTCCAATTTGAAACATTTGATCATTATTAGAGATTTTATATGCATAATGGCTCCATAGCAGTTCCTTTTTTTTTAAATATCCAGCAATTTTTTTATTATGTTATGTTAATCACCATACCTTACATCATTAGTTTTTGATGTAGTGTTCCATGATTCATTGTCTGTGCATAACACCCAGTGCTCCATGCAGAACGTGCCCTCCTCAATACCCATCACCGGGCTAACCCATCCCCCTACCCCCCACCCCTCTCAAACCCTCAGTTTGTTTCTCAGAGTCCATAGCAGTTCCTTTTAAATCATGAGATTTTGAGCAATGTGGTGACTGCACTTTGGTGCTGAACTTATTTTTTATTTGAACTTTTAAATTCCATTGCTAGTACTTTAATTACAGAAAAAAATATCAAAATTTTAAAGATTTTTTTTTTATTTGAGAGAGAGAGAGAATGTGCATGCACAAGCAGGGCGTAGGGGCAGAGGGGGAGGGAGAGAAGGAGGGAGAGGGACAGGCAGACTCTGCACTGAGCATGGAGCCCAATGTGGGGTTGGATCCCACACACACCCCCACCCAAGATGACCTGAGCTGAAATCAAGAGTGAGATGCTTAACTGACTGAGCTACCCAGGTGCCCCCCAACAAAATAACCAAATTTTAAGACACTTTTAAACCAAGAGTACAGAGCATATGCTAATTCAGTGGTGCTATTATTTGAATGGTAATGAAAGTGGCCATTTTGTACAAAAAATATGGACTCTTCTTTAAAAATCAAATTCCATATTTAATACATCAAATTCAGGTTCTTGTTTTTATTTTAGCTTTGTATAGTCTCAACATCTTAAGCGTTTCCAGGTAATATACTGTAATGGAAATTTTATCAGCTTCAATTTATCACCGAAACCCTGCCTTAATGCTTTTAGATCTTTACTGGTTTTTTAATTATAAAATTTTATTTATTTAGGGCGCCTGGGTGGCTCAGTTGGTTAAGCGACTGCCTTCAGCTCAGGTCATGATCCTGGAGTCACTGGATCAAGTCCTGCATCGGGCTCCCTGCTCGGCAGGGGGTCTGCTTCTCCCTCTGACCCTCACCCCTCTCATGCGCTCTCTCTCTCATTCTCTCTCTCTCAAATAAATAAATAAAATCTTTAAAAAAATTTTATTTATTTAGTTAAAACACACATATATGGGTTTTTCAGTGATATTATTGGAATATTTATCATTTACCTCAGGCAAAAACTATAAAAGAGTATTTCAAAATTCATCCAGTTGAAGGTTTTTGAATTGAATGCTTTTGAAAAGAGATTACTTCATTCTTTAAAATCCAGTTCACCACTTAAATATATTTCACAAAGATTGGAGTTGGTTTCATTCAGGTAAGGGAGGGTTTAGATGCATATTCAACATTTTTTACCAAATGAGACTTTATCTGCAACAATACTGCTACATGTGTAACCCTTGTTTAAAAGTACAGTGCAGCAAAGCAGGAAAGGCCCTTTTTATAAGAAAAGCAGTAAATATGCATAGAAAACAAGAAGGTCACATAATATATACAGATGTAAAATGAAAGGTAAAATGCTCCTACACACATATTTCACTTTGAAAAAGTTAGTGAGTATATTGATCGAGCAAATTTCTAGAAATAAAATTGCTGGGTCAAGGAATATGTGCATTTACATTTTGACACATATTCCCCAGCATCCCCATGAAGAGTTTGTACTGATGGATATCCTTATAGGAGAGTATAAGAAGGCCTCTTTCTCCACATTCTTGACCACATTGTATGTTATTAAATATTTTAATCTTTGTCAATCTGATAGATGAAAAATGACATCTTACCTTTGAGTAAGTTGAATATCTTTTCACATTGATAAGCCACTTGTTTCTTTTTTTCTAAACCGAAAATTCTTACCTTTCTCCTTTCCCATTTTTCTTTGATTCATCTTCATTTCTTGATTTTTAAGATCCCTTTTTAAAAATTTAAAAATTTAAAAAACCTACTTTTTTATCATGTGTGCTGAAAGTATTTTCCCAGTTTGCTCTCATTTCTGCCATGCAAAGATGTTTAATTCTTATCGATTTAAATTTATCATTTATTCCCTATCTGGCTTTTGTGTTCAGTATCTTGCTGAGGAAGGACTTCACCATTTGAGGGTTTTCTTCTCTTGTTCTCTTCTGGTACTTTATCAGTTTCACTCTTTAAATATATAAATACTTAAATCTTTGACCTGTCTCATGGAAGGAATGATACAGCTTTATTTTTTCTCAAAATGATTAATTATTTCAGAAACATTTATTTGAATAATCTGTATTTTCCTCTCCAGTTTGAAGTCTTCCTTTATTATATACTAAATATCTATATGAGTTTTCTTGGATAGTTAAGCTTATTTCTAGACTCCATGCCATTTATTGTTTTGTCTTTTTAGCCAGGACACTGATTAATGGCTACAGTTTTTAATTTTAATATACTTTCAAGCCAGCTTGTCAAGTTCTGAAAAAATGGAGCTCAAGTGAGCAAAAGAGAGAGAAAATGAAAGGAACCTTAGTATTGTGGTCAAGATCACTTTTAATTGATCAATTTAGAGTGAATTAATATCTCTATGGTATTAAATATTCCAACTCAAGCTGATGGAATGGCTTCTATTTAAATTTTCTTTATAGAAATAGAGTTTTAAAATTTCCTTTATGTATCTTAAGCATTTTTGTTACGTTTATTTCAGATATTTTATATTTTTATTTTTATAAATGGAATATGCCTGATTCTTATAGAACTATCAATGGTTTTTCTTATGGCAAGTTATATCTACTATTTATTAATAATTTTTATTGGCTACTGCAGTCTGTCAAATGAATTTTTGGCATCTGTACAAAAATGGTCAAATGGCTCTTCTCCTTTGACCTATGACTATGGTGAATGATATTAATAGATTTACTACTATCGAACCATCCTTGCATTGCTTGCATAGAGTAGAATGTATTATGCTGTGAATGCCCTGCTGCTAATGTTTTAGTTGAGACCAATCCCAAGTTTTCAGAACAAGCAAAAGCTGCCACATCTGGTTTATTCTCTGCTTTATACTTAGCACATAATACCAAGCCCTGTGCCTGAAGCAGAAAAACTCAATACATATTTGTGAAAAGCAGGGTGGTTCCATGAGTCACTTGATTTAATTCTCTCTTGACTTTTCTGGTCTGTTCTAGAAAGAGAATCCATGACTAAGAGCAGAGTAAAGTTCAATGAGTTGGTCATGTGAGGATGCATCCAGGTTCTTTGAAAAATTCTTTGTGTGTTCACATGATTTTTTTTTGATTACTCATAACCTTTTTGGGTCCATTCTCCCCTGTTTTGACTAGACATGTTTTACATCTTGAGCAATCCTCCAGACATCAGCAAAGACATCTCTGACACAAGCCTAAGCTTTCAGAACAAGCTGTTTTGCATTACTGTGAGGCCCAGCTAGGGTGTCTGACCAAACCCATGGGAAGTGGAGAACAGAGCTTGAGCTGGACCTGCCAAATTCCTGTGTTGGTTCAGTGGCCCCAATTTAATTGGCATAGCTAAATTACAGGGCCAGGGCTCTAGGCAGTGGCCCAGGACCCCGCCAATATAATTCCTGTAGGCACCTCTCTTTCACTCTTGCCATTCGCTTCCAGCAACGGCAAGTGAAATCTCCTGTCTTTTTGTGCTCCATGACCATCACCGTTAATATCTCCCAAAGCTCAGTGGCCTGCATGTGCAGACCAATTCTCTAAATAAAGACTGTGCAAACCACAAGAGTAGAAGAAAGATAGGAAAAAGGCGGTTTGCTTCTTAACAGCTGTGATGATAATGCTGCCGATGAGCAATGACTATGACCAATCTGCTCACCTATATTCAGTCAGGTACTCCTTCATTTTCTTGTCTACCGTGGTGTTTCTTTTCCAAACTTTCCCTATGGCTTCTGTCTTATGGCCACAAAATTGACTCAAAATCTTCTAAAGCTTCCATATATCTCCTTTTCCCTTTTCCTCATATTTCTATCTAACTGTCCCCTTTAGGTGTTCCTTATGGCCAGTTGTAACAACTACTTGATTTCAGGCACTATTCATATGAGTTGTACCCAAACATATTCAATTACATTGACTGCCCAGTTGAAAATTCTATTTCCAACTTGATTTATGGTTTATTATTTCTGATTCAATAAATGGCATATTTAAGGAAATCAGATCAAAACACTAGTTTATTGGCTGTCACATCATCAGCCCTCTTATAGCTAGTAAAGGGTCAGTTCATACTGCTGACTAAATGAATGGCTTATGATACTAGCCTAGTTTGATGCTAATTTTCTCCTTAGGTAGAGAACCACACAAATTCTAGGACAGGTACCTTAATAATTTAGAATATTCTGAAGTGCAACTGTGTTGACATCTGTTTGCCTAAAGTCAAAGTGAAATTCATGATTGCGTTGGTTATTGGGATAATTAAAGCTGTAAATAACTCTTAGCAAGGAATATTCTGATAAACTGGTGAATTCAGAGCCAATCAGAGTTATTTGGCCTTTAAAACTATACTTTTAGATAAAAATTGTCTACTTTGTTCATGTGGAATACGTTAACTAAAAGGTTTCCAAATTTTTGCTTCGCTTTGGGGTACAGACTTGGCATGGGACTACTTAGTATTCTCCCCTTACATCTTCCATTTAAACAGGAAATACAACCAGCAGATGATCCCTACTGAATTGCTCCTGCTTCAAAGATGAGGTTTTGCTGTACAGCACCAACTCTCACTTTTTCCACATTACATAATTCTCTGTTCCCCAGCATCTCCATGCTGTCATCACATAAGTAGAACCAGGAGTGTGGTTTGGTTAATGCTTCGTGTTGATATTGATGGACTACGACTAGCAGGTTCCTTGTTGCCTGGCAACCAAGGAAAATGCCTCCGCCTACTGAACTCACTATGGGTACCACTTGCACAAATGCAGCTCCATCACTGAATGGATTATTGTTGACTTATTCCTGACGATTCCCAGCCAGCTTTAGTGCCTTCAGCCCACTCTGATGAAGCTTCTGATTGAAGGTAAAAACTGTGCTGTTTATCCCCCTCGTAGTCTGAAGTTTAATCATAAAACAAAGTGCCACAAATTAATCCAAATGTCCTTATTTAGTAACTCTGTTGTCACTGAATCTGGGACCAGGCAACTCAATATAGAGTCCTCGATGGAGAATTAGAACCCACTTGCTCATCATCCTCTGTATGGGAGACGAACCATGAGAGACTATGGACTCCGGGAGTCAAACTGAGTGTTTTAGAGGGGAGAGGGGTGGGGGGAGTGGGTGAGCCCAGTGATGGGTATTAAGGAGAGCATGTATTGCGTGGACCACTGGGTGTTATATGCAAACAATGAAACATGGAACACTACATCAAAAACTAATGATGTACTGTATGGTGACTAACATAACATAAAAAAATTATTAAAAAAATGTACTTGGTGAGTATTATTTTTTGCCATCAATTTTCTTTTATAAGTTTCATAAAGGTTAAGTTTCCACAAGAGCAATTAACTTGCTTCCTTTGTGGTAAGCACTTAATATATATTATCCTTTATAATCATCATAACAGTATGAGAAAAATATTAATAGTACCCCCATTTTTTAGATAAGACAGCTGAAATTTCATGAGGTTTTGCTGTTGAAACAAAAGCACGAATATGGTTAAGTAACCGAGCTGTGGATCAAATACAGATTTACCAGATTGTAAAGCGTGTGTACATTATGCTGCCTCAGGAGATTAAGAACCAGTGACACAAATAATACATTTATTTCTAAAAACACATCCTGTTTGCCAATCAAAATAATTAGCAAAATGACCAGCTTTCAAAATTTTCAACTCTGAAGGACCACTCACAAAGACCAAGCATGGGAACAGATCAGGTCTCTGAGTAAACTAGAAGCAGATGATGGAACTCTGCTAGTATACTGATCACCTCAAAAGTAAATCAAAGAAAACAATCTAAAGGAAGTTCAATTTTATTTCCTAACAGTTAAAGTAATATTACTGAATGTTTACAATGTACCTCATCATCAAAACCAGGCTTCTCTGACATAACTACTTTGTTATCCATATTTAAGGCCAATTAACTGGAATTCTACTTGAAGGAAACTGAAACTCAGCAGCTTTTTCTAAGTTACCCGGTGAATAAGCAGTGAAATGGAAATTTAAACTCAGGATTGTCCAACTCAAAAGACGGTCTTTGGGTTTTTTGGATTTACACATCAGAAAAGAAAACCTGCTGGCAAGGTACTTTGACATTGTACGAAGAGGGAACCTTCTTAACATTCTAGAGTTACCTATGTAGCCACAGAGTGTTGCTCATAATCAAAACAGTTATGATAATGACCACAGGGGTTAACATTTCCAAATATTTTGCCGTCTGGTTCCTGACCCACTGTTAAGCACTTGGCACAGAACATCATTGCATTGAAGCCTCACAGGTACGCCGGGCTGCCCATACCTGTAATATCCCCATTTTCTAGCGGAGGACAATGAAATTGCCCCAGGGCACATGGAGTTGGCTTAGCATCCTAATCAGTCAAGCTCACGCCCCAGCTTCCAACCTGACAGTCACTGCTCCTGAGAGCCTGCAGATCCACAGCATCCCCCAAGTCTCCCTAAGGAAGTATGAGAAGATTTTTCGTTCTCTCTGCTATTGAAAAGGCACTCCTCTTTCAAGAATACTTTAGTCTGTGTGGACCCGCCTCGGTACCGGGCACAACACTGGGAGAGAGAGAGAGAGAGAGCCCCTGTGGATAGGCAGCAGCCAGAGAGAGGCAGCCCATACTTGTTTGCCTTAACCAAGGAGGAACAAATTCACACTGAGCAATAGGGTGACATTGTCCAAGGCACAGAGACAAGTGAGATTGAGAGCCAGCTAGAAAGAGGGAGTTTTATGGTGTGCTGTCTGCCCGACCCATCGACCAAACGCAAGTTGGCCGGCACTCCCTGATCCAGCTAAGTAGAGCCAAACACGATATCCCAAGTGTGCAGCCACACTAGCTGAGCATACTTAGTGCTCTTGCAAACCATTACAGTTTAAAGTGGAATGAAAATTATCCTGTGAACACTGGTTCTGTTGTTGTGAAATCATCTGTGCTTGACTCACTGAAGGAGGCTTGAAGGTCCAAGAGGTACGTGACCAAGATTTATGTTTCAATGTTTCTGTCCCTGCTGACCCAAAGTGAGAGAACAGAGCAACAAAAGGTGACATTATATCCCAGGGGCCAGAGCATGCCCTTTGTTACTTTGTTGGTTTAGGATGCGGTAGCCAGATAGCCGAGCTTATTAAAATTGTTTGATACGAAGCCACAAGTGGTTTCTGGGTGAGACATAAGGAACTCCCTTATTAGTTAAGTGGACAAAGTTCAATGCTTAGGCTTGGTAACATTTGCTGTCTTACTCAAAGAATTGCTATGCTCATTTCTGGTTTCTTATTTGTTCAAGACCAGTAGCGTCAAGGGAACTCCTCAGTTCATAGGAGCTCCTTAGAGATGCTTACAGGGCATCTTTGGGGTCAGGGGTACAGGCGTGGGGCTCCAGGCAGGCCCTTGCCACACCCATAGCAGCAAGCACCTTCTCTTTCCTGTTTTATGAAGTGGGGTCCTGTTGGGAACACCTGTTGTTTTAACACCACCTTTCTTTCAGGGAGCACCCGGGCTTTCTTTAGAAATCTGCCACTCTCTGTCCATTTGTCTTGGATGATGTGGACTCCTCTACCAGATGCAGAACAGACGTCTACAAGACTCAGGCCGAACCCACCAGTGTCTCTGATTCATCTCATCCCACAGGCAGTCTTGGGCTCTTGACCTAACCGGATCAATGAGACTGAGCTGGCCCAAGCCCTCATCTAGCCCCGTCGCTTTCCAGCTCATGATATGGCCTGAGCCACAGGCTCCCCATCTGTAACCTAGGGATGATACTCTTTATGCTTAGAACTGTGCCTGGCGGGCACTATACATTTTATGAAACATGAGCCCTTGTTTATGAACCTGGAAGCACAATCGATTGCTCAGTTTTATTAGATCCTTCCTAATTTTTCCACTGAACAGTTACCCTAAATGCCCTCTATAACTTCCCTTCCCTCTCAAACAAAAATAACAGCACTTCCTCCTTTTCAAGCCAATTATCTCCACCCACTGAAACCCCTATCCAATTTGCTTTCACTTCTCCTTCTCATTCCTGTTCTTCACTCTGTGTGAATGTGGGACCTAGAGAAATTTTGCCTTCTGCTAGACATTCGATGCTCACAATACCACATTGCCCACTGTGATGCTTCTCCAGCATTTTGTCCACCTCTACCTCAAGACGAAATAGTCCTTTTGTAACACCATCTTGCAGGTATAACGACACTTAGGTACAAGGCCCGCTTTCCTGGCTGAAATTCCAGCTCTTTACAGCATTACCTTCCCTTCAGTTCACTTAAGTTTGGCCCTCTGCACATTTTCCAAAGCCCCTCCCCCAATCCTTTTATTCTGAGGAAGTTGACAGAGGCAGAAGAGGCAGGGAAAAAGAGACCCCCTGGGGAAAAAAAAAGGGGGGGGGGGGCTCCTGTGTCTTGTAAAAAGTTGCAGCTCCCTGAGGACATATTTAATATCTTGAAAAAGGCAGAGCGGGGTAGACCGAAGAATGCCTCTGAGGATGAGACAAGAAAAAGGAGACATGTGTTTGAGCCTGGGAAGGGGAGAAGCCAGATAGCCGTTGAAGAACCAGAATCCAGTGTCACTCATAGCCCCCTCCCCGTCAAGGAGGTGGTGGGATGTGGAAGGGGTAGGCGGCCTGGTAGGTCTGAGGAGGATGACCCTGGGCAGAGGTTCCCCAGGCTCGGCAGCATCCCCATGCCAACGGTGGGGCATGACTGTGAAGAGACTACAGAACTTGAAGAGAATTCCAGGCCTGGATGGTGAGGATGTCAGCAGCAACCATGATGAACTGGCAGAGGGGCATGAATTTAGCCTCTTATGTCACCCAAAGAGGGGAGCACCCCAACCATGATAGACATTAGCCTCCCTGCCATGCTGGCTGGCAGGAGGCAGACTTTAACAGAAATGAAGCACCGGAAGGGATGAGGCCTGCACATAGCTTGCACCCTGCAGTGTGCTCTGGGATTGAGCCCCACATCTCGGCACCAGCAGCGTCCTTTGGGGTTCTAGTAGGTGTGCACATTTCAGTGCAGGGCTACAGTGGGAATGCAGACACACAGCCCCTCTCGAGGGTAAGACAGCTTCATCTGAGGCCCCAGGATTAGCCCTCAGTGTGGGTCAGTGCCAACAGCCAAAATAGATCCTTTTGCGGGGGAAAAATCACTTCCCTACCCCCAGGAAATTGATCCAACATCACCCATCTGGAATTTTCTGAAGCCAAACCCACTCATCAATGTCAAAACCAGAATGAGAGGAAATTTTCTGAAGAAACACCCTCCCATCCTCCCATGTCATCGGTGAAAAACAGCCAGCTTTGTTTTCTTTGCTTGTGAAGGAAGAAAAAAATTTTTAAAAACCCAGGGTGGATCATGATGCTGAGTCTCAAGTATCCTCATTTCCAGATGCCTTTATAGTTCCCAAGTTGACCCATCAAACTGAGTTACAACCCTATTAAAATGCCACACTTAATATATATATATATATATATATATATATATTTTTTTTTTTTTTTTTGTCTAATCCCCTAATACTCCAATCCCTGGCTGTCAGCAGACACATCAGGAAACTCTCCCACCTGGAGGATTTGGTTTGGGTTTGTTTTGGCCCAGGCAAGAAAGCACTGAGGAGAAGGGCCAGGCTGCAGAAAGAGCACAAGTGTGGGCAGTAGGGCGTCACCAGCCTTCTACATTCAGGTGGTCTCTTCGGTGAGCAGCCCCGGGGATCGCTGGCAGGTGGGTGGGGTGGGTGAAGTGCCGTTTTGAAGGAGATGTGTGACCAGACTAAAGGAGTGCCCATTAGCCACCAAGTGAAGGGAGTGAACCCTGTTAACCTTTCTCGGCTCCTTACCAAGGAAGGGGGGGTGGTCCTGGGGTAACTCACCCCAGCAGATCCTGCCCCAGGACAATGCTGGAATGCAAATATTGATAAATCCCGTGGTGGTTTAATGCTCTTCAGAGTGCTAAACACACACTGTGAGTCATGAAACCAAGATGAAAGTCCTACTTGTTAGGTTCCCTGACCGGCAAGGATGAAAGGAAAGAAACTGTCAGACAAGGGCCATTTCCTCCATCTTGTGATAATAAACCTCTGTAAACAGATGTTGTTTTCTGGTCCCGAGTGTCTTCCTCATGGAGGCAGGTGGCTTTGGCTATGGGGAATTACCAGCGTTCTGATGACTCTGCTATCCCCATGGCCTATCTTGGGAAGGAATTAGAAGGGGAAAAAGAGGAGGAAGGATTAGACATTTCTATTGGATGTTGTTCTTCACTGTATACCTTCTCCAGAGGAGGAGGATCCATTTCAGCCCTGTGCTTCTCCAGCACAGTGCCTGGCCCTCTGCCTGACAAGTATGCATCAGGTGGGGAAGGGCACCTGGTGGGGTTCAGACAGAGGCCAGGTGGTGGTGCTCTGTGGGAAAAGACAGCTGGCCCCCTTGACGTCACTGGCTTTCCTCTGAGCCATCCCCATGTTTCCTTTTTTGAAAGCAAATACAGAATACTAAAAAGTCTGGATAGTTAGGGATTTCTTGAAGGGACAAATACGATCCTCATATGTGGCTAAAAACTACAGGAATTAATAACACAGCTAGATGGTACTCTGGAATTACTAGGATGTTTCTTTTTTGATCAAAGTGAAGTGGAGAAGGAATTGAAAAACCACCTGGGAGTCTTGAGTAGAAATCTCGAATGTGCACCAGAAGCTCACCTGTTGTGTACCTCAGTGGGGAGGAGACAAAATGAAAGCTTAGGGGAAAATGTCTCGCTGGAACGCCTGGCCACACAAATGGGAAAACATGGCAAACTGTGGCCAAAGGAACTGTGGTTAACTTCCAGAAGTTACAAATATGAAAACAGTAGAGGCTGAAAGCAAATGTAATCCGTTCATGAGCTCACTGACAAGGTTCGGAATGGGTGATTGTCCATCACATGCTCTAATTGTAGTAATTGCTTATGGCAGTTACGCTGCCACATTCTGTCCACCCCGTCTCCCCTAAGATCTCCCGCGGCAGTGCCACCTTGCTAGCCTAATCTCTCCCAGGCTGTGCATGTTGATGCACTCAGATCCAGCACGCATTATAAACCATAGAATCATAAAATAAGAGGGGTTGGGATAATTGAGAATCAGAGTCAGTAAAAGCCGTATGACTGAGTCAGACTGCTTTAAAAAAAAAAAAAAAAAATCCTGGGATCGACAACCAAGCAGTTAGCTGGCTGGATGGGATGAGAATATAATGTTTGACTCAAGAAGTGGCCCTCAAAGTGTGGTTCTGGACCAGTAACATCAGCATCACCTGGGAAGTGGATAGAAATGCAAATTATCAAGTCCCTCGACCCCAGCTCCACTGATTTAGAAATTCTGAGGGTAGAGCTCCCTGTGTGTGCTTTAACAACACCCCACCCACCGTGCCTAGTGATTCTGATGCAGGCTGAAGTTTGAGAATCAATGGACTGAAGACCGAAGCTGATTAAGGAACACAATACAACTTCACTTGCCAGAGAAAGTGGCCTTGTGGGTTTCCAGGGAGCAGTTGTCCCAGTGCTAATTCTTTCTTTAAGAGATTAACACTTCTCTTTCTCAGAAAGTGTCTTCAGAGACAAGACCCAGAGTGGATCTTGTTCATCTGCTTCCTCATTTGGATGGGTCTTCACAAAAAAGCCAAATCACAGAGCTTGATGACCAGACCCACCCCTAAATGTCGTTTGTCAGGTTTTCAAACTCAAATTCAACGTCAGTGGACAAGGGTTTCACATTGAGTGTGTTCAAGAGAATGTGCTGGGGGCAATTAGGTCAGACATGTTCGCCGTGACTTTGAGCTCATTGTGCCCCTGTCTTTTCTCGGTATTTTTTAAATATAGCACACATCTGAGGGGGGTGGAGCAAGATGGCAGAGGAGTAGGAGACCTGGATTTTGTCAGGTCTCAGGAATTCAGCTGAATAGGGATCAAACCATTCTGAACATCTACGAACTCAACAGGAGATTGAAGAGGAGTACAGCAACAACTCTCTGAACAGAAAAGCGACCACTTTCTGGAAGGTAGGACGTGCGGAGAAGTGAATCCGAGGCGATATTCGGGAGAATAGACGGCGGGGGAGGGGGCCTCCCTCGGCCGCTTCTGGCAAGTCAGAGAGCCGCGGAGCACAAAATCGGACCTTTTAGAAGTCGGCTCTGCTGAAGGACGTCGCTCCAGTGGCTAAGCGGGGGGTGGAACCCTTGCGGGACAGTGTGGACTCAGGACCCTCGAGGTCACAGAAAGACCGGGGATGCCTGAGTGCGGCAGAGCTCCCAGGTATTGGAGCGGGGAAGCTGGCTGCAGAGACGGAGCTGAGGCGCAGCCTCTCAGCTCAGGGTTGCCATAAACTGTGATCCGTGGCCCAGTCGGGCTACTGCTCCTCCAGCAGGGACCCAACAAGTGGCAGGTCCGGGGAGACTCCCCTTCCTTCCCGGGGAGGAGCGGCGCGGGAGCGCACCGCAGGGATCTGCTGGGTCTGGAGACTCCACACGGGGTCGTGTGCCAGAGATAGAAACGCTCGGTCACACGCCGGGTGAGCATGGGGTGCGGCCGGAGACCAGGGAGACGGAAGTGACTGCTTTTCTCTGGGGGCGCACTGAGGAGCGGGGCCCCGAGTTCTTGCCTCCTCCGGGGCGGAGATTGGGAGGCCGCCATTTTCACTGTCCTCCTCCAAAGCCGTACGGAAAGCTTGTAGGGAACAAAACTCCTGAGAGCAAACCCCAACAGCGTGCTTAGCCCGGACCGACAAGGGCGGGGCAATTCCGCCTCCGGCAAAGACATTTGGGAACCACGGCAACAGGCCCCTCCCCCAGAAGATCAGCACGAACAGCCAGCAAGCCAAGACCAAGTTTACCGATCAAGGAGAACGGGAGAACTCCAGCGCTAGGGGAATACTGCACATAGAATTCATGGCTTTTTTTTTTACCATGATTCATTAGTTTTTCAAAGTTAATTTTTTTAACTGTTTTTTTAATTTCTCTTTTTCCCTTTTTCAACCAACATCTTATCAATCCCCTTTTTTTTAAAAAAACATTTTTTATTTTTCATTTTTAGAGTCATATTTTATCCCTTCATAGTGGTTACCCTTATTTTTAGCATATATATATAAGTTGTTCTTTCTTTAAAATTTTGAGTTACAGTTTCTTCTAACAGATCAAAATATACCTAAATCACTAGTGTATGGCTTTGTTCTAGTCTCCTGCCTGATCACATTCTCTCCCTTTTTTTTTTAAATCTTCTTTCTTTCTTCAAACAACTTCTTATCGTATCAATTCCTTTTATAAAATCTTTTATAATTTTCATCTTTACAGTCATCTTCCATCCCTTCATTGTATCAACCCTTATTTTGTACATATATAAGTCTTTATTCCTTTAAAATTTTAGGAGGCACTTTTTTCTAACAGACCAAAATACGCCCAAAATCTAGTCTGTGGCCCTGATCTATGCACTAGCCTGATCATATTTGATCATATTCATTTTTTTTGTATTGTTCTGTTTTTGTTCTTAATCTTTTTCTTTTTGGTTTTTTTTTTCTTTCTTTCCTTTCTCTTTCTCTTTTCTTTCTTTCCCTTTCTTTTCCCCTGGTTTCAGGTCTTTTCTGATTTGTATAGAGTATATTTGCTGGGGACATTGTTAACCTGTGGCATTTTGTTCTCTCATTCATCTATTCTCCTCTGGACAAAATGACAAGATGAAAAAAATCACCTCAGCAAAAAGAACAAGAGGTAGTACCGTCAGCCAGGGACCTACTCAATACGGACATTAGTATGATTTCGGACCTAGAGTTCAGAACCATGACTTTAAAGATACTAGCTGGGCTTGAAAAAAGCATGGAAATTATTAGAGAAATCCTTTCTGGAGAAATAAAAGAACTAAAATCTAACCAAGTTGAAATCAAAAAGGCTATTAATGAGGTGCAATCAAAAATGGGGGCACTAACTGCTAGGATAAATGAGGCCGAAGAGAGAATCAGCGATATAGAAGACCAAATGATGGAAAATAAAGAGGCTGAGAAAAAGAGAGATAAACAACTACAGGATCACGAGGGAAGAATTCGAGAGATAAGCAATACGATAAGACGAAACAACATTAGAATAATTGGGATCCCAGAAGAAGAAGAAAGAGAGAGAGGGGCAGAAGGTATACTGGAGCAAATAATAGCAGAGAACTTCCCTAATGTGAGGAAGGAAATAGGCATCAAAATCCAGGAGGCACAGAGAACCCCTCTCAAAATCAATAAAAATAGGTCAACACCCCGACATCTAATAGTAAAACTTACGAGTCTCAGAGACAAAGAGAAAATCCTGAAAGCAGCTCGGGAGAAGAGATATGTAACCTACAATGGTAGAAACATTAGATTGGCAACAGACCTATCCACAGAGACCTGGCAGGCTGGAAAGGACTGGCATGATATCTTCAGAGCACTAAACGAGAAAAATATGCAGCCAAGAATACTATATCCAGCTAGGCTCTCATTGAAAATTGAATGAGAGATAAAAAGCTTCTAGGACAAACAAAAACTAAAGGAATTTGCAAACACGAAACCAGCCCTCCAAGAAATATTAAAAGGGGTCCTCTAAGCAAGAGAGAGACTAAAAGCAGCACAGATCAGAAAGGAACAGAGACAATATACAGTAACAGTCACCTTACAGGCAATAAAATGGCACTAAATTCATACCTTTCAATACTTACCCTGAATGTAAATGGGCTAAATGCCCCAATCAAAAGACACAGGCTATCAGATTGGATTAAAAAACAAGACCCATCCATATGCTGTCTGCAAGAGACTCATTTTAGACCCAAAGACACCCCCAGATTGAAAGTGAGGGGGTGGAAAACCATTTACCATGCTAATGGATACCAAAAGAAAGCTGGGGTGGCAATCCTTATATCAGACAAATTAGATTTTAAACCAAAGACTGTAATAAGAGATGAGGAAGGACACTATATCCTACTTAAAGGTTCTATCCAACAAGAAGATCTAACAATTGTAAGTATCTATGCCCCGAACATGGGAGCAGCCAATTATATAAGGCAATTAATAACAAAAGTGAAGAAACACATAGATAGCAATGCAATAATAGTGGGAGACTTTAACACCCCCCTGACTGAAATGGACAGATCATCTAAGCAAAAGATCAACAAGGAAATAAAGACTTTAAATGACACACTGGACCAAATGGACTTCACAGACCTATTCAGAACATTCCATCCCAAAGCAACAGAATACACATTCTTCTCTAGTGCCCATGGAACATTCTCCAGAATTGATCACATCCTAGGTCACAAATCAGGTCTCAACCGGTACCAAAAGATTGGGATCATTCCCTGCATATTTTCAGACCAGAATGCTTTGAAACTAGAACTCAATCACAAAAGGAAAGTTGGAAAGAACTCAAATGCATGGAGGCTAAAGAGCATCCTACTAAAGAATGAATGGGTCAACCAGGAAATTCAAGAAAAATTAAAAAGATTCTTGGAAACCCATGAAAATGAAAACACAACTGTTCAAAATCTTTGGGATACAGCAAAGGCAGTCCTGAGAGGAAAGTATATAGCAATACAAGCCTTTCTCAAGAAACAAGAAAGGTCTCTAATACACAACCTAACCCTACACCTAAAGGAGCTGGAGAAAGAACAGCAAATAAAGCCTAAACCCAGCAAGAGAAGAGAAATAATCAAGATCAGAGCAGAAACCAATGAACTAGAAACCAAAAGAACAGTAGAACAGATCAACGAAACTAGGAGCTGGTTCTTTGAAAGAATTAACAAGATTGATAACCCCTGGCCAGACTTATCAAAAAGAAAAGAGAAATGACCCAAATCCACAAAATCATGAATGAAAGAGGAGAGATCACAACCAACACCAAAGAAATACAAACAATTATAAGAACATATTATGAGCAACTCTATGCCAGCAAATTAGATAACCTGGAAGAAATGGGTGCATTCCTAGAGATGTATCAACTACCAAAATTGAACCAGGAAGAAATAGAAAACCTGAAGAGACCTATAACCACTAAGGAAATTGAAGCTGTCATCAAAAATCTCCCAAAAAACAAAAGCCCAGGGCCAGAGGGCTTCCCAGGTGAATTCTATCAGACATTTAAAGAAGAATTAATACCTATTCTCCTGAAACTGTTCCAAAAAATAGAAATAGAAGGAAAACTTCCAAAGTCATTTTATGAGGCCACCATTACCTTGATCCCAAAACCAAAGACCCCATCAAAAAGGAGAACTACATACCAATATCCTTGATGAACATGGATGCAAAAATTCTCACCAAAATACTAGCCAATAGGATCCAACAGTACATTAAAAGGATTATTCACCATGACCAAGTGGGATTTATCCCTGGGCCGCAAGGCTGGTTCAACATCCGCAAATCAATCAACATGATACAATACATTAACAAAAGAAAGAACAAGAATCATATGATCCTCTCAATAGATGCAGAAAAAGCATTTGACAAAGTACAGCATCCTTTCTTGATCAAAACTCTTCAGAGTATAGGGATAGAGGGTACATACCTCAATATCATAAAAGCCATCTATGAAACACCTACAGCGAATATCATTCTCAATGGGGAAAAGCTGAGAGCTTTTCCCCTAAGGTCAGGAACGCGACAGGGATGTCCACTATCACCACTGCTATTCAACATACTATTAGAAGTCCTAGCCACAGCAATCAGACAACAAAAAGAAATCAAAGGCATCCAAATCGGCAAAGAGGAAGTCAAACTCTCACTCTTTGCAGATGATATGACACTGTATGTGGAAAACCCAAAAGACTCCACCCCAAAACTGCTAGAACTCATACAGGAATTCAGTAAAGTGGCAGGATATAAAATCAATGCACAGAAATCAGTGGCATTCCTATACACCAACAACAAGACAGAAGGGAGACAAATCAAGGAGTCGATCCCATTTACAATTGCACCCAAAACCATAAGATACCTAGGAATAAATTTAACCAAAGAGGCAAAGGATCTGTACTCAGAAAACTATAAAATACTCATGAAAGAAATTGAAGAAGACACAAAGAAATGGAAAAATGTTCCATGCTCATGGATTGGAAGAACAAACATTGTGAGGATGTCAATGCTACCTAGAGCAATCTACACATTCAATGCAATCCCCATCCAAATACCATCCACTTTTTTCAAAGAAATGGAACAAATAATCCTAAAATTTGTATGGAACCAGAAGAGACCCCGAATAGCCAGAGGAATATTTGACAAGAAAAGCAAAGCTGGCGGCATCACAATTCCAGACTTCCAGCTCTATTATAAAGCTGTCATCATCAAGACAGTATGGTACTGGCACAAAAACAGACACATAGATCAATGGAACAGAATCAGGAGCCCAGAAATGGACCCTCAACTCTATGGTCAACTCATCTTCGACAAAGCAGGAAAGAATGTCCAATGGAAAAAAGACAGTCTCTTCAACAAATGGTGTTGGGAAAATTGGACAGCCACATGCAGAAAAATGAAACTGGACCATTTCCTTACACCACACACAAAAATAGAGTCCAAATGGTTGAAAGACCTAAACGTGAGACAGGAATCCATCAACATCCTAAAGGAGAACATAGGCAGCAACCTCTTCGACCTAGCCACAGCAACTTCTTCCTACAAACACCTCCAAAAGCAAGGGAAGCAAGGGCAAAAATGAACTATTGGGATTCCATCAAGATAAAAAGCTTTTGCACAGCAAAAGAAACAGTCCACAAAACCAAAAGACAACCAACAGAATGGGAGAAAATATTTGCAAATGACATATCAGATAAAGGGCTAGTATCCAAAATCTATAAAGAACTTATCAAACTCAACACCCAAAGAACAAATAATCCAATCAAGAAATGGGCAGAAGACATGGAGAGACATTTTTCCAAAGAAGACATCCAAATGGCCAACAGACCCATGAAAAAGTGTTCAACATCGCTCGGCATCAGGGAAATCCAAATCAAAACCTCCATGAGATACCACCTCACACCAGTCAGAATGGCTAAAATTAACAACTCAGGAAACGACAGATGTTGGTGGGGATGCGGAGAAAGGGGAACCCTCCTACACTGTTGGTGGGAATGCAAGCTGGTGCAGCCACTCTGGAGAACAGTATGGAGGTTCCTCAAACAGTTGAAAATAGAGCTACCATACGATCCAGCAATTGCACTACTGGGTATTTACCCCAAAGATACAAATGTAGGGATCCGAAGGGGTACGTGCACCCCAATGTTTATAGCAGCAATGTCCACAGTAGCCAAACTGTGGAAAGAGCCAAGATGCCCATCGGCAGATGAATGGATCAAGAAGATGTGGTATATATACACAATGGAATATTATGCAGCCATCAAAAGGAATGAGATCTTGCCATTTGCAACGACGTGGATGGAACTAGAGGGTGTTATGCTGAGTGAAATAAGTCAACCAGAGAAAGACGTGTATCATATGACCTCACTGATATGAGGAATTCTTAATCTCAGGAAACAAACTGAGTGTTGCTGAGTGGTGGGGGATGGGAGGGAGGGGGTGGCTGGGTGATGGACATTGGGTAGGGTATGTGGTATGGTGAGTGCTGTGAATTGTGCAAGACTGTTGAATCACAGATCGGTACTTCTGAAACAAATAATGCAAGATATGTTAAGAAAAAAGAAAAAGAAGAAGATAGCAGGAGGGGAAGAATGAAGGGGAGTAAGTCGGAGGGGGAGACGAACCATGAGAGACGATGGACTCTGAAAAACAAACTGAGGGTTCTAGAGGGGAGGGGGCTGGGGGGATGGGTTAGCCTGGTGATGGGTATTAAGGAGGGCACGTTCTGCGTGGAGCACTGGGTGTTATGCACAAACAATGAATCATGGAACACTACATCAAGAACTAATGATGTATGGTGATTAACATAACAATGAAAAATTAAAATAAAATATAGCACACATCTGGAACAGTCTGAGAACGTGGCTCTTCTAGGTAGGATACAGCCCAAGTACAAAATAACAAAGGATAAACCGAGAGACTTCAGGAGCCACCAGATTGTGGGTCAGAGGCCACAGGTGCCAAGAACTAGATGGATAAACTTTCCAAAGCTGCTCAAATTGCATGATTTGGATTCTTAGGGTATTTTGACAGTGATGGGCCTTGAAACAGCTGTGAGATCCCAACAGAACTAGAGCAGTGCAGTGGAGACAAAATCCCACCGAGAGTTTATGGGGTAGTTTGGGGAGTAAGATGTCACACAGGTTAATTCAACAAAATTCCATGGCAGGTCTCCCGTTTGGCCATCACAGTGCTTTCTAATGAAATGTAACCTGTGCCTAATTAATGTTTGGGAAATATTGAGAGTGTAATGACCCAAAGCATCCCCATGCCATGGGAGTCAGGCAGTATGGCTGGATTTAAACGTAACTCAGACACGTTTGCGCCAAGCTCATATTAAAGCAATCATAATTGCCATATTTTTTAAACTTCCTCATGTGGTTGCCCCTCTCCAATCTTGTGACAGTCAAGACATCAAGAAGAGCTAAGGGAGAGGTTTGTGTTCTCATATTGGCCAGAGGCTTTAACTAATTTCTTTGATAGTTCAAGATTTGCACATTCACCAAAACTTCCAGTAATGTAATTTTTATGTATCCCATGTCCTTATTTCTCATTGGGGAATATTGTTAGTAAATGTTATTCTAAATCAATTACTTAGGGAAATAGAATTTTTGCAAAAAAGGAACAACCAAAAAGCCATCATTAACACCTTATTCTGTTCCGCCTTGACGAACCTCAGCAAGGTAGTAAAGAGAGCAAATGCAAATTTGATCTGCCTGTCTGAATGATGAGACACTGTACTGGTAGGAAATGCATTCAGCTCAACTAACAGCAAACTGATAGTCATTTAAATACAAGAAGATGTGTTTGTCTCTCATTTCAGTTCACAGAGAGGAAGTTTGCCATCAGAAGGTCTCCTTCAAGGATTCAGATTTTTCTGTCTTCTTGGTCCATTACCCTTAGCTTTTGCCTTTTGGCCTGATGGTAGCAACAGAGGTGTACCTCCAGCACTGTATCCATGTTTCAGGCAGACGAAGAGAAAGTACTAGCAAACTTCTGGATATGTCTCATTGGCAGAACTGTCACATGACCATATCTGGCTGAAAGGGAGGCTAGAAAATCAGGTTTTTAGTATTTTCAACCTCTGAAGGAGAAAAGGAAATTGGGTCAACAAATCCAGAGTGTAGTATTACAGACATCATAATAAATAACAGAACTCTGGATTAGTATGTCCTAACATGTTTCAGCAAACATCATCAAGGGCCCTCTCTGATTGTAGGTTCATATAGGCAACTAATCATGATACAATGTGATAAAGACTAAATCCAGGTATGTAATTAGAGCTTTTTGTTTTGCTGGAGGGGTACAGGGAAGCTTCAGTGCTTGTCAGGTTTTAACGGGATTTTATTAAAATGCAGATTCGGGATTCAGTGGATCCGGGGTAGGGCCCGAGATCCTGCATTTACAGCAAGCTCCAAGGAGATGCTGGTGCTGCTGGTCCATGGCCCACACCAAAAAAGTAAGGGTGTAGGTTAACATTTAAACAGGGCCTAAAACATAAGTAGGAATTCACCAGGTGGAGAAAAGGGGTGGGAAAACATAAGACTAGGGAATAGAGCACACAAATGCATGTGCACATCCCCATTTATGCAATCCTTTGTCACACTATATATATATATAGTGTGTGCTATATATATGTGTGTATGTGTGTATGTGTGTGTAGATAGATAGATAGATAGATAGATAGATGATACACAGAAAGGTAGTTGGCTAAGTATTTAGAAGACACATATAATAAGTAGATATATATTTAATCAGCTATACTACATACTCATGGTAAGTGTTAACACAGATTCTCAGCCAATGAGCACCTTACCACAGTCTTCTAATTCAATGTGTTGTGTTTTTTTTGTTGTTGTTGTTTCTGTGGCCTTTTCTCTGGTCATTTGTGTTGTAATCTAGGAAGTAGGTTTGGCCCATTATGATTGGTGAAAGACTTGCCAGTATTATCAGTCCTGAAGCTGTCCAAGAACACAAAGGAAGAGTACCATATTAGAGCTGAAAAGGTGAAGTCACTGCAAAAACTGGTCAAGGGCATCAACACTATAGATCATTCATTAAATGTTATAAAATTAATCATAGTGGAACTGCAGCTTGGGATGATTGACCAATAATTGTGTGACCCATGGCCTCAAAGAAACTATGGCCAGAGGGATGTCATGACTTCAGAGGATTTGAGAAAATCTGGAGAGTCACTGCCAGTGCATGGTACCAGACATACCTCTCTGGGGAGACCATGCTGAAATGACCCCATGTAGAGTTGGCTCAAGTAGCATTTCCATTTCAAGGGGCTTATCCCCCACACAACATGAGGAATGCCATTAGGGGACACATTTAGAGACTAGCACACAGTTTGATTTTTTTGGAGTACAGGACAAGACAGGAGGAATGGTAGTAGATGAGCCTGTTCTTATCTCAAAATTAGGTTGGCTTTAACCATGCTGAGGTTCCATCTTACCCTACAGACTATGAGGAACCATCAAAGTTCATACAAAATGGAATACCATAGTCACATTTGCGCTTTAGAGAAATAACTTCATTGACTATTCGTTGGATAGATGCAGGGAAAGTAGAGCAGCTAAACTGGAGTTAGGGAGGTGTGGGGTGGGAGGAAAGGCAAGATAAGACCCTGAACCCTAACACTGACTATAGCAGGGGAGAAAAGGAACAGGATGCAACAGTCATGGCGAAGGTAGGCTCAATAGCACGGACTAAACTTTAAGATGTGTGCTTAGGAATAAATAGAAGTTGAAGATGACCTTGAGACCAGAGTAGCAGTTTGGACCATCATGATGTGTTTTTTTTTCTTTTTAAATTTACATTTGAAGTCCTTCAGTCATTCACAGGTGCACAAGTCCTTTATACCCGTTTGCCTTATTCTTGACCACTTCATGTATCTTTGACACCTGCCAGAACCTGAAAGCTTTTGGGACTGAGCATGAGAGGTTTTAGCTTGGCCAACAGGATGAATGATAGTGCCTCTAACTGCAAGAGTTAATACAGGAGTGGAGCTTGTCTGCACAACAAAGGTAATTCAGTCTAGAGCTTTACCAATAGAGGGGAGTATGGTTTGGCCTTCACAGATCGAGGACTAGCCTGAAACTTGATTCACTTTTTCTGTGACCTTGAGCCAGTTCCCTGGCCTTTCAGGAGCTATAAAGCAGAAGAAAACGTCCACCACCCTGTGAATAGCTCCCCAAAGTGACTAGGCTCAAAACATTGATTCCGGCCAGTACACATTAATCAATGTCATCTCTCCCTCATTTCAGGCATTTTTACAAGCCCTCATTTCCCCACACACTCAGCTCTCTAGACTCAGAAAACATATGCTGATAACCCGGACTCAGGGTGCTTCCCCAGAGCAATGCTGCCCTGTGGAATCAAAACTGAGAGGAGAAAAAACAAGTTGGTGTATCAAATTTCTCTGGGACCCAACATTCGATTCCTTGTATACAAGAATTTTTTTGAAAAAGTGCAGTGTTTATTTTCATGGTTGCACTGAAGACCTCTGGAAATACCACAGATAACCACAGCACCAATAACTATTTAATTTATTACATTTGTACATGCATATGGAAAGAAAGCAATCTTGGCATAAAGACAACTATAAACAAATGTAAATTACAAATCAGACAGTCAAATTGGAAATTGAAGTAAAAAGATTCAAAATCTACCTTAGGTTTTCCCAATTTGGGTAGCATTGTTATCAAATCTTTTTTATATTTTATTTCCACTAATATGAAGTCCCTTTTCAGTGAATGAGCTTTCCTTTCTTCTCCTTATGCATTCAGTTAAAAAAACTCAGGCACGGGTCTAGGCTCTGGGAATGCAAAGATCAAATAAGACCCTGTCCCTCGTCAAATCATGATTTAATCCTGTGCCTTGTGCAAAGTTCAGTTGTAAAATAATAATAATAATAATAATAATGAATGAGTAAATGGACTAATTTAACCTATTAAGTGTCTCAAACCCTTTTTTGAAGAGTGGAGGGAGAGTTTACTCTTTTTAAGGAGGCATTGTGAATAAACTACAGCTGAAGAATGAAAGAAATCAAATTCTATTCTTTGTATCTTTTTGATCATGCCTTTTGGTCCCTGATTAACCCAAATAGACATTTATTTCCTCAAGCTGGATTATCTTGGTTAAATCAATGTATACATCTAAATACCTAAACTAAAAGCAAATAGATGATATTTTTCTTCCTAGTGGTACAGCTACAGTTTTCCTGCACCTGCTAATGAGTAGCCTCAGTAGGTTTAGCTAAACTCATAGACTTTTATTTGAAATCATTATAGTGAAATCACTTTGTTTCTAGCTTCCTGAGACTATAAACCTGGTTAACGTCACTATCTACTCTTAATTAAATCAATGCAAAAACCATCTAACTGATGTCTGTACATCCTCTCTTGCCTCATCCCATTCCATTCTCCACACTATAAATAAAGCGGTATCTTGAAAACACAAGTTAATTATATTAACTCAGTCTCTAAAACCTTCCCATTGCTCTTGGGATAAATACATGAATACTTAAAGTGGTCTTACACCCGACAAGATAAGCCCATGCCCATGTCTCCAGACTCAGCTAGTACCATGATTCTTTTCCCCTTATAATTGGCTGTCATTGCCCCATACATCTCTCTTTGAAGCAATTGTCATAGGTGTAATTTTTATTTTTAAATTACTTGATGACTTTTTTCCTCACTTGATAATAAACAGCAATAGGGTAGTGACCATGTCTATTATGGCTCATAGCTATATCTCTGGTGGCTAGCTCAGGAGCCTTACACAAGAAAGGCATTTAATACATACTGGTTGCATGAGTGAAAGAATACATGAATATATGATTGGTTGTTAATCCAATCACCTGGTACTCTTTTTAATAGTCAGAAAACTTATTTCAGGGGTGAAAATTCTCTTTTGTTTAATTGTACAGTAAATATTACCCTCTATGTATTTCAAGGTCTTGATGATAATCAAAGTGGTCAATGAAGGATTTGTATTTCTCCCATTCCAGAAAAATGGAGGGAGAGGAAAAACATAGGTATGATCTACTATCTCTAAAATTCTCTGTGATTGTCTGCATTTACCTGATGTTGAATGAATCTTGACCTCTCTAAAAAGAAAGTTTTGTCTGTAGAAATCATGAACTTTTTATATAGTTAATCATTTTACAAATCATGTTGGAGAAAACATTCTTGATTGCTTCAACTTCATTTATGCTCTGGCCCACCTTTCATAGTTCAACACTTACGATAATAACCTTTGAGCTACAAAGGTTATGAATAAGATATAATCACTGATCTTGAAGAGATCTAAGCCCAGCAAGGAGTGATGAACTCTTAAACAATACATAGAATAAAGATTACAATATAAATGTGTACAAGTCCTAAATGAGAAGGGATTGATATGAGAGGAGAGTATAGAAACTTAATCTGAGCTTCATATGGTCAGGTAATCAAAGAAGTTTATCACACTTGGCCAGCTGCTATGGATACCCACTGAAAAAGAATGTCCTTTCTTTTGTGTGTCTAATTAAACCTTGTATCCCATTAAATTTTGCCCTGAATGACAGCTTGCTCTACCATTGCTTTCTCTCTAACTACTGTTGCTCTGAATGGTTTTCTTCATCTCTGATCTTTGACTCTTGTTACCAACTCTATCTATGGCATTTTCCTTCTGGTAACTCTCCAATAATCAACCTTGCCTACTCTGACACTTCTGGCTCCTGGAGCATGAATAGAACCAGTGGATGAACTCTTTACCTGCCCTGTTACCCATCCATCCCTTCAACATGACTTAATACATGGTTGTCATCTAGGGAGGGAAATAGACATGAATGCAAATAAATGGCTACATCAGCAAAATCAAACAGCATGGTATGAGAAGCTGCATAACATGTACTTAAGAACATGGCCTATAGAATAAGAAGACTGAGTTCAAATCCTGGTGCCATCTCTTACTAGCTGGAAGAAATGAAGCAAATCTCTTAACCTCATCAGTCAATTGGAATAATAATCCCTGCCTCTTGAAGCTATAGCAAGTATTAAATGAAGAAATTTATGTAAGATGTTTAACACTGTGCCCAGAACAGAGTAGGCACAAAATAAATGGTAATCATGAAAGTGATAAATGAAAGGATCATAAGGACATGTATAAAATGCTACAGGAAGTCAAATCAAGGTATGGATGATTCTACTTAAGAAGGAGTTCATGGAGGAGAAGCATTTGAGCTAAATATGGAAGGGTAGAAGGAAACCAGGAGGAAGACTGGGAGATTCATTTCAGAAAAAAAAAAAATCATAAACTAAAAAGGCAGATTTAAGGGGCACCTGGGTGGCTCAGTCATTAAGCGTCTGCCTTCGGCTCAGGTCATGATCCCAGGGTCCTGGGATCGAGCCCCGCGTCGGGCTCCCTGCTCAGCGGGAGGCCTGCTTCTCCCTCTCCCACTCCCCCTGCTTGTGTTCCCTCTCTCGCTGTGTCTCTCTCTGTCAAATAAATAAATAAAATCTTTTTTAAAAAAAGGCAGATTTAAGGCTTACGAGTCTACAGAAGAAATAAATGATAAGCTAGCTTGAATCATGGGCTCAGCGATAGATAATACAGAAGAAGAATCCAAACCAGATCTTGGAGACATTCCCCAGACTGGGTTTCAATTAATGACATAAATTGTGTTCAAGTGATGTGTGTGTAAAGTATATGCAGTTAGCAGCTAGGACGTCACGAGATGGGGCTTTTATTAAAGGCCCACCCTCTTCTTTTCAGACATGTATATAGAGGCCTCCAAGTGTGTCATGACCCTGTTTATCAGCTATTTAAGTTGTTAAAAACTCTTCTTAACCATTTTTTTAATCCAGGTGCATATTTTCAGGGTCTAACTAAAAACTCAAAGGTATGAACCATGATTTCTGTCTTTACTCAGAGCCTACATTGTTCATCTGGGTCTAGCAAGAGCTCTTCAAAACTTCCAAAAAATGTTTTCAGTCATTACAATCGAAAAGAACATGCTCCTAAAAGCTTGCTGTTTTGTGTCTATGTCTGTCTCTGTCTCCCCACACCTCCAACTCAGGCCCTTCTCACTTCCGCTTCTTTCATGATTGACACCCTCGCTCATGAGACTTTGAGCAATTTGGTATTTTGTTTATGATTGTTTTTAGCCCCTCGTACTCTATAAATCACCCAATACTTTCTATTCCATTACTACCCAGCTGACACTTGAGAAACACAGTTTGCTATTTTATTTTCCTCTCCCATTATTCATCTGGCCCCTCCATATGTATTTTTCTT
The DNA here is from genome assembly GCF_009762305.2 of Zalophus californianus. Lineage (NCBI taxonomy): Eukaryota > Metazoa > Chordata > Mammalia > Carnivora > Otariidae > Zalophus > Zalophus californianus. The sequence goes on along the minus strand of NC_045599.1, from coordinate 36,107,408 downwards.
ACACACAAACCCAGTACTAAAAATATACATCAGTTGAAGGTTCTGCCAAAATACTTAGTGAATGAGTAATGCAACTTGCCCGAGACCAGAAGTGTGGGGGTCCTAAAATAAATCCCTTTGAAATGAATGAACCAATGTGCCTGGAACCTGACTTCATTAAGACATTATGAATAACTATATGGGATACAAAGTCAGTGGGCTGGTAGGAGGCTCAGCGCACACGACACATCAGCCTTCAGGAATTGACATCTCTCCCTGAATGTTGCCAATTCAGCTGGTGTTCTCAGGGCATACGTGTATTGCAGCCCCTGTTTTGTTCTGTTTTAATTCTTTATTTGCTCTCATCTTTAAGTATCCTATGTATTTGTTTACCCACTTACTGTCTGTATCTTCCCTCTGGATTGTAACTCCATGAAGGGAGACCCGACTCTTCTGTGCTGTTTCCCACTGTGTCCCCAGCACTAAGTCAGTGATTTGCACAGGGTAAGTGCTCAGATTTGTTGAATAGATTTAAAACCCAAAGTCCTGTAAGGCCAAACTAACAACTAACTCCTTTTGTGCTTGTATGTCTCCTAAGAATAAAATAACGAAGCCGAGTGTAGTTGATGAGCGTGCCCTACGTGGCTGGTACTGCGCTAGCACGAGAACATAGATTCTGCTGCATACTCGATAATCCCCACAACTCTCCTGCATGACTCTACGCTTGCCATGCCTTTGCACATGAGACCACTGATGCTCAGAGAGGTTAGCTAGCTCACCCAAGGTCGGATAGCTGGAAACCAGAAGCCTTAGGGTTTGACTCTAGGACTCCTTTATCGCAGCTTCTCAGTTTATCACTCTGCTACTCCTTCCCATCAAGTACCATGTATCTTCTTGACATTCTCAGGGGGTAACCCCTTTTGTATTGATCCTCAACTGAAATGAAAGAAAAGAACTGTTGGTTTTGGTGGCTTGCTGCTCCTTTTCTCAGACGTCGCAGAGTTAGAGAGATGGTTACTCATCCTCCTACCTCTTATCCCCTCTGGCTACTTCGGTCTTCCACATCTTCTGGGAAGAGCAAAATAAAACTGATCCCTTTTCCAAAACTCATCAATCTTTCCCGGTTACATTTCCAAGCAAATCTGGATGGACTCAAGCCTCACAGGAAAGTCCCCCCATCGCAGGAGTCCAGATTCTCTCCCTGCTATGAAGGAATTTTACAATCCACCTGAATTATTTAACTAGCTGCATCGAGAGTGGTAAACTCTCCATTTTAAGCAAAGCAGGAAGGGAAATGTGTCCTTTGCCTGCTCACTGGATTTTTTCTTCTGGATCCCATTTCAATCCTCTGCCTGAGGCTTTTCAAGAGCTCTGGAACCATTGACTCGCTCCACTGCATCTGGGGTCACAATGCCACCCATTTGAATAAAGCAGACTACCTCTTTTGTTTCTTTTATGCTTAAAAAATGTCCCTGAGATCACGTACATATTTTAATTATTATTATTTATTTTATTATTATTATTTTTTTATTTTGCTTCTTGTTTCCCTTGCCTCCTGCTACGTGTCTAGTAAGAAGTTGCTGCAGCCGAGGTCAAAGAGGTTGCTGCCTGTGTTCTCCTCTAGGATTTTGATGGTTTCCTGTCTCACATTTAGGTCTTTCATCCATTTCAAATTTATTTTTGTGTCTGGTGTAAGGAAGTGGTTCAGTTTAATTCTTCTGTGTGTTGTTGTCCAGTTTTCCCAACACCATTTGTTGAAGAGACTTTTTTCCGTTGGATATTCTTCCTGCTTTGTCGAAGTTTAGTTGACCATAGAGTTGTGGGTCCATTTCTGGGTTTTCTGTTTTGTTCCATTGATCTATGGGTCTGTTTTTGTGCCAGTACCATACTGCCTTGATGACTACAGCTTCATAATATAGCTTGAAATCTGGAATTGTGGTGCCTCTAGCTTTCTTTTTCAGGATTGCTTTGGCTATTCAGGGTCTTTGTGGTTCCATACAAATTTTAGGATTGTTTGTTCTAGCTCTGTGAAACATGCTGGTGGTATTTTGATGGGGATTACATTAAATGTGTACATTGCTTTGGGTAGTATCAACAATTTAACAATGTTTGTTTTTCCCTTCCATGAGCATGGAATGCTTTTCCATTTCTTTGTGTCTTCTTCAATTTCTTTCCTAAGTGTTATATAGTTTTCAGAGTATAGATCTTTTACTCGTTTAGTTAGACTTATTCCTAGGTATCTTATGGTTTTTGGTGCAATTACAGATGGGATGGATTCCTTGATTTTTCTGCTGCTTCATTACTGGTGTATAGAAATGCAACAAATTTCTGCACATTTTATATCCTGCAACTTTGCTGAATTCATGTATGAGCGCTAGCAATATTTTGGTGGAGTCTTTCAGGTTTTCTACTTAGAGTATCATGTTATCTGCAAATAATGAAAGTTTTATTTCTTCCTTGCCAATCTGGATGCATTTTATTTCTTTTTGTTGTCTGACTGCTGGGGCTAAGACTTCCAATACTATGTTAAATAGTAATGGTGAGAGTGGACATCCCTGTCTTGTTCCTGACTATAGGGGAAAGGCTCTCAGTTTTTCCCCATTGAGAATGATATTAGCTGTGGGTCTTTTGTATATGAACTATTGGAACTTAAGATGAAAAGTTTCTGCACAGCAAAGGAAATAATCAACAAAACTAAAAGACCAACCTATGGAATGGGAGAAGATATTTGCAAATGACAGATCTTATAAAGGGTTAGTATCCAAAATCTACACAGAACTTATCAAAGTCACCACCCAAAAACAAATAACCCAGTTAAGAAATGGGCAGAAGACATAAATAGACACTTTTCCAAAAAAGACATCCAGATGGCTAATAGACACGTGAAAAGATGCTCACTATCACTCATCGTCAGGGGAATACAAACCAAAACCATGATGACATACCACCTCACACCTGTCAGGATGGCTAAAATTAACAGCACAAGAAACAACAGGAGTTGGGGAGGATGCAGAGAAAGGGGAACCCTTTTGCACTGTTGGTGGGAATGCAAACTGGTGCAGCCACTTTGGAGAACAGTATGGAGGTTCCTCAAAATGTTAAAAATAGAACTACCCTATGATCCAGCAACTGCACTACTAGGTATTTACCCAAAGGATACAAAAATACAGATTTGAAGGGGTACATGAACCCCGATGTTTATAGCAGCATTATCAACAAGAGCCACACTATGCAGAGAGCCCAAATGTTCATCAACTGATGAATGGATAAAAAAGGTGTAATATATGTATACAATGGAATATTACTCAGCCATCAAAAGAATGAAATCTTGCCATTTGCAATGACATGGATGGAGCTAGAGGTTCTTATGCTAAGTGAAATAAGTCAGTGAGAGAAAGACAAATACCGTATGATCTCACTCATATGTGGAATTTAAGAAAGAAAACAGATGAAAATGTGGGAAGGGGAAAGAAAAAAAGGAGAAAGGGAAACAAGCCATCAGACTCTTTTTTTTTTTAGTTCATTGACTTTTTTTTATTATTATTATGTTATGTTATTCATCATACATTACATCATTAGTTTCTGATGTAGTGTTCCATGATTCATTGTTTGTGCATAACACCCAGTGCTCCACGCAGAACGTGCCCTCCTTAATACCCATCACCAGGCTAACCCATCCCCCCACCCCCCGCCCCTCTAGAACCCTCAGTTTGTTTTTCAGAGTCCATCGTCTCTCATGGTTCATCTCCCCCTCCGATTCCACCCCCTTCATTCTTCCCCTCCTGCTATCTTCTTCTTTTTTTTTTAACATATAATGTATTATTTATTTCAGAGGTACAGATCTGTGATTCAACAGTCTTGCACAATTCACAGCGCTCACCATAGCACATACCCTCCCCAGTGTCTATCACCCAGCCACCCCATCCCTCCCAACCCCACCACTCCAGCAACCCTCAGTTTGTTTCCTGAGATTAAGAATTCCTCATGTCAGTGAGGTCATATGAAGCCATCAGACTCTTAACAATAGAGAACAAACTGAGGGGTGATGGAGGGAGGTGGGTGGGGGATGGGCTAGATGGGGGATGGACATTAAGGAGGGCACTTGCTGTGATGAGCCCTGAGGGTTGTATGTAAGTGATGAATCACCAAATTCTACTCCAGAAACCAATATTGCACATATGTTCACTACCTAAAATTTAAATAAAAAAATAATTAATTAGTTAATAAATGTGTCTTATTCCATTAGATCACCATTGTGTTTGTCTTGCCTTTATAGGATGGAATAAGTTCTGAAGAATTTGAAGGACTTTAAAATCACTGAGTTTCCCCCACACTGATGTTTTACTCCTCTGCAATACAAACTCTGAACCATTATTCAATACACAGCAAATATAACTTCTGTGCAGTGTTTTCGGATTATCCAAAGCAGTGATCATCTCCATAAAAGTTTGCACAAACTCTACAATATCACTTACCACACAAAATAATTATCTCTTTACCTGTTGTTTACCCATCATAGACTATACATACCCTGTGGTCAGGCATCATATCACATTAATTTTCTATTCCTTGCCTGTCACCTGGTATTTAGTAGATCCTCAAAAAGTGTTGAATGAATTCTATATACCTGCCGTTATTCATCCTCTTTTGAAACACTTTGATTGACAGCTCACTATTTTAAGATCTAGCCCCTTCTCTTGTTGTGCAAATATAATTATTATAAGATCACATATCTTTGTTGTATTGACCTAAGCTCAGTGTCCATAACACTTCTACCTTTTATCCTGGTTTTGCTTTCTGGCCCAGCCAGGTGAAGTGTGCTCCTCTTTAAGTATTTGAGGTCAGTTAATATGCCCCCTCCAGGCTGGCACCCGACTTGCCTTTACTGAGGGCCTTACAGGATGGCTTCTAAATTTTAACCGTTATGGTTCCTCTTCCCAGGATAATCTAATTATCCAAATTCCTCTGAAAGAGGGGTGCCATGCCATGTCCCAGACATGGTCTCACCACCAAGTAATACGAGATTCTGCTGAGCTGGACACTACATTTTTGCAAATAGCCTCAGTAACATGACATTTTTCTGTTTTATATCAATTTTCTTATGTCTTTTTTTTTTCCTGTAGGTAGGATAGATTTCTAATTGATCCTGTTGTAATTCATTTTACAACCTTAAAAGTGAGACATCACATTTGTCAGTGTCTAAAGGTGTTTGGGATCTTAGGGTGCTGAGGCATAGGACCCTGAACCCTGAGTACAGTCATGTATTTTGGTAGTTAACTGATACGCTCTCTCCTTCTGTAGCTAACTGATACCCTCTTTACTGATAAGCCTATAAATAATTAGGTTTTAAATAGTTGCATTCTGAGTACATTTCCAGGCATGTGCTAGCCTTCATTCACTCCTCTGGGTAGTCGCCAACAAATAGTAACAATAGCAGCAGCTAGGCTTTTGTGCACGGAGCATCAGGCTCTGTGCTAAGCACTTTACATGCTTGTCAGCTGGGATAGGCGGGGTTGGCATGCTGATAAAACAACCCCCAATTCTTGGTGGTTTAAACAACATTTATTTTTTTTCATCTCACTAGTGTGGGAGAGAAGGGGTAGAATTTCACTCAACCTAGTCACTGGAGAGCCAGTTGAATAGAAGTTCTTTCTCAACATGTAATTCCTCATCATCATGAGACAGGGAAGTAAACCTAACATTTCTTTCCCTTGTTGGTTCTAAAAGTTCCTTCCCAGAAACAACACACAGGCCATTTCTGCTCACATTTCATCAGCCAAAACAAGGTGCATATTGGACTTCATTTTTTGAATTTCAAGATCTAGCCCTTAGTAGAGTGTCTGACCCAGAGTGACCCCCCCAGAAAATATGTCGTGAATGACTGAATGGATGGATGGATTGAGTCTCCAGTTAGGATGCCCCTAGCTCAACCAACCCCAGCTCAAAATGGCTTAAGATAGGTGAAAACATATTGTCTCACATACTGAGTGAGTCTGAGGTTTGGGGAAGTCATTAAGGATCCCAGATCCTTTCATCTCTCTGCTCTGCCATTCCCTGAATGTGCTTGGGTGACCTCCCCGTCCCCATGGTCATGAGGTGGCTGCAGCAGTTAAACAATCATATCTGACGACAGCAGCATCCTGAGGAAGAAGAAACCAATTCTTCTGTGGGATCCTCTGTAAGGAAAGCTTTGCCAGAAGCTCCCCCAGCAGATTTCCCATCATGTCTCTGTGGCCAGAGTGGTGTGACATGCTCATGCCTACACCATCATTGGCAGGTGGTGTGGGGCTGCTACAATTCATTTAGTCCAATCAGACCAGTCTCCAGCCTTGGGATGGGATGACTCCCATTTGAGGAGGAAGGTGGATCCCTGGATACGCTTGGAGTTTTGTTAACAAGAAAAAAGGAAGGAATGGATGTTAGGTGGAGCACACAGTGGTCCCCAAATGTCTTCTGGACATTGACTGCTTTTCACCATTATGGCTTTGATTCCCTCCAGCTTTGTGGGTCTGTCAATGATCTTCTAAGATCTTTTTTCATTAATCTCATCACCATCCCCGCTGACTTCAATTAAATCAGAAGTTTGTTGTGATGGTGTCAGCTGGTTTTGCAAGGGCCAGATTCATTTTATATAGAATAACTTGATATTGGCTATATTAAGTAAACTACCTAACATATGGAAGGCATAAATCAAATACAGTTTCTTCATGGAGTAGTTATAGACCACCAGTCTGCCAACATTTATATCACCTTAGTTGCCCACCTCTGCAGGGAGAAATCACTCAATGATGAAATGAAGAGCATTAGAAAAAAAGGCTGACATATATCCTCCATTACATGATCCAGAGCTCTTGGCCATGCCTTATCTGTGCTGAGATGAGCTCACAGGCCTCCTTCCACACTGTTCTCCAACTTATCAGAATCTCTCCCTAGAATCTGCACCTCTTCTTTCATTCCCCACTTCTTCTGCTTCCCTGCTGACTCCTAATTACAATTTGTGTCACCACTGAAATACTGTAGGCACAGTGAAAACCCTGTTGTATTCTTTCAGACCACCAGAAGACACCTGTCATAGTGCTTATCACACTTTAAGACTTGTTTTATTGTTGTTCTCTACTTTTAAGACCATAAATAAGCTCCTGAGCTGTACAGACCACATGCATGTGCTCACCCTTGTACCTGCAGTGCTTACCACACTGGAGAGGGTCACTGATCATTTTGTTTCTTAATGAGTGAATGACTGAATAGCATCTCAACACTACAGCAGCACATTCTGTGGTATCATCTGCCAGATCCACCGTTTTTAACTCTGTACCACAGAATATAATTTGTCGTTGTCTTGTCTCAATCCATGGGCCTGGGGTTGAAAGAGGTCCATCTAATTTCTGCAGGGAGAGGGTTTATACCCCATCAGTGGTCCCTGTGATGATTTTCAGTTGCACAACTCCTTTGTTAGTTTTGTGCTCATTTCTATGGTGAACTTGTTTATGGCATATAATACTTGTTTCTCATTTTCAACAGTAATTTCTTTTTGTTTCCTTTTTTAAAAAAAATTTTTAAGTATATCTTTGTATATAATAGCCAAAAACTAGAATTAGCCCAAATGTCCATCAGCAGGTGAATGGATGAATTATGGCATAGCTATACAAAAGAATATTCTATTAATGATAATTTATCAAAAAGCAGTAAAAAGGAACAAACCATTGACAGATGAATGGATAAAGAAGATGTGGTGTATGTCTATAATGGAATATTACTCAGCCATCAAAAAGGATGGAATGTTACCATTTACATTAACATGGATGGAACTGGAGGGTATTATGCTGGAGGAAAATAAGTTAAAGAAAGACAATTATCATATGGTTTTACTCATGTAGAATATGAGAAATAGTGCAGAGGATTTTAGGGGAAGAGAGGGAAAATGGAATGGGAAGAAGTCCCATGGGAAGACAGGGAAACAAACCATGAGAGACTTTTTTTTTTTTCTAAGATTTTAGTTATGGGAAACTGAGGGTTGCTGGATGGGAAGAGGCTGGGGGGATGGGGTAACTGGGTAACTGGGTGACAGGCATTAAGGAGAGTACGTGACGTGAAGAGCCCTGGGTGTTATCTGCAACTGATGAATCACTGAACTCGACCTCTGAAACTAATGATGTCCTATATGTTGGCTAATTGAATTTAAATTTTAGAAAAGGAACAAACTGTTGATACATGCAACAACATGGATGGATTTCAAAATTATTATGCAGAGTCAAACATGGCAGGCAAAAAAGTGCATATTTTTAAATAAAATTCTGGAAAATGGAAACCAATATGTAACGATAGAAAGCAAATCAATGGTTGCTTGAGCATGGGTATAAAAGGAGATGTGGATTTTAAAGGAGCATAAAAAACCATAGGGAGTGATGGATCTGTACTTTATTCATTATTTTGATTGTGGTGATGGTAGACAATGTGACCAGTCTTGACATGATCAAACCTGATCAAGTTGTGTATCTTAAGTATGTGCAGATCCTTGTATTTCACTGTTTCCTCAAAGTTGTTTTTAAAAAGCCAGGTTTTGTAAGGCCGTGGGAGTCACAGCTCAAAGTTTAAATTAAACTCTAAATACAATGGGGAGCTACTAATGGGTTCTAAACAAAGGAAGGGCATGATTAGATTTAATATCTAATGTGACAGAGGCACTCTTGTTTTTTAAATGTCTTATGTGACCCAACCTCACATATCTCAAAATAAGGCAGCCACAGAACAAACACTCAACTGATACTTGCTTATACGAACAACTCCGACTTTGGATTAGTCCGAGTATTTTCTCTCTTCAATGGAAAGAAGGTCAAAGCTCGCATGGGGATACCACAGTGATGTTGTTACGGAACCTGGACTGGATCGCCCAACGGAAGAACCAAGCGGCACCAGGAGATCTTGGAGGATAGGAGGTTTATTTCATGCCGGTGGGCTCAGAGGACAGTGATTTCCAAAGGTCTGAGCCCCGAGCACAAAGGGGGCAATATATACACTTCTACTTCCTCATACTTGGTACTTTTGGCTCCTGCCTGAAGCGGGGCAGGGAGAAGAACCCGGGAGAGCCCCAGAGCAAGGACTGGGACTCTCTCACTGGCTCAGTCGGCCATCTTAGGACACAGATTTTCCTTATCAATGTGAGTGCACACTGAGTAAGCAATAGGCAGAAAATGTTGAAACCAAACATCCCTTTTCCCACAATGGACTGAGGAAGAACTAACCACCACAGCAGCAGAGCTCCTCCACTGGGTGCTTGCCACATAAAATCTACAATATAACTCTGCTGTTTCTAATAGTTCTTTGAAAAGAATTGACATACCCAGGAGACCTCGAGGAAGAGAATCTCTGTCCCAGCCCTTTCATAGAGGAAGAGAAAGGAGCCAGGAAATGTTAGATCAGGAAGTCTGATTTTGATAGCAAGTGGGGATCCTAAGAGATGAATAAGGGATGAGCTCACCCCCACTGTGACTCCAGCTTGCCGTCACCTCCGTTTTAGAGAGCACAGTGCCTCTGAGAGCCTCAACGGCCATGTTCTTAGAAGATGAAGTATGAAAAGAAGTGACGGAACATCTAAGATTAAAAAAAAACAAGAAAACAAAAAAACTGGGATTTAAAAACTCCTAAAATCCAAATCATTACCTTAAAGCCAATAGTTTGTTTAGGCCTCGAGTTTAAACATTAATGGCTAAGGGTTAAGAAGAAAGGAGGGACTGACTCTGTGTCAACTGCAACTTCTTTCTGAGGCATTTTAAAGCATTTAAAGATAATTTTGAATTATCTTAAACTTATTAAGTTGTCACTGACAGAACCTTTTCCTAACGCTTGTGAACTAAGATACTGCTCCAGTTGAGGTAGAAATTTTACACATTGTTTTATCACTCAGTTCATCATGACACTGTATAAACAGTCTGACCAAAACCAATTTGTTGTCAATGCTGGGAAATGCCTGTTACCTCCCACTTTGACAGGAAGTCACCATGTTGGTTTAGCTAATAGAATTTTCTTAAAAGTTCCTTTGACACAGCCACTGGAAGTTGTGCTTTCTTCTCCTCTTAAAGAGTGAGACTTCCTTTCAAAAGTGTCCTACTCGGGCACATTTATGAAGTGCCTGCCGCAGATGGGACCAGAAGCACTCAGGAGGGTGTGCTTTCTGGCTAGACGTGTAAGGGCGGCCTGGCACCTGGGGTCTCAGCTGGTGTAGGACAGTCGAGAAAGTACAGAATTGGCGAAATTGCATTGCCGTCCGTGTCTGAATGATAACGGCAAAAGAGATACTTTTAAGTGGAGCCTGCCTTTAAGTTAAATACAAATCTAGTTGAGAGAGTGGACTTTTCAAGGATGTACTTCAAGCAAAGGAATTGAAAACTAAAACATGGTTGCTTCCGGAATTGTTAGAATCAGGAATTGTGCCCTACGGTAGTGCTGCTTCCCTAAGATGATAAACTCCTAAAGACGAAGGGAGGTGTCAAAGTTGCTCTTTGTTCAGTGCCCAAAAGACATTTTGTTCCTAGGAAAACAAAGATATAGACCAAACTGCAGAAAGAAGTCGAAGACTGCCCTTTGGCTGGAAACTGCAGTCCTTCTTAGCTCCTCTCCCTCCCCGAGAGATGAGGATGCAAGATAAGTTAATAAACATACACTTTCTCTGGCTTCTATATAAATACGGTCAGAAGATGGGACTCTAACTTGTGGGACTCTTGAGTCATTCTTTTGTGTGAAATCATGAAAGCATGAATTTCACAACGGCAGCAATCTATATTTGTTTTATGCTCTACTGTCTTCCCAGTGCCTGGCACCTCATAGATGCTCAGTAAGTTTTCTTGAATAAAATCAAGAAAATATATGTTCCCTCTTCTGTAAAAAACAGACAACAAAACAGCTTCTGGAAACGTGTAAGAAATAGGAGTTACTTCTGAGAAGAAGAGGAGAAAGAAATTTCATTTCCCAACTTTTCTCATATTTAAATGTTTTATTGTGAGTTTGAATCACCTTTATAATTAGGGTGAAAGACTAGTTAAAAAGAAATCACTCCTTGAGTCCTTTTGAGAAATGGGCTTTAGCAGAATTTAAACAAAAACAGAAACAAAAATGTCTTTCGCCTTTGACCTGAACAGCAGCCTCGCCCCAGGGAGGGGGGAGGAGGGAGGGGAGGGAAGAAGGGGAAGGATGGAGTTCAGAGACCAGAGACTTAGAGCAGCCTCTGAGTGAGAGTCTCTTGGGGTGTTTGTGTCAATGCCTGTGGTTCCTAACCCCTGAGGAAATAATGAAGAGGGCTACTTCAGGGATATTTTGGAGTTAAAGAGATAAAATAAAAAGACTGAAGGCCTTTAGCCTAAAGAGGAGGGAATCTGGAGGCAAGTTGCCAGAGTCTGAGACCTGCTCCTTCTCTTACTAGCTGCGTCATTCATCTTCATCAGCTCCACTTGCCAGGCCTCAACCTCCCCATCCGCCGCATAGGGATGATAGCTGTACCTGGTGCCTCAGGTTGCTGGGAAGACAGGCCCTAGAGCGGTGTCTGCCATCATCATCCTCTCCAGGTGTGTCAGCTGTTACAGACCAGAGGCGCACAGAAAAAAATGAAGTTCAAAAACACCATGGATATTGATGCAAATTCATATGCATCAGCCCCTCGGGGTTCTTTTCAATCATGCAGAAACTTAATAATACCCTTTGTCTTTCCTTTTGTGCCTATTAAATTGTTCTCCATTTGACATAGGTACAATTTCATTTTTTCAACCTGGTAGATGTAAAGGCAGCCCCAGCGGTGAGACATAAAAGATCCCATGGTGAAATGAGAGTCTCTGCATGAAAGTGAGCATTGAAATGTCTTCTCATTTTACCTCTAAACAGACTCGTTTAAGAGGAAAGCAAAAATCCAAACATGAAGTTAGGGCCTACACTCGCATGGGTACAGACGACTTGGGCTGTGTTTTGTGAAAACGCCTATGTTTGTTCACCAAAGACAGATAGTAATAGAGATTTCAAAAGAAACTGCAGGGCTTACTCTGAATGTGGGTGGCTGGGTGGTTTTCAGAGCCTAAATCTTCAGTTTCTATTATCTGCCCACTTAGAGTAATTGGAAGTCCTAGCGCAATTTCCGGGATGGTCTCCTAAAGAAGGAAACCAAAGACACAGGGGGTGCGTCCACCCCTTGTCCTGAAGCTAACAGGTATTTCCCTTGCACGCTTTCTCTGTTGTGTGTCTATTAAACGTACCTTTTCTGTCTGCCCTTCTCCCCCTCAGGGGACATGTTCCTGGCTAGTCTTTGATTCATCCTTCCCCTCTCTTCCCAGTGAAAAGCATCTATTCAACCTCAAGTAAAATTAACATTATGGGTCAAATCAATCCGAGTGACTTGAAAAATCAAAGTCACACACCCCCCCCCCAAAATAAATAATCTCCATTAAGTATCAATTTTGGCTTTCTGCTTTGGCTGTTTTCTTTGGGTGCTAATCAGAAACACGTTTCTGCTGTTGCTCAGGCTCAGAGGGAATATTTTAATCGTGTTTTTTTCGCTACATCTTTCATCGTGGATTTTTTTTTCACATGAGAAAATTTGGCTTTTCTTTTATTCCTTCCAAACAGAGACTTATCCGTGCTATGATATATGACGTATTGAATAATTAAAATTCTCTGGCAGAGCCATGAGGCCATCTTGTCCCATTCCCAGTCGCCTGTCCCCTGCTCCCCACAGCTGGCCTCCCCTCCCCAGTCTGCCTGCATTGAGGTCCAGACACAGATCTCCCCAAGTAACCACACAGTCTGAATTCACCACCTCTGCCCAGCAGTTCCTCCTGCCCCACTGGGACTGACACACTGGTGTGTGTTCACTTAACGGTTGCTCCAGATAGAAAAAGGAAGGCTGTCAGTGTGCAGATTAGGGGCTGCTCAAGTAAGCCACAGAGGGATGAATCCCGCCCCCGGTTTGAGGTGGCTTGTCCCAAGGTTCATCTTTGTTTCTCCATGATACTCTTAGACATCCCCATGAAATCAAAAGTCCTTGGATTTCTAGCCTCGATAGTAATTAAGAGGTAATATCAACCACCACCAGAGTACTTTTTATGAACCAGGACTTCCTAAACACTTTATGTCGATTAATTCATTCAATCTTCGCAACAGCTCTGTGGAGTTGGTGGTAATATTACCCGCCCCCATTTTACAGGCGAGGAAACTGAGGCTCAGAGACATCACATAACCTGTCCAAGGTCACACAGTAGTAAGCTGAGGCCCTGAGAGACTTAACAACTTGCCCACCAGTTGAATCTCCTGATGTCGCCCACCAGAGTTCCCTTCCCTGGCCCTGCTCTGGTGAAACTGATCATTTTGTGCTTCTCATGTGCCCTACACACACTCCATTCCTCTCGTCTGTACCACTTTACTGCTCTTATCTATTTGTACTGCGTCTCTTCCTTCTGGTCCTCTAGGTCAGGGACCCGTCATACTGACCTGTAGATTCCCGGGGCCTAGCATATCCCTGGCACTTAATCCCACTGCAAATGGTTTTCTTCTCTTAATTCTGATCAATTGGTAGCAACTACCAGCAGTGTTGTGTTGAGGAGGCCTTCTGAGCAAGTGTGCAGTCATTGGGGAAGGAGTGATAAGCCATGGCTGTCTTGGGAGGGAATGTGGCAGACCTCCATCACTCATTCACTATCCCTCATTCCAGGGTTCCTCTCAGGGTCCAGAACAGTGCACACTAAGTTTGTTTGGTTCATTTGTGACTCTTCTGAGCATTTTGAGTAGTTTTGAGTTGTCTGTCCCAGTGCCCTATAGACTCAAGAATGTTTCACCTATAAACCCCAGCACTTTCAGAATTACTGCCTTACTGTGATTCTAACCATATTGAGAAAAGAAAAAAATCACCGTTCCTAAAGTCCTTTTGATTATCATACTTGGGAATATCGGTCTTTGGAGATCTGGCCCAAACCACAGCAAATCAGAAAAAGACCAAGGCTATGGACAGATATTTAAGAGTTTTTGTGCATGGGTGGATTTAAACAGCAGGGTAAGAGATGAGTACAGAGGAAGGAGGCAGATCCCTGGGCAAGAGTCAGGCACATAGGTTGGAGGAGATTCTGGAAGGAAAGGGGAAGCCAAGGAGATCAGGGAGTTTAAAGACCAGAACTCACCCAGTCCAAGTGCTGCAGAGAGTGGTCCCCAGGCCCCCGGAATGGAAAGATCAGTAAGAAGTAGCCCCACAGCACACCAAGCAAGAAGAAGTGTGAGCATTGTCTATAGAGAATTTACAAATACCACAACCAAACAAAATTTATTGCCTTTTAGGGTACCTGGGTGGCTCAGTCGATTAAGAGTCTGACACTTGATTTTGGCTCAGGTCATGATCTCAGGGTCCTGAGATCGAGCCCCTCGTCAAGTTCCACACTGAGCATGGAGCCTAGCTTAAGATTCTAATCTCTCCCTCCCCCTCTATAACCCCACTCTCCCTCCCCCGCCACCGCTCATGTGCTCCCTCTCTAAAAATAAAATAATAATAAAATATCGCCTTTTATTATTACCATGCGCTGGGAATTCTAAACAATGCCAGTGATAAAATACTCTTCCCTCAAAAAATCTCTTGTTGATCTAAGTTGTAATCAATTACTGTAGTTATAGTTGAGTTTTGGTAATAAATATGTAAGATTCATATTAGCAGATTTCGACTTCCTATCTTTAATGAATATCCTTGTATTGTACATGGGAGATAATTCAGAGAATTCCCAGTTATATAATTGCTACCTGTGTTCTTTTCTAATGTAGGTTTGTAACTGTTTAGAATTATTTGAGTGTGCTTCAAGCTCAGTGTGTCTCCAAACCCTTGGTACAATATATTCCTGAGTTTAAACAGGAGATATAAAATTAAAAATGATAATATGGGGATTGTAAAAATGAAATACAATTTGAGTTATTTCAACTCTGCCATTCTCTGTAAACACTTGGAATTATTTGTATTTAAAATTATTTGACTGGAGAGGCACCTGGTGGCTCAGTTGGTTAAGCCACCAACTCTTGATTTCAGCTCAGGTCATGATCTCATGGGATCAGCTCCTGGGATCAAGCCCCTGGGATCAAGCACTGTGTCGGGCTCTGTGCTCAGCTGGGAGACTGCTTAAGGATTCTCTCCCTCCTTTTCTCTCTGCCCCTCCTCCCACTCACACTCTCTCTCTCTCTCCCCCTCCCTCTCTCAAATAAATAAATCTTTAAAATTATTTGACTGGAGAAACCATTTGAAGGCTGCTAGAATTGATCTCAAATCAGCAAGGACATGGACATTATTGCAATTTCTGGAGTTTACTGTAAAGTGAGATTTTTCTGAGTGTCTGCCAAACTTAACACTTCAGAATTTTTCTCTATGTATGTTTCATGCAAAAGAAACTTTTCAAAATTAAAATTTTTTAATGTGTTCTGCAATCCACTGTAAGAAAAGATAGATTGACAAATCTGATTATCCATCCGAGCAGCATGAGTTTGTGAAAAGAGCTACTTTGATAAAATCATTGGCAAAGGCGCAAAGTCAAGGAACCAAATTGTAATACTGACATTCATTTCTGTGGCAGACCAATTAGTTGGTATGAGTTTTACTTTTTGTTCAAAAAATACAGGAACATAATTAAAATGCATTGGTCCATTTACCTTTTGGTGCATCGTAATACTAGATTTTTTATATTTTTACTGGCATGAACATATATAACACTCATTCTACATAAAACACAGTAACAGAAACTTTCTGCTCTCTGCATTTCTTTTCTGGCCACGATGATTGATTTTATTTCGCCATTATGACTGGAAACAGTGCAGTCATGTGAGGAGGAGAGGTAAACGCTCAGGGTGGCCTCCTAGGGGTGTCAGAGCGGCTGCCTATGCCCTCGGGCATAAGATCCACCCTGGAGTTGCCTGCAGCCCCGCCGCCGCCCGGAGGGACCCAACACAAACAGATAAGGTTTACGATAGGGTGCAGGCAATACGAAAAAGAGCGCGTGCAGGTAACAGTGCGGGCGGGCGCGAGGTCGCCAGTTCCGCAGGGAGGGGGGCGGGGTTGGGTGGGGAGTTTAAGGAAAGACTGGGTAGAGGGGCTGTCATCTAGCTGTGGGAGTTGGGGGCGAGTGCCAGGGCCACACTTCCTGTCAAGCGGTGAAGTGCAGAAGGCTGAAAGGACCTGTGGTAAAGGATGCACTTTCCTCCACTTACGACGCTGTGAGCCTTGAGCAAGATATGTAATGTCTCGGGCCCGTATGTAAAAAAAAAACAAGCGTGATAACAGGGCTTGCCTTGTTCTGCAGCTGGGGAGAATTCGAGAACAGGGCTTAGAACACAAAGAGCGTGCTTGAATAACAGTCGGGAGGACATCTGGGAGGGGACTGCAGTAACGTCAGCCTGTAAAGTTAAAGGAATGAGTGGGCAGCGGCAGAGATTCAGGTCCCAGTTGATCCAGCTGCACTTCTAGGTTGGCCCCTGAACGGCTCGAGATGCTACTGTAGATGGAGATGGAGGGCGGGGAACAGACCTCTGGAGCCTGTCACACCTTCTTCCAGCTATTCTAGGTGGTCCTCCTGCCTGCCCTGCCCATCTCTGTCAACCCCTGTTTTATTTTCTGCATAGTGCTTGGCACCCCTTGGTATGGTCTTGTTTGTGTATCTGTTTATCGTCCTCTTCCTTCCACCCTAGAATGCAGATTTGCCGAGAACAGCATTCTGTCTTGTCCCCCTCTGTGTCTGCGAAGCCTAGAATTGTCCCCGGCCACCGCTCAATAAATAACCTGTTAAATGAATTAATTGTTGAATTGATGTCGTATGCCCTCATTACCGCCTAAATGAAGGGGGTGATTTGGCTTGTTTGCCAGCAGAGAGAAAGAATCCAGGCGGGGAAAGCTTGACAAACTGGAGAGCAAGAATTATTAGGAGCCTCTGATCAAAAGCACAGGTGGAGGACGAGAGGGGAAAGGATAGAGAATATTTCTTGCCTTGAATATCGGATTTCATCTAGAGCTGACTAATATCCCTCTAGCTTTCACTCTCAGACAGCTGGCTCTGATACTTGTGTGATTAGGCACTTGCTGTAATTAATCATCTTTATAAAATAGCTCAGAGATTACATCCAGCAAGTAGCCGTCCAGCCTTGTTAAGGTCCTCACAGCCTTTCCTTTATGTGTTGGTTTGCTCCCTAAAATAAGCAGACTTTTCTTACTCTTTTAGCAACTCCAAAAGACGCAGGATTGGTTTGCCTGAACCTTGTTTAGACAACTACATGGGCGTATGGAAAGAAGCTTTGGGCTGAGATAAAACTGCTCATCTAAACGTACTCCCGCAAGTGAATGTCTGAATCTCCAGAATGTGTTTAACAGAAAGGAAAATGTCCACCTATGGGTCGGAAGTTACAGCTAAGGAAGGACTAGCAGAAAAGAGAGAATTTCCCTGACTTTTCAGCTTTAACACCAGTAAATAGCACTCTGAAGTATAGCGTTATGCCTCATGTGAAGGCTACATAGTTCACCCTGTATTTTAATGTATGTGCATAGAGATGATACCTTTCCTTTGACATTTATCTTAGTAGAGTTATTTATCTTTGGAAAGGAGGTCTTAATGGAACACTTGGCAAAGATAAAAATCAGTCTATGACCATTGATGCAGAAATGCATAAAATTCGGGAATCTGCAGCAAACTGCGTGATAAACATTAAACCAAAACTACAAAAGTGATCAAAAGATATTTTTCCAGACTTTGGCAGTAGTAAATAATATAAGTTGAATTTGTTTTTCAGTGTAATTACTATTAATGGTGAAATCAGATGATTTGATAGAAACAATAAAAATGTCATGAGTGATTTCTTTGAAAAGTTAGAAAAGAAGCCATCTGATTAAGATAAAAAAAGATTCTCTACAGTCATCCCAACACCATTAGGAGCATCACTGAGCCACCTCTGATGCAGAGGATCCTGTCTCCATTTGCCTTTTTGCATTGTAATGTTATATTTGTTACATTTTTTTAAACTGTCATAACCATATATATGAAACACAACAACATAAAATTTTCAGTTTCTGCCTTTCTTTATTCCCAACAAGTATTGGGAATAAAGTTTTGATTAATTAATTTTGAATTATTGCTGTATCTCCTCAATCCCATCTAATGAGCTCCTTTGTCAGCAGCGAGAACCGGAGATGGGGAGAGCTTGACCATGTTAGAAAGCGAGCATCATTGGAAACCCTCATTGCCAATGTTTGCCCTTAGTCATTCAACCAACATTGATCAAGCTCCTTTCTCGTGTTAGGCATTTTTATAGACCCTGGGGATGGAGGGGTAAACATGATGAAGACTGCGCTCCTGCATAAGCTCATCTAGACAGAGAAGGTAGATAAAGAAAACAGGAAAGCTGAGGACAGAGCGGTGGAGCACATTGAGAATCTGATGGAGCTGTAAAAACAAGGCGGTCTTAGAAGCACCTTGTAGGGCAGAAAGGAAACAAGAGGATCTTGGCATCATGAGAGCTTTCAAGATCCTGGCTTCGAGAAGGAGGGCATGATCACTGCTATGGCAAGAGACCAAGTACAGTGAAGGCGAAGCGTTGGCCACCGGATTTGGCAAGATTCCAGTAGCCAAAGAGGTTGAAAAGAGCAAATTCAGTGGAGCTGTGGGGGCCAAAAGCCATTTAAAGAGAATGAAGAGGGGGCGCCTGGGTGGCTCAGTCGTTAAGCGTCTGCCTTCGGCTCAGGTCATGGTCCCGGGGTCCTGGGATCGAGCCCCGCATTGGGCTCCCTGCTCAGCGGGAAGCCTGCTTCTCCCTCTCCCACTCCCCCTGCTTGTGTTCCCTCTCTCACTGTGTCTCTCTCTCTGTCAAATAAATAAATAAAATAAAATAAAAAAGAGAATGAAGAGGGAAAGGGGAGGTCCCATCACAGAAGCATTAGGTTTCAACAACTTTGATGATAAAGGGAATTTTGAAAATGAAGCTTGTCTGGGAACAACAGGAGTTCATTTCAAAAGACAGTAAGTCACAAGGACAGTGGTAAGGACCAGAGACCCAGACCCTCAGCTGGGCTCACCTTCAGCTCTTCATGGCCAATACAGAAATTGAAGGCTGATGTGTCAGATTTCCAGTTTTTTTTCAAGAAAATCTAGAAGGCCATATAGTTTTTTAATATCCCTATTGTACATGTTGACTCAATTTATTTTAAAAATTCGTATGACAATCAAATCACATCTGTGGGCCAGATGGTTGAACAAATGAAAAGCCCTGGTCTAGTGATTCGAGCTGCAGGGGAAGTTGGATGCCTGTCTTTTGCTCTCACTTCGACCTCTCTTCTCTTTCTGAGTAATACCCACCTCACATACTGACTTTTCTGTATTCTGCTCTCAAGTGGAAAAAATGTTAACCACCCGATTCTTGTCTAAGTCCTACCTAATAACCGCTTTTACCTTTTCAGTTGAATCGATGAGTTGTTCTGATTTGTTCAATTAAATGTTTCTTACAACCAACAGTAAACAAGCAGAAAACTTAAAAAAGCAATAGCATTTACCTTTTTTTTTTCTTTTTTACGGTAAGAACACTCAAGATTTATTCTCTCAAGCACATTTCAAGTACACAATACAGTTTTGCCAACTATAGTCACATTGTTGTGCACCAGATCTCCAGAGCTTATTCATCTCACATAGCTGAAAATTCATATGTCCTCCCCCATTTCCCCCTTCCCCAGCCCCTGGCAACCACTGTTCTACTCCCTGTTTCTAGGAGCTTGACTATTTTGGATTCCACGTGCAAGTGAGATCATACAGTATTTATCCTTCTGTGACTGGTTAATTTCACTTAGCAAAATGCCCTCAAGGTCCATTCATCCATGTTGTCACAAATGGCAGGACTTCCTTCATTTTTAAGGCTGAACAATATTTCATTGTGTGTGTATCTCACATTTTCTTTATCCATTCATCTGTAGATGAACAGTGAGCTTTCTTCCCTGTCTTGGCTCTTATGACTATAGGTGACTGTTTCACAGTGTATATGTATATTGTCATCAGGTTGTACACCTTAAATAATATAATTTTTTATTGTCAATTATACCTCAATAAAGCTGGGGGGAAAAAGAACGGTGGGATATCACCCATAGCATACATACACACTCCGTGTGGGTGAGGGGAGAGAACAAACCGTGTTTAGGCAGCTGCTGGGCATTCCAACAAATGGAAGATGCTCTACTCCTGTATCACGTGCCCTGCACCATTCTCCAATGGTAAATAAGTATAGCATTAGATTAAAACAAAAAGCAATAACATGTCCAATAGCAGTAAAGAAAGCATCAAATATCGCAGTATAGAAAGTTAACAAAATTAGGAAAACCTCTACACAAAAAAACATACAAAACATTATTAAACATTAAAACAGAAAGCAATGATGATGTTAAATAAATGAAAACATATTCCATGTTCCATGATTGGAGTATTCAGTATATAAATAATGTTAGTTCTTTCCCAGTGGATCTATTGATTCTGTAGCTGGTCTTGCAGTAGGCAGTCCAAACCAAAATTCCAGAAGGGTTTTCTTGCCAAAGAGATCCTAAAATTTAAATGGCAATGCAAAAGGCAAAGAATGCCAAAGTAGCACTAAAGAAGAACAAAGTTTGATTTCAAGATTCATTGTAAAGCTACAATAATTAAAACTGTGGTATTGGCATTAGAATAGACAAACAGTGGAAGAGAATAGAGAATACAGGAATAGATCCATGGATATATAATCACTTGAATTATGACAAGTGGCCTTTTCATGGTGCTAAGACAGAAATTGAATTTTTATCAACCATACACAAAAATCAATTCAGTTATATTTTCAATTTAAGTATGAGAGGCAAAACAATAAAGTATCTATAAGAAAATACTGGAGAATATCTTCACGATCTTGAGGTAGACAAAGATTTTTTTTTAAGATTTATTTATTTTTGAGAGAGAAAAGGAATGGTTGCAGTAGCGAGGGTCAGAGGGAGAGGGAGAGAGAATCTCAAGCAGACACCCTGCTGAGCATGGTGTCCCAGAAGTGGGGCTTGGTCTCAAGACCCAGAGATCATGACTTAAGCCAAAATCAAGAGTCTGATGCTCAACTGACTGAGCCACCCAGGAGCCCTCAGATTTTTAAACAAGACACAAAAATGCATTAAAGTACCATAAAAGAAAAGATGGATTCATTGGATCACATTAAAATGAGAAATTATATGTATCAGAAACTATCTTTAGGAGAGTAAAAGGGCAGACCACAGAGTGGGAGAATATATTTGCAGTACCTACACTATTTGAACAAAGCAGTTATATCCAAAATACGGAAATCCTGCAAGGGGAAAAAGGACCAATAACCCCGTAAAAGAAAGAAAAAATGGGCAAAAGATTTAAAGGGCGCTTCACAAAAGAAGATATTTGTATTACCAAAAAACATTTGAATAGGTGATCAAGGATATTAGTCATCAGAGAAAAGCAAGTTAAAGCCACAGTGAGATACATTACAGGCCTACCAGAAGGGCTACAATTTAAAAGACTGATAATATCAAGTTGCTGGCAAGCATGAGGAGGTACTGAAACTCATACTGCTGAGAGGAATGTAAACTGGTATAACCACTTGGAAAACTTGGGTAGTTCCTACTAATGTCGAACTATACACTGGGATTTTACAACCCACCAATTCTCTTTCTAGGATATTCCTAATCGAAATTTGTGCATGTACACCAAAAGATACAGTCAAGAATATTAATAACAACATTACTTTAAGAGCTCCCAACCGAAATATCTATCAATAGAAGAATGAATAAATTGTGTTGTACCCATGTAATGCTATTTATCAAGATAATGAACAAGGATATGGATGAATCTCTCAAGCATAACATTGAGCAAAAGAAGCCACAGGCAAGTGAACACATACTGTATAATTCCGTTTACATAAAGTCCAAAATCTGGTGAAATTTATCTATGGTGACTGAAGTGAGGATGGTGCTTACCCTTTTGAGGCTAGTGTTTAGGAGAGTCTTTGAGGGTCTTCTGGGGTAGTAGTAATATACTCTTCCCTGCTTTTGGTGGTGGTGTTCACATTATGAAAATTCATCATGCTGGGTACTTACAATCTGTGCACTTTATGTGTTTTCATTAATAGTTTTCTTTTAGAAACACTTAGTGAGCACCTGTGATGCACCAGACATGATAAAAGTCTAGGGAACATGGCAGTAAACAAAAGGAACATTCACTTCATGGGACTTAGTCCTATGATGGATGATCTAGCTCTTTTTTTTCCATTGTGTAGAAATGACGGACCATTTTGAACTCGAAGATAGATGTACAGAAAACCCAAATTTAGAGACTATTCCCTCATTTGGGCATTTGTAAGAAATGGTGGACCTTCACTTTCCCTGAAATTGCACACACTGTTTCCTCCTCACGCATTCACAAAGGTAGAGGTGTTCTTTGCCCTGGCCAAAGCTCATCTTTCCACCTCTCCTCTAGGCTCTAGCTTCCTATTTGTGTCTATATCTTTCAACATGATTTACATGAATTGTTGTTTGTTGTTTACGTGAATGTTTCCCCCACTAGACGAATTTTTTGAGAACAGAGGAGTACCATCACCATCCTTTAATCCTCATGCCTAGCAGAGTACTTGGCTTACAGTAGACACTCTGTAAATATTAGCTGGATGGATGGCTGAATGGATGCACACATACAATTTCTATGTAGGATACTTAACATTCTTTCCTTCTACTTCTGATGCATCTTAAAAATGCATTCTAACATTCCTTCAGTCATTTCCTAGTATGTCAGCTGACTGAAGACTGAGAAGGGATATCATCGGTGATATAGAATGTCCCCGTCTCATAATTTCTAACACTGCCCGATATATGATAGTTGAGTTATCTCAGTCACTAGGTGACTCCAAGTGACTCCAACCTGTGTGAACTGATTAGCTACTAGCACCAAGCTACTAAATCTAAAGTACTTTAGATAAAGCTACTTCATCTAAAGTCGGTATTTTATGGCCTTCAAACTGTTTTTTTTTTTTTTTTTTAAACCATTAGTTCTTTAATACAAGTTCCTCTGTGGACTTCCATAGCAAAATAAACTCAGGCAAGTGACAAAAAGTGAACTAGTGATGTGGCACTTACAAATAACATCATTTGGGGGTGCCTAGATGGCTCAGTCGGTTAAGTGTCCGACTCTTGGTTTTGGCTCAGGTCGTGATCTCAGGGTTGTGAGATTGAGAGGTTGTGAGGTTGTGAGATTTGACTGCATCAAACTCCATGCTCAGCTAAGAGTCTGCATGAGATCTTCTCTCTCTCCATCTGCCCCTCCTGCTTGAGCTCTCTCTCTCTCTCAAATAAATAAATCTTAAAAAAAAAAAAAAGTCTATAACCTAGCAACCCAGTCCCCTGAGCTTGCAAAGCATCTGATAATCTTGCTTGAAATACTTTTTGAAGTATCTTCCCACAATAACTTTCCACACCCTTGGCCTGAATGGGCCCTCAGCAGTCACCTGCTACCCCAGGAGCCTATCCCACCAGTCACTGTTGACTGGACAAGGGCTGGACACTGGGCACAAGCAGAGCCAAAGAGTTTGAAGTTAGGATCAAGGGAAAGAGACTTAGTTTCTCCACTTGACTAGTATTGTACTGTTTAAGTTTGAGAGCCATGAGCCACCAGGTTGTGCCATGATGACTGGGGAGCAGCAAAAACGAGTCTATGGAGAGTAAAACTGAGGCATGAGGAGAGAAGCAGAGGAGAGAGATGGGGAAAAGCTATGGCCTGAGTCCCCAGTAGTTTGCCATTTCCAGGTGTTTCTGAGGCCAGGCTGTTTGCTTCTTGCTACCAGGTTCCGTAGGTAAGATTCTCTCATAAAAATATTCCTTTATGTGTAGCTTGAGTTGGTTTTTGTAACTTTAACTAGGATGTCCTAAGTCCTATGTTTTCATTCTGTTGTTTTGCAAGGGGGCATTAATGGCTTCTAAATCTTCTGTTAGGCTCCACAAAGTTTGATTTATGTATCGTAAAGGTTAATCCATGATCATGGCATGAGCATATGAAGTGAGAGGTAAAAATCCCCCCCTCATCCTCAGTCCCTAATTAACTATCCTTAATAGAACCTACGTATCTCCCAAGAAAATTTTTATGAATATACAAGCATATGTATTTATATCCTATTTTACATGAGTGGAATCATTTTATAAATGCCCTGTAGCTTGTTTTTTTTAAATATAGATATGTTCCAATGTCAGAAAATATAGGTCTGTTTTATTTATAAAGGCTGTTTGATATTCCATTGTATGGAAATGCTGTTATTTGTTTAATATATTCGCTAGGATTTTTTTTTTTTTTAGTTCTTTAGCATTACAATCCATGCTGAGATGTCTTGCCCATATATCTTTGAGTATTGTCTTGAGTCTACTTGCAGTATAAATTCCTAAATTGTAATTGCTGGGGCCCATGATTTAGGCACTTTTAGGGTCAATGAATACTGTTTAATTGCTCCCCTCCGACCATGAGTCTAACTTTGAAGAAAGGGGTATTAGAACTTCCTCTAAATGGGGCCAGAATGGGTGTGGAGTGGTGAGTCAGATGAAGCATGGAAACACTCAAGTGTGAAAGGGAATACAGTTTTGTGTGACAGAAGCCGAAAGGCTGTTCGATTCTTCCTCATCTGATAAAACCAGGGCCAGTGAGTTCTTAATGGGCTGTGTTGAGTCACCATGCTATAGATTCACATTCACCCACATCCTGCCTGCTAGAGTGAGATGTGACAATGAAAGCCCCGTCCCTCTGTGGTTGAGAATTCATGAATTCAGAAGAGGCAGGGAGATGGGAATTCTCCCTCTAGCCCTCTGCTCCCTCCCAGAAGTCCTTCTGAACAAAATGGGAGAACAGCAAGGATATCTCCACCATCTAAAGGTTAATATGGCACTTAGGGGTTTAGAAAACACATTTCAGTCCTGATAGGACTCTGGGAAAGCTGAAAGTACAATACTCACTTTGCAGACAATGAAACTAAAAACCAAAAGTATTTGGTGACTCTCACATTAATAGAACCAGTAAGTTTTAGAGTCTGGATTCAAACCAAGGGCTTCTGGTTACAAAAAAGGCTGCCTTTAAGCAATGCCACTTAGCTGAAATAGCTGATTTTGACCCCCAAAATAAACCATTTATTTGTAGCTAGTATAAGCCCTTTGTTAAGCAATAATTAGCTTTTCAGTTGGGTATGCGGGAGTCATGGAAACACAGCTCTGGGAATGAGCAAGGGTCTATTAGGGTTTGAATCTTTGAGGTTCCTCTCCCAGGTTCTTGGGTCAAAACCCACCATGTCAGAAAAGAATGAATGCCACTTAGCTGAGAGTGTACTGAACAGGGGCTCTTAGGAAAGACATGAATAAATACTTCTGATAATCAGTCAAGAAGTCCTAAATTAGCAAAGCTTTCTGAGAAACTTTGACATGTTAGGAAATCCTTACAACTATAGAGCTGGTTTTCTGCAACCACATACTTCTTCCCTGTGCACGCGCGTGCACACACACACACCCCCCACACACAAGCCACCAAAGGTCATTCTTACATTTTCTTTGTGGTTTGAGTTCTGTTGCCAAATCAGCAGCAGTAAATGTTGGCACACAGGGGCATACCACATTCTGTGTCCGGTTGCCCTGGGTCTCCGTTGGGAAATGCAGTTCCCTCCAGTGACAAGGGTTTTGCCTTGCAATAATGAGTGTTAAAAATAGATGTGTACCAGCAAAAGGAACAACCATGGGAAGTGGGTTTGGGCATTTCCTTTGGTCATATGTGCATCTGTTACCCGCCAACTGATTTCTAGAATATGATTACGGATACCTCACAGTAACAATTTTTACACCAGATACCTAATTAATAAAAATATGTGACTTTTCAGAGGTAAGAAAGCAAACTATCCTGAAGAGTTGAAGAAACTATCAAGATGGTTCAGACCCTAAAATAAATCAGCATAAATTCTAGACCTAAGTATTCAAGGAGTTCACCTCCCTTCCTTCCACCCTTCTTAATCTACATACTTTCCATCAGAGATCTCATTCAGACCATTATATGCTGGTAACTCCACAGCTCTGTCTCCAGGCCTAGACCTCTGCACTGACCTCAAAACTTGCGTACCCACCTGCCCTCGACATCTCCAGGTAATTATGGAATAAGTGTCTCAGACTTCCCCTCAAATTCTATTTCTTTCCTCCTTTTCCCCAAAGGAGTAGATGATACCATTATTCACCCAGTTGCTCCAATTCATCAGCAGGTTGATCTTCATCAGCGGGTTGATCTTCATCGTCCCATACCCACGGCTGCTTTTCTAGCGCAGGCCTCCTCCATTTCTCACCCAGACTGCTAAAATGTGCCTACTCTTGCTCCTGACTCCTGCAACCCATTCTCCCTGCCAAAACCCACTCATGTCTTCCCATCACACTGAGAATAAAGTACAAATGCCTTATCAAGCCGTATAATACTACACAGGGTCCAGCTCCTACCTACCTCTCTGCCTCCTCCTTACTTTCTCCCACTCCATGGAGGCCCCATATGCTCCTGTGGCCTTGTTTCTATTCCTCAAACAAACCACGCTCATCTCCTAGGGCATTTGCTGTTTCTCCTTCCTGGAATGTTCTTCACAGATCTCCACAAGGCTGGTTCCCTTTGTCATTTGGGTCTCAATACAACCACCACTTCCTCAGGCCTTCTCTGAGCACACATATCTGTATGACTCCTTCCACCCCTCCATCCTGTGGATCTGTAACGTAGCCAGTAGTTGTTCTATTTTCAACATGGTGCCAATCAGTACCTGAAATTAACTTTTCTTTTTAAGTGTTGGTCTCCTCAGTTAGAACGTGGATTCTTTGAGGATTAAGGACTTTGTCTAACCACTCCCTGAGTTCCCAAAAGCTGGCCAAGTTGAATGAATCCTTGGCTGACTTTGGAGACATGGGCAAAGTCTGACCCAGTCAGAATAAGGCTGAGTCACTCCAAACGAGAAGTGTCTTTATGTATCCAATCTCTGCTTCCTCTAAGAATTTCTTCTGGTTACAGAAACAAAGATTCTAGGCAGGGAGACATGAAAAAATGAGACAATTTTGTCACAAACTTAATCTAACTTGCAGCTTCATTTTTCCAGACACATAAAGAACAGAAAGCTGGTGAAAGAGTCATGTTTTCATTTATTTTGCAAATATTTATTGAGAGCCTATTATATGCAGAGACTGGGGTAGGTAGTAAGAATTGAGTGGTGAATGAAACAGAAGTAATCTCTGCTTGTGTGGAACTCATGGTCAGGTGGAAGGGACATGTTTCACAATTAACTACAGAAATCAATGTTCGATTATTTTGTGATGGGAATGAGGAGGAAAACACAGGATGCCATGACAGGGAGACCTGTGTACTCTGGAGCCTCAGAGAAGGACTCCCTGAGGACCTGCTGTGCTGGGTTGACTTTGAGGCAAACTGACAGAACAACATCCAACAGGCCAGTCCTTGTTCCTGTCTCATTTCCCTTCTCCTTCCTTCTGTTGCCATTCTCTTTACTAGAAAGGAGGGTACCTTCTCTGCACAAGCAGCACAAGGTCGAGTGACCCCACTGCACGTGACAGTTGGCCCTGTGTGACCTGCCTTGGGCAGCAAGGGGAAAAGCAGGTGCCCCACCTGAGCCTGCCTCTCTATGATAGTCTCACCCTTGTCCTTGCACATCCTCCCTGAAAATCAGCATATAGCCAAGAACTTATCCAGTCAGTAACAATGCCTCCATGACTACTAGGACTACTACCTCATCATCTTCCTCACTGGCCAGCATTTACTTAGAGCTTCCTGGGGACCAGCTAATGTCCTAAGCATATACTTTCCACCCCTATTGTGGTAGCTACAGCCATGCATGCCCCTTTTCAGAAGAGAAAACTAATATGCCAAGAATTTAAGCAACTTGCTCAGGGTCACACGAGAAAGTGACCAACCCAGAGTTAAAACCCAGGTCTATCAGTACATGCTTAACCCCCACTCTTAAGCCATTTGTGTCCAGTAGAAATCAAACCCTGGAAGCTTCTCTAGAACAATCTGATTTACTCAAGAAGTTGAATGAGATACATCTGGGGTCCTACCATCCGTGAGATAATTTGGAATGGAAGGAGAAGCCTCATTTATGTTCAAGGCTTTGTCTCACTTGCTTTTACAAGATGTGAACTTTCCAGAGTAAACTGTTTACTAGTTACATGTTGTACTTTCAAAGGCACAGTGTGCTTGGAAGCTAAGACCTTATTGATTCTCAGAAAATGTATTTGAGTCAGAAAGCATCGTCACCACTTTGCAGATAAGGCAACTGAGGCAGAGGAACGACAAACCAACATGGCCAAATCTCCTAAGGTATCAGAAGCCAGTGACAAACTGCAGGTCCCATCTTTGTGCCTTAGGCCAGTCAGCCAACATCTCTGAGCTTCAGCTTCCTTATTCACAGCATGAGGAACCTAGGCAAGGGGTTCCCGGAGAATTTCACTCTTCTCCAAATTCCTATAACCCAGTGATGGGGGTTGTGGTCCCCAGTTAGCTCTGCCTGCCCAACGAGGGTACTCTTTTCTTTTGGTGCCAGTTTGTCAACGCTCTGGTGAGGAACCACTGTCCCTTGAGAGCCCGAGTGCAAGTCCCCAGCCAGGGGAGTGCAGGCCATGTGGATCAGTACTCTACCCTGCTGCATTCAGAGGGAGGGGTATGGTTTCCCAAAGGAATGTGAAGGTGTCATTAAGCAAAACCCACCTGCGTCTGCCACAAGGGATAATCTTCGAAGTGCTGGAGAACTTCAGCTTTCTCCAAATCTGGATGCAAGAAGCCCCAGGCATGGGTTCAGTGAGGTGAGTGATACCTTTAAACAGGAAGGTAAGAAGGGCATCTCAGGGGAACAAAGGATCAATATGGAGCTGAGCCATCTTGTTTGAGGTTCAAGGTAAAGCTCTGAGGAGCGGAAGCAGACCATCCGGCTCTTACCGCAAATTTTCTTCTAACTCTTCTTCACTTTTGCTCCAAAGTCGGTGCCAGGTGGCTATGTTCTCCTACTGTAAAAGGAAGGTTTATTTTTGGTTTGGGTTTTGCACTTCCCAAACAAAGTGATTTATAAGGGAGATTCCCTACTGTCTCATCCTTCATTAAGGAATGAAAAAAGGAAAAATCTGGACCAATTTGAGTCCATTTCGGTGAGAGGAAACGAACGTGACACCAAGCCAGAAAGGCACTGGTGAAATAATGGAAGAGAAGAGCAGCGGTTAGTCCTCCAGACCAGACGTCACAAAGGTATCTAGAGAACAGGTTCGGGCCCTCTGACATGTGTTATTCAGCCAGCACAAGGAGTATTTTTAATTAAGTTAACTGCCAACATTTAAAAGTTAAGTATTTCATGCAAAAAGATTTTGCATGGGGACATTAGGCTGAAATGGAGGGGTGTGTATTCCCTCTGGTGCCACCTCCATTCTCCATCCTCCATATCTCCTCATGCCTACTCTCCATTGAGGTTAACTGCTAGGCCCGCAGAGCCATCTGTATTTTGCAACCTCTGCTCTATATAGTTCTTCTACAAGGAGAAGCCACAAATACCAGGAGTTTCTCTGGACTTGTGTGCTCACCCTGGAAACTGAGCTGCTCCTCAGAACGTTGTTAGAACCTGCGTTGTTCATCTTGTCATGCTTTGTCAGCCCTCACTTTGAGGAAGAGAACCTAAATCGAATACCCAATCTAGTTGGAGAAAACAAGATCCATTACAGATGGGGTTTACATCTCACTTAGGCTTTTGCTGCCAGACCCAGCGGTTCAATACAAACTCTTAAAGGAAAGTGAGTCAGGGTGTATGGGATGGAATTAGATCTGCCAGGCAGAGGACATGGCCAGCTTCTAGAAAATGCCAAGCCTGGATGGAACAAGGTGGAAGAAGGGAGGCACTGGCTCAAACCATGAGCCCCACAAAGGAACTACAGAATAATGCAGAAAAGTAACAAGATAGGTATCTGAAATATTTCTGGCCAGTTCTATTTATTGGGCAATTTTAGCCACTTTAGAATGTTAATACATTTTAGATTACAGAATTAGTTGTTTTAAATAAATGAGGTCTTTTTTCATCTATTCATTCAACAAACATTTATTGAATCCCTACTGTGTGTCAGGCACTGTCTTAGGGTTTAGAAAGGCTGAGCATGGAGATGAGCAAAAAAACTGTTTTAACTTGTTATTTTTATTTGTTTAGGTTATCAATATGAATTTTGGCCTGAGTTTTCCCTAAATCTCTGTAGTATATGACAGTAAAATCCTAGAATAATAATTTCAGGATTCGAGTCAGAGTAGCCGTTGACATGGGTAACAGATTCACTGCATGGAGGGGTGGGGAATCACCCAATCAGTAAAAATCTTTTAGCACCACCCTGTATATGTATATTTATTTGTTTATAAGTTATATAATATAATATAACATTATATATTGCATATAATTATGCATGCAACATATTATATATTAATATATAATTATATATATATATTTTGCACTTGTGCACTTTCTGGGGTATGTCACCCCATCCTGGAGAAGCCTAGATTAAGCCACCCACTCCTAAAAATGTTGTGGGACTGTATGGCCAGCATATCAAATGTTCACATCCACAGGAATTTGGATGGTCTTCACTGATCCTGTAAGTGGACGATAGACTGTCAGCTCAATACCTTCCCAAGGCTGATGAGGTTCCAAGTGATCCTCTAACACACTTTACTCACAGAACACAGACTGATCTTCCCAAAAAGTAAACCTGCTTATGGAACTCCACTGCTTGCAGGCCTTTGGAGGCTGTCGTTGCATTCAGTCATAAAGCACGGAACACCAGAAGGGTCCTTCAAGCCTCTATCTCTGCAGCTGCACCACCTCACCCACCCCCTGACCTCCCCCAGGAGTTCCTGCCCCGAAGGAGCCCACTTTGCACCTTACATGTCACCTCCTCAGTGTCTCTTCCCTGACCTTCCCATTCTCAGTCCAGGCACCCATTAATATTCTCTCATCATATTTCAGATATTTCCTTTACAGCAGTTAGAATAATTGAGAATCACAAATATATTTGTATGTTTCTATTTAACGTGTATCTCCCCAACAGACTGTAAGCTCCTCAAAGAGGAGGTACTTAGGTCGTTAGTAGCTGCTGGGTGGCCCGGTCGAGTGGATGGCATTTAGCATACACTCAATAAAGATTTATTAAAGGAAAAAGGGAAAGGAAAGAAGGATGCAATTGATTCCTTTATAAATATACAAGCACGTACATGTATATTTTCAGAGGACTGAGAAAGAACAAGAAAGTTCCTAATACATTCTAGCAAAAATATTGGTGAGATTCGTTCATAACACCTGCCAATAAGACCATCCACTAAATGTGTCTGTAATTACAGGAAAAGGAAAAGAAATGTCAACTAAGGTACGCTAGCATTGACTTTTTTTAAGTCATTAAAAAAAAGTAATTCGGGTGTTCTTATGTTCTTGGCTCATGATAGATACTAAAAGAGAAAGTTGTCGGAAGACTGAATGAATGAACAAATGACTGAACAAGATCTAAGAGGCCAGAAAATATGAAATACTACAGGAATACAAATAATGACTAGCTAAATAAAAATAGTAGGGAAAAAGAAGTGTTACCAAAATAGTAACACATTAGAAATATAATAGTGGTAAATATTTATATAACGGTTACTTCGTAGCAGGCCCCACTTCAGAAACTTTACATACATTAACTCATTTCATTCTCACACCCATCCTTAGGAGATAGGTTCTATTATTATCCCCATTGTATAGACAGGGAAACTGAGGCACAGTGACTCCACATTGTGCCCGCAGTCTTGGGAGGTGGTAGGTGATGGACTGAGAGTCCCCACCTAGGGCACCTGGCTCCCATCCTCCAAGGGTCTCAAGTATTGCTTGTTACTGCTGCTTTCAACTACATGAAAACATGCACACACACTGTGACATTTGTTGTTTGAAAGAACAAATTCAGTCTGCCCCATGGCCCCTAAGGAGCTTGATCCCAGATTTTTATTTGTACGGTATTAAAAAGGCTATTAATCTTTGAGGTTAACACGTGTGTCTTGAAAAGGGAAGAATGCCCTGACTTTCTAGGCAGGTGGATGAATGCCACCCAACATTATAAATCTTTATAGAAGGGAATTCATGCACTTAGCAAATTTTTATTTTATATCCACTAAGTTGGAGTCACTGCTAGGACCTGGGGCTTGACCAGCTATCCAAAAAAGCATAGTCGCTGTCCTCGAGAAGCTTATGGTTGGGCAGGGGAGACCGACAGGAAACACGTAAGTCCTCACTGATTACTGTGGTGAGAGTGGTTGGGGAAGAAAGGTCAAAGGTCGGGGTGCTAGGAGCAGGGAGAGCCCAGCCTTGGTGAGCAGCTGGGTCGGAGGAGGGGGTGGCTCTGGAGCCTTTGTCCAGTGCTCAGCATGTGTTTGACCCACAGGCCAGAGGAGACACATCTTTCAAATCTTGCCCTTCCCCACCCCATGAGATGTGTTACCTTGGGCGAGTCAGGGCATCTCTCAGCGCCTCCATGTTCATGTCTGTAAAATAAGGATAGTACGACTACTCATCTCACGAATATAATGTGAGAATTAAATGAGACAATCATTTTATAGCACTAAGGAAGTCTAGCTGCTACCATTATTAAGAGAAGTGTCATAGTATTATCTGAAAACCAGAAATCTAAATGTAATGAAATCGGAAAGCTATCAGAGGGAGTATCAATATGAGGGAATACTTTAAACAAAGATGAATTTTCATACCAAATCACTAAGGGGTTTGCTGAAGCACCTGCCAGATCTACCGACACGGCTCTCCTGAGGGTGTCCCTGTATCTCTCCATGCTCATCCCCGGTCCAAATTCCCAGAGTCAGATAGAAAAGAGTTTATTTCAGCTTCTCCCTGAAATTTAATTCAGTGTTGCTGGTGTTCTAGACACTGCACCCTGATATTTCAGAGTTTAATAAAGTTATTTGGGGTTTGTAGGAAGGGTCTTGGATTCCCCTCCACCTTTTGCCAATTTTTCCCTTATTTTTTTTTAAGTGATAGTGATCATAATTGTAAATTCTATACCCTCTTAAGTAAATTTCAAATTGAAATTTTTAATCTTAGTGTTTCTTATGAAACAGAACAAAACCATATTTCTATTTCATCAGACCTCGATAACCTGTTGTCTTGAATTTTATTTTGCACATGGCAGGCATCTAGATTTTCAGGATCAGAGAATCGATGGAGGGTTCCTATTTTCTATACGCAGTAGCAAAAGGCCCTCGTGAAGGGAAACTCCCTGCAAACATCTCCCTGCCCTTGTGGCATCCCAGCAAGTTCTTGGGGCTGTCACAGATGGCAGAGATGGAGACATATCCATCACCAGAACCTGCTAGGAGGTGGGCGGGGGTTGGGGGGATGTAGAGCAGAGGGAGTTGATCCCCAGGCCTGAGCAAAGGAAGAGAAATATTTACACTGCTCGTAAGTCATGGAGTCAGGTCTGTCCATCGTGTTCAGGGGGCCTCCTGAACTTTGAAACTTGGACTTTGTCCAGACGTGAAATACAGAAAGGCACGCTTTCTGCAACGCTTGCATCATCTGCCACTGCTTCGCCTCACTTTCATCTCAGCTGAGAGATACAAGACAGATTCTTGCAACTGCTCCCTGGGATTGCCCTGCTAACAAAATTGTTGACGTGGAAATCAGGAAGATTTCAGAATCAAAGGGCACGTGGACATGGGAATCAAGAAAAAGTCTTCATGTCCACAGGACTGGGCCCATATGGTAACGATTCCATCAGGATGCTAATTCTCATTCTGTACTTGCGTGGCATACTTATTAGTGCTCAGTTATTGTCTGTGTAGTGTGTAATTAGGTCTCCATGTATACGAACGAGGCCACAGTATTAGTCTTATGAGTGACGAGGAAGATCGATCCTTCATGGGGGTTACCCAAAACACACAAACACACACGTGTGCTTGTCAGATTCAAAATAATCACTTAAGCTCCTGATGAAGAGACTGCCGATTCAACACCAATCATCCTGAGCACTCCTGTGGCCAGATGTCTCCAAGCAGCAGGGCTCATGCCATCCCCATCCCAGAGGGAAAGGGGCTAGAACCCACAGAAGGCAAAGGATTTTGCCCTGGCAACCACAGCTTCTCCTCCCGAGGCTCCTTCCCCTTTAAGCAAATCCTCCCCACAAAAGAAAAGATATGTTTATTTGTATTTTTCAGTTAAGTTGACTATTTATCCACATTTCCTGCCGATGAGTCATTTATGCAGTTTACTGAAAAAAAAAATAAATTGAGAACCGAAGCACTGCAAAATTAAGGATCAAAGACGCAAAACTGACGTAAAACCCAAATAGGTATGGGTTAAGAATTTAATCAGCAAACCGATCAGTCAGCACACCAGGACCAGACTGCCAGGGAGGCTGCATTTTCAATTGTTTGTTTTGTTTTGTTTTGTTTACCTGGGGTCAACACAGCCTGCCTCTCTGGAGCACCTTTGTTGGTTTTGCTCATCAGATCCTTGTAAATAAAGCACACACTGGTATTTGGTCAAGGAACCAAGCCACGTTTGCCTGGGATCCGCGTGAGGAAAGATCCTGGGCTGGCTGCATAAAAAGGTGTGTGTGTGTGTTTGTCTCTCTAAAAAGAGGCCTGAGTTGAGGGAAGACCAGAGGAAAATTGCTCTGTTTACAGTGTGCAAAGGCGGAGAGAGG
This sequence comes from Zalophus californianus, assembly GCF_009762305.2. Lineage (NCBI taxonomy): Eukaryota > Metazoa > Chordata > Mammalia > Carnivora > Otariidae > Zalophus > Zalophus californianus. The sequence continues at coordinate 36,072,670 of NC_045599.1, read as the reverse complement.
CACCGGGCCTCGGGGTGAGGTGGTTAGCCCTGCATCTGGGAAAGCACACGTGAGTTCCCCACATCCACCCTGAATGGCTGGGGCTGCACTACACACACACACACACACACACACACACACACACACACACTGATTTGTCATTTTCTACTCCAGGACTCATTTGGCTGCAAAGCTGGATGATGAGTGTTATTTTCATCTCTTCCTCTGGACACATTTTACCCAACTTTAGAAAAAAATCAGTAGGAGAGGCCGATATGTATATCCACACAATAGCTTCACAAAAAATATCTGAAACTGATTCAAAACATCCATCACCAGAGAGCCTTAGAAATGGACACATACAACATGTACTTAGTGAGCATGTGCTAGGCACCACATATGTTACCTGTGTTAGTTAATCCTGAAAACAATTCTTTGAAAGGGTTACCATTAGTATTATTCCCTTTTCATAGATGAAGAACCTGAGACATGACTTTGCCAAAGTACACAGCAAGTAAAGGGTGGTCCATTTTGGCTCAAAGTTCAAGTTCTTAGCCATGACTGTGTTATGTCCCTTTGAAGATCAATCAGTTCTGTCTGCATCTCATGGTATTATCGTATCAAGTCCTTTGTATTTTGAAAAACAAAATTATCCATATTAAAAGCCTCTTAACACCACCCTAAATCCATAATCCAGAAAGCACATCTTTGAATTATCATACACATTTTCTTTACAATGAACAAAGAAAAAACTTTGACCTTCTCATTCAACTGATTGAAATGCTGACTGTCACCTGTTTCTAACACAATAGGTGAAGTTATGCAATCATTTTCTAGCCCCAGTCCTGTCTCTTCTCTTAGGACTGTCCCCCTATAAAACCTGCAGGGCTCTCTGGAGCTCACACAATGCACCCAGTTCTCAGCCACAGTTAGTAGATGTGTTCTCACCTGTCACAGGTGTTCCGTGTGTCTTCACTTCCCTGAATGGAAAAGACCCTTCTGCTCCATTCTGTTTCTGCTTTTACAAAACCTGCTTTCAACTACCTCCTCTGCCCACCTGTTCCTTCAACCTCATTCTTCTCAGATTTGCACACTTCCACAAGTTAATACCATGGAACTGCAGTGAAGACTGCACTATTTTCCAAGATCAGATAGTGCCTCTGACTTCACCCAGGGTTACAGAAAAGGATCAGCTTTAAAAGTCAGTCCCTGTGCAGGCGCCTGGGTGGCTCAGTCGTTAAGCGACTGCCTTCAGCTCAGGTCATGATCCCAGAGTCCTGGGATCGAGTCCCGCATCAGGCTCCCCGCTGAGCGGGGAGCCTGCTTCTCCCTCTGCCTGTCTCTCTCTGTCTCTTCTGAATAAATAAGTAAAATCTTTAAAAATAAAAAGTCAGTCCCTGTGCTCTCTCCCCTCTCTGTATCTGCTTGGGCGTCCCCTTTCCTCCTACTGTCTATAGACTATGACTAGTCTTGAAAGTGAGATAGTGGAATGACCCACATTAACCTTTATTTTCTAAAGCTCAGCTTAAAATATCTAGAATGGAATCAGTTACATGTGAACTTCCGGTCTGCAATCCAATAACCCACTCTTCTTAAATGTACGTTCATCCAAAATCAACCTTCGTCAGTCAGCACAGCATTTTTTAAGCCCTCATGGGTTCACTCTCTTCCACTCATTGGGCCCCAGTTTGCCTATCTGTAAAAATAAAGGAGTGGGTTAAACCATTTCTGAAGTCTCTTCCAGCTCTCAGGTACTTTGATTCTATTTTGGGTTTCCATCTTCCTCCCCCAGAGTTTCTATCCATCCATCCATCCATCCATCCATCCATCCATTTATTCATTCATTCACTGAAAAAAATATATCTATGGAATGCCTACTGTGCCCTAGATAATGTTCTAGGCAGAGGGATTAGGTGATAACCAGGATGAATAACATCTCTCCCCATGGGGTTTATGACCCTCTCTCTTTCCTCTCCCCAAATAACATGAAAGTGTAAAGAAAACCCATGGTAAGGTTGACCCAGTAATATTGTATAATCAAATGAAATCTGAGTTCAAATTCCCTTACTACATGTATAACCTTGGGTAAGTCACTTAAGTTCTCTGAGCCATTCTTTATATAGAAAAATAGAGATCAAAATCTGTGGAGTTGTTATAAAGAGTAGAGATGTCTGCAGAGTGTCTATGACCTAGTAAGTGCTCAGTTATGATAGATGACATTGGTATTATCGAGAGCAGTAAGAGATATTAAGGCGCCCCACATGTTTCCCTTGGGCTACTCTCCTTGTTTTTGTTTAACTGATGGGAGTGTTGCCAGACAGGACATATCCTCTAATTTAATCTTTATCAGAACTTCCCTGCCTACCTCCCTTGTTGAAGTACATGGGATTGCGCTATAATGGCCCAATGGACTGTATCCTATACGAGATTTCTATTACTGTTGTAAAAAATTACCACAAATTTAGTGGCTTAAAACAACATAAATATAATATCTTGTGGTTTGGGAGGTCAGAAGTTAGACATGGGACTCACTGGGCTAAAGTCAGCAGACCTGCATTCCTTCTGCAGGCCCTGGGGGAAAATCTATTACCATGACTTTTCTAGCTTCTGGAGGCCACCTGATTTCTTAGCTCATGGCCCCTTCTGCCATCTTCAAAGCCAGCTGTGTAGCGTCTTCCAAATCTCTGAGTCCGAGTCCTTTTCTACCTCCTTCCTCCATTCCGAAGGCCCTTGCCATTACCTTGGGCCCCTAGCTAATCCAAGATTTTATCTCCCTATTCTAACACTAACTGATTAGCAGCCTTAATTCCATCCACATTCCAGCCTTAATTCCCCTCTGCCATGTGATGTAACACATTCCAGACTCTACAAAACCAGACTAGGGACATCTTTGGGAGGTAACTGTTTGGGCTACTGCAACTCTCCTCAGGTTTCTCTCAGCCATCTCCATCTTTGCCTTTCTGTTATTTCCCTGACTTTGCCTCTAGTCTCCACTCTGTAGAAAGAACACCAGTATGGAAGATAATACCTTCCATGAGGATCAAATGACTTAATGCATAGAAAGACCTAGCTTAGTAGCTGGCACATCATTAAGTGTTTATTTAATAGAAGCCCTATAGCAGGGATCAACAAACTTTTTCTGTAAAAAGCCAAATAGTGAATAATCTAGGCTTTGTGAGCCAGATAGTCTCTGTTGAAAATATTCAGCTTCACCATTATAGTGTGAAAGCAGCCATAGACAAAAAGTAAATAAACGGGCATAGCTGCGTCTCAATAAAACTTTACTTACAAGACAAGTAGAGGGCCATATTAGGTCTGCAGACCAGTTTGCTGACCCCAGCTATATAGGCATATATTAGAGGTGCCCAATCAATGGTCACTGGCTCACTGTTACCAAAGTGAATTAAACCAATATAAATGTTAAAAGTTCCAAACTCTTCCACACACTATACCTGGCTTTGAACTCAAAGAGTCAGAGTCCCTACTCACAGGCGACTGACCTTAGAGACCTTTTTAATATCACATACTAATGTGTCCGCCTGTGTGACAGGCGAACAGTGGCCTCAAAGCCTTTGTTCCTCCTCCTACTGAGAGGTAGAATCTAATTCCCCTTGCCTTGAATCTGAGTTGGCCTCAGTGATTTGTTGGACCAGTAGATGGTGGCAGAAGTGACATTTTGGGACTTCTGAGGCTAGATCATAAGAAGACCTAAAGCATAAGTCAAAGTTTTTTAAAAAGAGGGAGGAGGAAAAGGCAAAGCAGGAGGAGGAGGAGAAGGAGAGAAGAGGCTACAGCAGCTGCTGCTTCTTAGGCCTCTTGGAATGCTCAGCCATAACGCCTAAGCCTTACAGACAGGCCAGTGACAGCCCCAGCCGATCGGCCGGCCATGAGCCAGCATAGGGCCAGGATCTGGTCATGCCTGTGAAGAAGCCCCAGTGATCCTATGTCGAGATGAACGAACCAGCAAAACCCTTCCTGATTTCCTGACACACAAATTCTGGGCAAGATAAGTGGCCACTTTAAGCCTCTCAGTTTTTAGGTGGTTGGTTACATAGCAGTAGAAACTCAGCACAACTGGGAATTTATGAGCATAGCAATTTTTGTTGTATTTGCTCACTAGTGTTTCCTAATATTCTAGAACAGTGCCTGGCAATAAGATGTATTTGATAAGTATCGAATCATCAAGTGAATGATGAATCCATTCCACCCACTTTGCCTGGCCGACTTCCCTGCACATTTCAAGCCTCAGCTTAAATATCGCTTTCTCCCTAAAGGCTTCTCTGACTGGCCACCCTCTCCCCATTAGATCAGATTCCTCCATTCTTTGCCTTTTCCTTCATCATGCTAATCCCTATGATAATTCACATAATGATTCTTTTAAGCACATGTTTAATGGCTGTCTTCCTTCTAAAGCATGAGCTCCCTGAGAGCTAAGATGGGGTCTGTCAGGTAACCTGCTCTACCTAGCACCCAGCAAGTGCCCAGCATCAGTTAGGCTCATAGCAAATATTGTTGAATAAATGACAGAGGCTGTTACACACACAAAAAAGATGTTATCTAAAAAGTTCTGTGGATTTGTACAGATCCAGCCCACAGAGCAGAATATATCATCATTGTGCATGAAATACCAAAAAGGTTTAAAATCTCTTACAGGGGTTTTTCTTCTTGACCTTTTCAATGTTTTTTTTTTTTTTTCCCCTCAACTGCCTGACAGAGGTTTCTGCTTTCCCCATGCCCTGAGCATCCCCACAGCTGCATGCTGAGCCAGACTTACTCAGAGAGACAGCTTCCTGTCATGTGGGGGACTCCGGAATTAGTGTTCTGCCACAGCTGAGCAGTCACAAGGGCCCGAGCCCACCTCGGCTCATCCTCAGGTTGATCCCGAGCTCCAAAGTCTCTAATACTTCTGCCTCTGCAGGCTCAGCCCCGGCTGTAAGGCTGTCCTCTTGCCAGTGGGAAGGAGACAGTCTGGTTCTTCACAGGCACCTACAGGAATGGGGTGCCGAAGAGGGAGGCTGACAGGAGACTGTTACAGGGCTTCCCGTGTGCGAACCTGGGAGAGAGGCCTGGAGCGTGAGTGGGGGGAGCGTGAGTGGGGACGTACAGAGTCCACCATCAGCTAAAATAAAAGCAACACTGCATGTTAATTTCAGTGCCATCTAGCTCCACAGCAGGTCCCTCACCATCTGCTAACGCCCAGCTTCCTGCCTCTACCAAGGGGAAGGGTTAACGGTGTCATGGGTATTGAAGAGCTAAGCTAACTGCATCAGGTTAGCTCTGCCACTTTCGGCTTACTCAGGTGAGTCAGTCATTTGAGGGTCCTGAGCCTCAATTCCCTCATATGATGAAGTGACCTTAAGGCCTAGCCCGTGGTGCTGTGGCAGGCATCCGGGACTCATCCAGCACGGTAATCACCCTATCGGCGGATAACCATGTGTGAGCCCTCACTATGCACAGGCCTTGTATGCTAAACTCTGGGTCTGTGACACGACTGAATCCTCACAGCTCGCTTCTGAGGAACAGCTTCTTATTATTCCCATTTTGTAGATAAGGAAACTGAGGTGGCAAAGAGGTTCAGCCACTTGCCCGTGGCCCTCCAGCTGGCAACAGTGTCATGGACTCTTTATGACATCCCTATGACTTCCCGTGACCCCAAGGTCCGGAGCCTGACAGCATAGATTAAAATCCAGGCTCTGCAGCATACCAGCCGGGTGACCTTCCTCTGCCCGCCCACTCATTCCTCAGCCTGGCCAAGCAGCCCTGTGGGGGTGATTTCCCAGGAAGCATCTCGCTCACCTCGATGGTTGCCCCAGCCACACGAGTGGGTAGTAATTTATGGGGAGCTCCGTTCGGCAGGAAGACAGGCACTTTCATAAAGCTCTCATTTCCCCCCTGGATATATAAAGGCACTGTTCTAAAGTAGGCTTTTAATACACTTCCCTGTTCCCCATACTTCAGGTTGGTCTTCTTCCAGACACAAGAGCTGAATATACTTTTCATACCTGCCCTTGTTATTCTGTCCTTCCGAAGAAGACCGGGAAGCGGGTGGGGCTCCCTGGAGCCTGCAGAATGGCCGGGGCTCTAACCCCAAAAGGAATTTCGCTGCGGTAGCAGGAGAATTGGGAGGATCATAAAGTAAAATTGTCCCCAGTGGTAAAAATCAGACCAAATAGTCAATGCCTGCCTGGGTGTCTTCTCAGTAAACAGTCTGAAATCCTGTTTCGCCTGGAATTACCAGCTTGTTGAAATTTGCTTTTGGTATTTACCAGATATTTTGAAGACATGGATATGCTGCAGGAAACAGAATCCCACTAGGACACCCCAAGCTATGCTGACCCCACCCTGCCCAAAAGCCAAACTGCCTTTAGCCTAAACCCCAAGACTTCTCTCGAGCCAGGAAAGAGGTCTTTGCTCAATTTAAAAAAGCAAATGAGAAGGAAACCTCTGGACCAGATGATAATTTCAGGATGATTCTGCTTGAAAAACAAACACCAATGTTTTTCCTCAGCATGCTTACAAGGGTGCAGGGAGACGTGGCAGGCGCCATGCTAGGTGCATTTAATCCTTAAGAACTGAACTGCAGTATACACTTCCCCTCATTTGTAGATAAGGAAAGTGAGGCCCAGAGAGGTCGAGGAACTTGCCCACAGTCACAGAGCCTGTGAGGGCGGTCTGGACTCCCATCTAAGTCTGCAGAGTCCAAAGTCCAGTCTTCCTTCGTGCCTCTCTGAAAGCTGGAGCCATTTCATGAACTCTTGGGCTAAGAAGTCCTTTGGCCCCCTCCACACTCCTGCCAAGAAGCAGCGTCAAAGATTGTCTGAAGAAAGGAGAAGCTGACAATTTAAGTTAATAGCAGAAGAGCACCAAGCACATTTTCAGTTTGCCTGTGCAAGAAGGAACAGCTAACTGGTGAAAAGCGGACTGTCTCAGTCTAATAATTGGGCATATTGTCTGCATGACAACAAGTATAGCTAGTTGGACTGATATTGTCAGGAGCTCCACGGGGGAGGGATAGATCCAGTTTGGTAGCTGAAGCAACTAGTTCAATTAACTGAGCTTTCCTCTTTGCAAATTGTCCCTGGGCACCACAGAAACAGAACGAAGATGTTCTGCTCAGAGGTCTCACACGTTTGCATGAGCTTTGCCACCCTGCTAACTCCGTAGAAGCCTAGGTTTGACTTTCAAAGGTCAGGTCTGAAGCCTTTTCCTTTATAGGAATGTTCAAAATGTTCAAGGCCACCCCTGTGTGGCGGAAACTTGCCAACCATTCACCACCTCGCTGGCCATGATATTCCTGCCTACTGCCTAAAGTGGTATGTCGGATACCATTGGAGTTTAGAGTGTAATTTTTATGTTTTCACAAGAATATTGCATGAATATATGCTTGGTATAAAAGAAATTTGAAATGGTATAAAAAATGCATTATATGAAGTCAAAGTTAATATCCCTTTTGCCTACCTTATGCCCATTCCCAACCTGTTTCACTTCCCTAGAAATAGAGACTGTGAAAAAGTTGTGCACATTCTTCAGGCTTTTTCTATATAACTCGGTTGATAGATAAATAGCTAGATGATAGATAATGTGGTATGTGTATGTGTGTAGGGTTTTTAAAAATTATAATTGGTATCAGATTATAATAAATTATTCAACAGCATGCTGTTTTATTCAACAATCTCTTTTCACTCAGTACGTGGAACCCTGTATTATTCTTTTAAGTTGCTATACAACATTTTGTAATTTATTTGACAATTTCCCTATAATTAGACATTTAGGTTACTTATAATTTGTTACTGTTACAAACAATGTGGTAATGAACTCACACTCTTATCCTTGTACGTTCTTCAGAATGCATCTGAGGCCAGATTCCTAGAAATAGAATTACAGAAACAAAGGTTGTGTATTTTCATGTGCATTTTTTTTATTTTGATAGAGAAATGACCAAATGACTCATCCCTCTCCTCAATAAATAAACAAAAAACCATACCGTTTCCTCTCCAACCAGTAGTATATGAAAGAAAATGTGAAAATTCTGCAACACCAATGCCCCAAGCCACTACATGAGAGTGTGTCTTTGCCAGCTAAAATGTTCTTCTTTGTCTCAGAGCTTCCCAGTAGCTGCCAGGCTCTCTGGTGCCTGGTTCTGCAGAGGCATTTGGTGAGGTGTCCCCTACCCTACCTTAGCTAGGAGAACAGCAACACTCCCTGTCAGCTTGGGCTCCCACCGTTCTGTGTCCTTCTGAGCACTCATCTTGTCCTATTGTAGTTGATGTATTCATGTTCTGGCTCCTCAACTAGGGAATGACCTTCTCTGGGGCAGAAATGATGCCTTAATGTTTCCCTTTGTACCCCCAGCACCTGTTACAGGGTTTGACACTCGTCAGTGCTGTCTGAGCTGTTGCTTGAATGAATAGCAGAAGGCAGGGAGGGAGAGGAGGAAAGAGGGAGGAAGGAAGCGAGGGGGAAAGAAGGCAGGTTGGTTCCCTAACAAAACCATGAGATCAAGTAAAGCTCTATGTGAAGCTGAGAGACTCAAGGTTGCTAGTTCTGTGGTACCCTAGAAATCTGAGCATTTGGAACCAGGGAGATAATGTATTTTCTTTCTTTTTCTCTTCAAATTTTTATAAATTCTAGTTAGTTAACATACTGTGCAGTATTGGTTTCAGGAGTAGAATTCAGTGACTCATCACTTGCATACAACACCCAGTGCTCATCACAGGTGCCCTCCTTAGTGCCCATCCCCCACCCACCTCCCTCCTTCACCCCTCCGTTTGCTCTCTATTGTTAAGAGTCTCTTCTGGTTTGCTTCCCTCTCTTTTTTTCTTTTAAAAAATGTATTTTATTGCTAAGACATTACCCAGCCACATACCTGGCAGGGGTGACACGGTCCAACTTCATTCTAAGAACTGCAAGACAAATGCAGGGTTTTTGAGACAGAAAAGCCACATTCGTTTGTTCTTTGGAGTTCTCAAACACTGCACTCTTTTCTTTTCCTGCGGCTGTCTTAGATACTGACAAAGTTGTGTGTGGGGGAAAATGAAGACCGGAGGAGTTTCTGCTTTGACTCCAAGGATCTTTCCCAAGATCCGTCCTCATAGTGCTCAGAAGGCTTCCTACCACCACCCTGTCTTCTTTCCCACTTAATTTTCCAGGCATCGTTCAAGCTTCCTGCCCACTCCATCCTGCCTTAACTTTCTTTCCAACGCGAAAGAACCCCCTGAAGGGAATCCTGTACTCATTATTTAAACAGCTGGAGAACTGCTTTGTCTTGTCTCTGCCTACACATTGTATACAGGACTTATACAGGGTATGTTTTATCATTGAGTCTTGCGCTGACTCAAGCAATTTCCAAGAAATATTTAAAAATTTCCCGAATGCAGTCAGTTCAAGAAACTGCTAGAGCCGCTCAGGCTGAACTTGCGAAAACCATATCTAAGGCCCCCATCATTTAATGATCTCAAGTAAAAGAGGAAGATCTATACATAAAGGCCAACATCCACACATAAGGGGAAGGCAAGGAAAAAAATGACGGGAAGGGAGTAGATCCTAAAAGGACTTGTGAGGACACGGTAAAAGATGGCATGTCTTATTTTAATCAACTAAAATGATGGCTCCGCAGCTACTGCCTTCTCTGGAGGACCCGCTGGTGTGCTAGTTTAAATATGCTACATTCATGCAAACTAGCTGCCTGTGTTCCCGGAACACGCGCTTTTGTGTTAATGACCGAATGTATACTGTATCCACCAGCTCCTTCAAAACCCCAGGCCTCCGAGGTTCCTGTAACATAGCAGCAGCTCTGGGCGTCAGCCCTCCCCCCCCCCCGCAGTATTCAGTATTTTCTGCTCATACCGACCACCTACTCTCCTCAGGTGCTTTCTCTCCTACTAGCATGCCTCTCCCATTAGCTGCCCTGAAAGTTAGCTTTGTGATTAGAAGACCCCTCTCGTAAGTCCCTATATTTGAAAGCCAATTAGGAAATAAAAGTATTTTCTTATCTGGAATTTTCTTTCTCTGTCTTCTGTGTCCTATGCTGCATACCACAACTACTACCCCACCCCCTCCAATGCCAGGACATCTGTCTAAATGCTTGCTGATCTTATATATTTATATTATTTATATATACATATATACATACAGCTGATAGAACTATGTCATGTGTAATAATAATCATTATTATGAACATACTGTGATCTATTTCATCTGTCCAACTAGCAACGTATTAGAACTTCCTCGAAACCAGAAGTTCTTAGCCACAGCATTGAAAGACTTGTTATGTGTCCTGGTGCTTTTGGTAGCAAGTTCTCAGCACCCAACAAACTGGGTTAAACAATAAAAGGAATATTTTAGCCCCTACAACTAAAAGAGAGAGAGAGAGAATTGATATGTTTATACACATGTTGCGTGGACTTCAGACATGTTTGCACATGGCCCCAGCTCCTTTGATCTGTAACTCTCTCAGCTGTGTGCTGACTTTAGCTCCGGCTCGCGTCACTCAAGGTAGCACAAACACAGCAGCAGTCCTGGGTTTCACATCTCTTCCTTACCCCACCCCTCCCCCCAACCACTGACCCACAGTCCTGGCTTTCTTTCCAGGGGCACATAGGTCACATGCCTTCCCCTGAACCAAACAGAATGTTCACAGGTTTGCTTAAGTCAATCAGAGGCTACTCCGAGAGCTGGGGATGGGTTCGGATCAACCTAACCCCACGACTACTGTGCCCTGGGGGAGGTATGAAATGGGGACGGGGAGGTTGGCAGGAATGTCCCCAAGAGAAGGCAGTGGAGGAACAGGAGGAGAGTATCCTGTCAGTGTCATGGTCCAGAAGTGTCTTTAGGAATAATGGGAGTGGGTTGAGGGTGTGGCATATTATCTAACAGGTATGACCCAAAAGGTTGAGGACCTCTGTTCTGAACCATCAACTCAAGGGCAAGAATTGTGTGTTATTGTTCCTTGTTGCTGTAGCACATAGCAAGTGTGAACTGAATTTACTCCTGCTCTCCCTTACTGCCCAACTGCCCCCTCTGTTTTCTCTCTTCTGTTAATATCCTCATATTTACCCTCCTCTTCCCTAGACCTGCTGTCCATCGCCTCAGAAGGTCCACCATAAACGAAAAGCAAGCCTACTGTCCACCCCCCCACCCTTTACTGGAGAATATAATTTGGAAAGAAGATTATTAATGTTTACATGTGTGATCAAGTGACATGACTTCATTCAGAGGGTCACATAGCGAAAGCTGTGTTTCCTGTGTGAACAGCAGAAGGCACCCATCCATGAACTTAGATGCCAATTGTGAAGCCACGGGGCCAGACCTGGAGCTGCATAAGGCTTCAAGGCAACTGGATTTCACAAAATACAAAGCTTTATTTAGACTGAACATGTGCCATTTGTCCCGCTATTTTAGGACATACATTTCCTATTATTATTCATGTGGAGGTGATGAGTTAAAGCTGAGCTACAGGTGCACTTTTTCAGTCCCTTGGGACAGGCACTTGGCAAAGATCTATTTGTACAGTCTAGGGTATAATCTGTGGCTATGGATTTCTTCTCCTCAAAGAAAGCTGGTTTAAACAGGACTAGATTATGATGTTTAGAAATCATAAGCATGGACACATTATGGTGCCCTTCCATCTGTAATTAAAAACAAAACAATCCTTACCTGAAAATACTAAATACTAAATTTGCATGCATGCAGACATCAGAATAACTTCATTTGGGCTTTACAAATGGCCAAATGCTGAATACATTCAGTTAATTTGAATTCTTCTCTCCTCTCCCTCCCCACACCTCTCTTTTCATGTCCTCGCTTTGCTGGTGGAACTGTAAGTACATACCTATTTTATCTTTCAAATAATCCAGCCACGGGTCTAGAAGGGAATCAGATAGCTATCTTTGCCCAGGGAGGTTAGCTATTCTAACCTGCTGAGTGAACTTTTCCTGGCAAAAAAACAAAAACAAACAAAACCAGGTAGAAGCCTTAGTGAAGCTTACTTAGATCTGGCAAAAGCAGTGTTAGGGTCACCAAAAAGGAATCCAGCCTCCCAGACACTGAATACTCCAGCTGCTGGTGTGGTGACCTCATGGGGAGAGAGGTACTTTTCTCTGACCAGGAAATATTAGAGCTACTCAAGAGTCCACTTCCTTCACCCACTGATGAATAGCTCTCTTATCCTGTGCTCCAACCAAATCCAATCCCTCCTTTCGTGTGCACTTGACTCAATCCCTTTTAGCTACTCAAAGACAATGCTTCAACAATTCTTCCCTCCCTTTCCCACGTCCTCAGAACTTTCTCCTTTATACCAGATCGTTTTCATCAGCCAACAAACATGCCATTATTTATCTTACATTTAATAAAATTAATAACCTCCAAATCCCTCAAAGCTATACCCCATTTCTCTGCTCTCTTTGGCAAGAAAACTCCTAAAAACTGTTGTCTCTTCTTGGAGACTAATTCCTCCCCTCCCATGAGGTTCAAAATCCAGTCCAGCCAGATTTCTCCTGCTCCCCGACCCCACAGAAAGAGCTCTTTGCAGTAACCAGTGACCTCCACATTACTAAATCCAATGACCAATCTTCAGCTCTGCCCTTGGTTCAGAGAACACCACTCTCTCTTGGTTTACTTCCTACCTCCCCAGGCTCTCCTCTTCAGACTCCTCTGCTTGTCCCTCATCTCTACAAAGTTGGAGTGCCCTAGGGACTCCCTTCTTCTCATTTTACACTCCCTCCCTTGGTGATCTCATTCATCTCCTGCCTTTAATCTTATGTTAACAACTCCAAGAATTCTATCTCCAGCCCAGACCCCTCGCCTGTAGCTCAGACTCATAACCAATAGCCAACTCAATGCCTCCACTTACATGTCTCATAAACATTTTTTTTAATTCAATGTGTCGAAAGTGAACCTTTATTTTCCCTTTCCACTGACTCCCATCCCGATGAAACCTGTTCTAGCCACAGTCTTCTCCATCTCGGCTGATGAGACCCCTTTCTAGTTAAGAGTCTAACCAATCCAGGAGCACATCTATATTAAAAATAGAACCAGGGGCACCTGCACCAGGTGACTCAGTCAGCTGATGGTCTGACTCTTAATTTCAGCTCAGGTCATGATCTCAGGGTTGTGAGAGGGAGCCCTGCATTGTACTCTGTACTCAGTGTGGAGTCGGCTTGAGATTCTCTCCCTCTCCCCCTCCCCCTGCTCACTCACCCACTCACTCACTCACTCACTCACTCACTCACTCACTCACTCAATAAATAAATAAATAAATAAATAATCTTTTTAAAAAGAAAAGAAAATAGAGCCAGAGTCCAACCTGGTTCAGACCTCAACAGGATCACTGGCCACCAGGCATCCACCTTGCCCCCATAGTCTGTTTTCAACACAGCAGCCACACCAATCCACGTAAAATAAATCATATCATTAGTACTCCATGGCTCACTCATAGCAAAAACCAAGGCCCCCAAAATTTTGTCCCCCTTTCCTTCCTGATTTCTCTCCTCCTGTGCCCCCCTGCCTGGTTCCACTGCAAGCCCCCTGGCCTTCCCACTCTTTGCCAAGCATACCTGGCGTGCTCCCACCACCAGGGCCTTTGCACTGGATACCCTTTTGCTGGAATATTCTTCCTCCCCACATCTACGTGACAACTTTTTTCAGCCCCTAAAAATCTTTGCTGAAGTGTCACTTTCTTGATGAATCCTATCTGAGCATCCCACCTCAGAGTGAAACCTGCCCACCTCCCGTCACTCTGTCTTCCCGACCTTGTTCTGCTTTGTCCAAAGCACTTATCTCTTTCTTTTTGTTTTTTAAAGATTTTATTTATTTATTTGTCAAAGAGAGAGAAAGCGTGAGCACAAGCAGGGGGCGTGGCAGGCAGAGGCAAAGGGAGAAGCAGGCTTCCCGAGGAGCAGGGAGCCTGACGCAGGACGCGATCCCAGGACCCTGGAATCATGACCTGAGCTGAAGGCAGATGCTTAACCGACTGAGCCACCCAGGCATCCCATGTCCAAAGCACTTATCACTTTCTAACATACTATGTAATTACTTACTTTCAGTGCCTATTGTTTATTGTTGGTCTCCGAGGAACCTATAGAATATAAGCCCTGGGGGGTGGGGTGTTTGTTTTATCCACTTTATATCCCAGTTGCCTAGTACAGTGCCTAGTACTTACTAGGTGCTTGATAAATTGTCATTGATTTCTATTCTATAATCAACTGTTTTCACTTTATACACTGTGACCATTTTTTATTAAGTTTTTTATTTAAATTCCAGTGTAGTCAACAGTGTAATAATATTAGTTTCAGGTGTATGATATACTGAATCACCACTTCCACACATGACCCGGTGCTCATCACAACAACTGCACTCCTTAATCCCCATCACCTGTTTCGCCCATCCCCCACCACCACCTCCCCTCTGGTAACCCTTAATTCTGTAGTTAAGAACCTGTCTCTTGGTTTGTGTCTCTTTTTTTTTTCATTTGCTTGTTTGTTTTGTTTCTAAAATTCTACAAATGAGTGAAATCATATGCTATTCATTTTCCTCTGGTTGATTTATTTCACGTAGCATAATACCCTCTAGCTCCATCCATGTTGTTGCAAATGGCAAGATTTCATTATTTTTTTATGGCTGAGTAATATTCCACTGTATATATATGCCACATCTTCTTACCCACTCATCTACTGATGGACACTTGGGCTGCTTCCATATTGTGGCCATTGTAAATAATGCTGCAATAAACATAGGGGTGCGTGTATCCTTTCGAATTAGTGGGTTTTTTAAAGTTTTTATTTAAATTTTAGTTAGTTAACACAGTGTTATATTAGTTTCAGGTGTACAACTTAGTGATTCAATAATCCCATACATCACCTGATGCTCATCACAAGTGTACTCCTTTTTTTAAAAAAAAGGAGATTTTATTTATTTATTTGAGAGAGAGAGAGCAGGGGGAGGAGCAGAGGAAGAAGGACAAGCAGACTGCGCTGAGCACAGAGCCTCACATGGAGCTCTATCTCACAACCCTGAGAACTTGACCTGAGCCGAAATCGAGTCTGCACTTAACCAGCTGAGCCAGCCAGGTGCCCCAACAAGTGCACTCCTTAATCTAATTCACCTAGTGTTTTGTATTTTTTTTAAAATTTTATTTATTTATTTGACAGAGAGGGACAGAGCAAGAGAGGGAACACAAGCAGGGGAGTGGGAGAGGGAGAAGCAAGATTTCCTGCTGAGCAGGGGGCCTGATGTGGGACTCGATCCCAGGACCCTGCGATCCTGACCTGAGCCGAAGGCAGACGCTTAATGACTGAGCCACCCAGGCGCCCCATGTATTCTTTGGGTAAATATCTACTAGTGTGATTACTAGATCACAGGGTAGTTCTATTTTTAAGGGAACCCCCATACTGTTTTCCAGAGTGGCTGCACTAGTTTGCATTCCCACCAACAGTGCATGAGCGTTTCCTTTTCCTCCACATCCTCACCAACGCTTGCTGTTTCTTATGCTTTTGATTTTAGCCATTCTGACAGGTGTAAAGTGATATATCATTGTGGTTTTGATTTGCATTTTCCTGATGGTGAGTGATACTGAGCATCTTTTCATGTGTCTGTTGACCATCTGGGTGTCTTCTTTGGAAGAATGTTCATGTCTTCTGCCCATTTTTTAATTGAATTATTTGGGGTTTGGGTGTTGAGCTGTATAAGTTCTTTATATATTTTGGATACTAACCCTTTATCAGATACATCATTTGCAACTATCTTCTCCCATTCAGTAGGTTGCCTTTTAGTTTTGTTGATTGTTTCCCTCACTGTGCAGAAGCTTTTTATTCTGATGTAATCCCAATAGTTTATTTTTGCTTTTGTTTTCCATGCCTCTGGAGACCTATCTAGAAAAATGTTGCTATGGCTGATGTCAGGGAAATGACTGCCCGCGTTCTCTTCTAGGGTTTTAATGGCTTCCTGTCTCACATTTAGGTCTTTAATCCATTCTGAGTTTATTTTTGTGTGTGGTGTAAGAAAGTGCTCCAGTTTCATTCTTCTGCATGTAGCTGTCCAGTTTTCCCAACACCATTTGTTAAAGAGACTATCTTTTTCCCATTGCATATTCTTGCATCTTTTGTTGGAGATTAACTGACCATACAATTGTGTGTTTATTTCTGGGCTTTCTATCCTATTCCATTGATCTACGTGTCTGCTTTTGTGCGTGTACCATACGATTAGTACAGCTTTGTAGTATAACTCAAAGTCCGGAATTGTGATACCTCCAGCTTTGTTTTCCTTTTTCAAGATTGTTTGGCTATTCAGGGTCTTTTGTGGTTCCACACAAATTTTAGGATTTCTTGTTGTAGCTCTACGAAAAGTGCTGTCGGTATTTTGATAGGGATTGTATTAAATGTGTAGATGGTTTGGGGTAGTGTAGACATTTTAATAGTATTTGCTCTTCCAATCCATGAGCATGGAATATCTTTCCATTATGTCATCTTTAAATTCTTTCACCATTGTTTTATAGTTTTCAGAGTACAGGTCTTTCACCTCTTTGGTTAAGTTTATTCCTAGGTATTTTGTTATTTTTAGTACAGTTGTAAATGGGATTGTTTTCTTAATTTCTCTCTGTGTTGCTTCATTATTAGTGTATAGAAAAGCAATGGATTTCTGTACATTGATTTTATATCCTGTGATTTTCCTGAATTTATTTACCAGTTCTAGTAGTTTTTTGGTGGAGTCTTTAGGGTTTTCTATATATAATATCTTGTCCTCTGCAAATAGTGAAAGTTTTACTTCTTCCTTGCCAAGTTAGATAACGTTTTTTTCCTTTTTGTTGTCTGTTGGCTGTGGCTAAGACTTCTAGTCCTATGTTGAATAGAAGTAGTGAGAGTGAACATCCTTGTCATGTTCCTCATTTTAGGGAGAAAGCTTTCAGTTTTTCAATATTGAGTATGATGTCAGTTGTGGGTTTTTCATATATGTCCTTTATTATGTTGTGGTACGTTCCCTCTAAACCTACTTTGTTGAGGATTTGTATCATGAATGGATATTGTATTTTGTCAAATGCTTTTTCTGCATCTATTGAAATGAGGATATGGTTTTTGTCCTTTTTCTCAGTAATATGATATATCGCATCGATGGATTTGTGAATATCGGATGCCCCTTACATCCCAGGAATACATCCCACTTGATTGTGGTGGATCATTTTTTTTTAATGTATTGTTGGATTAGATTTGCTAATATTTTGTTGAGGACTTTTACATCTATGTTCATCAGAGATATTGGCCTATAGTTCTCTTTTTTTCTAATGCCTTTATCTGGTTTTGGCATCAGGGTAATGCAGGCCTCATAGAATGAATTTGCAAACTTCCTTCCTCTTCTATTTTTTGGAATAGGTTGAAAAGAACAAGTATTAACTCTTCTTTATCCATTTATTTTTTTTCTTCCATGTTTTTATTTAACTTCAAGTTAGTTAACTTATAGTGTAGTATTGGTTTCTGGAGTAGAATTTAGTGATTCATCACTTACATACAACACCCAGTGCTCATCCCAACAAGTGCCCCACCCATGGCCCCTCCAACAACCCTCACTTTGTTCTCTATAGTTAAAAGTCTCTTATGGTTTACCTCCCTCTCTGTTTTTATCTTACTTTAGTTTTCTTTCCCTTCACCTATGTTCATCTGTTTTGTTTCTTAAATTCCACATATAAGTGAAATCATACGGTATTTGTCTTTCTCTGACTGACTTATCTCGCTTAGCATAATACCCTTTAGTTCTATTCACATCATTGCAAATGGCAAGATTTCATTCTTTAATGGCTGAGTAATATTCCATTTTATATATTTTTTATATGTATGTGTGTATATATATATATATGTATGTATGTATGTATACACACACACACCATATCTTCTTTATCCATTCATCAGTCAATGGACATGTGGGCTCTTTCCATAGTTTGGCTATTGTGGACATTGCTGCTATAAACATTGGGGGGCACGTACTTCAAATCAGTACTTTTTGTGTTCTTTGGATAAATACCTAGTGTATTTGGATAGTGTATTTATCTTTGGATAAATACCTAAGTACAACTGCTGGGTCATAAAGTAGTTCTATTTTTAACTTTTTGAGGAACCTCCATACTGTTTTCCAGAGTGGCTGCACCAGTTTGCATTCCCACCAACAGTGTAAGAGGGTTCCCTTTTCCCTGCATTCTCACCAACATCTGTCATTTCCTGAGTTGGGATGAACTCTTTTAAATGTTGGGTAGAATTCACCTGTGAAGCCATCTGCTCCTGGACTTTGGTTTGTTGGGAGTTTTTTTATTACTGATTCAATTTTATTGCTGGTAATCAGTCTGTTCAAATTTTCCATTTGTTCCTGGTATATGATTAATCCTTTCAAATTGATTCTGTGTCCCATCCTACGTATATAAGTATCATACATAAGACCCTAATCCCATGACTTTATCACTGTTGTGTGAGTAAAAATATTCACATGTTCTCTTTAAATGGAAAGGACTTTCAAGCCCCCATCTCTCCAGACCCATCCTGAAGCCTCAGTTCTGTATTGGGATACCACAAGGAAATTAGCAAGAGATAATGAAAATCATAACTAGAACAGCAATCTGTTGTCTCTCCAAATTGCAGAATTTGTAGTTCAAGCACTTTAGCAGTGGCCTAGTGGTTAAGAACACAAGCTTTGGGATCAGATTGCCTGATTTCTTTTCATGGGCCCAGGATTTACTAGGCATCCAGTTTGTCGATTGTAACACTGGTATTGTTCTTTTCATTTTTGTTGTTCCCAAAATAATTGAATGGAGGTGTGGTAGGCAGTACCAAAAGATGTCCACATCCTCATCCTGGAACCTGTGACTTTGTTACTTTCCACAGCAAACAGGAATATTGTGGTTGGAATTCAGCCCAAGAGATTCTCCTGGATTATCTAAGTGGGTCCAGTGGTATCACTATAGGCCCAAAAAAGCAGAAGAAGAGGAAGAAGAATCAACTAGAAGAGGTGGGAAGAGCATGAGGCATGGGAAGGGCTCAACCCACTGTTATTGGCTTGGAAAATGAAGGGGCGATAAGCCAAGGAATACAGGCAGCCTCCGGAAGCTGAGAAAAACCCCAGCCAGAAACCAGCCAGGAAACAAGACCCCCAGCCCTACCACTATGTGGACATGAACTCTGCCAAGCACCTGAATGAGTCTGGATGTGGATTTTCCCCATATACATACCATATATACTATGCCATTTATTATATACCATGTACTCCTACAGAACGGCTTTCAAGTGGGATGGTGTGACTAGAAATGAATGTGCTTGCCTCATGTTAGACACCATGCTAGAATCTTTGCATGTGTCATCTCATTTAAAAACACAGAGAGACTGGCGCACGTATATAGCAAGACCTGTACAATCAGGGTAGAAGGTCAAGAGTTAGACAATGAAAGGGAAAAACTTGCACCAGAAATCATGGCTGAGGTTACTCAATTTCACAATTAAAGTAGTCTTCATTAAAATATATTATTTTTATTACAAAAAAATTGAAAGATGTAGGACAGAGAATAATAAAACAAAAATCGTTTTACTCTTAATCCAGATTTAACAAATCGTGCCATATTTGACTCATATTTTCTTTTATAATGAAAACAAAAATGTCCCAGATGTGCTGTAGTCCCCATTGTGGCTGGCCTGCTCTCATCCCCTCCTTACTTCCTCAGAGGTCACCACCTTCTCGAAGTGATGGGAATGCTCTCCGTCCAGATTTCTATACTTCTACTACATATGCATGTACCCACATGACATTATCTGGGGTTCTCTGTCAGCCTTACACAAATGGTAATGTGCTGTGCTGTGCCTTCTGCCACTTGCCTTTTCTACTTCACATTGTTCTCAGTGTTTATCTACATCGATATCTGCAGATCTAAGTTATTTCTTTTAATTGCTTGAATAGCATTCTATGGAATGAATTACCCACAGTTTATTTACTCGTTGCCATATTGATAGACATTTAGCCCGTTTGCACATTTTTGCCATTACAGGACCTGCTGTCATGAGCTCTCGTACATGTGTCCGTTTTTTTTTAATTGGAAGGTTTGTCTTTTTCTGGTCCATTTGTTACTCATTATATAATCCCAAAACACATTCCTTGCTCACTTAAAGAATTAGAAATATCTTCTCCTGGTTGATTTCTTATTTATTTAATTTTATTTTGGGTGCCTTTTTTTTTTTAATACAGACACTGACTTGACACAGTTGTATGTATCAATCTTTTCCTTTGAGGTGTGTGCTTTCTGGGTCTTGTTTGTGGAACCCTCCCTACCCCGAGAGGGTTCTTAGAAGTTGACTTTGGGGCCACCAAGGAAGGAGGGAGGTGAGAAGGGGCCAGATTTGTAAGCTATTCTGTCTCTGCTCCACTCAGAATAGCACCTCATATGTCTGTTTTATATTTGGATACCTACATAGATTAGCATTGAAGATGTTGTCTTGCTATTTAAAAAAAAAAATCAGAACTTTGAATATTGTTGAATTTGCTCAGAGATTCCTGTCCACCGAGATAAAAACAGAAAGAAGGTGAATGACATGAACTCCTAAGAGAAAACAAAGAATGAATATAATGTGCCATATAGGTTCTTTGTGCTGGGAACAGGAGGACGGCCAATTTGCTTAGAGAGGGAAGCTCGGAGCACTAAGTCCTAGGCGGGACATGTCCTGTGGAGCCTGGTGTGAACAAGGAACATAGAAATAGCATAGATACTAGTTTTCAGAAGGTTCAGAGAGATTCTCATATGGCCTTGCTTATGGAATTAGCAGGAGACAAGGAGTTCATCTCAGAATACAGGGTCCTTTCAGGGCTTTACTGAAACAAGAAAGTATGTGTATTCTGGCCATGGCCCAAGTCACAGATCTGCCGTGAGCTTCACATAAGAGCGCACATTGGTGCCTTCGCATCTGGTGAATCAAAGGGTCTGGCTGAGAGAGCAATTCTCCCCTCACCAGGCATCCACCCCGGTTTTCAGCCTCTGCTCTCCTCTTTCTCCTGAGAGGACTTACTAGTTAATGAACTCAAATCCTTCATGTTTTGAATGATGTGTGTGTTCAGCAGCTACAGAGGTGAAATACGCAAACACGAATCACTGCAAACCTTACAAACCTTCCAGTTTGTAAAATTTTTCCCACCTGCAACTCCACATGTGTGCATTTTGTTCCTGTGACCACATGGGGAAGGAAATCTAGCTCATTCTTTATTGTTGGTGATGGCTGGAGAGCCCCTAGTAGCTGGAATATCTTATTTTGAAACATACATGTCATCAGAGACCTGTTTCTATCCCTAGCAAAAGAATAGAGCATTTTACTTTATTATTAACCTGGCTTCTTCTTTAATTCTCTTGCTCCTCTCCACATATTTATATTTTTCCCTTTTTTTTTTTTTTTTGGTTTATATTATGGTCTCATTTTACATTGTCTGTGCTAGGGCTCCATGATTATGCTTCACTTCATTTTTTTTTTTTTTTTATGTGACCTGCTTAGATTTAAAATGATCTGTTTTCTCAAAAAGAGTTAGCACACATGATAATATGTTTCCTGGCATTCTGCCACTGCCCTGTCCCCCCACTCTGTGGATTTAAGGCTTGCTTCTTCAGGAATGTGCAGAACTGTTCTGAATAAAGATAAAGTAAAGAATTCAAAACTCTTCTCCCAAGAAAGGCATGCAGAGTGATTTTTCATACCTGTATAGTAAAGAGGTTGAGTCAAGCATTTCCTTTGAGCAGTCAGAACATTAGTATTAAGTCATACTCAGCCAGACTTTTCTACCCGCGCCCTAAATATGCATCAGAGGGACTTCCACTGTGTGTTAATCTGTGGGCATTTCCCCCCAGGGGGTCTTTGTTCCATGGGTCTGGAAATTGAAACAAGTAAAAAGGATACAAAGATTTCTTGCCAGATTGTGAAAGACCTGAACAACTTTAGGGCCAACACACATGCAGACTCCCATGGTTACTCACAACACATCATGGATCTCAACTTACACACCTTTCCGAGTGCAAAGGAACTGGACTTGCTCACTACTGTTAGGGTCTGGGCAGACAGGAAACAGAATTCCATGCATAGGCTTTCATCAAAGTGTCTTTAACAAAGGAAGGATTTATAGGGTAAGTGGATTCAACAAAGGATGTTGAAGCTTCAGGGACTGCCAGTGAACAGCAAGGAGACATTTCCAGCCCTGGAGCTGAAAAGGAAGGGAAGGCAAGCGTGTTCCGGAGCCCATTGAGAGCGGGAGCCGGGAGGGCAGGACTGCCTGGGAGGAGCCGGGGTCACAGACCAGGGCGGCCAGATGGCAGTGAGGAGACAAAGAAGGAGCAGGTGCAACACAGCCCTTCTCCCTCTCGGCCTCTCCTCTCCTGCTTCTGTTGGCCAAACCCAACTGGCAAAGCTGGCAGGCTGGGGAGCTGGGATAGGTAGCCCCGTGGATCAGCTTCCTGGGACAGAGAAGGGTGGAGGAATGGCTGGTAAGAAAGGGACGGTTGGAAGTGGGCAGATGGAAAGTAACCAGCACTGGGGTTAGGAGTAAGCAGGTTTGAAATATGCTCAAGACAGTCTTTTTAAGGATAGTCTGACTTAGCTCATGAGACTTGGGGTTGCAGATGGCTTAAGTTATTGTGAAGAAGCACTCCGGTCTTCCACATGAGCTGGCCTTGGTGAGACATAGGAGCCGAGAACCAGCCATGAGAATTCTACTGACCTGCCAGAGTGATACAGTGTTTGAGCTAGAAGGGACCTTTGAGGAAGCATCTTACTCAACCACTGCTCTTTAGGAATAGGAAAAATGAAGTTTTTAATGTTCCTCCCTTCAGTCCTCCCTTCCTAACAAGACAAATATTTATTTGATTGCCTACTGTGTCCCAGGTACTGTTCTCATGATGAGAATTCAACAGTGGATGGAACAAAATCCTGTTCTCATGGAGCTTACGTTCTAACAGAGGGAGAGAGACAATAAACAATAACAAGAAAAAAATATATACAATAGGTCCAAAGGGGATATGTGCTATGAAGACAAATCAGGCGAGATAAAGGGTGGACGAGCCAACAAGAACAAGAGATGGGCTTTCTCCTTTATGCCGTAGACATGGAAAACCTCTTTGGTTGACATCATTTGAGCTGGGATCTGAAGAAGGGAGAGAATGAGCCATGTGCACATCCAGGGCCAGAGCATGCCAGGCAGGCAGGGGGAGTCGGAAGCGTCAGGACCCTGAGTGGGAGCACGCTTGGCGCAGAGCTCAGTGAGAGAGGGGTCTGGGGGAGGTGATAGGAGACGGAACTGGTGAGCCAGGTGTGAGCCAGGGCTGAGGAGCCTTGCAGGCTCTATGGAGCTTGGTGTCATTCCCACTGTGATGGGAAGCCATGGGAGGGTATTGAACAGATCAGTGACAGGGCTTCTGTTTTAATAAGCTCTGTCTGGCTGCTTGGAGAGGGGCCTGAAGGGGGCAAGGCCGGTGAGGAGGCTGTAACTGTCCTCTGGCGGAGAGGGGCGGATGGCTGGGAGCAGAGTAGACGTGGGGGAGGTGGTGACAAGTGGTCGGATTCCAGATGTGTTGGAACAGAGAGCCAACCGGATTCGCTGCTGGAGGAGCCATAAGGTAGTGGGACACAGGAATCAAGGATGACTCCAAACATTCTGGCTTGAGCATCAGGAAAGGTGGTGCTGACATTGCTGAGCTGGGAGAGAAGTTTGGTGGAGCAGGGGTAGAGACAGGAGTCAGGTGAGGGGCTTGGAAGGCTTTAAAGGCTTGTTTAGATGTCTATGCAAAAAAAAAACCCATATATACGTATACTCCTATGGACGTATGTACGTGTGTGGGCGTGAATATGAAGCTCAGGACAGGGGTGAGGCTTGTATAAATTTGGAGATAGTATTTAAAGTCATGAGAAGGTGAGGACATCTACAGAATAGGTATAGCTATAAAACAGAACAAAACTTAGCACTGAGCCTGGAACACACTATTATTAATATTATTAATACTAGTATTATTATTAACAGTCAGCACTAGATGCCAGGGAGGGTGTTCAGAATTCCACATAGAGTACTTTATTTAATTTTCCTCAGGGCTCTGTGAGAAGTTTACTATCATCCCCATTTTCCCTGTAACTAAAGCGAGGCGCTACGACTCCATCAGTCCCCTGAAGTCACACGGCTAGAATGTGGCAAAGCTGGAAGCGGGCCCAGACAGTCTGACTCCAGTGGAAGCAGCCAGCCCCAGCGCCCAGAGCAAGTTTGTGGCAGACGATGTCTGATAAGCTTCTCTCAGTGCTACGCTGCCTCTGCTGATGAAGTTCTTTCATTTCCATGCAGTTACTCAAAATGCAGAATCACACTTGAGTATCACAGCATCCAGATATCAAGCACGCCCCATGGCCAGCTCCAGTTTGCAGAGTTGATGCCATGTCTCCCCTCGGCATCATGAAGTGCCTGACTCCGGTCAGAGGCCAAGGTTCGGAATCACCTACCTTTCGTCAGTCACTTCACAATGACAGAGCAGCTGGTGTGGGCAAGGTGTTCGTGTTCGACACCGATTGGCATTATCTGTAACTTCCTCAACCTACATTTCCGAAAGTAATCAGGAGCGTGGTGTGAGGGGAACTGCTCGGGCTTCGGAACCAGGCAGGCCTGGGGCTGAATCTAGCCCCGATGTTCCCTGGTGGGGACTTTGGACTAGGTGTTTAATTTCTCAGCACCTTGTCATTCTCCTTCACAAAGTAGGGAAAGAGGGAGAATAATTCTTAGGGCTTGGAGTTGCTGTGAGAATATAACAGAACAGACAGGGAAAGCGTCAACACAGGAACTGGGCCATCATGGTGCTTGGTGTACCGTAGCTCTTGTGATGATGATGATGATGGTGATGGTGTTGATGGTGGTAGTTATGCTGATAATGGTGGCAGTGGTGATGGTAATCATCATCATCCAGCATAGGAGAGGCCTGGCTGGACCCACAACTCTGTGGGATACAACCTGGAAGCCTGAGAGAGAATGTCTGCTTTAAAGAAGAATGTTTAGTGAGGTTTCACTAAAATGCTTGAAAACCCACCACTCCATAAACTACTGTTTATTATTAACAACAAGTTCAATGTTCACTTATGGGCCAGACATGGTACCGAGTAATTTATATCTATTTCATTTACTGCTCAAGATAGCCCTTTGAAGAACAAAGTATAATTAGCTTCATGTCAGAAGAGAAACCTGAGGCTCCAAAATGTTAAGTGTCTGATCCAAGGTCACACAGAAGAACTGAAGGTCTGGGGAGAGCTAAAGCAGGAAGTCAAGCCAGGGTTATCTGATTCCATATCTGCAGCTCTTAACCCCTGCACCGTATTGCCTGGGTTCTGACCAGATGTGCAGTAGCCATTCTAAGAGGTCAGGGCACTCTGAGATGGTAGAGGGTACGTAGGGCTGATGCTGAGGGCTCTTAGGAGAAGTTCACACACATCAGTAGAAGTGTGTTTGAGATACACATGAGGATTTAAGCTAGAGACTGCAAACAAGCAAATCAGAGAGACACCTTATTGGCCCTGCCTAGTATTTCTGCATTTAAGAGCAGGACGTTTCCCTTTGAAAATCCAGATGTTTTGCTTTTCTTTGAAAGTGGGATGGTCTAGAAAAACTGGATCGTATTCCAGAATGCCTTCAATTAACTGGAGGGCTCCTACCTTTAGCTCAGGTGTATTTTCTTCAGTTGGCCCAGTGCCCAGAACTCCCTCTTTCTTTTGCCTGCCAAGTTTGTTTCTTTGTCCCCCTGGCCTGACCCTGTAGCTATTTGAAGAGTGCCCTGTTCTTGAAGGTCACATAGGGACCAGAACACAGTTCGGGTTGCAGTTAACAGAGCAGAGGTCCTTGCCCAGTAAATGCCAACCCTAAAGAAAGTGGGGAGGGCCCAGACTTCCTGTGGGTCACCTCCATCAGGAGGCCATCTCCACAGCAGGAAGATCAGTCTGTTGCTGCAACAACAGGAGTTTGCTCTGATCAGTTCTACCATCTGCCAAGGTCCCCCAGTGCCTGTTCTGCCTGCCCTCTTTGCTGGCTGTTGATCATTACTTCCTTTCTGTCCCTTTCACAAAATTCCTGCTACCCTTTGTTTTTCCTGTGGGCTTCTTCCTAAAACTGTTTGGGAAGGTCATTGTTTTCTTGTTTAAAAATATCTTGTCTTCAGCTTTCCACAGTTTCCAAGTTCATGAGCGAGCAGGACCCTAGCAAGCCAATGAGACAATATAAAACCTCCTTTTGAATCTTTTGTTGAAAAGAGGCAGGTATAAATAGAAGTAGAAATAAGAAATCATCTTGTCTCTATTGCACTTTTTGATTTTCAAGACACAGTCACATCTCCTCTCTTGCATGATCCTCAGAATAGTCCGGTGGGGTAAGGAGAGTGGGAGTAATGTGTCCATCTTTCAGGGACTACAGCTCAGAAGTGATGTGCGGGCGCCTGGGTGGCTCAGATGGTTAAGCGTCTGCCTTCAGCTCAGGTCATGATCCCAGGGTCCTGGGATCGAGCCCCACATCGTGCTCCCTGCTCAGCGGGGAGACTGCTTCTCCTTCTGCTTCAATCTCTCTCTCTCTCTCTCTCTCTCTCTGTCTCTCATGAATAAATAAATAAAATCTTTAAAAAAAATTATTTAAAAGAAGTGACGTGCCCTGAAAGGCTCAGTGGTCAGTAGGAGAGAAAATGTGGACTGGTGCCCAGGCCTGACCTGGAATGAATCTCCATGGCATAACTCATCTCTTGCCTCACCAGTTAGTTGACCACCTTATCATGGACCTTTGCTCTGAGGGAACTGAAGCTGAAATGCAAAGGCCAAGGATCTACTCATTCCGCCATCCTTCCTCCTCTTTCCTTCTTCCCCTCCTCCCACAAATGGCTCCGGAGCACCCACTCAGTGCCAGGCCCTGAGATCATCCCAGGCTGGGCAATGAAGCCAGGATGAATAATACCAAGAGAAGATGGCTTCACTGCTCTAAGAAGGCCACTTCGTGGTTTTATGGCTTTTTATGATTTTTAAAGCCAGTTCGCAGCAACCCTATGTGCTGAGTGTGCCTATTTTGTGGATGGAATTTAGGCTCTGAAAAGCCACATGACATACAGCTAGTCAGCCACAGAGCAGAAACTCATACCCAGGTCTTAATACTTTGGGCTCAATGCTCTTTCCATGACTGATACTATTAGCACTTAATAGTGCCTGGCACACAGTAGGTGTTTAAGAAATATTTGTGAAACATAAATTAAGATCACAATGCCTCTCAAAATGACTAAGAACCTCTAACATTGACATTTCTCCTTCAAGGCCAAGAAAATAAGGACTGTGAGGAATCTTACAAACCTATTCCTTAGTAGAAGCCAACAATGCCTGAAATTAATCCTATTATTTTCACCTAAAGCAACATATGAACCTAGAGAGAAAAACAAACACCTCAGCTGTGGCAGATAACTGCAGATAAAGCTTTTTCTTAGGTTTGTTGACATTCTTCTTTGCCCAAGGACAATCTGTTAAGAAGAAAATATTTTTCCCTATCTACTTCAAACTACATTCCAGACTCGAAGTCCAATATTGGATAATAAGTAGTAAAGCAAATTGCTTAAACTTCTCAGGCTCCTTTTCCCTAGGTGACTTTCCAGATCTACTGTGGGAGGGTCCCAAGAGTCTCCTCGCTGGGTTTTGTTCTCTTTTGCAACGGGGTGGGAGACACGTGGGGAGCAGGTTGATAGGAAACCTTGGGTTTGGCTTGGTTCATACATCAGTACAGAAGCGTGAGTGAGCAATTCAAGAACCAGTTCTGTGGTGTGAACTCTTCCTCTTGGAGGCCTGGCTGTCCATACCATTCTCCTTGGGATGATCCAAGCGGCTCTGCTGCCTGGCACCACTCTCTAAACTGGTCCACCCTTCCTTGCAGAAGGCGGGACCAAAGTCAGTTCTCCTCTGGAAAGGGCAGCCTAGATGCTGACAGGTAACAGAGCGGCTGTCTCGTTCCCCAAGCTCACCGCCTCCTCTCCCTTCTCCACCAGTTGGCCCATCTGGCTTTTCTCCCCTTCAGCCCTCTCTCCACCACTCCCAGAATTAATAGCTACTACATTGGACTGGCCATGGAAATGATGGACAGCAAGAGTGTGGACCCTGGAAAATAAAGGATATGGAACTGTAGGGAATAAAACTCCTTTTTTTTTAACCTTGATAATTTATTTTTTTTTTATTATGTTCAGTTAGCCACTGTATGGAACATCATTAGTTTGTGATGTAGTGTTCAATGATTCATTAGCTGCATATAGCACCCAGTGCTCATCACAACACGTGCCCTCCTTAATACCCATCACCCACTTACCCCCTCCCCTCTGAAACCCTCAGATTACTTCCTGGAGTCCAGAGTCTCTCATGGTTCATCTCCCTCTCTGATTTCTCCCCCTTCAGTTTTCCCTCCCTTCCTCCACGGTCCTCCATGCTGTTCCTTATGTTCCACACATGAGTGAAACCGTATGATAATTGACTTTCCCTGCTTGACTTACTTCACCTAGCAGAATCTCCTCCAGTTCTGTGCGTGTCGGTGCAAATGGTGGGTATTCATCCTCTCGGATGGCTGAGTAGTGTTCCATTGTATGTATGGACCACATCTTCTTAGTCCATTCGCCTGCTGAAGGGCATCTCTTATTTCATATTTAACCCTCCGGCCTAGTGTCTTTTCCATTCTTGTTTAAATCAGCCTGTGTTTCTCCAAGTGAAATCACTAGACCAGGGGCAGCAACAGCATCTGTGAAGTTATCAGAAATGCAAATTCTCATAAAAAAATTAAAAATTAAAAAAAAAAAAAGAAATGCAAATTCTCAGCCCCTCCCCCAGACCCTCTGAACCTCTCTGGGTGGGGCTCAGCAGCTCGTATTCTAGCTGGCCCTGCGGGGGAGTCTGCTGCACGCCCAAGTCAGAGAGCCACCGGTTTAAATCGTTTCTTCTTCCCACTGAGTATCATCCTCCCACATGGTAGCCTTCACCCTCAGAGCTTTGTCTTCGAATATTTATATAAATGGACAGAGATTTTGTGATCACACTAACTGATATGGAGTCTTCAGACTATAACCTTTGAGATAATGTCAGAAGAAATGTCAACCTCTGAAAATCCAGCTAAAAGTAGTCAGTAAAGTGTGATGGAAATAGCATGGACTGTGATATCAGACAGCTGTAGGTTCAAGTCCACCAGATGTTCAAATGCACCTGCTAGCACTGGGGTGTTAGTGTAATTATTCACACCTTCTGTACATTGTCCATAAAATGTGGATAAAAGACTAAAGTCATAGGGTCATTGGGAAGAATAAGCACATGTGAATATATAATATATGTTACACACCAACCACCCCGGAAACAGTCCCTTCTTCCTCTCTCCCCACCTCCAGTACAACCACAGTAGAAATGCACACACCTGCTCTTTGGTGTTCCCTCCTTGCCTCTCCCGAAACTCTATCAAGGAGGTCAAGGTATCTCCTAAGGCCAGGCAAAAACCAAAGTATGTCTCAGTCTGTTGTCTAATTGAGATGCCCAGCCTCTTTCCTCAGAGTTAGAATGTGGCCAGTAGAAAAAAAAAGTTATAACCTAGACCTTTTATTTGATCTAATCGTATGATGACCGCCGTCAGAGGAGGATGGAAGTAAGGCATGAAATCTAGAGAAGGGAAATTTGTGGTGTTTCAGAATTTATTAGTATTGGGATATCTGGGAGTCTCAGTTGGTTAAGTGTCTGACTGTTGATTTCGACTTAGGTCATGATCTCAGGGTCGTAAGGTTGAGTTCAGCATGGGGCTCCCCGCTCAGCAGGGAGTCGGCTTGGGATTCTCTCTCCCTCTCCCACTGCCCCTCTCCCCCAAAAAAAAAAAAAAAGAATTTATTAATATTCATCCAAAAGTATCCAATGAAAAGAGAGTGACAGGTACTTTATCAGAGGAACCCTAATGATTTGGGCTCCTAATAAGGAGGAGGGGCAGTTCAAAACTTTTCCACAGTCTGGGCAAAATGGTCCTTAAAAATATCTTCTTCCCTTTATGCTGAGTCTGCACTGATAATTCATTGCGTATTGACTTTTTCTATGTTACCAACCCTAAGCTATTAAATGATGCATGTGCA
The DNA here is from genome assembly GCF_009762305.2 of Zalophus californianus. Lineage (NCBI taxonomy): Eukaryota > Metazoa > Chordata > Mammalia > Carnivora > Otariidae > Zalophus > Zalophus californianus. Next base: position 36,042,576 of record NC_045599.1, on the reverse strand, counting down.
TTGAACCCTCAGATGTAATTACTCTAACTTCCCCCACCCCAGATTTTCAGATGAGAAAACAGATTTAGAAGCTAAACCCAGTTTTTCTTTTTATTATTATTTATTTATTTGAGAGAGAGAATGAGATAGAGCATGAGAGGGGGTAGGGTCAGAGGGAGAAGCAGACTCCCTGCTGAGCAGGGAGCCCGATGCGGGACTCGATCCCAGGAGCCTGGGATCATGACCTGAGCCGAAGGCAGTCGCTTAACCAACTGAGCCACCCAGGCGCCCATAAACCCAGTTTTTCTGACATTACCAAGACCTGGATTCAAACTTGGCATTCCACCCCAGAATCTGAACTCTTAACCACTAAACCTCAAATTCCTAAAACACTTATCCAGGTAGCTCAATATGAAGGAGTGAATCTGCCGAGTAAGAGAAAGCAGCATTCTACCCTTTGGAAAGTTTTGTACTCCCATTATGAATCAGTCAGCTGGCATTCTCATTTATAAATCTGTCCAGTTAGTATCCTTCTGAGTCAGTGCCTGGAAGCTTGATAAACTCAGGGACAGCTGATTGAATAAGGTTTCTAAAAATACGAAGGTGAGGGTTAGGGCCTGTCCTGAGATTACCTTCCCAAGGAATTGCCTACCTGAGCAGACCTGCTGGAGGCAGCGAACCAGCCAGCCAGTTTTCTTTCATACCACCTTAAATGCAGTACAATTCAATCATAGCTGTTTAATATTAGACAATTCCGAGAAAAATTTAGAATGATTATGTTGGAAGGATTAAGCTTCTAGGAGCTTTAAGGATATAGGAGAATTCAGAGCTGCCAGAAATTCTAAAGATAGCAAATAGCTTTTATTTTAAGTAACAGATCCAATCAACCGGTGGTAGTAATTGCCTGGAACCCTGCATCAAGAAGGATTCTGAGACTGCTTCTGGACTGAATAGTAGAGAATGTCATGATTGATTAGCAATGTCTGCCATGATCACAGATGGTTGATGTGGGAGACCATGTGTCTTATATTTTATCGTCCATTCCCTCAGTACTAGTATCTCAATTGATATTGACAATTATATTGAATTCAGTGTCCAATTATATTTAGGTAGAAAATAATATATCTTGAAAAATATTTAAATTGTATGAAAGCATACGGGAGGGTACTTGCTGATAATAGGTGCAAACTTGAATTAACTTTTCAGTACTTTTGTCCACGGAGATTAGTTTCCACCTTAGCATGGTAAAATACAAAAAGAAAACTTTGCTTCCCTATAAGAAATGTGAGGGTTCATTTTGGAGCTGAATTTTCTTGTGGACAGAAGTAGATGCTGCTTTTGAGACATGAGTTTGTTCATCCCACACAATCACAAAACGTAACTTAAACATTTTAAGGGTGTAAAAAGCTCTTAATGTTTTATTTTAAATGTTGTGATTGGAAATGTGTCTGTTCTGGAAATTGGAAACACAGGCAATTTAAGTCCCCCCAAAATACACTTTTAGCTGTCATTATTTGCAGATGATAAGATCGTGTACACAGAATTTTTTTAAATTTCCAGATTCAAATTAATAATTTATAGATTTACAGATTCAAATTAATAACTGAATTTAGCAAAATTGGTAGATACAAAGTCAGTGAACAAAAAAACCAATTGTATTTCTATGTATATGCCAGCAGTGATTAGGAAATGAAATTTTTAAAATACCATATATAATTGCATCAAACAAATATGACATAAAGTTAGGACAAATATAGTGAAGGATGTATAAGACTTCTACACTGAAAACAAGACATAACTGAAAGAAATTAAAGAAAACCTAAATAAATGAAGGGCTCTTCCATGTTCATTGATTAAAAGATTCAATATTTTATCCCCAAATTAGTCTATAGATGCAATCTGAATCAAAATCACAGATTTGTCTCTCAGTGTGTGTGTGCGTGTGTGTGTGTGTGTGTGTGGTGCATGTACATGCAAAAAAAAAAAAATTCCCAAGTTGTTTTAAGCTTTAAGAAGAAGAAAACAGGAACTTGTATTACCAGATCTTAAAATTTAGTATAAAGCTAGAGTAATTAAGAAAGTGCAATAATAACATAGAAGCAGACGAATCAATGGAATAAAATCCAGAGACAATGTCTACATATATGGTTACCAGATATCTGACAACAGTGTCATTACTCTGCAGTGAGGAAAGGATGACCTTTACAACAAATGATGTTGAGTCACTTGAATTTCCATATGGGGAGGGAGCATAAGTGAAACATGACCCTTTCTTCACACTATTCACAAAAATCACCTTCAGATGTAAAAGGAAAAACAATCATCTTCTAGAAGATAACATAGGAAAATATTTTCATCACATTAGGATGAGCAATGATTTTTTTTTAGAGAGAAAGAAGAGAGAGCACAAGTAGTGGGGAAGGGGCAGAGGGAGAAGGAGAGAGAGAATTTTTTATTATTATTATATTATATTAATCACCATACATTACATCATTAGTTTTTGATGTAGTGTTCCATGATTCATTGTTTGTGTATAACACCCAGTGCTCCATGCAGAACGTGCCCTCTTTAATACCCATCACCAGGCTAACCCATCCCCCACCCCCCTCCCCTCTAGAACCATGTTTGTTTTTCAGAGTCCATTGTCTCTCATGGTTCATCTCCCCCTCCGATTCCCCCCCCTTCATTCTTCCCCTCCTGCTGTCTTCTTCTTCTTTTTTTTTTTAACATATAATGTATCATTTGTTTCAGAGGTACAGGTCTGTGAATCTTAAGCAGACTCCACACCAGCATGTTGGATGATTAACCGACTGAGTCACCCAGGTGTCCCAAGCAATGATTTCTTAAACAGGACATGAAAAGCACCAACTATGAGAAAATAATTGATAAATTGAACTATAGTAAATTAAAAACTTCTGCTCATCAAAAGGCATTGTCAAGAACATGAAAAGGCAAGCAGCAGAGTGGGAACAGATATTTGCATAACTAACAAAAGACATGTGTTTATGTTTTTTTTAAACTCTCAGACATCAGTAAGAAAAAGATAATACAATAGAAAAATGGACAAAAAGATTTAAGTAGGTATTTCACAAAAGAGGATATGAGGCCAATATAAGGACTCGACATCTTATTTTTCAGGGAAATGCAAATTACAACCTCAATGAGATAACACTATATACCCACCAGAATCACTAAATTAAAAAAAAACAACTTGTAATTACAAGTGTTGGTGAGAATGTACAGCAACCAGAGCTTTCCTGTATTGCTGGCATGTAAATTGGTACAACATTGAAAATTGCTTGGCATTGTCTACTAAAAACACATTAGCACTCTACGATGTTGCCAATTTCCTTCTTAGATATATAAAAAACAGAAATGTGTATATAAGAGCACTGAAAGACATGTACAAGAATGTTCACAGCAGCATTATTTGTAATAGCAAAAAACTGGGACCCACACAAATATTCATCAACATAAAATGGACCAGTATATTGTGGCATATTCATACGGTGCAATACTAGATAGCAACAAGAAGAAATGAATGTCTGCTCATGCAGCATCATAGACAAATCTCACAAGGAAACACACGGTTGAGCAAAAGAACCCAGATAGAAAACAGCACACACTGTTCTGTATACATTATACATGATCTGTATAATTCCATTCACATAAAACCAAAACAAAATTTATTGTAATAGAAATCAAAAGACTCGTTCTCTTTGGGTAGGATGGGGATCCATTTGGCTTGCTGAAAGTGTTCTCTATTTTTATCTGGGTGGTGCTTAGGACAATTATTTCACTTTAAAAACTAATCTCTAGTGATAGAGTAGCGGGAATAGTGAGTTTGAAGGGGCACACAGAAGATTCTGGGAGCTAGTGATGATATAAGAAGCTACATATCTTGATAGGTGGTGGTTACATGGGGCCTTCATTTTGCAAACATTCATCAAGCTACTCATGGTTTCTGCCCCTTGCACTGCAGATTTTTTGCCTCAGTAAATCTTACATTTAAAAAAAAAAAAAGTTCTGTATTTGAGGGAGAGAAGACAGTAAAAGCCCTGTATATGGACTGACCATTGTCCTTTGTGGTAACAATAAGAGAAAACATTTAGGGACACCTGGGTGGCTCAGTTGGTTAAGCGTCTGCCTTAGGCTCAGGTCATGATCCCAGGGTCCTGGGATGGAGCCCCACATCAGACTCCCTGCTCAGCGGGGAGCCTGCTTCTCCCTCTGCCTCTGCCTCTCTCTCTCTCTCATGAATAAATAAACAAAATCTTTGAAAAAAAGAGAGAAAACATTTACTGAGCAGGTAATACACGCCAGGCCCGGTGCTAAGTACTTCATGTGGATACTCCCATTTTATTCTCATATGTCCCAAGAGGATTGGTCCTAGTAATATCCTCCCACTTTACAGATGAAGAATCTGGGGTTTAGCAAGATCATAGGACTTGCCTGAGGTCTTACAGTTAGTAAGCAGCGTAGCTGGGATTCCAGCCCTGGTAGTCTGCAAACGGAAAAATGGAATTCAAATAATGTTTCTTAAAAAAGAAAGAAAAAGACAAAGGGTGTTGTCACAGATACCTGGTTGTATGTGCCCTCAGAAAGCTGCCCACTGTCCACCGGCCCAGCGAATTCACCCTCCGCCTCTCAGGCCCAACAGAAGGATGTTGTGAATTGGCTTTTCCTTCACACGTCGTCAGCCTCCAGGGCTGAGGAGAGGTGGTGTGTTTGAGTTGGATCTCAGGGAATTACTGTGGCAGGCACTTGCTGGATTTCCTGGAACTGGAGGAGTGATGTAATGGTACTGGACGAGGCTAGAAAACAGGCCTCACCATAAGCACTGTGTAAACCATCCCTGTCACACCAGGCCTCAGGCCCTCAGCCCACCCCACTGTGCATCTCTGGCACACGTACCCTTCACACCTCCACTCCTAGCCCCCTCTCTGTCTTCTCGGCACCCCATGACTGAAAATATTAATGTGTAGGCCATTCCCAAGCACTGCCTTTCACTGAGAACTTGGAGTTGTTCATCAGCTACAAGCGTTGCCCTGGTCTGAGTTGGAAGGTTAAGACGGGGCACTTCGCTTGGAGAAATTCTGTAGAAGTTTTTCACAGACCAAGTGGTGAGTGACCAATTTCTGTCATTTTTTCAAGACTATAAAGAAACCCAAGTAGCAGGAGACAATGAGGTGCCTGGGGTTAGGAGAGTGTTCTAGCGTTTGCAGATCAGAGGCCAGACTCAGAAATGGAGACCTTCAGCTCCCCTCAGAACAATGGGCATGATGTTTGAACAGCAGAAGATCCCAACATCTACTCAAAGTTACAGATCTAGCTGAACAGTTCCCTCTTCCTCCCACTGCGTTCCGGGGTGATTCCATGAGATTTTATTTTTCCCAAGAAGGCTTTAAGTGCCTAATGTAAGTTTTATCAATATTTCTAGAAAAATCACCCATATCCCAGGGTTCTTTTAGCCAGTGATTTTCTTTGGGTTCCATTCACCCTGACCCATTCTGATTGTTTATCCACTCATATTTCGTCTAGTGTTTCAATTCATTGCAATTCTTTTTATTTTTTTTATTTGAGTATAGTCGACACACAATGTTCCATTAGTTTCAGGTGTATCCACTCATATATTTTGTATTAACTCATTAACTGGCTTAATCCATCATTCATTTAACATATGTTTATTGTCCACCTACTGTGTGCTCTGGAGTATCAGCTGTAAGGGACATGGTTCTTCTCTTCCCCAAGGTACACAGTTACGCATTCCCAATTCAATTTTTATATATAATTATACATTTAAATAGATTTTACACCTACTATGTGCTAGGCACTCTTCTGACTATTTTTACATTTATGGTCTCACTCATCCTCACAGTAAGAGAAATTTCTGTTTTGTAGATGAGGAAACTGAGCCAGAGGAGCTAAAAATAACTGCCCTGAGGCCCCCAGCTAATAACAGATACAGCTGGGATCTAAGCCAGGCAATCGGATTCCATAATCCCTGCACCTACCCACTGAATATGTATATATAGATGAATAGAGAACAAATCTGGAAGGCTATAACCAAATGTCAGTCGAAGTCATTTGGTTCTTTGGAGAGAGGGAGAGGGTAGAATGACCTGGTGATTTGTATTTTATTCTTGCTCTATATTCTCTATTATGCGGTGCGCGCTCGCTCTCATTTCTCTCTTTCTCTCTCTCTCTTTCTCTCCCCTGAGTCTATTTTACTTGTACAATGAGAAACAGTCAATCAGGGTAGAAAAGCATCTGAAGAGCGGATCTGTAGGAGTGAGGCGGGGGAAGAGGCGGCGGCGGCGGGGGGGGGGGGGGGGGGGGGGGGGGTTGGGCAGGAGCTTGGCTTCGGGTCGAGGTCCGGCGCGTGAAGACACCTTTCCCTCAGGAAGTGGCACGCGAGAAGGGGAGGCCTGTTCTCCTCGGGATTCTTTCGCCTCCCCTGCCTAGGCTGGAAGCTTTTTTTAGTGACATTGCCTGGGATTTGCAAATAGGAATATTCTAAAGTAGGGAGGATTTTTAGTGACCACGCCAGCCACCTGAGAACAATGTGTACTCAGGGAACAAACATGTTGCATAATCACCGGCCCAGGGAAGGTTAACTGCACAAAAATACCTGCTCCGGAGTAAGGCTTGGTGTCAGCTCAGTCACTATGACAAGCCACGGGTGACCCAGGCTGCAGATGCTCCTCGCCCCACCTACTGCCCTGCTGGAAGTAAACAATGACGTCATCCTTATTTCAGAGACATTCCCTTATTCCCCTATCAGCCTGTCTATTTGCAAGAGCGAAGGATGCCTGCTGCTTCCTTTGCTCACAGGCAGAAAGACAGAATGCAGTGTTCATGCACTGACAGGTGTTTTCCCCTTTAGGTCACTTAATCTCCAAAGCAAATGTATAAAGTAGAAGATTGAATATCCCCATTTGACAGATGAGGAAACTGAGATTTGGAGAGGCTAAATACTCATCATATAGCAGTTTTCCTGGAGATGACCTGATCATCAAAGGAAAACCAACCTTTAAAAAAAGAAAAAGAGGGGCGCCTGGGTGGCTCAGATGGTTAAACGTCTGCCTTCGGCTCAGGTCATGATCTTCAGGTCCTGGGATCAAGCCCCATATCGGGCTCCCCGCTCACGGGGGAGTCTGCTTCTCCCTCTTCCCCTGTTTGTGCTCTCTCTGTCTCTCTGTCTCTCTCACAAATGAATAAATAAAATCTTTAAAAAGAAAAAGAAGAAACCTAAGAAAAATGTTGGTACAAAACAAAAGGCATCATCAGTTCATTCATGTGGATGTTGAAAGTGAATAGATTGGGAAGGAGACTCATTCTTCTGAGACTTCATTTGCTTTTCATAAAGTAGACCTGAAACCCTATTTGCTCCCCTAATGATATATTCAGACCAAAATGTTATCTTCTGTGGCTCAGTGTAGTCAGGTTATGTTGGGAAGTTCTGTTTTATTCTAAGTGCCACAGAAAGCCACGGAAAGGCTTTTGTGAGGGAACTGACCTGGTCCGATTTGTGTTTAAATCTCATGTTGGGTGCCAAGGGGATAATGGCCTGAATGTCTGTCTTTCCGACTGGACAGGAGGCACTATTCTTGTTTGCTTTTGATTCATTTACACCTGTCTGTGCCCACTCAAGAGAGTCAGCTCCATGAAGAGTAGAGACTGTGTCTGTTTTTTCACTACTGCGTCACCAGTGGCTAGAACAGTATCTGATCCAGATTAGGCTTCTGATAAATGTTGGTTGAGTGAATAAGTGAATGAATTTATACAAGAATAAGAAAATGAATCAAGTACCACATGAATGAACGTAAGGTATGTTGAGCCCTATGAAAGAAAGGATAGAGTGGCAGGAAAGCATATAAAAGGGAAATTTGGACTGGGGATGGGAGGGTGATGATATAGCCTGGAGGCAAAAATGAAGAGAAGCAGATTTAAGGCATATTGGTGACGTAAAATTAATGGGACTTACTTGATATGAAGGCTGGGGGGGAACGCCCTAGGTATGAAGATGAGCTTCATTTGCTCAGCCCTCCAAACTGGACATCCAGTTAAATTCGAAAAGAGTGAGTATTTTCTAAGTTGTTTATTAGCTATTTGTACAGAAAAGCTGCAGAATAGCAAGCCTGATTTTCCCAATAGTGAGATGCTGTCACTGAAAATAGGAAGATAAGAGTGGTTATTTTTATCGTATTTACAGGAATCAGTTGTTAGCAGTCTCTGTATGATGTTTTCTTCAATACTCCCTCCCTTAATCCCCTGATATTTCTATAAGGTTTCCATGGCTTGGTTTCCATGACACCACAACAGTCAGTTTCATCCATTCTGTCAAAAATAAATAAATAAATAATAACCGGTCAAGAAAAAAAGCCTTTTCCTGCACCTGAGTGAATGCACCGTCTCTCCATCCCATAAGTACACACGCATGCACGCGCACACACACACACCAGGGCTCCTAGCACAGAGCTAGGTACACAGATATTTACAACAATCAATTGCCTTTCCGACTTAGGTTAAAATAGCTTTCACATCTTAAAGACTTTTGTAAACCATCTGATTAATATTTATAAAGAGCAATTTCCAAGTTAAGTGTTCTTCCACTCTGGACTCTGAAAGTGATTCTCTTGAGACTAGTTGCTAAAGGCAGATGCTATTGTTTTATAAATTACGAATGAAATTCCTCTCATTTTATCATCCTCAAAGACTTGCTGTTATTTTATTATCTCGATTTCAAAAGCTAGTAGCAGAGGAGATGATTTTCATAGATGTGTAGGAAGCATCGATTTTCCTTTTCCCCTCAATTCCTCCGTTCAGAATTTGTTGGCTGGACAGCCCTCCTGAGCTTGCCCTGTGATGGGTTTCTTTTGAGATTTCTGTGTTTTTTTTTTTTAACCTCTGACTCCCTTCACCATTTCTCCCACCCCCACCTCCACCTCCACCCCTCCCTGCACCTCTGGCAACCACCAATCTCTTCTCTGTATCTCTGAGCCTGTTTTTGTTTTAGAGTCCACATAGAAATATCGTACTTGACTTATTTCACTTAGCATAATGCCCTTTAGGTTGATCTGTTTTGTCACAAATGGCAAAATTTCCTTCTTTCTGATGACTGAATAATATTCCACTGTGGGGTATGTGTGTACATATATCCAACAATTTCTTTATCCATTCATCCGTTGGTCTGTTTCTCTGACATGAATATTTTGGCTGAGCTTAGAGAGTTCATTCACAAGTTTCCCATCTACTGTCCAGATCCAAGGTGTGTCCTTCTGTAACACAGTGGGCTTTTGAATCCCTGCCCTGGTGAGTGGTGGATGTATGTCTGTGTCGATATTTCCAAGTCGCAAAGCTTGGATGACTAAACAAACAGCCTGTGGACTCAATCACTTCCTCCTTCCTCCTCTGACTGTAGCATGTTGGTTTTTCTGGGGTGGGTTGCACCTGTAGATGGTGCATGATTCTTGTGAAAACAGCTGAGAGGCTGTGCTATCTTCTCAGGCCAAATGCTCTGCAAGGCAGTAGCCCATATAAACCACCTCTGAACCATCAAAATTCTTGGGGACTTAAATAACAGGGTGAGAGTACCGCAGCCTCTCTGACACGAAAGGTGTGCAGAAGGCTCAGAAAATGCCACGCTTTTTGTCATTGTTCTCAGTTTGCAGCACAGCCAATTTCTATTGATTTTCTCATTTGTTTTTTTAAATGTGAAGTCCTATTTGTTCTATAAACATAAAGAAAGCCCAGACCAGGCACTTCACTAGGAGAGCCTTATGGGTCCAGCTGGGAATTTTGTTCCTTCTTGATGTCTGCACAATGGCCATATACTTTTACATGTCTCAGCTTCATAAAGGGCTCTGTGAAAGAGCTCTGTGATGGACAGATCACAAAAGTAAACAAAAGTGTCATTTTTTTAAAAAATCTCTGGGAATTATTCTACCATGGTTCTGCTCAGATCCCTGAACAAGAATTTGAGACAATTTTCATAGACAGGTATGTACAATATAACACAATGCCCTGGTGGCTTTTGGACATAGGTTTCCTTTTTGTCTTTCTTGTGTCTAATGTGTATTGGGTAAGGGGAGCATATATGATGTTGCTTAGACTCTTCAAAGTTTGCCCATTGCATCTTTCTCTTGCCGTAGCTTACAATGCCGTGCATATTGTGGGCCCTGCTTTTTCTCATTTCAGGCTCAATTACTTGACCCTGTTTCTCTGTGGTTCGGCCACCTGTCATCTTTACACTTCCTAGACACCTTTGTCCTCCCTGGCCCACCCCCAGAGCCTTTATACATTCAGTTCTGGTGCTGGACAACTCAGCCACAAACACATGCAGACACACACACACCTACCTACACTCACCAACCACACTCACTCATCCACCACACACCCTCTTCTACCCAGTTAACACCTAGTCATCCTTCATATCTTAATTCAAGCACCACTTTTGCAGGAAAGCCTACCCTGACCCTCCCAGGTTAGATTAGGTTCTTATCTTACATACGGTCATAGAACCTATTCTTTTCCTTCAGAGCACTTGACTAAGCTGGCAATTATATAACCATTTGGGTACTTCGTTATCAATGGCATTCTCCACCCAAGATTTTGTAAATCCTGTGCAAATATACATTGGATCTATTTTTGGTTCACCTTTGTATCCTCAGCCTTGTGCATAGAGCCTGGCACATAGTTGACTTACAGTGAATATCAGATGGATGGATGGATGGATGGATGAACGGATGGATATGTGCGAGTGCATGTGTGTGTCTGTCAGGTAATGGGGCTATTGCTGCTGTAACTTACCAAGTATATATTTAGTTTTCTTTAATTTGGACTGCTCTGATAAGCAGAAAGTAGAAGTAACACTATTCTTCATGTGAATCAACTTCTTCGCTAATTCTCCTTATGGAATGAGCATTCATTCAGTCACATAAACACCATGAATGATTCTGGTTAGCATTCAGGGAAGAAAAATCTATTTATAGGACTTATGAAAATCATATAAATACCATGTCTTGTTAACTGTGCACCTTTGTTCATTTCAACCTAATCACAAAACAGCAATCTCTCCTCTTTAACACCATTAACAAATCGTAATGTGCCCAAGATAAATTACTCAGTAAACACATGCTTAAGTACATCAGCAGTGAGCAACTGAGTGTTATGTTACACACCCTGGACACTCGGCAGCAGCCTCCTTCCCTCTCCACCTCCCTGTTAGAACAGCCTGTGGAATTTGGGACAGTTCCAAACAGAAAGGATGAAGAGTACAAATACATATGCTGATGCTTACAGAGAAATGATATGGGAAGGTCCCGTCACCCACTACTGACTGGTACAATACAGCTGGGAATGCATTGTGATTGTGTACCAGATAATTCACATAGTTGCAGAATGGAGAAACGTTGATAAAAAGCACATCAGGAATCAGAGAGCTTAAAATAGTCAAGATTGCATACCAAGGCCGGGTTGAATTCTGGTTACTAACTGCTGGTGCCCATCCAAAAGCTGGCTTAGGGAGTAATGGTCATGGTAGCATTCTGCTAGTAAAATTACTTTTAAATATAGAAACCAAGGCATTTTAGAATTACCTTGTACTTTGGTTTACAAGTATGTAGTCTAGTCTTGCCTCAAGCCTCCAACAATCAACGGAATCATAGAACAATGTGTGATTCATGAAAATGCCCTTTATAGGGCATTGCTGCGTGATTCATGAAAAATGCCCTTTATAGGACCTATTCCATGAAGAGTGTAGTGGTGAATTCTAGAGCGACAGGCATCAAGTGCCCATAATGCAAATCTGAATTATAGTTTCCATTTCTTTTAAAATTTTCAAACTTAGAAAAACTAATATTTTAAAACTTGAAGTAATATGCACGGATTTGCCATCATAGAAATCATTCACCTAAATTTATTGTTTTGGGTGTTTCTAAAAATAAAAGCAATACATGCTCATTGAAATATGTATCTATATTTACATATAAATATAGGGACATCTACAGAGATATGTAGATATAGGTATCTACATTAAGTAGTACAGATATTTATAAATTAAAAAGTACCTTTCATTCGCTCCTTTTCCTGCTGCATATCATATCCCGTTTCCCAGAGAAACCCGGGCTAACAATCTGACATATTTACTTTTATTTTTACACAAATAGGATCCTACCCTGTATGCGGTACTGCAACATACTTTGTTTATCTTTAGGATATATCTTAATGTCCTATTGAAGGAAGCTGAAGGAGGGGTACACAAGACTTTTTGTACCCATTGTACTATTTTTGCAACTTCTTGGGAGTCCATTAATATTTCAGAATCAAATGGTTTTTAAGAAAGTAAGAAACCTTTCATTTTTTTTTTTTAAATGTATCTTGGTTATGGTGCCACTTTGGTACATTATAACTACTTCACTCTGTTGACTGGGTTACTAATATTTTATTGTTTGGATATATAATAATTCTTTTATTTTATTTTTTATTTTTTTAAAGATTTTATTTATTTATTTGACAGAGAGAGACACAGTGAGAGGGGAAACACAAGCAGGGGGAGTGGGAGAGGGAGAAGCAGACTTCCCGCGGAGCAGGGAGCCCGATGCAGGGCTCGATCCCAGGACCCTGGGGATCATGACCTGAGCCGAAAGCAGACGTTTAACGACTGAGCCACCCAGGCGCCCCTATAATAATTCTTTTAATTAGTCTCCTTTTGATGGGTATTTATGTTGTTTTCCAGTCCTCTGGTGTTACACTAACAATGCAGGGGACAACCTAGTACTTCTACCTCTAGTTGTCATACACTTTCACAGGCCAAGCACCTCCCCTCTTTCAACTGTTCTTCTGTATAAGCACGTATCTAAACTTTACAATCTCAGGTAATTGTGTCTAGGAAGGTTTTGTACTAGCAGATTCACATTTTTATAAGAAACATCTTGGCAGAGCAGACATAAACAAATTACTGAAAAAGTTTGTGTCTGCTACCCCAAAGTTGGCTTTATTTTTCCACCAGGGTTTCTCCTGGAGGGGCACGTGCACACCAGATCTTTCCCGTGTGTCCAGAGGACAGTCGGTAGGAGGCCTGCGTGACTGAGCAGGCTTCAACCTTGACACAATCAAACAAACAAAGCCATCTGCAAGTTCAACAAAGAAGAGAGAAGGAGTTTCCCCAAGCTGGTTGAAGACACAGGCAAAGAAATAATGAACTTCTCAAAACCAGCTGCTTAAAACCATGCCTTTGCCAGGCCTTCTAAACTTGGCACCAGTTCCTGTTTGCCAACCAATGACAGACTTCATCACAATTCAATACTTTATCCCTAGCATGAAGTCAGCCTTGTTTTGAATGTTAATATTTGCCTCCACAACACGGAATCCATTTTGATAGGTATTAATGTGACATATTTAGGAACCCATGCTACTGCTAGGCACTATAACATAGGAATTGGAATACAAAGATAACTAAGGAACCCTCTGCCTGCCTCCCCAAAAATACTCTATCCAGACCAGCAGTTCTTAATCATTTTTGCAGCCACGGTCCCCTTTGAGGACCTGATAAAACCATGGAATTAGGACAATGTGCATATGCATGTATACCCAGAACTCTACAGATGATCTCAGCTAGTACACCAAGCTGGGGACCTAACCATTAATGCATGGACCTAGGTTAAGCTCTCTTAGTCTAGTGGAAGTGCAAGATGGGCAACTAGGAAAATAGAAATCATCCAGCTGGAAAAGTCCTGTAGCGAGGGATATAGTCACGACCACATCATACTTGTCATTTGCAAAGTACTTCCTCCTATCGGTGTTCTCTTGTAGGAAGCTGACTCCATTTCCATCAAATAAGGCAATATGCTCAGAGAAATGATGTGACTAGCCCAAGGACACTCAGCTGGAAGCTGGAAGAACTCCAACCAGAAGCCAGGTCTATAACATATACCCTGTTTTGCCAAATGGAATGGATTACTAATATAAAACACCATGAGCATAATTAAAAAAAAAATCCTAGTGTCCATCATAACAAGTTGAAAAGTTCCAGTCAGTCATCAGGATTACCCCTGTGTATGGAAATTATTAAATTTTGAATAGTATTTCTCCCACACACCCCAATCTCTTTCAATCTCTTTCTCTTTCTCACTTAGTGCTTCTTTGTTATACAATTAGTTCCCCTATTAAATTATGTATTCTTTGAAGACAGGGGCTATAGTTGATTTATTTACATTTCCTCAGTGCCTAGCCAAGTACCTGGCATAGTCAGGACTCATTGTCTATTGAGTTAAGGAAAGTTCATTACACAGAGATTAAAGAGACTAGCTTCTACCAAACGTGTTCCTCGGTTCATGTCACGCCTTCAAAGATTATCTCTAGGAAACAAATGTGTCACCAGTTTGTTGACATATCACCCTGTTTTCCCAGCATTTTTTTTGTTCTCCTTCCTCCCCACCCCCCTTTATTAGCTATCTGTGATATTTGATAAGTGGAACCAAGCTGGATTGAGTCTAATTTAAACATTCAACACCAAGCAGTCTTTCACTTGACATAATCAAAAATGTTTTCCATGTTCTATGCCAAAATACAAGAAACCTTAAGCAATAATTTAATTATTTAAATTAGTTCCAGGATTTGGATATTTTTTGCTGAAAGCTTATTGGAATGAAAAAAAAAGGAAAAAGCCAACTGTGACTTACTACCCACCCCAAGCCAAATGACAACTTTCGAAGCACTCTAGTTGCTGAAACAATAAGTGAATGGTTTAACCCCTCTTGGGTCTTAGAAACTATACCCAGCCTTGCCAAGAAGGAGGGAGGGAATAAGTCTATTTGACTTAACCACACTGAACTCCTTGAGGGCAGAGTCTATTTTTGATCCATCTTTGTTTATAAAAAAAAAAAAATTGGCACATTGAGCACTCAGTAATTTTTTGCTAAATGAAATTGGATTTTTGCAAAACCTATACATATCTGTAATACATGTTTATATGTGTCAACACATTGTGTAAATATCCTATGTGGGTGGATATCCTAAAAGGGCAGGCTCTGCCCATACCTTCTCATACACAAACTATATAAAGCCCATAGGGCTTAGCCGTGTGATCACAGCTAAAGTCAGTTATGTTACAGAATTCTACATAGTATGTACATACTCTGGTTAAAATCACTCTGTATAGAACCAATTCTTTATAATAATGTCTCTGAAACATTTTCCTAAGTAAAAAAGATGAAATGACCCTTTATAGCATAGAGCTTGCCATGTTTGACGCGTGCTGTGTCAGGTCCTCCGCTGGCACTGGGGCGGGGGGCGGTAGCCTGCGTTCCCCTGTCCTGGTGTGGGGTATACTGACCATTTCTCCGCAGGTCCTGTCAGCATGAGAAGCTCATGTCTACTGTTTCAGTGTTCTCCCCACAGTGTTTGGCTTCGTCTGATGCTTACGTGGCTCATGCTTTATAATCATTATGTTTTATTTTTTTCTTTTGTCATTATTGCTTTAAATGATCTTTCTTCATGTATTCTTTTAAGCTCAATCCAAGAATGGAGATAGTACTACCCCACCTCAGCCACTAAGGTACGCTCTACCACACAGAACTCGCTCTCAGACACGGGAGGTTCCACTGCACCATCTTGAGCTGAGTGTGGTTCGGCAGAGCGGGTCGTTACCCTGCATGACTGGCTTCTTCCTGCCATTCATTTTAGCTTCGCTGTGCAGTCCTGATCCACAGTGGCTGGTAAAGGTGGACTAATAGTGGAGCTGGACTCACAACAAAGAAGCTAAGGAAGGGTTAAAAAAAATGATGTAAAAGTGGCAGCTTTATGAAGCTCTGTGTGTTTTATAGGAAATGGTTGACAAAACAGAGGGCTGAAATCAGCAGATGATTGGGGATTTGGGGAAGTTGTGAAACAGTATCCAGAGCCTGGGAAACGCCACTGTAGATGACAAGAGTCACCTGCAGCTGGAAGCAAGTAGGGCCCCAGGTAAGTCAGGACTTAGAGGAATTGAAGAAACCGGAGAGCGATTGTTAAAGCACAGTCCAGGAACACACTGAGACAAGTCCCCTTTGCAGAAATACATGAATGCTCACACCATGGCATTCTGAGTTTCCTGCTGCTTAGAAGCACCTAGGCATTCCAGGAACAGCAAGGTGTCCCAGGAGAAGATCCCAACCTACCTTCCTGTCCAAGTGACTTTTGCAACAAGAAATGCTGACCTGGGGGGAAATATCTGGGGTCACTAACATTCAACACACAATAATTCCATTTCTGTACAACTACCTCTCCCCATCGAGGGAGTGAAACCTGAGGGCTCTGAGGAAGGGGGCCAGGCCAACTCCACACCTCTCTTCCTTGGGCTCTCTGAACCCACACTGGCTGGATTTAAATGTGGTCACTCTCCACCATCACCTAATTTAGCACCCTGGCACTTAATAAATATTTAACACTATCAACTGTGCTTGCAGGGAACAGCTTGAAAATGAATTGCCTCATTTTTAAGCAGCTGCTTGGGAATTGTGCATTTTAAAAAACTGAATTGACTTGTTAATAAAACAATGAATCCATGTGTTACATGATATATTTTTTTAGTGTTAGTTTCAAGCCACATGCCCCAGAAAATAGCTCTCTTAATAAGAAGGAATGACTCAATTTTTTATTAAAATGATGGCGTTATTCATCTGTTCATTCAGCAAATATTTGAGCCTATTATGTGTCCAGTTCTATTCTAGGCCCTGAGAATGCGTGGGGAGCAAGGCAGACAAGCTTTCATGGTGATTACATTTTACAAAGCAAAAGTAAATACACAGAGAGCTACATGATGTCATGTACTGTGAAGAAAAAGAAAGTAGGGAAAGGGGTAAAGAGTGATAAGAGATGCCATTTTACAGAGTATAAGGCATCTCAGAAGAGGCGACACTCAAGGAGAAAACCAAAATGGAATGAGAGTTCAAGGCATATGAATATCGGGAGAGTTTCAGGGAGACAGGAGAACAAGGGTGAAGGCCATGTGCTAGGGACGTCCTTGGCAATACTCAAGGAACTGTAAGAAAGCCAGGGTGGGACGCCTGGGTGGCTCAGTTGGTTAAGAGTCTGCATTCAGCTCGGTCATGATCTCAGGGTCCTGGGATAGAGTCCCACACTGGGCTCCTTGCTCAGCAGGGGGTGAGTCTGCTTCTCCCTTTGCCCTCCCCTGCTTGCACTCTCTCTCTCTCTGACAATGAATAAACAAAATCTTTTTTTTACACAATGTGTTTTTTTATTTTATTTTTTTTTTTTATTTTATTATGTTAGTCACCATACAGTACATCATTAGTTTTTTAATAAATAAAATCTTGAAAGAAGGAAGAAGAAGAAAAGAAAGAAAGAAAGAGAAAGAGAGAAGAAGAAGAAAGAGAAGAAAGAAAGAAAGAAAGAAAGAAGAAGAAAAAAGAAAAAAGAAAGAAAGAAGAAGAAAGAAGAAAAAGAAAGAAAGAAAGAAGAAAAAAGAAAGAAAGAAAAAAGAAAGAAAGAAAGAAAGAAAAAGAAGAAAGAGAAAGAAAGAAAAGAAAGAAAAAGAGAAGAAGAAAAAGAAAGAAAAAAGAAGAAAAGAAAGAAAGAAAAGAAAGAAGAAAAGAAAGAAAGAAAGAAGAAAGAAAGAAAAGAAAAAGAAGAAAGAAAGAAAGAAAGAAAGAAAGAAAGAAAAAAAAAAGAGAAAGAAAGAAGAAGAAAGAAAGAAAGAAAGAAAGAAAGAAAGAAAGAAAGAAAGAAAGAAGAAAGAAAAGAGGGAAAAGAAAAAGAAAGAAAAAAAAAAATCCAGCCAGGGTATTTGGATGAGTGAGGAGGAAATAAAAGATGAGGTTGAAGAGGTAGCAGGAAGTAACTTTTTTTTTTTTTTTAAAGATTTTATTTATTTATTTGAGAGAGAGAATGAGAGATAGAGAGCACGAGAGGGAAGAGGGTCAGAGGGAGAAGCAGACTCCCCGCAGAGCAGGGAGCCCGACATGGGACTCGATCCCGGGACTCCAGGATCATGACCTGAGCCGAAGGCAGTCGCTTAACCAACTGAGCCACCCAGGCACCCAGGAAGTAACTTTTGCCAGGGTTTCCAGGCCATGCTGAGGACTCCAGCTATCATTCCAAGTGTGATAGAAAGTCACTGGAAGCCTTGAGTAAGCACCGGAATGGCAATGCCATGGGCTTTTCGGCTAATTCCTGGTGACGTAAAATCTGTATTTTAAAAGGCTTTTCATCTAGAGAATGAAAGCAAATCCTAAGAGACAAGCAGGGCAGTACACTAGATCATGAGACTCATAGTTGACACCTCAGTTGTTAAAAAAAGAGAAGAACCATCCTACAGTAGGAGATGGTGGTGATAGATGTCTGTCTGAGTTAAGGCCTGAAGCTGCGGCATGTAAAAAAAAAAAAAAAAAATTAAGTCCCTCTGAAAATTCCTAAATATAATACTGCAGTCACGTAGATTTAGGACCATAATTTATAAAACTTTTGTGGCAAAAAAAAAGAAAGAAAAGAAAAACAAAATTTAAATTGGTATGAGGTTAGGAGTTTCCCCAGAAGCCTGCTTCTACCAACACAAATCCTTTTGGGAATAAGACACACCTCACAGATAAAGTTTGCAAAATAATATGAGATCTCTATCAAAAATCAAAAAAATGCATGAGGAAATAAGCCACGATGAATGAGAGATGATAAATCTACAAAGCACAGAATCAGACAAACCAAAAAGTCTAGTTATATACAATGTATCAGCTAAGGAACATAAGAATATTTGAATAAATGTCTAAATGGTACTGAAGTTGTAACAAAGAAATAAGACACTATCAAAATTGACCAGGCAGATATGAAAAAAACCAAACATATTTCCCAGAAATGAAATATAAAAATTAAAATTAGAAATTCAGTGGAGTGGGGCACCTGGGTGGCTCAGTCAGTTAAGCATCCAACTCTTGGTTTCGGCTCAAGTCATTATTCATGGGTCATGAGATAGAGCCCCAAGTCAGGTTCTGCACTCAGCGGAGATTCTGTTTGAAGATTCTCTCCCTCTGCCCCTCCCCCATGTGTGCAAGTGTGCAGGTGTGCACTCTCTCTCTCTCAAGTAAATAAATCTTTTAAAAAAAGAAATTCAGTGGAGTGATTAAAAGCAAATTAGACATAACTAAGGAGAAAATTAATGAACTGGGAGATAGAAGAAAATATCCAGAAAAAAGCACAAAGAGAAAAAAAAGGATATAAAAATAAAAGAGGAAAAAAAATAAGACAGCATAAGTGACAAAGAAAACAGTGAGAAACTCTAGATATACATTCATTAGAGTTATGGAAGGCAATCATAGGATAGATATATTTTAAGAGGAAATTGACTTAGAATTTTCCCGAATTGATGAAATAAATATTCAAATTCAAAGATCCCAAGCATGATTTAGAAAGAGGAAGAAGAGGAGGGTGGGGGAGGAGAAAGCACCAATGAACAAATGAAAAGAAAGAACACATGCTTAGACATATAATGGATACCACATAACTGAAAGCAAAGGGAAAAGATCTGATTGTGTAATTTTTAAAAGTCAGGATGAAACTAAAATCTTTTATACTAATAATGAAAGTGCCACCACTTCTGAAGCAGCAATTAAAGGCAAATGTAATACTTATATTAGAAAATATGAAAAGCTATAAATTACTTCACTATCTACTTTGAGTGTTAGGGAAATTTTTTAAAGGACAGTAGAAGGAAAGAAATAATAAATATAGAGTAGAAGTTAATAAAATGCATTTACCAGAAATGATCAACAAAACCAAAAGTTGGCTCTTCGAAAGGACTAATAAAATTTATAATACAATCAACAATTGACAAGATTTATCAAGGAAATAATGAAAGAAGGCACAAATAGTATTATAAATGCAAACCAGAACATAAATAACACATGGCATAGACATTAAAAAGGTAAGAGCGTTTGACAAAGAATTAGTATCTGAAATATATAAAGAACTCTTACAATTCAATAATAAAAAAACCAAACAACCCAATAAAAATTAAAATGGGTATATGCATAAAATACAAAAAAAAAAGATTTTAAAAACACTTTGCCAAAGAACAAGTATAGGAAATGATATCCAACATCATTGGTCATGAAAACCACAATACGATCCTTCCTTCCTTCCATTCATTCCCAATGGAAGGAAGCAAGGAAGGAAGAAAAAAGAAATCTGATGATATCAAGTGTGACAAGTATGTGTAGCAACTGTAATTTCATATATCACTAATGGGAATACAAAATGATACAGCTACTTTGAAGAACACTTTAGCGGTTTCTCAAAAAAAGTTAAGCATATACTTCCTATGTGATCTAGGAGTTTCACTCCTCAGCATCTACCCAAGAAAAACGAAATCATATGTTCACACGAAGATTTGTACACAATGTTCAGAGTAGCCATTATGCAAAATAACCAAGAAGTGGAAACAATCTAAATGTGCCTCAGCAAGGGAATGAATTTAACACAATGTGGTATAGCCATGCAATGAAATATTACTCGACAATAAAGAGAAAGAAACTACTAACACAACAGCATGAATGAATTTCAAAAATATCATGCTAAATGAAGCAGTGTACAAGAGACTAAATACCACATGATTCCATTTATATTAATTCGGGAAAAGGTAAAACCATATAGTCAGGAAAGAAATATATGATTGCCTAGGAGCAAGGATTGAACAGAAGGAGGTATAAGAATTATTTTTGAGGTGACCAGTGTATTCTAAAGCACATTTAGTCTTATTTGCATCACTGAACATGCTTACCAAAACTCTTTGGAATTTATACTAAAAATGGATGAATTCATTGCATTTCAATTACACAAAAAGCTAGAAAGATGCTAATAATAAAACAAGATGAGAGGATATTATAAACAACACTATGTCAAGAAATTCGAAAATACATATAAAATGGACGGTGAAAATTGCCAAAACCTCCTAGAAAAAAAAAACAGAATACTTACATGGTAGTATGATCTTTAATAAAAATCAAAGAGCAGTTACAAATATTCCTTGAATATTACATAGGCTCTAGACAGTTTTACAGGTGAGTTTTACCAAATATTCAAGAAATAGATCATTTTAATCTTAAACTATCCAGAAAACAGAAAAAGAAAAATAAAAAGAAAAGGTGGGAGGGGAAACACTCTCCAATTACTTTTAAAGACTTGTATAACCTTGATAGAGAAACTGACAAGAAAAACTGGAGATAGGAAAATTACACTCCAATCTCATTTATGAACATAGGTACAAAAAAAATCCTAAGCAATATGTTAGCAAAAGAAATTAAGCAATGTATAAAAAAAATAACTCATTACTTAGGTTTTGAGCTTATCCCCAAAACACAAATTTAGTTCAAATTTACAAAAACCTATTAATGTAGTTCACCATATCATCTAGTGAAAGGGGGAAAAAAAAAAACCCATGTGATCAGTACAACAGATCAGAAAAGGGAATCAGTAAAATTCAACAACCATCATAATAAAACCTCTCTTAGCAAACTAGGAATGGAAAGGAGCAGTCTTAACCTGATAAATGGTAACTGTAGAAAACCTGGAGCCACCCTCATATTCAGGGGGAGAAACACTGCAAGCATCCCTATTAAAATCAAGATCAAGACAATGATGCCCTCCATCACCACTTGTCTTCAATAATGTACTGGAGATCCTAGGCAGAATAGGAAGCAGAGAAAAGCCTTGAAAAATAAATAAAACTCACAATTGACAATAATTATCTACATAGCCCCAAAATATCTACAGACAGGGGCGCCCAAGTGGCTTAGTTGGTTAAGCATCCAACTCTTGATTTCAGCTCCGATCAGGATCTCAAGGTGGTGGGATGGAGCCTGGAGTCAGGCTCCAAGCTCAGCGTGGAGTCTGCCTGAGATTCTCTCTCTCCCTCTGCCCCTTCCCCCCACTTGCCCGATCGCTCTCTCTCTCTCTCTCTCTCTCTCTCTCAGAAATAAATAAATAAAATCTTTTAAAAAATCTACAAATTCTTAAAATTAGCAAGCAGGTTTAGCAATATCACTGGATATAAGATCAACATACCAAAATCGGTTGCAAATCTAGTTACCAGCCATAAGCAGGTAGAAAATTCAAATTTTATAAAGATACCACTATAATAGCTACCAAAATACAAGGTATTGAAGAACAAATCCTACAAAAGATGTGTAAAGCTTTATGTGGAAAACTATAAACCTATTTAAAGGAGCTTTATCAAGTCCTGGCAGTGTGCCAGGCACTCCCCTAGCTAGTAGAAATACAAAGCAAATGTATTGTTCCCACTCTCCAGGGCCAACAGGCTGGAGAGAGAAACTGTGCCCGAGCAAATGGACGTCACACCTTGGATCAAGTGCAATGGACGTGGGTTTAGATATGATAACAGGGATGAGTCATGTTTAGGAGGGTGAGAAAGGGGGCATTCAAAGTTGGAGACACTTACACTTACTCTGAAGGATGAGTAGGCATTTTCCAGGAGAACAAGGAGAGAGAAGGAGTAAGCAATGCTTGCAAAGCAGAGGAAACAGGATGGGAATAGGAAAAGATAGGGGACAAAGAACCCTGTTCTCCACAGCCACACCAGCTCAACAGGGGTTTGCTGAAAAGGTCATCCGTTGCCTCACCTCTGACCTCTCGGGCTATCCTATCCATCCAACCTCTCTTCCCTCCATTGCTGCCTCTTAAACCATCTCCTGGACCCCAAGACCCAATTCACATCACTTTCCCGACTCTCCCACCCACCCCAGTGCCATCCATCTTTTCCTCTGTTCTGATAGTAGCTGTAATGGATAGCAGCTGTTGCCTTCGTCTGTTCACCAAATAGCAGCTGAAGTATTTCTACTACCTTTGCAAATTATCAAGGTGATAATGAGTGGGCCCTAAACATACATGTTTTAAAAGGACCGTCATTGCTCACTTCTATAGAGTTGCTCTTCACAGAAGATTGTGATCTGAAGGAAGTCTTTGCTGGTGGTGGTTTTCTTTTATTACATGACATCACAGTGAATGACCTCTGTCTAACTCACAGGGAGACCAAGAGACAAAATATGTAACACTTGGCCTCTCAGATAAACTCCACCCTCTGTCCTTTAAAACAGTATGGATTTGCGAGACAGAGGGAGAGAGAGAGAGCAAGAGAGAAGACACAAATTACTGATATTGAGAATGAAAACTAGAGATCTCACTGAAGATCCTATATGTATGTATTAATGGATAATAAAGTCTTCAGGAACAAAAAAGAAAAACAGTATGGATTTCCTACCCTTTCACTGTTCTCTCCTGTCTCACCAAAATCCCCCATGTGGGAATGCAGACAAGTTATTGTCTATTGAGCTGCATTCTGCTGGTTAAAATGATAATTTGCTTGTCAGCTTGCTCACACCTGTGCACCACAAAGCACCTCATCTAGACACGCACGGAAGTCATTTGATATTTCCTGCTGCTGTACAATCACTACATCATATTTAAGTTCATAATTTTGCACAATTCAGTGTAGGGAATGCTGTTCTTTTTTAGGTTCAGAGGACGTAGGGAAGTATGGAATATTAGGAAGAGCACTGGATTTGCAGTTCCAGGAAAACAGTGCTGTGAACTTGGGAAAGTCTCGTAAAATCTCTAAATCTCTTAAATCTCTTAAATTTTTAGGGCTTCGGTTTCCTCATCTTCAAAGAGGTGATAATGTCACTCTCTGACCTATCTCATCTGGCTGCTGTGAGGATCAAAGGGGCCAGGCGACTGGGCTGGCATTTTGAGAAGTGTAAAGCTCCTTCCCAATGTCACGTGCTATCACTATTACGAAGAGTATCCAGCACAAGATGATAAGCATTTCCCTTCTCATGAACTTAAATCCTTTGAAGCTAGTGTTATCTACTTGAGAAGAATCAGCTCTGTTGAGGCATGCCCAGAAAGTTCACTGGGGACATCACCATTTTTAAGACTGCCAGGATTAATACAACGAGTGAAATTTATCATCTCCCTTGAGCATCTTTCAGCATCTCCAGAGTCTATCTTTTTTTAAACTTGAGATACAATGACGTATAACATCATGTAAGTTTAAGGTATTTAACATATTAATTTGATATGTTTATGTTGCAACATGATTAAAACAGTAGCATTAGCTAATACTTCCATTACTTCATATAATTATCATTTCTTTTTTGTCATGGAAGCATTTAAGATCAAGTCTCTTAGCAACCTTGAAGTATATAATACAGGATTGTTAACAATAATCACAATGTGGTGCATTATATTTCCAGAACTTATTCATCTTCTAACCACAGGTTTGTACACTTTGGCTGATATTTCCCAATTCCTCCACCCCCAAGCCTCTGGTAACCACCCTCCCCATCTCTGTTGCTATAACTTCATCTTTTTTAGATTGCAAATATAAGTGATATCATACAGTATTTTTCTTTGTTTGTCTGACTTCCCTCACTTAGCATAATGTTCTCAAGTTCCCTCCATGTTGTTACAAGTGGCAGGATTTCCTTCTTTCCTGTGATTGAATAATATTCCACCGTGTGTGTGTGTGTGTGTGTGTGTGTGTGTGTGTGTGTGTGTTACATATACACCACATCTTCTTTGTCCATTTATCCACTGATGGACACCTAGGTAGTATTCATTTCTTAGCTACTATGAATAATGATGCACTAGATACAGGAGTGCAGATGACTTTTCCATACCCTATTTTCATTTCATTTGGATATATAGTCAGAACTGGAATTGCTGGATCATATGATAATTCTATTTTTTTTAATTTGTTGAGGCATCTCTATACTATTTTCCATAGTGGCTAAATCAGCTTACATTCCCTCCAACAGTGTACAAGGGTTCCCCTTTCTCCACACCTTCACCAACACTTGCATCTCTTGTCTTTTTCGTGACAATCATTCTAACAGGTATGAGGTGATAGTTCATTGTGGTTTTGATTTTCATTTCCCTGGGGATGAGTGATGTTGAACACTTTTTCATGTACCTGTTGGCCATCTGTATATCTTCTCTGGAACAATGCCCATTCAGTTCCTCTGCCCATTTTTTAATCAAGTTGTTTGTTTTTCTGTTACTGAATTATATGAGCCCTTTCTACATTTTACATATTAATCCTTTATCAGATATATGGTTTTCAAGCATTTTCTTCCATTCCATAGGTTGCCTATTCATTTTGCTGATTGTTTCTTTTGCTGTGCGGAAGCTTTTTAGTTTGATGTAGTCCCTCTTGTTGATTTTTGCTTTTGTTGCCTGTGCTTGCTTTATCATATCCAAAAAAGCATTGCCAAAATCAATGTCAAGGAGCTTTTACCTTATGTTTACTTCAAGGAGTTTTACAGCGTCTGGTCTTATGTTTAAGGCTTTAATCCATTTTAAGTTAATTTTTGTGAGTGTGTAGAATAGGGGTCCATTTTCATTTTTTTGCATGTGGTTATCCAGTTTCCCGGCACCATTTATTGAAAAGACTATCCTTTCCACATTGAGTATTCTTGGCTCCACAGTAGACCACATATGTGAGGATTTATTTCTGGGCTCTCTATTCTGTTCTTTTGGTCTGTACATCTGTTTTTCTGCCAGTACCATACTGTTTTGATTACTACAGATTTGTAGCATGGTTTGAAACCAGGAAGTATGATGCATCCAGCTTTGTTCTCTTCCACAAACTTGGCATAGGAGGAACATACCTCAACATCATAAAGGCTATATATGACAAACCCACAGCTAACATTATACTCAATGGTGAAAGGTTGAAAGCTTTTCCTCTAAGATCAGGAAGAAGATGAGCATGCCTACTGTCACCTCTCTCATTCAACATATTACTGGAAGTCCTGCTAGAGCAATCAGTCAAGAAAAAGAAATAAAAAGCATTCAAATCAGAAAAGAAGAAATAAAGGTGTCTTTATTTGTGGATGATATGATCTTAAACATAGAAAATCCTGAAGACTCAACCAAAAAAAAAAAAAAAAACAAAACAAAACAACCGTTGTAACTATAAAAAGATTCAGTAAAAGTTGTGGGACATAAAACCAACATACAGAAATCAGTTGCATTGATGTACACTAACAATGAAATACCTGAAAAGGAAATAAAGAAAATAATACCATTCACAATAGCATCAAAATCAATAAAAGACTTAGGAATAAATTTAACCAAGGAAGTGAAAGATTTGTACAATGAAAACTACAAGACTTTGATGAAAGAAGTTGAGAAGAGAGGGATGAATGGATAAATATTCCATGTCCATGGATCAGAAGAATTAATATTGTTAAAATGCCCATACCACCCAAAGTCATTTATAGATTCAGTGTAATCCCTATCTAAATTCTAATAACATTTTCCACAGAAAGAGAAAAAACAATCCTAAAACTGGAACCACAAAGGACCCCCATATAGCTAAACCAATCCTGAGAAAGAAGAAATAAAGTCTGTTTTTTAAAAGATAACTATTGCCTTAAGTTTTAAAAGAAAAAAAATATATACATATATAACTATTAGTTTCATTATCTGGTGGCACTGTTTCCAGTGTAACAAATCACCAGAATTACATTATCTTCATATTTCCAGGGTTTGATTAGACTGGAAGAGTACATGATAGGTCTAGGTTCCCTATCTGCTAGTTGTTGTCAAGAATCTCTCCTCAGTTGACACATGTCCGATATAGTGGAATCTTTCTTTCATTGCCTGTTAAATATCTAGCATTTGGAGCTAGAAGTCATCCTTCATCTCCCTACCATTATATACCTCCATCATGCATTCACAGAGTGAAATACTATGAAGCTTTTCAAAATGAGATTTCAGATCTATATTTACTTAGGTAAAGAGACTCATTATATGGTTAAATATAAAAAAAAAAAGCATGTTATGAAACAGTACTATGGTATATCTCATTCCTGTAACAGAAGATGTGAACTTGTATTATCACATACCTAAAGGTCTGGATGGAAGCAAACTCAGGTAATGATTAAGTACCTAGACTTTAGAGTCATGTCGACATGAGTTCAAATCCATTCTCTGCTTGACTGGATGACCTTGGGCAGGTTGTTTAAACTTTCTCAGTCTCATTTTTTTCCTTCTTTAAACGAAATGCAATGAAATTTGCTTTCTGAGGTTATTAGGAAGATTAAGTGCATGATGTGTGTAAAACATTTAGCACAGTGCCTGGCCCACAATAACTAGTCTATAAATGATACCCATGATGATGATCATAGGCGAAGAGATACAAAAATGTCAACAGCTATTATCTCTGGATATAGACTTAAGAATGATTTTTATGTACTTCTTTAGGCCCCATCCCTATTTTAGCCAACTGTTCTGTGTCAACATGTATTTTTGTATATGCATATAACACAATAGGGATTGTTTTGTAATGTGATTCTTAATTCTGTGACACTATCATCTGTCTCATCAATAGTAATTTTGTCCCTACGCACTATGTCTTTAAGATCCATCCATGCTACTATGCCTACCTCTACTTCATTCCTTCTCAATGCTGTTTAGTGCTGCAGAGTGTGTGTTCTCAGCATTTTATCCAAAACCTTCTCAGCAACTGGACTCAGCTTGCTCCTGACACTCCACTGCTACAAATAAGATTGCAATAAATCTCCTGGAGCACAGCATCTTAAGGATCTGTGCAAGATCTCCTGTGACATACATACCTAGGGGTATAATTGCTGGGTTTGGCATATGTGTATTCTTAAATCAACTGAGTGGGGCCAGATGCTCTCCAGAAATGCTGCTAGTCAGCCCCAGGAACGATGATGTTCCTTGTATCCCCACTTCCCCACCAACACTCAGCCTGAGCCACTTTTATAACTTTTACCAGTCCAATAAATATAAAGAGTTAACTCATTGTTAATTTATTTTTCTTAGATTACTAAGGATTTGAGGCTTTATTTCTCTTCATATGTTTAGTTCTTCACTGAAGTTTGCTCATCTGTAAAGTGCCTTTTTGTATCCTTCGCCTGTTTTTCTATTGGTGTCGCTGCCTTTCCCTTGTTGATTTATAGAAGTTACTTATGGGATTCATTTAGTGAGGGCTAGACATTTTAAGTATTTTTCCAATAATGCCTTCTGTGTAACGAATGGGTGCAGGGGGTCTTGGAACAGAAAATCATCAGTATTTTGCTTTATGATTTGTGGTTTTTGTTTGGAAAGGTTTTCCTTGCCCTTAGGTCACCAAGATATTTCCCCACATTAGGCTCCATTAACCTTTATGGTGGCACCTTTCCGCCTTAGGCCTCTAATGCATGTGGAGTCCACATTTGTATGGTATGTGAGGCAAGGATCCGATTTTATTTGTCTCTGTAGTGAGTCAGTTTTCCCAATGTAAGCTGTTGACTCATGGTATCTTTTCACCATATTTAAATTTCCACATATACATATGGGTCAGTGTCTGAGCTCTCTGTCCTCTTTTATTAGCCTATTCATCTGCTTTCTGTACCAGTGCACCACTATTTTTGTTACTATGGCTTTGTTGTGTGTTTCCATACAGATGGCAAGCTCCCTCTCTATTCATGCTTTTTAAGCTGGACTTAGCCATTCACAAACTTTGTGAACTTGTCTCTGTCAGTCTGTTAGTACACTAACAGACTTATCCAAATAAACTTTAAAGTAAGATGTTACCATGTCCCTCAAAAACATCTAAGTAGAATTTTTATTAGGGTTGTCTGAATTTATCAATTAAATAAAAGAATTGATGTCTTTATAGAATAATATTAAGTTGTATCATAAAAAGCACAGGATTTTCTTCATTTACTCAGATCATCTGTTATGTCCCTTATTAATATTTTAAAGTTTTCTGGGTGCCTGGGTGGCTCAGTTGGTTAAGCGACTGCCTTCAGCTCAGGTCATGATCCTGGAGTCCCAGGATCGAGTCCCGCATCGGGCTCCCTGCTCAGCAGGGAGTCTGCCTCTCCCTCTGACCTTCTTCCCTCTCATGCTCTCTCTCTACCATTCTCTCTCTCTCTCTCAATAAATAAATAAAAATCTTTAAAAAAAAAAAAAAAAAAAATATTTTAAAGTTTTCTGTTCTCTCTATAGATACATTATTTTATTAATATAATTAACTCTTAGATATTTAATACATTTCTTGAGAGTGGGAATGATATATTATTATTTATTCTATTTTCTGATTGGCTGTTGCTAATGCTATAAAAAAAAGACCGACCCCATATTCAGTGATCTTAATTAGTTCTCACTGGTTCTAATAGTCTGTCTCTGGAATCTGTTGGTTTTTCTAGATAAAAGATTATATCATATGCAAATGAATACAGTGTTATCTCTGACCGTCTCTGTTAGTTCTCACTCAGTAATGCTACAATAACAAACAATCCCCAAATCTCAGTGATTTATAACAACAAAAATTTCTCATTCATGTAACACACTGAATACATATTGTTTACAGCTCTGCTCTGTATGTTTTCTTATTCTGAGATCCAAGCTGAGGAAGCAGCTCCATTCAGGACCGTATCATTCTTATAGCAGAGGAAAAGCTCAAGGGTGTCAGCTAATCCACACAATGGTTGTTAAGCGTATGCTCAGAACTGGCACATTGTCAAATCCATTCATATTCACTGGATAAAACAAATCCCATGGTCAAACCTGACGACAATAGAGTTAAAAGTTTCCTCCTCCCAGAAGAGAGCCCTACAAATGACAGGGCATTTGGCCGCCAGTGTGCTTTCTCTTATAGGGCAGGGGGTAGTGAATCATTGTGACCAAGAATATAATCTACCACCCCACCAACTCTCATTCTTATTATTTCTTTGTCCTTTCTTTAGCTTCAGCCAAGACCTCTAGTGGTAATAGTGAGCATCTTTGTCTTACTTTCATCTTGAAGAGAATGAATCAAGTTTTTCCATCAAATGTAATACTTAATAAAAGGAATCTTTGTCAAGTTAAGGAAATTTCCTGCTACTCCTCATGCTAGGAGTTCTGATCATAAATTTGTTGAATCTTATCAAATGTATTTTTATCTTGATTGATTTCATCACACATTTTTTTCTCATTAGTTTGTTGATACACTAGCATATATAATAAATTTTCTCTGTTGAGCCATCCTGTATGTCTGAGATAAACTCTAAATCTTGACATATTATTTTTAAATCTACAGTGAAGTTAGCTAATATATTATGTACAACTTCTGAATTCATGTTAATAAGTAAAAATGGCCAATTATTTTCTTTTATGTGTTGTCTTCACCTAACTTTGAATGAGGCGACGCTAACCTTGCAAAATGATAGGTATAGATTTTGCCTTTTTTCTATTTTCCAAAAAACATGTGTGAGGTAGAGATTAATAGTCCTTAAAAAATTGGTAGAACTTTCCAAAAAGCCATCTGGGTCTGGAACTTTTTGAGAAAAATAGATCTTTATCACTTCAGGTTATTTAATACACACTGATATAGTCAAATTCTGTATTTTTTCTCTATGTCATTGTGGCATTTCACCTTTTTTTCCAGGAATTTATCCATTTTATCTAGGTCTTCAAATTTATTATGCTATCATTGATCATTAAACTCTCTATTATGATATATAGAAATATACCAAAATGTTAGAAGTTTTCACCAAGAGTAGGATTAAAGATAATTTCTGTGTTTCAATATGTTCTATGTTCTTGTTGTTATAGTCTGAGTGGTTTACACTAAAATTTTGCTTTTATGTAATCAGAAACATCTCAGGCTGTTTCTCTTTTGAGTTGAAATTAATCCATAAAACTTACCTAATTTCAGGAGTTATTTTCAGACAACCCATGCCCCATCAGAAGGAGGTATTTGATGAATCTTGGGCACACTTGCTTTCTCAGGCACTGAATTCATCTCTAAACAAGGAGGAAGGATTTCCAGGGGAAAATCATAACCTGTATGTGGCCCTGAATCTCCCTGTACACTTCCAATGTTTTCTAAGTAATAATAATTAAGAGGCACTATCTGGCCCTCTTGGGTTTATACCAATTTGTTTTATATAAAAGGACATTTTAACATAGCCAGCCATGGGTACACTTTTTTTCCCTATTTACAATTGACCTCTTGGAACATCGGTTGTTTGTTCTGCTTGCCTTTTTACTGCCTTTACTCTCCATTCAAGTATGGGTTTTATTAAGCAGTGTATATTTCACTTAAGGCTTCGAAAATGTACTTTTTCAGGAAAAAGCTTTTCTTGGTATTTTGTGGCGAGTGATGACTTATTTCTGTTTGGTCTTTAATATGTGTTGTGTGTGGGTCCTAAGGATACAATGAAGCTATTTTCTTTTGAAAAGCTGTCAGAAAACACAAATTAAATCAGTAATTGAATAGACACAGCCAAACAGGTTTGGCTAGTTTACATACATTTTAAAACAAATGAAAAAGAGGTAGAGAGAGTGTGTGTAGGGAGGGATTTTTATTATCCTCTCCTTTCAATTAAATATCTTCAGTTCTCTAGGGAAATGTCTACAGTTTATATGTATATCCCAGAATGATAAGATTCTTCACCCCATCTTTGTCTTTCATTCATACTGAAATAATTCTAGGGGCATCAGTACTTTTTCTTGACATCAATAAAGGAGACCACAGGATCCAGCAGTGGATTAATTTGAGAGGGACCAGAAATCACACCAAAAAAAAAAAAAAAAAAAAAAAAACTCATTCACACAATTCTCTGCCCTCATCTTCAAAAAGAGGAGAACATGGTTTGAGAACATGGCACATGGCAGATATGCCCTCCTCATCATTAGATGGATGGACAAGAATATTAAGGGAGAAAGAGACTGAAAGCATAGATCCCGACTCTGCCAACTTAAAGCTGGATGATCTTGGGCAAGATGCTCAGCCTCTCCAACTTCGTTTTCCTAATATAAAAAATGGGGCTGATAACAGCACTTAATTCATGTGGTGGCAATAAGGATTAAGGGAGATAACAAAGTAAACCATCCTATTTTATATAGTTATGTATATAACCTTTGTTTGTTTCCCCACTAAGCTGTTAGCTTCCTCAGGGCAAGGAGCTTTGTTGGCTTTGTTTACAATAATATCTCCAGCAGCTAATATAGTGCCAAAATTATAGCAGGTCCTCAACAAAAGCTACATTTGTTGATTGAATGCTGAATAAAAAGAAAAAGCATTTATTTTAGCAATTTGAACCAGATATGTTCTAGATATGTTCTAGTAGGTGTTTAATGAATATTACTATAGCGATGGTAATTATAGGCAGTAGAAATGGCAGTGATGATGTGGCTGGTGGTGGTGATGATAGAAGACTGCAGGGGTTAATTGCAAAGGCTCTGGGAAACAGCCTGCATGCATTTACTTCTGGAACATTAGTATGGACTATGGCCTGGATCTCACTTCCCTCATCTGTAAGATGGGTGTAATAATAGTATCTACTGTGTAGGGTTATTGGAGGATGAAATTAGTTAATATTGTGAGCATATTTAGAACAGAGCTAGCTATTACTCTCACATCGACTACTTGCATAATTAGTCATTAATTGCTCTTAGGGACTTAATTTTAAGGGAAGGCATTTAGGGAAACTGCTTCATCAGTAAGGTACTTTGTAAAAGAAAGAAAAATCATCAAAAGAATGGAAGATGCAATTTTAAATGGCCAGTAAGTAAATATAAGAAATTGTATACCTAACAAGTAATCAAAGAATAGTGATAAAAACAATGAAAAACACATTTGACCCATTAGATTGGCAAACATGAAAACACTGATAACACCCAATATTACCAAGGGGCTGGAACAACAGGCACTTTTATACATAACTAGTAAGAGTATAAATTGGGACAATTCTGGGCAATTTAGCAATATATATCAATATTCTTAAAAGCCCCTTGTCCAAGAAATACCAGTTTTAATAATTTAGACTACAGGAACAATCAGACTAGTATTTTATAATACACGCACTTGAATTATAATCATATGTTGCATGTAATATTAAGCATTAGAATTTGCATCAATATGGCAAGAATGTAAATGTAATATTTGTTATCCATGCAATGGAGTATTCTTGCAGTCTTCACAAATGATCCATGTTTGTTGGCATGGAAAGATGATTGTGTTGTGTTGTTACGTGAAAAGAAATCCTATTATAGGACAATGTGTGATTACATTTTATTTTAAAAGTATGTATGTGTACACACTGATAAAATCCTATGAAGATATATCTCAAAAGTTTAGAGGTTTTAACAGCGGTTACCTCTGGATTAGAGAATTACAGGTGACTTTCATTTTCTTCTTTATATTGTATCTTCTGGAATTGTTACAGTAAGCATCTATTACTTCTGTAACGGGAGGGAGAAGGCAGTCAAAACGCTGGATCCACATGGAAGAAAAAAGAAATTGATCAAGTGTCTGATTAATTTGATCACTGAAGTCAACCAAATTTAAAAATTCTAACTCCAGAGTCAGTTCTATGATCTAAAACAGCAGCAGCTAACAACCAGTAACCACGTAGTTACCATTTTTGTGACCATCAGTCTTTATTCTGACCCAGATGGGGGTGTGGTAGAATGTCCCAGTGCATTAGGTGCCACGACTCGCCTAAAATAATGGTGGAACCATGCATGGTCAAAGGCTGGACTGAGCCAAAATGATTGGAGCATCTTCAGAGAGGGCCAAAAAAATCAAATACATTCTTCTAAGGGGATAAACTAGCAAAGAGGTGCACCGTCTTTTTGTCAGGATCCACCTTCATTAACATCTCCTCTCCCTTGGAAAATTTGTTCATTTGTTTATTTAATCCAGTGGTTTCAAAACTTTGATGCATCAGAATCACCTGGAAAGCTTGCTAAAACACAGATTACTGGGCCCCTCCCTGAAGTTTCTTATAGATCTGAGGTGAATTTGCATTTCTAACAAGTTTCCAGTTGCTACTGATGCTGATGATCCAGAGACCACTTGAGAACAATGGGAATGACCAGCTTGCATATCACTAACACAGCCATATGGATTATTCCCTTTTAAAAATCACTTTATTGCTAGAATGAAACTAAAATCATAAATGAAATTGAAGGTTTATATTGCCCAGAGTGCCCAGAGTCTCATTTCCTCTCAAGTCAAAGTGTTCATTTTTTCCCATTCCACTCTGAACTTTGTCCATCTGCACATTCATTTTTTTGTGTTGCAGTAATAATAGATAAAGGTATGGAAAATCATAAAGTTTTCCCATATTATTGGAGGATATGTTCTCCTTATCCCCTTCAGCTAACCACTGACGGCCAGGTTCTGATATAAATCTTTCCACAGCTTTCTCTGTGCTCATGTGCTCTGTGCTCTGTGCTCATATAAACATATGATTCCCGAGAAACAGTATAGAGAAGCGGTCAAGAGCTCTGGCTGTGATCCAGATGAAAATTCTGACTCGACTCTTAGCAACTCAATGTCCCTATGCATCTCCAGGCCTTAGAATCTTTCTTCTGTAGGATCAGGGTAATAACAGTACCTCCAGTCAGGTTATGTGAGATTCAAATTAGTTCACATAGGAGAAACACTGAGCGCAGTTCCTAGCATACAATCAAAATAACTGTAAGCCATAATTGGGCACATACTGACTTTATTTTTACATACATTTCTCTGGACCTTGTATCTTGAATCCCTCCAGGTCAGATAGAGCTCTAGCTCTCTAAAAGTTGGATAATTTTTACGATAGTATGGACGCCCCCCCTATTTAGGGAGCAATTCCTCTTAGTGATGGGCATTCTGGTTGGTTCCAGAGTTTTACTACTACTACAAATGCTGCAGCAACAGCAAGGGCAAGCGCTCCTTGGCCCCCTCAGTGCTTCAAAGCATCCAGTTCTGCCCTTCCCCTTTGTGCAGAAACTGCCCCTTGCCCCTGATCCCTCCTCAGACAGGAATTTCCTCCATGTGCCGCCTCCACTGGCTACTGTCTTCCCCAGTCCTTCCCCTGTCACTGGCCAAGCTGGACTAGAAGCCCCTCGGAAACCCAAAGAGGACTGGCTAGCAGCTGAGATGCTGAAGCCAGAGTGCCTAAGATGCTGTCGTCCCCAAGTCCTGCTGCGGCCATGATTCCCACAGTGGGAATTCAGGCAAGACCAGCAGAAGCATGCCGGGAAGCCATTTTGACTGTGAGGTGGGAACAAGAGACACTCAGGCCATTAATTTGTGGATATACCTTATATGGTTTAATGCACAGCCTCAAGAACAACTCTGGCAGCCACAGATTTAGCCTGTTTTAGGAATTAGCCACCAATATTGACACCTTGTATTGGCAGAGGGCCTTACACGTTCTCAGAAGATCCTCTTGGCTCTGTGAGGTCGTTAAGGGTTTTTTCTGCTGAGTTAAGTATCCCTCAGGGCTCAGATCAGCTTGGCTGTGATTTAGTTGCGCTCTTGATGTTTGCTGAAATACTAGATCCAGCCACCTGTGAGCCAGGTGTTTTGTGTTGTGAGGCAGTTTAAAATGCTCCCTTGTAATACCCGTGAGCTCATTCAGCTGCCCCTGGACACGGGAATTAACAGCTCATGAGCCTATATGTGCCTGGCACCGTTCAAATGTTATCTGACACTCAATCCTCCCTGAGACCCAGGACGGTTATCCCCTTTTTTGCAGATAAGGCCACCGAGACTCAGAGAGGTAGAGCACGTTGCCTGTGGTCACTTACCTGGTCAGGAGAGCTGGACTTCAAGCCCAAGTCCATGTGACTAAAACACTGGGTCCTCCCCACTACACACACAGCTAAACCATCGAAGCCCAATCTTTACAAAAACCAAAGAACTATAACTAAAACGTAATAAGGAAAAAGCCACTGTCCCGTAGTTGACGAGGATCGAAGCAATTTGAGTATCAAATCTATTTAACAGTCCTCTCTGATCAGAAGCCAAATTACGCTTTACACTCCTATCAAGCAGTTAGTTGTCAGTGGGACAAAGACACGAAGGTGGTGACAGTGGCAGTGATGTCTTTGGTTGTTGAGCGCTCAGCGTGGGCCAAGCACTCCATATGCTCGGCACTTTGCATTCTTGCACTGACTCTTCCCGTCCTTATGACAAGCCAGGTGTGTTGTGTCGTAAGGCACAACAAAAATTCAGCCCAAGCGCACGCAGCTCGACCCAGCAGGCCTGAGATTTGGCCTCAGGCCCCGGACTCCAGAGCCTGTGCTTGCAATCACGTCCCTGCACTTTGCCTGACACAGGGCACTGGTACAAGAAAACAGACCCTGCAAATACTCCACAAGCTTCCCCCACACTGATGGCCATTCTGAGATTTACGTGTTTCGTTCTGCAAGACTCAGACATATTTAGACACTTCAGGTTAATCATTACCTGTCACCATTTATCTGCGCTGTTCATTGTCAGCAAGCACCGGCAGACTTCAGGACCCATCGCCCTCTGCTCGACATCATTTTCTTTCTATACGGCCATAAGGTTAATAGATGAGGTCTCTTGCTAGCAGAAGGCCATTTCTGTGGACTCGAAGGTAATATAGGCAGATGCTCGACCTAAATTAACGGGATAATTGCCTCAAGTCTTTTCAGTAATTCGTCATCATGGGCTCCCACACAATTCAGACAAAAGTCAGTCATGGCTAAGATGACACTGTGTCCTCCAAGAAGTTGAAACAGAGCAGAAATGAACTCTGCCCAAGGCCTGCAGATTCCCAGAACCTGAGGTTTAGATCCCCGCCCCCTGCCTCACCTCCCCTTGACCAGAGCAGAGCTGCCCTCTTGGTTCCCCAGGCTCCTCACCTCACTCTGAAAGGTCATCATTGTAGTGCCGTGGGCCTGCTGGGCACCAGCCAGGTTGGCAGCACTAACACATACCAATGGCATGGCGTTTCTGCTTGACCGGCTGGCAGGCTTTTATGCAAGTGGAATTGTGAGTTCTTATTAGCAAAGTTACACACAGGCTCAACCCTTTTCCTGCTAGAATCAGTGTGAGAGCCAGCTATCGAGTCTCGTAAAGCATCACTTTCCCTTGGCAGTTGGTGAACCGTACCTTCCCCGAGGTGAGGTAGTTCTTCCTAATTCTGCATGTTACCAACCTGTGCTCTGGAGGGGCTGTCTGTGGCAGGGGCAGGCAGGGCAAGAGGAGAAAAAAGTCAAATACATGGGGAAACTCACTGCATTTGCTCCACCCCTCTTGGAGAGTCATGGGGGGATTAGCACTATTAAAGGTTCTGACGAGTCCTGCTGTGTAGGCAACAGATGGACTTCTTTTACCCAGTGCTTCCCAGTGTTATTTGAGTACCCACCTCTTTGAGGATGAGAGTTCATATGGCTATAAGACCACATTCTCCCAAGTGGCCGTGGCCCCTGGATTCTGGGGTAATGAAAATGAAGAAGGCAGCATGCAGAGACCAGTGGAATCTTAGGAATTCCACAGAGTTCATGGCGGGCGCCTCACCCCCTTCTTGAGAGTCATAGGACGTCCTGACCCAGAAAAGTTTTCACAGAGCTCCAAAATGAAAACCGCCCCAAATCTCTTCCACCAGTTCCAAACTATTGCTAACGTACACCATGGCTTCCTGCATCATGACAAAGTTGGGGAGAAGGCAGAAGAGCTTGTCAAGAGAGATGGCCACGGCTGGCCTCTTAGGTCTCAGCTCATTTGTTAATATTGCACATGGGCATGGCCAGACTCCTTTGGATCTTTACTAGCTTCCAGAATCCTGAATTTACATCGAGATGGCAGCATACATTCTTTACTTCCCTCACTCTTACTTACAGGAACCTAAAACAAAGTCCTCAAGTCTAAAGACATACTTGTGTAACAGGACCAGTCTAACACAACTAAAAGAAAAGAAACTGCTGGGGCATTCACAGCCATCCTGGAAGGGATTAAAGATGGGAAGAAAGGCTCAGAGTTGTCTGCTCCTTCTGAGTTCACTCCTAATTCTCTCTCCATCCCTGACCTCTGTATGATTAATAACATTGGAACTCAACAAATATCCACTCACACCTGACAGAGCACTAGTGCTCCACAGAACCCAGTTTGGGGAATGTTATCTTACCTTATCCAGGCCTTCTTTAGAGACGGAATGCTAAGAAGTCTCTTCATTTTGAAACTTATTTGTAGTTCCACAAGTAATACACGTGACTCAATTCTCCTTTTAGAAAATTAGGACATTGCAAATAAAGCTAAGGTCCTCTTCAACCAATATCCTCAATTCCAGCCCCTTCCCCCTGTTCTCAGAGGTAATGAGAGTGTTTTGCCCCCTACTTGTGTGTGTGTGTGTGTGTGTGTGTATATATATATATATATACACATATATATACCACACCTCCGTACATGTGTGCGCACACAGATATTCATAATTTATATAAAATATATAATAAGGGTTTTTTTTTTTACATTAATAGTGTACTGTTTGCAACTTGTTTTTTTCATTGCAAAATGTGTGTGGGAGATCTACCATATTGATATATATCTAGTCATTCCTTTTAAGTGCCGTGTGGCATCTCATCTTATGATTCTACCATAATTTACTTATTTCCATTCTGTTGGACCTATAGAGGTCATTTCTACTGTGGGGCTATTCTAAGCCATACAGTGCTAAACATCCTTGTCAATGGTCCCTTGAGCACAAACAAGGGATCACTAGGGTAGATACCTAGTGATGTTACTCCTGCTTCCCAGGGCTCATTTTCATTTTCAAACATGCTGCCGGGCCATGAGCAAGAACATGCATCTGCAAGAGTGTGTAGGAAGGGTATCTCCACAATGACTCAAGAAAAGTCCAAAAGGAGATGAAGGAGGTGGATGCATTAGCCGCTTTTGAAAAGCCTCCAACATTTGTGTACATGCCAACATCCCCCAAATCCCATCCCCTCTCAAGATTGAAGTTATGGTAGCTTTTTCTCAATCCAAAGACTGCCTTCTGCCTTTCTGAGCTTTCTTTTCCCCTTCTACACTATCCTTGGTATTCTGCTTAAGCTAGTATTCTGATCTTAACTGCTCTAGAATGTGAGTGTGCTCACACACATGGGGGAGGAAGACAGACATATCATCATTGAATGTTTACCATTGAATGTTTTATCACTGAATTCTCTTTAATAGGAAAACTAAAGAACCCTTTTATTTAGTAAGAAAGACTTAGGCAATTGACAGCCAGTTCACATACTGTAAAATAGAATATACACATCACAATGATGAATTTTCCCAAAAGGTGATAGATTTGCACTAAAGAGCAATAGGATATTTATAAGCAAGATAGTGACTGGTTTGCATCCAATCAGTCTTTCCAAGCTCAAGAACATTTGAAACCCCAGACTTAAATGTAGATGTAAAAATTGTAAGCACACTACTTTAGATGCATGTTTCCTTCAAAATCTAGGCGCAGGGGTCTTGTGATGGTGTGTTATGTGGTGGAACTTTAAAGAATGGGAAAGCAAAAGACAGACATCTACAAGTGTTGAAGACCCAAGTAGACCCGAAAAGATTACTGTCTTCTTGAATAATATGGTGCTTTCAGTCCACCCCATACCAGCCCTTAATGCTTCCAAAACGCCCACGTCTCTGATACCAAACTAAAATGAGAGAGAAGAATTGAGAGGTAAAAGTCCACCACTGAAATTAGAACAGGGGACTTTTGCACTTGTACCCTGGAGTGTAATTTCCTTGAGGGTGGAAACTTTTAAGATTTGGTAATAGCAGTCAAAGAGACAGGAACAATGCTTTATGACTCACACCCAGCCAACAAGGGTGGCAAACAGTATAATTTGAGGGGCACCAAAGGGCCTAAAATATGACAACGTATCAGCTCCTGAAATTCCCACCATTAACTTCACTGCCTCGGGGCCTCGTAGACATGCTTATGACGTTTTTAGTATTACTCTTTAATTTTAAAATTAATATATGCACAAGATTTTAAAGAAAAAACTAACATTACAGAAAGTGTACAATGAAAACTAAATTCTTTCCACTTCCTTGAGCCTAGAATTCCATACTTCAAAAACAATTAAGTTTTCACGAGCTGTATACCCTTCCAGAAATTGAGTAATGTACATTAGATAGATGACATATATGTTTAGATGATTGTGCATAAAAGTTCTTCAGACAAATAATATCTTATACATACTGCCCCTACCTTACCTTTTTACTTAATACATTTTGGGCATCTTTCTCAATTAGCATTTTTTTATCTTCTAAATTCTTCTAAATAGCTGTATGGTATTTCAAAGGTCCCTCCTCCTCTAAATGTGCTATAGTTTATAAATATGGTCCCTAAAGGATGGGCATCTGAATAATTTTAATTTTTTGCTATTTTAAATAATACAGAATTCAACATCCTCAAACATATCTCATTGCATATAGGAGAAAGTATACCCATAAAATTTTTCACAAACAGTGGAATTGCTACAGCAAAGAACATAAATATTTTAAATTCTGAAAACACCACCAAATTTCTCCCGAAGAAGTTTAGGCCGATGGTGTACAAGAATGCCACTAATCTCCCACATCCTCACCAGCACTAAGTGTTATCAAACTTTGTAGTGTTATTAATTTCATTTAAAAATGGTTTATTTTTATATTATGTTTGTCATTTTAGTAACATATTGCTTTGCTTTGTGTCCCTTGTATCATGATGTGATTAAACATCTTTTCATGATTATTAGTCACTTGTATTTTTTTTTCTGCAAAAAAAATACTTCTTCTTCCCCCCTCTGCCTGGAGTGAGGAGAGTTCTTAGTTTTTCATGATCTTGCCCCCATCCACCTTCCCACTTTTACCTTGCACCACTCTCCTCTT
This sequence comes from Zalophus californianus, assembly GCF_009762305.2. Lineage (NCBI taxonomy): Eukaryota > Metazoa > Chordata > Mammalia > Carnivora > Otariidae > Zalophus > Zalophus californianus. Next base: position 36,001,919 of record NC_045599.1, on the reverse strand, counting down.
CGTAATCTTTGCTTATTTATTTTTCTCTTTTGCGCAGTGAATGGTACAGCCTCTAAAGATAGTCTTTGTCACATATACAGCGTGTATTTTTTTCCTAGTTTATCATTTATCCTTTTACTTTGCCTGTGGCAGTCCTTACCACATAGAAGTATTTCATTTATGTAGATGAATGTACAATGCTTTATTTAATAACTGCTGGAATATATTCACTCTAGTTCGATGTTTGATGATCTCTTCTTTTTCTGACTTCTGGAACACATGTGATTTTTACCATATATTTGACACTTAAACTACTGAGTCGTTTGTTAGCTAACATGTGTGGTATGTGTATGTGTGCGTGTATGTATGTTAATCCATCCTACTAGATTAAAAGCATCGTGAAAGCCTGGAGGAAAGAAGAGTTCTTTTTCATTCCCCAGCCCACAGTGTCCAGTATCTAGAAAGGGGAAATTTAGACCTGGGGGCGGATTTCACATTAGGGCACCCCTAAGAAGCATACTCTGAGAAGCTAGAGAGATGGAGGGCCAAATTGACACAATGACCCAAAGAAGGAGTAAGAGATTTCCCAAAGAAGGTATGAATGAGTCCCAAAACCTACCCAGTCTTCTTCCCCCCTCTGCCTGGAGTGAGGAGAGTTCTTAGTTTTTCATGATCTTGCCCCCATCCACCTTCCCACTTTTACCTTGCACCACTCTCCTCCCTGTTCTCTGTATCCTGAACCCTAGCTTTCTTTCTGTGATTCAAATATGTGCCAAATTAGCTTTTACCTAGGGCCTTTGCCTGGAATGTTCTTCCCCTTGATTTTCACATTCCTAACTTCTCTTGTCATTCAGACCCATGGCAGACTGTATTTTCCAAAGTCGGCCACATCAATATATATCCTACAATATGAGGCTGGTATTCCTCCATCAGGAGGTAGAGTCTATGTTGCTCCCTGTTGAAACTAGGCAAGTCTTTGTAATTATCTTAATCAACAGAATACAGCAGAAGTGACACTATGTGACTTTCAAGGCTAGGTACTAAAAAAATAATACTGCTTCCACTCGGCTCACTCTCACTTGGGACAATTGCCCTGGGAACCCCGCCACCACACTGTGAGACCAGGATACCTGGAGAGACCCCTTGAAGGTGTGCCCAGAGCAGTCCCAAATAAGTACTCATCCGACAGTGAGCATCAACCACCAGACATGTGCTTGAAAAAACCCCGAAGTGCTTCCAAGCCCCACCTTCTGGATCTTCCAGACATTGTGAGGCAGAGACAAGCTGTTTCCACTATGCCCGCTCAGAATTCCTGATCCAGAGAATCCCAGGAGCATAATAAATTGTTGGTTCAAGCCACCGAGTTCACGGGTGATTCATTATGCAGGCATAGTAACTGGAATAAGACATCAGCTTCAATGACCTCAGAGAGGTCTTCCCTAACCTCCCAAACTAAAGCTGTGATCTGCTTATTGCATCACCTTATTTAATTTTAGTCCTCTGCACAGCATGCCCTGCTGGTTTCCTTATTTGTTTGGTTGGTTTGCTTAGTGTCTGCCTCCCCCCACGAGAAAGTAAGCTCCACGTGCACAAAGGCCCTAAAACTCTTGTCCACCTCCAAGTCTTCAGCACCTACAGCAGTGCCGGGCACAGTCTAGGTGATCAACAATATTTGCTAAACTAATAAATGAATTAATCAAGTGTTCCTGGTCAGATTCTTTCATTAGACCTCCAGTTGCTATTCAATTTAACAAACTTTTACTGAGAACTTCCTCTATTCTTAGAGCATATGTTGTAGTTTCCTTTACTGTGATTTTATGTGTACTTCAAAGAGCAGTTTAAGGCAAACAGAAATAAAAATAAGTAATAACCAGGAGATATATATATGAGATTTTTTGCACTGGGCTTATAAAAGACAGAGAGGGGAAAAATAAAATAAAGGGACGTAAGATGAACTCTTTGAAAATTAAAATAGAAAAAGGAAGAAAAAGAGCTTGCCAAAGAAAGTGATGGTTATCAGCCACATACACAACTGAATTCCACCGTTGTGATATGGTGTATAATTTCTTAAAAACAGTATAATACTGATTATAGGATTATCTGATTCGTTTACTCAAAGAATACCAGCATGTTGGTCAGAGAATTCATGAGATGATGTGGGAAAATCCAGCTCTTTGAAATCTGATTTTTATGATTGGATAGAATGTTAAACAGAAAACCTTGCCCTTGCCCCCACTTATTTACCACTCTTTGACCCAAAAGGGGTGAGAATCGGTGACAAAACTGATGGAAGTATGGAAGAACCCATAATCTATAAATAGAATTCAGACTTTTTTAAAAGCTTGAATCTAATTTCTCTTAGCAATTGTTCCTGAAGTCAGTCTGGTTTAGCCAGTTACTTGCAAAGTTGCTTCCTGAGACAGTGAGTTTGAGGGCATCTACAAATGTCTTATTTCCTCCCTTGGACAGCACATTTATACTTTGGGGTTTCTTGTTTTGTTTTGTTGTTGTTGTTGTTGTTGTTGTTGTTTAAAAGATTTTATTTATTTGACAGAGAGAGACACAGCAAGAGAGGGAACACAAGCAGGGGGAGTGGGAGAGGGAGAAGCAGGCTTCCCGCTGAGCAGGGAGCCCAGGACCCTGGGATCTTCACCTGAGCAGAAGGCAGACGCTTAACAACTGAGCCACCCAGGCGCCCCTATACTTTTGTTTTCAAAATCAAAACCACCCTCGCTATTTTATAAAATGTTGGAGCCAATTTAACCGTTCCATTGGCCTTTAAAGAAAGTATTGGAATCTCAGAAAGGAGCACAGAACTAGAATATTATAAAGAGTTGCTAGGGTGATATGTATTTTTATGACATCCTTGGGAAAAGGAACACCTTAACAGCCATGAACTTGAAACTTGCTTGTGCCTATTATAACTTACAGCTTACAGTGATGACTTCTTGTCATTAAAAAATGTTCAAAGTTTCTTGGCTAAAAAAAGCATAGGAGATGAGGTATGGCCTGTTTGAAGCTAACTATTCCTCTGGAATAATAATATAATACATAACAAATAAGTCTTTCCAGAGACTGCAGAATTAAAATGAAAGATGTTAAATCCTCTCCTCTTCCCCGCATTCCAATGCTTAAATATTACTCCATGGCCCTTCATTATGTGCCCACTTAAAATATTCAAGTTGATACTTGCAACTGCCTACACCTTTCCTTCTTATTTGGCACCTATTTTGTAATTTTTATTGTGAATCTCAATTTAGCTAAGATTCTTCCTGGCCCTCTTCTTAAATGTAAGGTTGAAAGAAGTGAATTCAAAGACTACAAAATAAAAGTACTTACCCTCTCAGTCATCACCTATCAAGTCAAAAGACCGCTGGGACACTGATGTGATAACAGGACTTGGCTGATCATTAGAGCATTGTCTTAATAAGACCCAAATAGCAGAGTCAAGTCTACCCATAAGTTCATCTTACTTAACTATGCAGGATGCCTCAGAATACTCCTCTAGCCTTTCTTCATGCCCTTGATGGGAAGGCAATTAAATGATGAGAATATGAAAATTAGTCAAAAAACAGCAATATTCATTACACAGCCATTGGGAAGTTCTGCTCTGACCTGCATTTACTATGTTAGGTTAGGCCAGGTCTCCATGTTGTCTTGTGAGTTGGATGTCAAACTGATGGCCCCTGGGTGGGAGCTACCAAACCAGCTGTTGGTTTCCCAACCCTGGAACTTGCCTCTCTACAAGGAGACTAAGTGGGAGCTAATTAGATGTCTTTTACTAGAAAGTCTAGTCACAGACTAAATTTTCTGCCTTCAAAGTTAATGTTCTTTAAAAGCCCAAGTATCCCCAATTATGTTCTAACTTTCCCTTCCAGTTCTTTGCCTGCTCTGTTTTTACACAATAATTATTAGGAAAAAGTTTGTTCCAGGAGCAATCAGAAAATAACCCAAACCCAATCAGCCAAATAACCACAATCATCATCATTGTCCTTATATGAGGGTGGCAAAGACCAGCGTGGTTTTAAAAGAACAGATTCCAGCAAGCTTAAGATTTTTGAGAGTCCCCTCTGTGTTAAACTGAAACTGAAAAATGCACACTCTCCTTATTCCTTTTACTAAATTCCATATCCTAGCTCAAGAAAATAAGCTTTCAGGAGTTTTTTGGAACAACTTAAATGGCAAGTTGAAAATCAAATAGTTCTGACACAACAGTGATCTTGATGAGTTAACTGCCAATGTATATTACCATATGGATGAAATTCTTCCTCAAGTGCATGTGGGTGTGTTTAAGGGTAGAGCACTTGGGGCAAAAGGCATTTCAAGCTTCTCAAAAACCCATATATTTGCAAAAATCATTTGATGTACTTTTTTTTTTAAACTGATTCCAAATCTGGCCTATTTCAAAGGCAAAGAGTTCCTGGTCTTTCTAGGCCCCTTCCCTCTTTGTTTTATATAAGCATATTCCTTCCTATTCTCAGAGGGAGAAAATGTCCAAGTCCAAAAACCCAGACTGTATCCACACCCTCAACTCTACAAGCAAAGCAGCAGGCTGGAAGAAAGAGACGCTGACATTCAGTCCCATTGGAGTGGCTAATGGTGGGCTACCCTATTCAACTCTAGCAGCCCACCATTGCTCTAGGATGTTCTGTAGCCACACCATCCTATCGATTCATGTGGAACCTAGAGTCAAGCTTTCTTTCATGGACTGCCATTAAGCCAAGTTTGCCCAGTCCCAAAATGTAACCCATCACTGAATTCTGAATTTAAGTGCAGGAATATATAGTTATCTTCATGAGCCTTCATCTTGTTGGCTGTGATTTATGCTTTAGTATTTTAAGATTATTCTGAATCCTAATTCAGTCAAACGCTCCAGTGGAGTTACATTATACAAGGGGATTTGGGTCTAACGTCAGTGTATTTAGTGTTTAGTCTGCTATCAATGGTATTCTAGATAAGGCTCAGAATCCTTCTCAAATAGTGTTCCAACTCCTGCTACCAATCAATCTAGTTGGCATTTGAGATTAAATCTATTCACTGTGCCTGCTTTAGATGTTCCCTTTTCTCTTCATTAGAATTATTCACAGTGGGCAGTCAGAATTACAGTCTTTAATATCTATATATCTCTTGAGCTGGATCTATTTTAGAAGTTCTGCCTATGACAAGCCTACCCAAGTCATTTGAAAGCTTCCCAAGACCTGGGACACACATATGAGTGCCTAGAATCTCCTTGGTTAATGGGAGGGTCACCTCCGCCAGGTTCTCATCCTTTGCACAATACCACTCAGTGGTCTGTTGCTCATAGGAAAAACAATGGTAGCCTCTTGTGGTTTATTTTTCCCCATATTTTGACTGGTAAAATCAAAATAAATCAATAATTTATCAACTTATACAGAGGAACAAAGGCAATAGAACAGTAACTATGGTTGCTATTGATACCAAACCCAATGGAAAATGTGGAAAATACATTCCTAATGACAGATTACATACACCAAAGGCAACAGAGTACTCCTTCTGTTTTGCATTCCAGCTAAGAGTCTCATCTAACAATGTGTCAATAATACCTGTGAAATGATTCTGACTTTCTTATGTTCTGATGTCAAGTTGATTTCATTCATCACCTCTAAGTGTTTGTATACAGATCATAAATTTAGTGAAGGCAGGGGTTTTGACTTATTCACCTCCACAACACCAGTGCTGAGCATGGTACCTGGCATATAGTAGATACTCAATAAGTATTTGAAGAATGAATGAATCTGAGATTTAAACAATTACTCCCTATTGTTTGTTCCTGAAAAGTATTAAGTTCTTCCTCTATCATAGTTTTTACATAAAAGCAATTTGAGTAAGAATGAACAAGTTGCTATATTTATTGAACTTTATTTTCTGAATTTGGTAAATCAAAAGAATTGACTTTGAAAGCAAAGGTAGAAGTTACTGATTTCCTATCTCCCTCACATCTCTCCCTACTCTTAATCTTAAAACATAATACATACACACACACACACACACACACACACACACACACACACAGGAATAACAGATGCAGTATAGAGAACATAAGAGCATATTTTCTTCAGTAATAGAAGTGGATTTGTACACAGGACTATCTACACTGCCCCTTCCATCCCTCTTGTATCCAAGGATACTTTCTGCTAACTGGCTGGTGTGTGTTAGGCCTGTCAGTCAGCTCTGGAATCAAAGAGGAGCAAAGTGTCTCCCATAAAAACACAATCATCAGATTAATCTTGCTTGGCCGGGTACCAGTCCAGCTAACCATCCATTCACAATCTCATAACCTTCTGCATTCATCTAAAACAAACAAAACAGTGCCTGATTCCAAAAGGAAGAAGAGGGGAAAATGAAATATGTCTGTCCCATTTACCTTTCAAACAAAAGACAAAATGTAAGCGAGGGTGTAATATGAAAAGCATGGGCTTGGTAAGATCACAGTAGCTAAGTCACTTTGGGTACAAAGTGTATATTTTTGAGTGTACCTGGAGCTTTCAAATCAGGACATCATAATAACTGAAAATTATAGGGCAGTGATGGAGCTTCGTGGCTAAGAGCACAGCCTTTGAAGTTATGCAGACCTGAGTTTCACTTCCTGTTTGGTCACTTTCTTTCTGGGCACCTTGAACACATTATTTAAACTCTCTGTGCCTCAATTTCCTCAGCCATAAAGGGGATGCTCACAGTTTCTATTTCACAGGGTTGCTGTAAAAATGAAATGAGATAACCCACGTAAAATGCTCACAAAGTGCCTGGCACAGAGAAACACTTAATAAATGTTTATTATTATAGCCATAATTCTTAGATTAATCCAAGAGGAATTCATTTGGCAGGAAGGTTGATGGACAAAATAGAAATAGCACAGAAGTGTCTTATCACTGAGAACATAGCCTTTCTGAGAAATAAGCTACCCAGCAAGCCCAATCGCTAATTACAATTCATTTGGGATGAAACAGAGACAAATATGCCATTGTAAGAACCAGGATAGAGAGTTGCTAATGAGGATTGAGACAGTGGTTTGAGGAAGAGAAAAGGCAAATCAGTCTAGTGTGCTGTGGACGGAGCCTCTGGCCGGTGCTCCCAGACAAGAACATACTGTGAAAATCTTCACCACTCCACCCAAAAGCTGAATCAGAGTCCTGAGAAGCCAAATCAGTCCTATCATGCACGTGCCCGCCCTTTGGTAGCCAGCAACATGGGGCGCGAGGAGGTAGACATTTTACTTGCAAACTGACTAAAACGCTTTCTCGGACATGCTGTGAGGGAGGGTCACGAGGTATGCTGCCCTAGGGGGTCTCCGTGGTGCCTGAAGTCCAGCGTCCACATTGGAGGTCCTGGCAGTGGAAGCTCACGCCACATACAAGTCTACGTTTCATTAATGTCTTTCACTTGAGATCCTCCAGAGACCAGGTGGCCAGGCCCAGAGCTCATGGAGCCCACAGCTTAGTGAGAGGGTGACCGGCCTGCATGACAGGACAGGGTGATGGGCGCCCTGGCAGGGATACATGCAGGATATTTGTAGAGCTCAAGAAAGAAACAAGTAGTTAGCCTCGGGGTGGAGAGTCTGCTGAGAGAAAATATCTAGAATGGGGCGTGAAGAATGAAAAGGGTTAGAAAGGCAGTAGGGGCCAGTAGGGAGAGAGAGAGAAAGGAGGGGCGAGCATGGGCAGAGGTCCAGCGGAAGAGCGAGAGCGTGGCATATTTGAGGGATTAAAAAATGGTCTGCAGCTGTAGGCAGGGAGCACGGAGCACATTCATTTTTGTGATGGATATCCAACATTAATTTGCACTTACTCCATGCCAGGCCCTGTGACAAGCAGACCCATTATGAGTATTAGCTCATTAAATCTGCACAGCAATCCTGTGAACTAGGGACTGTGGTTCACCTCATTGTACTAATGGGGAAATTGCAAATGAGAGCGGTTAGGACTCAGATATTAAGACCGGGAGTCCAAGGCCTCACATCCTGTAAGTGAGCTGGGTTTTCTCCCCGGGGCAGCCCAGCTTGGGCATTCATAGGCTTCCTGCTGCCCCCCCCCCCAACCTCCCACCCCTCCCCCACCCCCACCCCTCCCCCACCCCCACCCCCCCCCCCCCCCCCCCCCACCCCCCCCCCCCCTCCCCCACCCCCACCCCTCCCCCACCCCCGGGAACAAGGTCCTGCCGCTGCTGACCAGCTCACCACACGGGGTTTGAGCTATAGGGCATTGGAGAGTGCTTTTGTGTAGAAGTTTACGTATGTGGTTTGCCTCAAGTTAAATCAAAATAATCTGCCCCCCCCCAAAAGAATCCCCAAATACCTTTCTCAGTGACAGAAAGTATGACCATAGGTTTTTACTTCCTCACAATTTTTTTTAACAGGTTTGACCTCTACAGACTCGCAATTCTTGCAGTCTTGATTGAGACTCTTAGAATCCTTTGGGTAGAAAAACGACTTCATCTGAGAGGGCTGTTCAGTCTGGGACTTGGGCAAACTTTCTGAGAGTGCCTGAGGCTGGATTCTATCCAAATACCAGGGAAAGTTCCGAGGTCACCTTTGGAGAAAGAATAAAAGACACTGTAACTTTTCTGCACACGACAGCCAAATGGAATATTGGTCCCTGTCAAAGTCTGACAGCACCTAGCCTAATGCCTTGCACCTGGCCGATGTTTGAAGAAATAGTGAGAATTAGTGAATAGATAAGAGCATGGATAAATAAATGAAAGAAGTCTGTTGCTTATGCGTTTCTTGGCTTTCTCCTTACCGTGGGGTGTGATAGTATAAGGAGAAGTATTTCTGATTAGGGCCGGAAGGTGTAAGAACAGACATTACTCTATGACCACAGAAGTAATACCATCTTGAAGAGATTTTTTTGCACACCCACATCTACAGAAGCATTACTCACAATGATGGAAAGGTGGAAGCCACCCAAATGTCCATCCACATATGAATGGAAAAACAAGATATGTGTGCACCTACAATAAAATATTATCCAGCCTTAAAAAGGAAGGACATTCTGACACATGCTACAACAGGATGAACCTTGAGGACATTATGCTGAGTGACATCCATCAGTCACCAAAAGACAAACGCTCTAGGATTCCACTTATAGGAGGTACCTGCTGTAGAAACATTCACAGAGACAGAAAGTAGGATGGTGGTTGCCAGGCATTGGGGGAAGGAGAGAATGTGGAGTGATTGTGTAAAGGATACAGAGTTTTGGGGCACCTGGGTGCTTCAGTTGGTTAAGCGAATGACTCTTGGTTTCAGCTCAGGTCATGATCTCAGCGCCGTGAGATCGAGCCCTGTGTTGGGCTCCGCGCAGGGTCTGCTTGAGATTCTCTCTCCCTCTCCCATTCTCTCTCCCCTGCTCCTGTGTGCATGCTCTCTCTCCCTCTCTCTCTCTCTCAAATAAATGAATCTTTAAAAAAATTTAAATAAAAATTTTAAAAAATGAAGGGTACAGTTTCAGTTTTGCAAGAGGAAAAGCATCGTGGAGGTGGATGGTAGTGATAGTGGCACAATGAGAATGTACTCAGTACCACTGAACTGTACCCTTAGAAATGGCGACAATGCTAAATTTTATGCTATGTGCATTTTACCACAAGTTTTAAATTTTTGAAGGCAAAATCAAGGCATTTTCAGACAAAAAAAATAATGCAAACTATTACAGCATAATTACAAGCATTAGCATATGGTATTAATTACTATATTATATAACATACATTTTATATAATATATAACAGTGTTATAATATAGTAATTATCATAGCTGACGCCTACTTTACACACCGTATTGTAATGTAATGATAACCGAACAGTAACAATAATTGCTATTATAGCTAACGTCTATTGAGCACTATGTGCCAAACTTTGTTTTAATTCTTCTTTGCTTGTATGCTTATCATAATGCAATGAGGCAGCTGCTATTATTTTCTTCTAATTACAGATTAGGAAACTGAGGTCCACAGGTGGTAAATAATGCCCCCACAGGCACACAGCTGATAAATACTGCTGTGATTACTCCAGAGGAGTAGCTGATGGGTGGTAGCTGTCTTGACACTTCATGGCTAGTCAAAGATGCCTGATGCACCTGACCAACAGTTTGGATTAGCCAGGCCAGAGGTTCCCCTAATTCACAACCTTGTACCAAAATTCTCCAGCTGTAGGTGATTGATAATAATAACAACAACAACAACAACATGAAAGGGGCTTCCAGATGCCTGGTACCCGAGTGAGGAGTCTGGATGCATTATCTTGCCCAGTCTTCCCAGCAACCATAGGAGGCAGGTGCCACTATTATGCCCATTTCACAGATGAGCAAACTGTGGCCCAAAGAGGTTAAGAAGCTTTCCCAAGGTCATACAACTAATAAGCGGTGGAGCAAGGATGCAAACACAGTGTCATGCTGGACTCAGTACATTGACCATAATGCCAAATGAAATGCCAGTTTTCTGGCATAAGAAACAATGCCAGTTTCTTGAACTGTGATCTGAGATTTAACTTCTTGGTATTACTCATCACAATTATAAGAAGAGCTCATCTTAATTGAGCACTCACCATAAACTGGGCCAAAGGCTTCTCATGTGTGACCCTCTGAGGAATGTCCTCTCATTGGCCCTATTTTGTAGGAAAAGAGAACAGCCTAGGTCTCCCCACTAGCAAGGGGTGGAACCAGGATTCAAATTCAGGTGATCTGTTCCCAGTTGCTCTCAGAGACTCCGCCCTGCCTCCTCAAAGAGGCAGCCTCCAGCCCTGACCAGGAGATGGTTAGATGTGCAGACTGCTGGGCCCGGCTCCAGACTGAGTGGACATTTCAACAAGCTCAGGTGACTGGTGTGCATATTGAAGCTTGAGGGGTGCTGGACTGAGTTCACCCCTTTCCTGGAAGGCAGGCCACATGGATATAGCAGTAAGCAGTATAGACAAGGTCCTGCCTTCCAACGCCTCCACACTGCTGGAGGGAGGCCAACCGGACCACAAGCAAGGAAAGGGTCACAGAAGTGCTAAACCTGAGGGGCTTGGCCAAGACGCAGGGTCTTGGTCTCCCCTCACGTACTGAGTCCAAGTCTCGGGGGGTGGGGGTCTTAGAAATCTGTATCTAAGAAGACAATTCATTTGCTCTCTGTAGTTTAAGGGTGACTGCTCTCGCTGGTGAGGCTCAGCGCTGGAATCAGAAAAGGGAACACCAGCATCTTTCCTACTTTTCCTATCTCCCTAGTCTTAGGGTGAGAGAGGCAGACTGCAAGAAACCTCTCCAGTAGGTTGCACAACTGGCCAATGAGGAACTGAATTTGACCATTCCATGTGCATTAACTTAGAACACTGAACCTCAGAGAACCACGTGATGCTAGTTAATGTGGCGAACAAAGCTGCAGGCACTGGCAATTGGCCCTGGGGGTATTGACCCTGTCCCCTACCGGAACACTTCTTGCTTCTGAGCCTGCCTTTGCCGGTCTGTGGCACCTTGAAGGCCCATTGCCCGCAGCACCCTTGGGACAGTTCTAACATGACAGTGGCCGCCAGGTCCTAGGCAGACACTAACCAATGCCATGAGCACATCCCAGCTGGGAACCAGTTCCCATCCGAGATGCTGGCCCCGATGCCTGGCTCCTAAGGAGTTCATACACAAATCACTGATGAGCAATGTGCTGCCATTACTGAAAACTGCTAGCCACCCCTGAATGGAAAGACCTAGGGGAGGAATACGGGCAAGTTTGTTCCCAAGACATGGAGTTGGAAAAACAAAATCAGAAGAATCAAGAGGAAAGGAACGAGATAGGTAACTTGCTTTTTATCCAAATAGTAATAAAAATCCTAAGTCCCACGTGGAGACGTTTTTACACACTGTGCTGAGGAATCAACACGTCTCACTGAATTCTCCCGACAGCCCTGTGAAGTCGGTGTCGTTTCAATTATCCCCATTTGACATTGAGAGGTAATGCTGTCACTTTATGGAAGTGAGAGAGAGAAGGAATAAAAAGGGGGAAGAGAAGGAAGGAAGCGGAAAGGAGGACAGCAGGCAGAGCTCTTCCTTCTGGGATTCAAAAAAAAGGGACCTGTGGAGGCCTAAGGCCCAAGAAATTTCTCCGAGGTATCAGGAATAGTATAACGGAAACTGACTTTTACTTAATCTGGAACAATTGAAATCCTCCAGAGATTGTCTTGTTATATGTTCTGTAAACTCAGGGCATAAATAAGTTGACGGAATTTAACCACCCCCAGAAATACAGGTGCACACGCGCACGCACGCGCGCACACAGTGTTTTCCTATTATGACTTCTTGGGAACGAATGGAAAATTTGGCAATCCGATTAACTGTAGCTTACAATAAAATAACACTAAATAGGGTGTTTAGATATGCTGTTTGTTTCTCATTCTCCTTGGAAGATTGTCAAGAGTTTAATGAAACTAATACTTTGGGATTTAGATCTCTCAGAACCAGAAACCAGAGCCTTTCCAACCACAACACTGGAAGGAAACTCAAGTTCTACGAGCCTGTGGGATGTGCCAGGCACTGAGCTAAGGACATCCTCCTGAATCCTCTCGACAACCCTACAATCAAGGTATGATTAACGATTCCATTCTACAGAGAAGGTAACTGAGGCTCAGTGGGGTTGTATAATTTGCCTAAATGCTAAGTGGAGGAGCTGGAGTGGGTACCCAGGCAATTGTACTCCAGAGCCTTCCTTCGTAAGCCAATGTGTTGAACAGCTAAGCTACAATAATGTTGGCACAAAAAATCTTTCTTTAATTAGCCAAATTGGTTGCTTGGTGTTCTGTGGAAATACAGAAAATATAGTTTGTCTAATTGTTTTTTAATGGTTCTACAGACAATGCCTCTGAAAGACTTCATACCTTTCTTATCAGAGTGATTTGACCCCTACCCCAGGACACTGAGGGAATGTATGTTACTCCAGAATTATTACCAAGGGAGTCACTGTGCTGCTCAGTCGTTCCAGCCTTCTCTCCCCAGTATCCATGGGAAGTGCACATTTCCCACCTGGGTCCATCGGGTATGGCAGATTACCCCACAGGGCTAATGTATTCATTGATTCAATAGATTCCAAGCACCTGCCTGCCAATGTGCCAAGCACCTTGCTGGGGCCTCCAGGAGCTATTCATTAATTCTCCCAAAGGCCCTGTGAGGTAGGTGCCATTATTATCCCCATTTATAGGTGGGGGAAGTAAAGATTCATAGTGTTTAACTACAGCTGGGCTTCTCACCACATCTGTCGACTCTGGAGCTTGCTCTCTCAAGCTCTGTGTACTAGTGAGCATGAAAAGGTAGACACAGTACCCACCCTGAATGAGCTATCCCAACAATAGAGGAGATTTACAGTGAGCCACTAATTACCCAACTAATTATTTCATTACCAATATGGAAAGTACTCCATAGTTGAAGCAGAGGGGCCTTCATGTGTGTTATAAACAGGAGCAACTGACCTGGGGAATCAAGAAATCTTCCCTGAGAAAGTGATGGTTCCTTTTAGAGTTGAAATGAGTAGTTGCTAACCAGAAAAGGAGAAAGGGAAAAGCATTTCAGATAGAGTGGAATGGCATATTTGAAGACCCTGATTAGAAATACTGGCATGTTGGAGAGAAATAGTAACAGGAGATACGAGAATCTATTAAACAACATCCACTGCCCTTGTCCCTTTCTCTCATACCTCCCTGTGTCATTCACTCCACCAAAAGAGGAGCTTAAAATCCACCCACTATCAAATTCCTCACTGGTGCCCAGTGTTGCCCAATAGACATTCAACAGATGATTGATAAGTGAATTAAAGCAAGTGGACAAATGCATGAAAACTGTTTGGTCCAAAGTCAAACAATGTACTAGGGAGGAAAAAAAACGATAAAATCAATTGTTTTTATCAGATATAATGTGTACAGATAAGTTTTATAACTGATTTTTCTAATATTTGGCTATAATTTCTAAAAGTGTATGAACTAATTGAGGAAAGACTAGTCTTTTTCAACAAATGATGCTAGAAAAACTGGATATCCACATGCAAAAGAATGAAGTTGAACCCCTCCTTTACATTATACACAAAATTAAACTCAACCTGGCCCTTAGACTTAAATGTAAGAGCTAAAACTAATGAACTCTAGAAGAAAAATTAAGTGTAAATCTTGTGACATTAGAATAGACAACAGTTTCTTACAAATCGACACCTAAAGCACAAGCAATCAAGAAAATAAACAAATGGAACTTCATCAAATTTAAAAATTGATGATTAAAAAGGGTTTTATTTTTTTACAAAGATTTATTTATTTTGTTTATTTGAAAGAGAGAGAGAATGGGAGAGAGAGAGAGAGCACATAGGGGGTAGGGGTCAGAGGGGAGAAGCAGACTCCCTGCTGAGCAGGGTGCCCAGGCGGGACCTCGATCCTGGGGACTCCAGGATCATGACCTGAGCAGAAGGCAGTCGCTTAACCAACTGAGGCCACCCAGGCGCCCCTGAAAAAGGGTTTATTAAAAATGCTTTGAGTTATCTCAAAGGATACTTTCGAGAAATTGAAAAACCAACCCTCAAAATGGAAGAAAATACTGTTAAATCATATATCTCTGACAAGGGACATCCAGAATATAAAAAGAATTCTTAGAACTCAATGATAGATGAACAGTCCAATTTTTAAATGGGAAAAGATTTTTTTAACTCTTTTTTTTTCCGACTTATTTATTTACTTTGGAGAGAGAGAGAGCATGAGCAGGAGAAGTAGAGGGAGAGGGAAAGAGAATCTCAAGTAGACTCCCTGCTGAGCATGGAGCCCAACTCGGGGCTTTGATCTCAGGACCCTGAGATCACGACCTGAGCTGAAAACAAGAGTCAGACGCTTAACCAACTATGCCACCCAGGTGCCCCGGGAAAAGGATTTAAAAAGATATATCTCCAAAGAAGATAAACAAATGGCCAATAAGCACAAGAAAAATGCTCAGTCAACATCATTAGTCATTAGGGGACAAGAAAATGAAAACTCCCACGAGATACCACTTCCCTCTCAATTGGTGGCCATTAATAAAAAAGACACAGTAAGTAACAAACGCTGGGTAAAGATGTGGAGATTAGTGGCGGGAATGTAATACACATTGGTGGCGGGAATTTAAAATGGTGCGGGCACTTTGGAAAATGGTTTGGCACTCCTCGAAATGGTAAACAAAGAGCTACCATGTGACCCAGCAATTCAGCTGGGTATAGATCCTAAGGTATCTACCTAAGAGAAATAAAAACATATGTCTACATAAAAAACTCATACACACACATCATATAAGCATTATGAATGTAATAGCCAAGGAGTGGAAACAACCTAAATGTTTCATCAGCTGATGAACTGATAAATAAAATGTCTTATATCTATATAAAGGCATATTATACATCAGCAGAAGAATTGAAGTACCAACACATCCTTTAACACCCGTGAATCAGTAAAACATTATGCTAAATGAAAGAGGCAGATCACTGATGACCACATTTTGTTTGATTCTATTTAGTGAACCGTCAGAAGAGGCAAACCTAGAGAGATAGACAGTGGATTAGTAGGTTGCCTGAGGTTGGGACAAGGATAGGGTACAGTGATGGGAAGTGGCTGCTAATGAGTATGGGTTTCTTTTTGGAGTGATGAAAATGTTCTAAAAATTGATGGTGGTGACAGTTGCACAACTGTGAATATATTAAAAACCATTGAATTGTATATTTTAAATGGGTGAATTTTATGGTATGTAAGTTATATATCATATGTATTTTGAAGGCACTGAAGGCACTGGTGCCTCAGTCGGTTAAGCATCAGACTCTTGATTTCAACTCAGGTCATGATCTCAAGGTCCTGGGATCGAGCCCGGGGCAGGCTCTGCGCATATCAGGGAGTCTGCTTAGGATTCACTCTCACCCCGCCCTCCCCCCACATCTCTCTACCCCCTCTTAAAAAAAAAAAAATTATATAAACTAATAGTGTCACAACCCTCAAGTTTACTGGAACAGCATTTTGCTTTTCCCTTTTTACTCTCAGCTCCAGAAGAAAGGCACTGATACTGTCTTTCCGCCCCTCCCCCTTCCATAAAACGCACTGGTCCTAAAGGGCCGAGTCTGCATGAAGGTTACCTCAGGTCTTCGCAACTCTGCGTCTGCAGGCCTGCCCAGCGAATCGTCTTCCTCCCAAGTAGGCCTGAAGCCCTGTAGAGTCCTGAATTCTGCAAAAAAGGCTAAGAATTTTCCCCTCTACTGGTTTTCCAAGGCTTTCCACCCCCCGCCCCCAGAAGTCTGTGAACAGAAAGCTTGAAATACCATCACTTTCTTTGTAGGCCCAGCTAAGCAGAACAGCAAAAACAGCAACAATAAACCCCAACCCATTCTGAAGAATTCTAGTTATGTGGGATTTTTTTTTTCCTATAGTCGCAACAGCAACTTTTAGGCAGACTTCAGCTGCCACATGAGGAATTCAGGTTACACAAAAGTCATTTTCTTAGAAACATTTCTGAACAATGGGCTATTGAGCAAACATGTCAGTTCTCCATCTATGGCCATCCTTTGTTTGTTTGTTTCTCTGAAGATTGCTGTCTGTGAACTCCAGGCTACGGTAGGGTTTGTCTTTCCTTGAAGTAAGCGGGCGAACGTGATTTCTGATAATCCCCCTCCATCCCCTATCACCTGCATTTAATGGTTTCCCTTCAACTCTTTCAGGGTCTCAATCCATCCCTGTTATTACTGTTGTTCATTATTAGCTTAATAACTACCTCATTCCATGCATCATCTCTCTGAAATTTTCGGAGAATAGCCATGTAAGAGAAATGCGCTTTTTGAATTTAGAACAGTACATTATGTGTATACTTTAATATTACGTTCCATTTGTGCTGCTCCCACGGCATTGCCGAGCTCAAGTGGCAAAATGAAATGACTGATGTTTTCCATTTGGAAAGGATGGCTTTATTTCAGCAAATACATAATAGCATTTATTTCTTTAACCATTAAACTAGTTTGGTGTCTGCCTCCCAGACCAGTTCTAGGCTTCAGCCTTCCAAGTTTGAGCTGTTTGTCATGGCCAAGAAGATTATAACGTTAGTTCTTTGTTTTATTAAAAAAAAAGAAAAAGAAAAAGAAAAGCCTCTTCATAACCCTGAAGAACTGATGAGCTCATCAGACAAATAGCTCTGTCTTTAAATTTTACAGGACAATTATTTTAATACCAATTCAGTTTCTAGCAGAGAGTAATAATAGCAGGGTAATATTTATTGAACTCTTGCAATGGCCCAGCTACCGTTTAAAGATATAGAGATAGATACAGAGAAAATTAATGTATTTAACCCCAGTAGTGACCCTATGAGACAAGTACTATTATTATTCCTATGTTGCTGACAAGGGAATTGAGATACAGAGAAGTTAAAACTTTGCCCTAGATCACACACCTGGTCAGTGGGGCAGAACTGGGATTCAAACCCAGGAGGTCTGGCTCCCAAACCCCTATGGCCTGGTAGCAGGAGCTTAATAAATCTCTTTGAGTGAACAAGAGAAGGATAGAGAGCAACAGAAGGCAAACTCTGACAGCAAAATTCCATGGACTCACTCCCACCCACCTTTTCCAGGCATATGCCCTCCAGGAAGCCTCCCCAGATTACTAGAATAGAAAGGACATTGTTCTGTCCTCCCTCCTCCCTGCTCTTTCACCTCCTCCCTATTCACGGAGAGACCTTTACAGGAGATGTGTTTATAGAGAGAAAAGTATGCTTGCAAAGCAAGCCAGTTCCCAGGAACCCAGACATCAGTGTGCAATGCACAAAGCAAATCTATTCTTTGACTCATTTTGACCATAAGAATAAAACAGAAGGATTCTGGTGAAGCAAATACGGATTGCAAAAATTCTGTAGGAACCCAGAGTTCTGACACTGGATTTTAACTTCATCTATTCCTAGCATTTGCAGGAGACTAAGGTTGCATGACTAAAATTAGTCTTTATTAACTCATGTGAAACCCTCTTTGATGCCTTGCTAATGAATCAGACACATGAACAAGGCGGCTCTTTCTCAGTTTCCAAGCCAGAAGTCAATACGTGGAGGTCAAAAGCATTCAGCACCTCTATAACTTTGTGGAAATGTTAGCATTCTTTGCTTCTCTGAACAAACCTTGGTCATTTTGGGGAAAGTGTCAGTAGGCAAATGACAGCTGAAGGTCCTGACAGAAATCCTGCACCCACACTTGGAAAAAAAAAAAAAAATGAAGGGAGTTAAACTGAGGTAACTGAGATCACGTGAGGGGAACAAAAGCCCAGCAACCTTGCCTCACCTATTGGGAAATTTCCACAAAGCCTGGTTTTGAGCCACACACTGAAGGGCTGAGGGCCCTGCTTTACATACATGAGCTCATTTCATCTCCCCTGCAGCCCTACAAGATTATGTACTGTCCTAATTAAAGAGAAGTAGAGCCAAGATTTGAACTCCCGTCTTTTGCATTCTAAAATCCTTGTTTTTACCATTCCTCCCCTCTTACCTCGGCATACATCTGAGCATGAAGACACAGCCTTTGCAACAAATATCTTTCTGGAACCACCTTAACTCAGTAGGATGTTATAAGCAGTGGAACACCGTGGATCCAAACAGATTTCTCTCAAGAGTCTGATTTTCCCCCAGTCTGTTCCCTGGGAATAAGGTATTATTTCTAGCACACCCCATTTAATGTAGATAGGGGATAATAAATTGTAGAGGATAACAAATTTCACTATAGGAAGTGATAAATTATTTTAAATTATTTTATATTCTTGTTGTAATGTTTTATTTTAACTCTTTGGCCTGGGTAATGAAATTTGATTCTTGATACTCCAGTGTTCCATAATATATCAGTCTTCCAGAATCTTTTCAGCAACATGATTTCATTTGATCACTGTTAACAACCTTATGAGATAGGTAGATGGAAGACTTATTCCATTTCTACAGAATGAAAACCGAGGCTTTGTATTCCCAGTGCAGCCCAGCTGCTAACCTGATGAGTGGGTAGTGGAATCCACCTCAGCTTGACTCCCATTATCAGTGTTCTTGTCACTATTCCACATGGCTTCTCGGAGTTCCATGGATAGACATTGCACACAAACATAAACTGTGTTATCCAGTTACCTGCCTCTTGTATGGCTTTCAGAGACCAAGTACAGGTCAGTTTTAACAGACAAAAAATGAAAAGCTCCGTTATATTGGATACCATAGTGTTATCTAAGAGAAGAAAAACACTGCAAGTACAAGGACATTTGTGGCATTTTGTAACTGCAAAAATTTAGAAACTACTCCATCAACAAGTAAACAGATTAATGCAGAATAGTCATGCAATGGACTAGCACACAACAGCGAAAATAAATGACCTCTAGCCAGGGTAGGGATGAATCACAAAAAGTTGAAAGAAACATGCCATTTCCAGGAGGATATATAGACCGTAACTCTTAAAGTATGAAAATGCAAAATACTGTAAGTTTCTATATATGTCTAGGGAAAGTATTAAGAAATGCATGGAAATAGTAGTCACTAAATTCACACTACGCATTGCCTCTAGAGAGCAGAGTGTGATCAGGGAGTGGTAAACACGTTCTTCAGCTTGTATCTGTAGTCAATACCTGGGCATTGTGATATATTCTTGATGTATTGATGCAGGTCTTAAATATCTTATAATATCTTTTTCAAAATGAAAATGAAAAAAGCAACCATTCACCCCACAAGCCTTGACTGAAGGCAGGTGGCCTGCCAGGCATCGGTGCTCAATGTTGGAATATAGTGGGGACGGGATGCGTACCCCACCTGCCCTCAGACCCTCCAATCCTGCAGAGGAGACAGAAGCGTGTTCGTGTATGGGAGCTCATGACAAGAAGATTAATATAGTTGAGATGACCTCAGAAGGCTTCCCAGAGAAAATGAAGCTTAAACTGAAAATGAAGAATGAAAAGTTTGGGGTATTAGGGAAGGGAAGAACAGCTCACATCAATTCTACTTATGTCCGTATCTAAAGCTAAGCATCAGGTCAAGCGAGGGAGAAAGAGGCCTGAGCTAAGGCTGAACAATGAGTAGGAGCCAGACCAGACAGGACCTCACCTTCACTCCTTGCTAACATTTTCTTCTTATTATTTTATTACGTGCTGAATATCTTATGAATTCAGGAGTCTTTTACAGTGCTAACCCCAAGAGGGGTTTTTTTTTTTTAGAATAGTTGACACACAGTGACACACAATGGCACACACACATTAGTTGCCGACGTACAACATAGTGACTCGACAACTCTAGATTGTGCTGTGCTCACCTCCAGCGTAGCTCCCATCTGTCACCAAACAATGCTGTGACCCATACCAATGACCGTATTCCCTATGCCGTGCCTTTTATTCCTGTGAGTTATTCATTCTGTAACTGGAAGCCTGTCTCTCCCACTCCCCTTCACCCATTTTGCCCATCCCCCCACCCTCCTCTCCGGCAGCCATCAGTTTGTATTCCCTATGTATAGGTCTGTCCTTGCTAACATTGTCCTTCATTGGAGCCCCAGCCATGTGCCTGGTACGGGGCTACATGTCAGCAAGTACAAAGTGGGGGTGGGGAGGAGAGGGCCGGGAAGCCCAGCATCCTAAAATGTTTCGGGGACTTCACTCTGGCTAGATCCAGAACTGCTCCCATATTCTAGCCTAATACAGAAGCAATTTCAGCAAGTGAGGGCTGGGAGCAAGAGACAAGAAGGCTGCAAGTGCCCATGAGCCGGCTAGGGCATCCCCTCCCCTTCCTCCGGAGGAATCGTTCTGGCAGATTTCCACATTGGAAGTATGTTACCGTTTTGTCATAGGCAAGTTACACAACTCGGTTAGTGATTAAATGACCAACAGAGCTGCTATTTGAGTAAGGGAGGTTCAAGGTTGCTTCTTGCTCCTGTGCTTTGGTTTAAAGGGAATTGAATTAATTCTTTCTTAATCTCCTTGGTTAGAAGAAGGAAACACAAAACTCAGGTCCAGTCTGCAGTAGACAGTGCAAAAAGCAGCACCCAAGGTCATTCATCAACCACTAAGGTCTCTGTGTCTAACCTTGGTCCCATGTTTAGATTTATAAAGTGTGAGATCATTGTCAGTTTCATTTATCGCTCTTATTAAATTTACTGGGCCTCCTTCACATGGCACTATATCTTCTTATCTAATTCAAATAAATGTCTTACTCATGGCTAGAATGCAAATGGTGAAATCTCATTGTTAACTCAGTATTTGAGATAATCTCATTGTTTTGCTTTCCTAATGGAATCTTGAATTCATTGCTCATGCCTGGGATTCCACTCGTTTTCACTGATCTTTTCTTTAAAACTGCTGCTCTTAAAGCATTCTTTGTGTCTCCCTGTTTCTACAAGGATGGAACATTCTTGCTCTATTCTCTAGCATTTATCTTGATCTGTTTGCCTTACAGAAAATATCACTCAATTTGACATTTGTGTTTGTTTTCATTAGTAATGATTAAATATGCTGGTCTCGTAGTAGCTAAAAGCACCGGCTTTAGAATAAATCCTAGGTTTGAATCCAAAGCTCCGTGCCTTTATAGTGTCTCAATCTCTGTTTCCTTATCTGTAAAATGGGGATAGTAATAGCTGTTTCCTAAGAGTGTTGTGGAAATCAGATGAGATTATTTTCATTGCATTGCCTGGGCTAGATGGCTCATAGTAAGGGTTTAGATTTTAGCCACACACAATACGAAAGATACTGTACTCTGCATTTATCCTAACTAGAAATACAGTTTATCATTTAAAGGTTTGAACCAACCTTCTGAATTCTGATTTGTGAAAGGGACTTTCTTTCTGCTTTATACCACCCTGTACTTAGAGCATTTGTATCTGAATTATTGGGGTTTGCTATATCATATATACAAACCTGTATCTAAATTCATTTTGTCTTGGTCTGGTTCCATTTTCCCGGTGACTTGTCCAGCTGCCACAGGTGGGCCTCTCCGTGTGGAGGAGGCAGCAGTCTGCCCTAGTGTGACCATCCCAAAACAGAGCGTCTGAGGTTCCCACCCACAGCAGCCTGGGCTGCCTGGTAACCAAGAGCAACAGTGTGTGGGGTTGGGGACTGCCAAGCTGTGGACTGAGGTTACCTCCCACAATCCACCTGAAACAGCCACAGCTGCCATCCCACGCCCCATGCACTGTCTTACATTGGAGGCTTTACACATACTCTCACCTCTGCCTGGAACAATCTTCCCTACACTATTCCTTCATCAGACTAACTCCTGTTCATTTATCAAGTCTCAGCCTGCATAGCACCTTCTTCAAGAAACCTTCTCTGACTCCACAGACTGGGTGGGTATCTCCGTGATGTTCTCTTGTTCTCCCTATGGTGTATGGGCCGTCCTTATTTTGCATAGTTCTGGGAAACATGAACTTCGCTTACCACAATTTAGTTAGATAACATCAGTCCTCCAGAGATGTGGTTCCAACTTTAGTGACCACAGTAGGTACACTGTAATTGCATAAGCTATACATTTCATTGCTTGCTTTCAGTCTATCCAATCACTTCATAAAAATCAGATTTCACATCATGACCAGTGACATTTTATGTCATTCCTTCCCAAGGGTATCAGTGCTGGGTCACTGCGCATTTGTTACTCAGTTCATGTGCAGACAGCAAAGGCTAAGTAGTTGTGTTGCCTCCTTGTCTCCCAGTGATTAACCCATGTGACGTTTTACAACTATAGACAATCAAAAGGGGGAATTAGCCAGAAAAGAGGAAAGTGCAGCAAAGAACGGAAAAGTGGTTACACTGGAATTCAGATTCTACCTTATGACCCAGCAATTGCACTACTGGGTATTTACCCCAAGGATAAAAATGTAGTGATCTCAAGGGGCATCTGCACCCCAATGTTTATAGCCGCAACATCCACAATAGCCAAACTATGGAAAGAGCCTAGATATCCACCAATGGATGAATGGATAAAGAAGATACACATATTTATATGTGTATACACACACACACACACACACACACACACACACACACACACACACACACACACAATGGAATATTAGGCAGCCATCAAAAATGAAATCTTGCCATTTGCAATGACATGGATGGAACTAGAGGGTCTTATGCTAAGTGAAATAAGTCAATCAGAGAAAGAATTATCATATGATCTCACTGATATGAGGAATTTGAGAAACAAGATAGAGGATCATAGGGGAAGGGAGGGAAAAATGACACAAGACGAAACTAGAGAGGCAGACAAACCATAAGAGACTCTTAATCTCAGGAAACAAACTGAGGGCTGCTGGAGTGGAGGGGTTTGGAGGGATGGGGTGGCTGGGTGATCAACAGTGGGGAGGGTATGTGCTATGGTGAGCACTGTGAATTGTGTAAGACTGATGAATCACAGACCTGTACCCCTGAAACAAATAATACATTATATGTTAATTTAAAAAAAATGTCAACGGAGTTACAGAAGAAATAGCTGGCCGTGGAATGTTAACATCATTCCCATTGGATGTCATCTACATATGTGGCCAGAGGAACTTAGTGCAGGCAAATTTTCGACATAAATGAGCACAGTGGTCATGATCAAAAAGATGATAATGTCCCAGAAGAAGGGGTGCTGGCAAACCAATTCACATTAAAGGAACTTTTGGCGATACTTCACATTGACATACAAAGAACAGAGGACAAGATGGTAGAAACTGATCCAAATTTACAAAGGAGTTTGATACTTTGCCCCCAGACATAGAAAGGACGTCTGCTCTGTATTGTTCCATGATGAGAAGGTAACCCCTTGACTCTTGATAAGTTTTTGCACTAATTCTCAATGTTTCTACTGTTTTACATTTCAGTGTAGTGGATAAATAACAGTTTTACTGTCTTTTTCATTTCCCTGTACATTTATAACTGACAGAGGTTTCGTAAAGGTCATGGAACAACCATAATTTTTCCCCTCACTTTGCACCGTTTCAGCATGCATGATAATTTTCATGGTCCTGTGATACTGTGCCAAGTGAGAAGTGCTACATTGCAGTTAGTTACCACACACACTCACACAGATACAGTTTTGAGTTGGATTGAATGAGTGAATGAATGAGTGAATGAATGAATTCTAATTGGGCTTCACTTATCTAAAACACTATGATGAACGAGGATATTCTTTTCCTCCCTGGCCAGTGTGATTTGTCATAGTTTCTCCCCCATCTGGATGCTTGGCCCATATTCCAAGGAATAGATTTGCTTTCTGGGCTCAAATTAATTCTGTAGCCCTAATAATATCCCTGAAGCTTAAGGTAAGCTCCCCAACCAGCAGGTCAGTGAAGCAACTTGCAATTGACTCCACCAGGTCTAGGCCTAATCCCAGCCAATCACAGCTACAAGCACCACTGTGTCAGTCTGGACTTGGGCTTTCTGATTCAGATACTCTATGGTTGTGGGGCAGAGGGCTATCTTAAATAAATGAAATTTACTGTTGTAATATAAACCTCAGTCTGGCCAATAACTTTTTTTTTATTGAGGTAAAATTGGTATGTAACATTGGCCAATAACTTTTACAACCTCTCCTCCCACGTCTTTATTACAACAGTTAATAAATATCCAGATTTTATACTCTTTTTATTTCTCATGCTGAGAAGTAGCAAAGTGGCCAAGATGTCAACATGGCCATGACAGTCCTTCCAAAGCCATACGTGTAATTTCAGGACAATTGGAAACCAGACTCTTTGATATTTTAATACTTTTGTCATAATCCTGCTGGAAATGCAATGGGGAAGAGACAGCATATGAAAGACACAGCATTCCCATAGCTCTTGGATGTCAGATGGACACTCTCATCAAGACTTTTCCAGGAAATTCCACAATCCAACTTATTTATGTTTCTTTTTCTCCTGGGATTCTTCTAAGAGAATGTTTTAAAACTTGAATTAACCTCTTTCCAAAGGCTTTTAATAATTCTTTGCTCCATAGGTATATTGAAATTTTCTTCCAAATCTGTTGCCCAAGGGGTGGCTGGGCACTTCATTCCTTCCTTTATTTATTTCGCAAACATTTATTGAACACCTACTCTGTTCTCAGCTCTGTGCTCGGCCCTGGAATCAGTGCTTGAACGGTCAGACATGCCTTTCTGGAGTTTACGGACTGATGGCAGAAGCAGACACCAAACAGATGAACAAATCACAAGAGTTGGAATTAAACTCATACCATGCACTCTGAAGGGAACAAACAGAGTGAAGGGCGAATACCAGGAAAGACCTTCCTCAGCCAAGGTGGTCAGGGAAAAGCTCTGGGGAGATGAAGCCCGAAATAGTTGTTGAGGGAAGAAATTTCCTTACAGGGGAAACAATAGGTCATGAGTTCTGACACAGGAAGCTTGTGAGGGGTGCTCAAGGAAATGTAAGAGAGGAACTGGAAATGATGTACAAAGCTTTACATGATGGAAGCCCATTTCAGGCCAGAGTAGCTGGTGCCACGGTGAGCCAGCCTATCACCCCCACAGCAGCTGGTCCTCTCAGGTTGAAGGGGGGTCCACAAGGAAGACTTCCTCGGGGAGCTTCAGCTTCACGCCTTCTGTTTCCTGTGTGCAGCAGGGCTGTCCTGGTACAAGAGTCATGCCTGAGGCCCCGTCCACGTCCACTGCTCTGACACTTGCTGACCCTGACTTGGGGGTCCCACTCAGCTCCTTCGTTTCAAGCCCATCCTCCCCCAAGTTTCTCCCTTTTAACAACCTCGACAAAGCCGTTTTCCTCATCATCACCCACTGCCACAGCAGGAGGCGAGGGCAAGGAAACCTTCCAGAAGGAGTCTTCCTCAGTTTGTAGGAGGGGAGAATGGCCTTGGGCCAACTCCGCCCTGGAGGGAACCTTCTTGGTAGGGGCCCAGGAAGTCAGGAAATCTATTTTCCCCATCCTTTTTCCTCAGGACTTCAAAATAAGCATGGCCCTACATGTTTAAAGTTCATTATCGCACATAATTGATAAAGTCTGTGATTTGAATGAAGCCAGGAAACTACTTACCACATGTCACTATGCCATACAATAAAAGTATATGTACAGCGATTTTTAAATAATCCATTACAGAAGCATTTTGGCTGTTTAGTCCAGCGACTCACAGGGACTTCACAATATTTCTACCTCTTATTAACAAGGTTTGGGGGCAGAGGGATAACTGAGAAGGTGATAAATCCAACAAGTCACTTCTCTCTCAGATTCTTAGCTTCGTTGTTAATGAAAAGGAGATAAATACCACTGTTGACCTCACAGGACTGTTGTGAGGACTGATGACGCCAATGTGTGTCAGCCTCGTGGCCCAGGCTACGTCACAGTTAGACCTTATAAACCATGACTATTATCATTATTTTATGATGAAAGATGATTTCTCTTTTAAAAAAATCTATACCTGACTTTTTACCACTAAGACAAGTTCTTCCATTGATTAAGACCAGGCAAGGGTTTATTCTTTATGCTAGGGTGATTATTTTTGTGAATTTTCCTTTGATTTCTCAGTTTTGTTAATCATTGACAGATTACAGCTGGATCCTGACTCCATGGATGGCACAGTTCAGTCCCACAGAGGGCAAGTCTGAAGCCACAGGGAGTCTGGCAAGTTGCTGGTAAAAGTAATCCATAACAGTAGTCTTGGCTTCATGAGAACTCTTGACATATGGCCTACCCTGTATTTATTCCCCTTCCTAAGCAAGAGACACTTTGATGCTCAGTACTTTATGAAATAGTTACAATCTAGATATAAGGGGCCTAATTTTAGACATTGTGATTTTTGACACCGGTAAAATAATAATAATAAATCTGTATTTCCTGAGTCTTTTCAAATGTATTTATTTTTTTAATGCCAGTGTAATTAGCATACAAAGTTTCAGGTGTACAAGACAGTGATTCAACAATTCTATACATGATTCAGTGTTCATCTCCTGATTCTTAATGTATGTCTTGAGTGCTAACCATGTGCTCAATGTTCTGTATGAGTTGCCTCATCTACTCCACCATCTGTAAGTGAGAACACAGAGATTTGGAGTTACCAAGTATGCTGCCTGAGGTCCCTTACCTGGTTAATGGCAGACACAGGACACAAACCCTGATCTCTGCCATCCTGACTGCTCTCTGTGGGAGGAATTTCTACACCCTCTTCAAGCTAACTGTGAGGGTTAAAAGCACAGACTCCTAGGGAAGTCACATCACCTCTTTGTGCCTCAGCTTCTTCATTGGTCAAACAAGAACAGTAAATCCTGCTTACCTCAGACAGCTACTATGAGGCTTAAATGAGAAGATGCATGAAAAGCACTTAACCAGAAACAACTGGCCTTACCCTCTAGGAACCCCACTGAACCCTCTGGATTATCACAGTTTACTTGATCAGAAAAAAATTTTCCCAAATGGTCTGGCCATTGTTCCTTGCCGGGGTCACATTCCTAACTAGCTCCATTCCCCTGTTTTGGCTTGTGCAGATGAAAGGTTCATTTTTCACAGTTATTGCAACTTTCTTAATCGGTACCAGTTGATTCCCAGTCTAAGAAATATACATATTCCCACGATTCTGTTGATTTTTGAGCTAAAAGATTTAACTCCAAAAGTTCTCCAGAATTACATGCTTCTTGGTCCCAGCCTTCCTCTTCATAGAAATGAAATCTTTTTTTTTTTTTTTTTTTTAGATTTTATTTATCTATTTGACAGAGAGAGACACAGCGAGAGAGGGAACACAAGCAAGGGGAGTGGCAGAGGGAGGGGGAGAAGCAGGCCTCCCGCGGAGCAGGGAGCCTGATGTGGGGCTCGATCCCAGGACGCTAGGATCATGACCTGAGCCGAAGGCAGACGCTTAACCATCTGAGCCACCCAGGCACCCCTAGAAATGAAATCTTAAAGAAATCTGTCAGGCCAGCTTGGAGGATTCTTTGAGGATGTGCCTTGCAGGAGGAAGGATTGGCATTGTATCTCTGCTGTAGCCAAGCCCCGTGAATTCACTGAAGGCCACATACCACACTAAATTCTATCTCTCCTCTCTTTCTCCCTCTCTCCCTCTCTTTCTCTCCATTATGCATCCACCTAACTATATATCTACCTGTCTTTTCGTCATCAGTTCTCATTTATCCTGTGGAAGTCCCTTATGAAAAAGTGTTTAAAAAATGGGCTCTTCAGCCAAACTTCCTGGGAGTAAAACCTGGCCCCACTATTTACTAGCTATGTGACCTTGGGCAAAGTATGTAACCTCTCTGTGCCTAGTTTCCTCATCTCTAAAAGGGGGATACTAATAGTATCTGCCTTATAAGTTTGTTTGCAAAGTCATTGAGTCTAGTGCTTAAAACACTACCTGGCACATAGATACTTCAATATGTCACCATTTATTGATCCATTTCACAGGTGGTATACTCTGGTTTTGAAAGGTCAGGTAACTTACCCAAGGTCACACAAGCTCTAAGTTGCCGAGCTGGGATTGGCTGATTGCAGAGCTGGTGCTCCAGCCCCGACGCTGTATTGCTCATACCAAGTGCTCATGACTCCGTGAGCATGGTTGGGCACTGTGGGATACGCCAAAGGACAAAAACACCCTTTGACAACAGTTTCACTTCTAAGACCTTGACCGAAACTGGAACAAGTGTATGAAGGCATAGGTAGAAGGATATTCATTGCAGCATTATTTGTGATGGCATAAGACCAAGATAATGTTTCAGTGAAAAAAACCTAGAATATAAAAAGGCTGTGACATTTGGTACGAAATAAGTAAATGAATGTTTCTCCCTATATGATCTCTTGAGCACAGATTTTCATGGAAAATGTCAAATCAACTTTTGAAATATTGTTGGGGAATAAGCAGGCTGTGGGAAGAGTTGCAAGCGGGGGGAGGCAGAACTGGGTTTCCTGTATTCTCTGGCGCTCACTTTCTCGCATTCTCTGCCTCTATCTGGAGAGGTTACCAACTCAAACTATGGAAATGCCACTCTGGTCAGGGTCCACCAGATCTAGAAACTCAACACTGTTTCCAAAAGGACAGAGTTTTTCACTCTTGGGTTCAGACTGCAAAGTCCCAGGGGTGGTCTCTGACTCCGTGGGGAAAGGTGAGGTGATGAATGTGGGGCTGAGTAGCATGCTCGTGACAGAGCGAAGAAATCACTGCACTTTAGGCTCTCACCCCAATTTGGATCGACCACATGGAAAACAAGTCCCTAGATAGTGAGGCAAAGGTTTAGGCCCCCTTTTTTTTCTTTAATTAAAAAAAAAAAAATTACTGTGCTGCTTAAATTAACACAGGGCACTGTGCACTTCCCTTCACATGTATGGACAAAACCCTTTTTAAATCTGTATTAAAAAATAGAATTGGCAGTGGCTTTTGCTCCCATTCAAGCTTGCCAAAAAGGTTGGAAATGAGCATGCTTCTTCCTGCCTCTCTTGGCTGAGCTCCCTTTCAGAGATGGGATCCTTCTCTTCTTCGACTTTCCCTGGAGCAGTGAGTAGACTAAGGGGTGGGGTCCAGGCGAAGTGCCCCTGCCTTTCACAATCAAGGAGGAGGTGATATAAAAATATCAGATGCTGGCAACAGGATTTTGGAGCTTCTGATCAAGTTCCCATGTTGTTGTTTAATCCTTAATCATCCCTCTTGGCATATTTCCCATTGCTACTGCTTGCATAAAATTGGAAAGGACTAATTGCCTCAATCTGTATTTTCTATAAAGCGATGCTTCATGCAGAACCCACAGGGACTCCCTGTGTGATCATTTTGACCTAATAAGCTGATTTATTTGCTTCCAAGGAGTCTCTTCTATCTTCCCCTCACATTCTAAAATTTTCTTAGTCCCAAGTGACAGTCAGCAGTATGGCAGATATTTAAACATTTCCTGCAGAGAAACAAGATGTCATTTGAATTTCATACCCATCTCTCAGAATGGGTTCAATTACCAATGGGGGTTGCTACCCTGAACAGGGGTCTTTATGGAAATTACCCTAACTATTTTGTTCTTCCTGAAGACTATTCTTCAAGAGTCATCATTATTCTTCAAAGCTTCTGTACTGCAAGAAAAAAGAAAAAAAAAAAAAAAAAAAACGGAAGGAGGATGGAAGGAAGAAAGGGAGGGAGAAAATATCAGATTCTTTCAACTACTTAAAGTTGAAATTTGAGGGCTTTTAGGATCTAAAACGTGTCACTCAACCGTAGATTTTCTCAGAAGAAAAAGCTCACTGCACTCTTCAGGAATGAAAATACAAGATCCACCCAAGTTATTGCATAAACCAAAAATGCTCAAGGACAATCAATCCCACGCATGTGAAGAAGGCCAACCCCTAGGTGCTGTCCCTCTGATGCCAAAAGGCCCTCGCACAAAAACCACTTTCCTTCTAATGTTAGAATTCTGCCTTTCATGAAAACTGCCTTAAAACCCTCAGTAACCACAGGAGGAAAAATAGCATCCGTTCCTAATAGCTTGTCGTCTATTTGTTCATTAAATCTTTCTCTACCTTGGAATGAACAGTGTTTTCTTTCTGTTGCCCTCCTTCTGTAGCTCTTACCATAGATAGATACATAGACAGAATGAATGTACATTACTACGAGAAAATGTTCGCTTCTCAGTCCATGACAAGAGATGCAATAGCACATAATTCTTTCAAGGGAAGAAGGAAGAAGAACATTAGGTTGTACGTGGAGAGAGACACAAAAGCCTAAGTACTAAGCCACAGTAGTGTCGAGTCAGGATGCCGTGCTCACCAGGGCTGGGTCAGGGAAGGTGTGAACACCGTGCCAGGGGGCATACCAATCTCTGCAGGAGGCATTTTCCACTCTCATTTCCGATAACCTGTGCATGCCCGCTCCGTCAGATTAACAGGTTCTTGAAATAATATTTGGGCTTTGAGTCCCTCATCACATCCATTGTACTGAAGTCTTAGAAATGAGAGTGGTTTCCAATCCTGAAAATATCCCAAAGAGATAATTCGA
Organism: Zalophus californianus; assembly: GCF_009762305.2. Lineage (NCBI taxonomy): Eukaryota > Metazoa > Chordata > Mammalia > Carnivora > Otariidae > Zalophus > Zalophus californianus. Next base: position 35,971,067 of record NC_045599.1, on the reverse strand, counting down.
CTGGTCCAGCTTCAAGCAGGTATCTACCCCTGAGCCAACCAGCTCAGACCAAGAATGCAAGCTTGGGTTAGTGGGAATCTACTGGAGCAGGCTGAAGAGAAGTTCTCAGAGGAAGGAAGGATCCAGGGAATTCTGGGACTTACGTGGCCTTGGGGAAAATAACTGGGCCTCTGTGAGCCTCTGCTCATCAGTGAAATGAATTCTACCTCCTATTGTAAGGATCACTGCTCTGTAAACCTTAAATTACTAGTTAAGGGTGCTGGGGCCTGAGTTGACTATAAGGTTAGGATGAATCTCCAGTGTTATGAGGCTACCTAAAGAGCACACTTGGTCTTGGATCATAATAACATAAATATATATACATTAAAATGAGGCAGGTGACATCCTTCCTTTACTGGAAAAAAATGTGACTCCCTTGGAGGATAGCCTTCAGTTTGAGGTGCCTAACTAAAAGAGATATTAGCAAAGTGGAACAGGATATGGTGGAACTTAATAATGTTTCTTCATAGCATACCATCATAACAATTAGAAAGGATTTAAAACACACTAGTCTATAGGATCTTAAACAGTCTTTGTTGGTTTGTCAGTTTGTTTTTACATAGCAAGATGTTAGAGACCTTGGCATTGAGTCAGTGGTTCAATGATGTTAAAGATAATGTCTCTGTGATTCTCTTGACCTTTCCTCATGGTTGCAAGATGGCCATCAGAGCTCCAGACAGCTCATCCATGTTCAAAACAGGAGAAAGGAGAGAAGGAGTGCCACTATCTTGATTTGACCGTATTATCAGAAAAGCAAAATTTTTCTGAGGAGTCCAAGAAGAGTTTTGTGTATGTCTCATTCATTAGTACTCTGTCTCATGGCCACCTTTACTAAGAGAGACTGGGAAGGTATTTGGCAAAAGGTGGTAAGGAAGAAGGAAATTAATCAGTAGCTATAGTTCAGCCAAACACCACTATCTGTCACCATTGTCATTGTCTCCTTATCCTTTTTTGAAAAAAAGAAATATTTCAGGTGTATGTAAAAGAGAGAATCTGATTGGCTCAGAGCAGTGAGGTATCCAACAGATCTGATCAGTTATGGCGAGGATACCAACATGGCTGTAAAGTGTTCATCTAAAAAAAAAAGAAGAAGAAGAAGAAGAACAAGAAGTTTCATGTTTATCCATGCAACCACACCCAGCTAAACACAGACAAAAGTACACATGCACAAATCCAACTGAAGCCTCCTGTATACTCCTTCTCAGTTAGAGTTCCTTACCCTGGCCTCATAACCAAGTACTACACCGAATTTGGTATCTATCACTCCCACATGTATTTTCAACATATATGGTTATTTTTACAATACTGCTTCATCTGTTTTGTGCAAGGGCACCTGGGTGGCTCTGTCGATTGAGCATCTGACTCTTGATTTCATCTCAGGTCATAATCTCAGAATTGAGAGATGGAGCCCCGCAATGGGCTCTGTGCTCATCAGGGAGTCTGCTTATGATTCTCTCTCTCACTCTGTCTCTACCACTCATGCTCTCCATCTCTCTCTCTCCCTTAAATAAATAAATCTTCTAAAAAATAATAAAATAAAATTTTGTGCAAATACTGTAACTTAGCCCTCTTCAACTTGCTTTTTTAGCAAGTTGCAATATTTAAAAATTATTCATGTTTTTACAAGTAATCTAGTTTGTTCAAATTTACTGCTATCTGGTAAGTAGTGTTTTGGTGGATATAGCACAATCTGTTTATCCATTCCGTCACTGATGGACATTTAGGTGATTTATAGTTCTCTGCTACTACAACAAGGCTACAATGAACTTCTTACGCATACCTCCTTCTGATTACATGAAATCATTTCTCTAAGGCATATACCCAGAGAGGAAATTTCTGGGTCAAATTTCAGCACTTTTAATTTTACAAGATAGTTCCGACTGGCTCTACAAGCTGGTTTATCAATTACGCAACCAGCGTAAGGTATTATTGTCCTAATTGCTCCACTTTCACACCAACACTTGGTGTCGTCAGACTTTTCAGTTTGTGCCAGTCTCATGCATATTGAATGATATGTTGTCACTTCAATTTACATTTCCCCGATTACTAGTGAGATTGAGTATTATGTCAGGTGTTTATTGGCCATTTGGCTTTCATCTCCCATTCATTTCCTATTGAAATCATTTGCCCATTTTCTCATGGATTTATTGTCTTTTCCTCATCCATGTCTGTGACTGTAAGCATCTCAAACTAGACTGTGAACATCTCTAGTTAAGAGTCAGGACTTCCACCGTCCATTCAGTTAATATCCCCTGAATGCCCAGCATGTGCCAACACTGTGGAAGCGCTGGAGATACAGATCCTTGCCCTGGAGACAGTACTGTGTCCTTACAATTCTTCAACTAGGTATGGAACGTAAAGAAATTTGTTGAATGAACGAACAACAAATAAGCGCAATTCTAAGAAATCTGGGAGCTGTCCTTGGCTTCGTGTAGACAAGTCCTCAAACTTACTCTGCATAGCTCTAAAGGGAAGACTGAATAGAAACATGTTGGCCGAAACATAACAAAAACTTTGTAATAATCAGATGTATTCAAATATAGGGTAGTGAGCCCACCATCACTGGAGGCATTCAAGTACAGCCTGATTACTTTGCAAACCTGTTGTGTAAGGAGTAGAGCATTAGGTGAGGGGTTGGACTAGGTGGGTTCCTCCTCTATTCCTTGAAATTTTATAAAATGCTGTGTATCACTTTAATTAACTTAAGATCCCACTTAAAAAAAATTCCCTCATAATTATGTGTAAAATTCACACCTATCCATCTAATGATTTTCTATTAAACTGCCTGCAATCGGGGCACCTGGGTGGCTCAGTCAGTTAAGCATCTGCCTTTGGCTCAGGTCAGGATCTCGGGGTCCTGGGATCGAGCCCCACAATGAGCCCTGCATTGGGCTCCACTCTCAGTGCAGAGTCCGCTTGCCCTCCCCCTCTGCCCCTCTCCCCGCTCATGCTCGTTCTCTCAAATAAATAAATAAAATCTTTTTTAAAAATGAAATAATAATAATGCCTGTAATTGCTCACCCCATGCAGTAAATCTGGCCCTTTCTTATGTCTTCAGGGAGTTTCATAAGTCACCTCTCTTCTAGTCTTTTCACCTTACATAACCCTTCACATTATGACAGAATGGACTCAACCTTCTATTTCATGCCGATGACCTGATGCGTTGCACCACAACACTTGATAAAACAAGGAAGAAATGCTTGCTTCCTGTCCCAACCCTGCTCTATAAGGAACAGAATTGTTGTTCTGAAGGCAGCCCTTCCATTGCCTGGTGTGCATCTGAAAACTCAGAAGCTTAACACTTGGAATTAGGCTCTCCATTGGTTTAAAAACACACACTCAAACGTTAACTAACTCGAATTCAAATAAAGACTTAGAAAACACACGCACACACTCCCCTGTTTAAATCACATGTTTAAAAAGCACAAAGAGATGCTAAAATCCTTTACATTTTCTTAAATTGGACATCTGGTATCAGGTGGCACTAAAGAATCACCAAATAGTCCTTTTTTAGCCTCTGCCTGTCTGTCTTGGTTGTGCATCATTGATTGCTCTATGGCTGCTTAACCGGTCAGTAAACCTTTACTGAGTGCCTGCTAGGAACGTAGCAGTCTGCTGAAGTTAGGGCCTGGCATGATGCATAAGAGATAGAATCTCTTCTCTCCAGGAACTTGCAGTCTTTGCACAAAGAGCTCACATGTCTACAGAGAACGAAGACAGTATGACACACATGAGTGAAAGCCAGAGTCTGGCGCACAGTAGGCATGAATAATTGTGTCTGTAACAAGAGGGCCCAGGATGACTCCCGGAACCCTGGCTTGCGTGACTGGTTGGATGGTGATGCTACTCACTGAGGAAAAAGAACCCTAGAAAGGGCAAGATTGAAGGCAGAGCAAGTGGGGAGCAGATCATGAGTTAGTCTTGGGCACCCTGGGGGTGAGACACTGTTGAGAATCTGAGAGTTGGATATAAGCGTTTAGAACCCAGACAAAATATCTAGGATGGAGATAGAGATTTGTGAGTCAGTTGCCTGTAGGTGGGAAATGAGAGGAGAGAGTCTGGAGCCACGGTTAGAGAAATGCCACCTTTAATGTCTGGGTCGAAAAGGATGTAACCACAGCAAAGGCAGACAAGGACCGGTGGGTATCACAGAGACGAAGGGGACTAGAGAGGTCAGCCGCAGAGGTGAATGCTGCCGAGAGCCAAGTGAGCAAGGACACAGGGGGCTGCTGGCTTTGGTTTGAGGTAGCCGGAAAAGACTTGGGCAGGGGAGAGGGCAGGGTTTGTGCTGATCCTGAAGGAACTGATGGTGGGGCTGGCTGTCAGACATGCACAGGAGGAGGAACCCCACCAACAAAGTAGCAGTCGGGGAACCACCTGTGTCCAAGCAGACCTTGCCTACACAGCAACCTCCCAGAAGGGGACACAGCAGAAGAAACCCGGATCGGAAGGGCCCTGCACATCTGGCAAAGAACTTGAATTTTCCTGTCTAACCAAAAAGAGTCATTGGTAGCTTCTGAGCCCAGAAGTGACTGCATACAGTCACGATAGAGGCTCGGCGGTTGTGGTTGTGGGAGATGCTCTCCTTCTTGGTAACTGGGTGGGGATACACTTCAGAAATACAAATTCCAGCTGAGATTCAGCAGCGGCGGAGAAAAACACGCCTTTAAGTGGGCAGATGTGTCACACCGTCCTGTGGGCTCATGGATGGGAAGGGTGTGATTGTCACAGCCAATGGCCATCACCTCTCCAAAGGGAAGTGGAGGAAAGCTGAGCTCCAGACCAAAAACAGGAAAATAGTAACTATTTCCCGCCCTAGTTTCTGACTTGCTGGGTTATATAAGGATAGGCTGTGCTGGGTTCAAGGCATTGAGATGACCTGGTTCCCACAGCAGAGCCTTCATCAACTCTGCCTCACGACCTTGGTTCATTTTGATGAGTATGAGGTTTCTGCTTGCTCCAGTACACTCAGAGTCCTCTGGACAGTTTGGGTCATCTTTGTGTTTTAGAAACAAAACCCTGTGGTCCCGACCCCTCTCCCTCCTGCTTCCTATTTCTGGCAGGCAAATAGAGAAGGGAAGCAAGATCAAGGAGTTTGGAGTCCTTTCTGGGGTTTTGCAAGGGAAAAAGGGGATGCTGGAAAAATCACCAGAGCTGGTGGCAGGCGAGGAGAAGTGAGAAGAAAGAGGGGCGGCAATGAAGCCCACTCCTCTCTGTGTGCCTCCCTGCCTCCCCTCCCACCCAAACTGTTAGGAGTTAGTTCGACAGTTAGGTAGTCAGGGCCAGGGTCCCCAACAAGAAAATATGGAGTCAGGACAGCTAAAATAAAATAGCACTGACATCCTGTTTTGTAGCTTAGACAGGAGTGCACTGACATTCTGCTTTGCAGCCTTTGCAGAAATGACTTCTGCAAAACGTCCTAAAATAAGACAATTAACCACAGAAACATTTGTCAATACCATGGGCAAGGGGCAGTTAAGACCTAAGCCCCCAGATGTCAGCAAAACAAACAAACAAAAAAAAGACCATCAGCACGTGGACATTAACCTAATAGGTAGACAGATATGTGACCAAAGCCCTGATTGGTACAACTCAGCACACCCTGATTGCTTAAGAAAGTTCCGCAAAAAGAGCTCATAAAAACCCCTAAACTTAGAAACTCCGGGGGAAACCCACTCGGGTCTCCTCCCTCCCTAGGAGCTCTGTACTCTTGCTCAATACACTTGGCTTTGCTGCCCGCCACTCTTCGTCTGGTCTACCTCTTCATTCCTCCAAGCGGCATGATCAAGAACCACAGGCACTAAGGGGACACAAAATCCTGGCACAAAATGACAATATGACATTATTCATCCTACACTGATTTCTTGAGAACTTACTATATATGCTCAGTGCTGACCCAGGCACTAAGGATTACCCAGGGAGCAGCACAGACAACGTCTCTGCCCTCATAAAATTTGCAGTCCAGCAGGAGACAAAGAGATTCAAGCAAGCGGTCACATAGGATGATAGGCATTTGCAGATCCCAGTGCAGTGAGTGCAGCGAAGAGCAGATACACGGAACCAAACCAGCGCACCAGTCCTAAGGGCACCTTCCCTGAAGAAATGTCGCCGGATGGGGCTGAAGGGTAAGTAGGACTTTAAATAGTTGTCCAGGATTAGGAGGAGAGTCAGAAGGGGTAGAGAAGAGCCCCTTAGGCCTGAAAGAGACTAACTGTGCTAGGAATGAGAAAGAAAGTCTGGGCCACAAGGGCAGGCAGAAGAGAGGGTGCCAAGGAGGTCCCCAGGGGCCAAACTGCTCAGAGTCCCCCAGTGATAAGGATTTAGGTAGCCGTTCTAAAAACAATGGGCAGCCACTGAGCATTTTGAAGCAGGGGGCAGATGGTGAGATGAGATCTGCATTTGAGTCATCATCAGCCAGGGTGTGAACGGTATGGCTACCAGTTTTCCATACCTGTCTGGAATTAGCAAGGCACTTCCCATCCTCCTGTCCCTAGGGCTGGTCCCTGATCCTGGCCCTGGGCTTTTTCTTGGGGCCAATAAATCACTTGGCTGCTGCAGGAGGAGGAGAAGGCGGCAGCTGGCAGATTGCACCCCTGAAATAGTGGCCAAGAGAAAACTGCTCTCAGGCGGCTGGCACAGACTTAGAAACGTGGGAGTCAGATAAGGGCATCTTGGAACTGTTTGGAGGTTAATCCAGCAGGCTTAAGAATACTTTGCATGGGAGGGAAATGCCCAGGATACCCTGTGCAGTAGAAAAAGCCAGGGATAAAGCAACAGAGGCAGTTCCCAAGGGCCCTGGGTGTCTCTGTGTGTTCATGAGCTTAGAGGTGTGCAGGAATGTATTCGTGTGGAAAAGAAGCCTAGAAGCCACAAAACCGTTAACAGAAGTTAGCTCTGCAGAGTGGGACCCTGGCAACATTTCTGTTCTTCCTTACGCCTTCCCGGGTTTTCCAAATGTTTCTTCAGTGGCAGTCAGGCAATGCCAGGAATACAGCGTTCACTGCCTTCCTGGAGGTCTTGGTTGGTGCTGGGTCCTACGCCCCTCCCCAGTCTTCACACCCCACACCCCCTTGCCCAGCATCACTGCTGCCTGGGGTAATCTGAGAGGGAAAACTCAGCCTCTACTGCCCCCATTTTCTCTCAGGACAACCGCTCTGCTCCTTAAGAACTCAAACAAGTGTAGAGGGACCAAGGACAGGGCTCACTCAGTCCTTCTCCACTGAGCCAGTAATCATTGAGTGGCATCCTCAGTACCAAGGCCTGTGATTCAGAGAAGAAGAGAAAAATGGGTCACCACCCACAGGAGACCGAGCTGAGGTCCCCTAAGCCTCGCCCTTGTATGTTTTACCACCCATCCCACCCAACAAGGAAGCTGGAAATTTCACAAGACTCATCTTTTAATAAGTTTATTTTGCCATGGGCAGGTTGGATCTAGAGGTCAGGGCTGGCTTTCAAGGATTGACCAGAGTTGGAAAAAGCCATCCATGAGATCTGAGCTCCCAAATGTCCTGGTCTATGCCTGTGCCATAGCATCTGGAATCTCCATGTAAATTCGATCCTAAAACAATGCCCGTGACATAGAAAGCTTTCAGAAATGTTTCTTGATGTGCATGTTAGGAACCTTCAAATAGCTGATGAAAGAGTCTCAAGCTAAAAGAGGGATTCACATAAATGAAAACAAATCCATGGTAGAACTGAATCTCATTGGCCTGGCCTGGTTCGTATGCACATTGCTGTGCTAGTCACTTTCCTAGGAGGATAGAATATATTGATTAGCTAGAGCCAGGTCAGGTACTAACCCCTGGAGCCTTGGGGCAGGGGTCAGCCTCCTTTGAAATCTCGGAGGGACTGTGGGATAGAGATGGTTCCCCAAAAAAAGAAATTGAACTGTTGTTATCATTGGAAATGGCTGCCCATCGGGCAAAAGCAGCAGATGTCCACAAAATCAAGGAAATCATTTAGAACCTTCTCCAGGCATTTGCTTCCCATGAGTCCATGGAGGCGATCTGGGGTGGTCCGTGGGACGCTAGGCTCACAAGGAAGAGACCAGGGTTCTAGACTCACACATACCAAGTTGAGTCTGTTCATGACTTCGCTCATGCCTTTCCCTGCAGCATCCCTTTGCCTCTCCTCACCCAGCCTTTACCCTGCCAATACCATCTCATCCTTTACACCTTGGCCTAGACATCATATCCAAGGAGCCCCCGCCCATGCCCTCCCCATGAGCGCCATAACACCCAAAGCATACCATCCTCTTTGCGCTTAAAGTATTCCAATTACCTATCTGTAATTGTAGTCCAACAAAATAATCATGAGAGGAATCTCGTCTTACTCTGACACTGGCACACTCACTGGCCCCAAGTAGATACTTATTAAATATTTGTTGAACCAAACACTTGGGGATTCCATTTCCCCATATCTAAAATGAGAATGTTGGATGGTGTGAGCTGTATGATTCCTTCCAGCTCTGGGAGATCATGGATCAAACTAACTCTTGTCACTAGAGAGCAAAATCAGGAGAGAAAGGGTTGTAGGGGAGGTCAGTTTTTATTTGAGGGACAGAAATTCAGAATAAATCCTAACCAAGAGGAGATATGCCTGCCCCAATTGGGCAGCCCGTGAATTTTGTATACCTAAGAGGAAATAAGGTTAGTGTGTTTGTCAAAAAAAAAAAAAGGAAAGAAAGAAAGGCGATATGAAATAGAGTCATTTGATCTCCAGACTGTAAGCTCACCACATAGAACATGTGGGCACTCATAGACACAGCGTCTAGCATGGCTGGTCACCACGTAAGCACCCAACACTTTTACTGAATTGAATGCCAAAAATCAACTCTACCTGCTTCTCCACCCAGAGAATGGGCTGGTATTTACCCAGGAAGGAGAGAACCGTGGAAACATCAGTCTGTATCATACCAACAACCATAGACTATCCTGACTGATCTCACCATGCCAGCAATTCAGGCTGAACAAACCCTAGAAAAGTTTCTGCTAACCAAGAGGGAAGGAGGAATATGTAAAACATAAAAACTAAAGTCCCTTAAAATGCCAAAAGCTTAATAGCAATGAAACGGTCCCACCAGCCTGCTTGAATATCTCTGCAGGGAAGACTCATATAAGTGTTATCACCAACTTCCTCAGATTCCTTGCCGTTCTTTCAACATCTGGTAGAGATTGAATTAGAGGCAGATTGAATTTATGGTTAGTGGAAAACCCACTCTGAAAATAGAGCGAGAAAGTTAGTATTTCATCATTGTTAGGCAGAATCATGTTCCCAAGAGCTTTCCCGTTTTTCAAAAACTGTGTGTCGGTTACTTGAGAAGGGGGAATAGAAGCTACTTTTTTTATGAAAATCTCATATTCTAGGATGAAGTCTAATTAAAGCTTAAATTTAAGGATACATTTGCATCAAAATAAAACTAATTCTGTTTGATCTATAACTGATCTTCTAACACCCAAGAGAGTTTATTTTCAGGGGCATTAGCTCATCATTTGTGTTGATGGTTTGTTTTTTAAACCCCTAGGAGTTTATGCCAAAAGATGTGTTTTGTCTCATGACCAGAGTTTTGGTAATATAAACGTACTTTGCTTCATTTAATTTATTCATTTAGTTTCTGCTTGGGTGATAGTCATCTGTCTTTTCCCCTCTTCTAACTCAGACTTCCTGACAATTTTATGTAGAAAATTAAAGTAATATTCTTTCTGAACCTGAATTGATTTCGCCCAGGTCTTGTTTCAGAAATAATAGCAAAGAGAAATAATAGACTCAAGGACCTTGAATTTCACAGATTCCTTCTTTGCAGTCTGGCCTGAAGCCATAATATGAAGTCAGAGCTTTTTATTTTTTTCCTTTCTCTCTCCTCTTCAACTCTCACATTTAAACAGTAATCACTTGACTCATGTCACTGGTTTGTACGACTCTGCTGCTGCTGCCGAAAATAAATCGGTTCAAGGGTTGGTAATTAAATCATCTGCTTATAGTTTTTTCCCTTTAAAAATCGCTCAGAACCCAAAACCTTCCCTCCTGCCCCGAGTTCTGGGAGGCGGTGTCAAACAGATCTTAGACTCCTGGGCTCTTGAGGTTAAAGGAAACCCTCAAGGTCATGAAGTCCAGCAAAATGGGGTGAATGGAAAGGGCAGCCCAACCCTCACGGGAACAGTTTTATTTACCCAAAGATTTGCCCTTATTCCTTCTTTTACTTTCTCGGTGTATCTCTCTTCCTCTCTTTTTTATTTTTCCTCTATAGTGTAGAGTGACTGTTGCTTGGATAAATTGACCAGGATAAAAAAAAAAAAGCACGTTCAGGCGCCTGGGTGGCTCAGTTGGCTAAGCATCTGCCTTTGGCTCAGGTCATGATCCCGGAGTCCCAAGATCAAGTCCCTCATTGGGCTCCCCCCTCAGCAGGGAGTCTGCTTCTCCCTCTGACCCTGCCCCCTCTCATTCTCTCTCTCTCTCAAATAAATAAATAAAATATTTTTTTAAAAAATAAGCACATTTGAGGAAGGAAACCAATACCTACCTCCACCTCACCCTCCAAAGGAAAAAAAAAATTATGGTAAGAATTTGTTTGTTTCCATGGATGAGGTTAGCCACGTGATACCTAGGTCTCCACTCATTCTATGCAAAGGCAACCTTAAAATTAGTTGTATATTCCTCCGATGTTGTTGCATTCCTCATGTTGTGTCACTGCGTGATAGAGGGCCAAGGTGTCACTACTAGGGTGAGGATTTGGGAGAACCAGGTCTTACACATGACATTGCTTCTATCCAGCTGCTGGCTCATAAAGCCCCTTAAATTCTGTGGGTCTTAGTTTCCAAACATGTAAATGGGGCCTCAAAATTTCATCCGGTTCTGATATTCTGGAGTCTTTGATTTCTTCTGAAATCTTCTCTAAGTGCCAGGATTCTGTTCATAGGACTCTTGTGATCTCCAACTTTATTCGTAAAGCAAAAGCTGCAATAAAAGAATGTTTTCCACTTTGATCATAGACTTTTCCTCTACAACGCTCATAGGCAACATATGATAATATTTATTGGCTCACAGACATTCCCACTTTGTCAAGGGCAGTTCCTGCTGCCTGAGGCTCTCTGTGGGAGCCAGCCTGAGAGTGGGCTTTCTCTAGTCTCTCCCTGATTCAGCCCCTTCTAGCACTTAAGGGGTTTGGCTGCCAAAGGAAGAAAAGTATTTCCGGGTCCTGAGATAAAATATTGAACCAGGCTGTCTATCACAGTAGCTACTGTGCCCATGTGGCTCTTAAACACTTGAGATGTACAAAATAAGGATGTGTTTTAAGTATAAAAATGCATACCAGTTTTGAAGACTGAGTATGAAATATGAATGTAAAATATCTTATTAATGTTTTAATAGTGATTCCCTTCTAAAATGATAATATTTTGGATATGTTTGGTTAAGTAAAACATTATTATTAAAGTTAATTTCCCCTGTCCCTTTTTACTTCTTCAGTGGGCATACTGGAAAATTTTGAATTATGTTTGGGACTCACATTTAGACACAAGCAGCACAGAGGTTTCGGTTACTACTGATAGGTATTGGCTGCCAAAATCCTTCCAGCAGCTTATCTGGACACATTGAGTAAGAGTCCCATGAGCAGTGAGAAAAATCTACCGTGGGTGAGGAGCCAGAAATAAGGTGGGAGGCCCATTCTGGGCCAGATTCAGATGGGCACATTTCTTTGGACAGAGAGGAGAGGCCAAATACCCCCAAAAGGAGGAAAAAAAAAAATGTTTCTCAAAGCCAAGTTACATAATTTCTGATGTTTTTAAATTTCTTTGCAAAAACTTCGACAAATTCACACCAATTTCAGCACCAAGAAAGCTGCCAGTTTGGCAGCCCCATCCTGAATTTTTTCTCTGATCTGAGGTACAAAGTTGGGGCCTCTGTAAGTTTTCCTTCCTGCTATAGTACTTGTGACCTGCTTGGAGAGGTTACAGTCAGGAACATAAAACTGCAGCTGTGAGATTGCATTATAATGGAGGAGAAAGTCTGTCCAAGTGCAAGCAAAATAGAACCCAAACAGCCTGATACTAATGTGAAGAGGAAAAAAAAAAATCCATTTACTTTCACAAACTTCCTCTTCTTGGAGAGGTCTTTTAGACAACAGATTGCAAAACTCTTTAATCAGATATGTGCTGTAGGGCCCTCTGGCCTTGCTAACTATCAGGAGCTCTATCTTACTCGTGGTGCATTCCTCTCTGTCTACCCTCCCTACTAATCTCCCCTCATCCACGTTGTGTGCAGCCACTTAACCCGCTGTTTCTCAAGCACACCCTGCTGTTTTCTCTGTCCTCAACACCCCCTCCCTCCACCTGGGAAAAAAAAAAAAATCTACCTATCTTTCAAAACTCCATTACAACCTGGTTTTCTTTCCGAGGCCTGGCCCAAACTTCAGGGCCCTGACCCATCCTCAGGGCGCATCCCTAAGAGGCCTGAGTGTGTTTGTCGCCCTCTCCAGTGTGCAGGATGCTTCAAGCTGTTGACCAAATACTATTCGTGTCTCTGTCAGCTGTGCCTGCATCATTTCTGGCTCATTGTAGGCAGGTAAGAAGCGCTTATGGAAAGAACAAGCGAATGAATGAATGAACAAATGAGTCTTCTGTTCTCTTGTTTCAGTATGAAAGACTGGAATTATTTTAACAACCAAATTACAATATTATGTTATTCTCCAATGCTGAAGTAGAGTGTCTTCCCTTTTGAACTTTGAAGCCTCTGCATGAGACTTGTTTGACTCCAAAAGACATACAGAGATTATCTGTCTGTCCTTGTTTCATTTATGCTGAATTCTGTTTTATTAGCAAGTGTTCAGGAGGCACGATAAAGACAATTCAGGGGCCTCTGATGATAGAGAAGCTGTCTGATGCATTATCAATCAGTCCATAGGACATGCCCTTTCACTTCTTGGCTTAGAATTAGGATAAGTGCAGATTCATCCATCTACATACTGTCACGCAGGCCCTTTGTGATCAATAAAATGTATTTTGCAAAAGATTTGGTGAGATGAGAGATCTATTTCCATGACCATAGAGAAACAGTAAAATCAGCTAGCCCAAATTGAAATGGAGGCCATTGCATCCATATAAAAGCCCAAAACAAAAACATCCATCCCCTTATTTATTTAATTTTAAGCAAATCATGATAGGTCAGTAAAGAAAATCCAGCAACTTTATTCTTCTCTTTGCATACATTTTGTGGCAAATGGTGATCCTCACATGGGTGAAGATCTAGTCTATCTTGTTTACCAAACAAGGACTGCTCCCATAAGGAAGTACTCCACAAATATTCTTGCTCACCTGGATGAAAGAATGGCAGTTAGTTGCTTGTGAGGCAGAAAGGGCATGTTATCGAATTACTCTCATAACCACTTGATGCTGAGAACAGCGTGGTTTTGGTAAACATGTTCTCTCTTCTGTAAAAAGAAGGTTTATGCAATGATATTGTCAGACTACAGCTTTCCCCCCACCTCATTCTTAAATGTGAAATTAAGAGAGATATGCTCTATGTCAAGAGGCAGCCAAATGAATGATGGAAACTGTATTCATTCCAGAAGTGATAATAAAACATGGAAAAACACATTTCTGCAAAGTGACCCTGGAGAGTCTTCAAAGAGTCCATTAGGTGAAAAAGGAGATGGTCCCAGTTGGGAGACAGCAACCCGTGGCTGCTTATATGTGACTGGTTTCCCCTCTCTTTCCACGGAGTCAACACAGTCTGGGAAAACGTGCTAAGTTTCTGAGTTTCTGAGTTATTTGAACTTTTCAAAAGCATGTCGAAAGCTGCACTTGGGGGTAGGGTGGTATGTTTCACAGAATGGAAAGTTATCATCTTAAAGGGACTTGGTGCCAGAGTTATGAGTTAAAAATTGTGGGTTTGCAAAGTAGTTTCCAAAGTAGTTTTTGTCAAAATTAACTAAACCCTTACTGGTATTACCCTACAGGTAGCCTACTATGGAAGAAAAAAAAATAGGAGAAACACATTTTACTTAAGTATGAGTCCCCAAACTAAAGACTGTTTAAGTTCCCTAAAGTAGCATTGAAAGTCTGAAAAAAACTTTATTTTTTTAAGGTGTACACTGTGATGTCCTGATATACATATGCATTGTGAAATGATTACCAGTATCAAACTAATTAACATATCCATCACCTCACATAGTTACCATTTGTGTGTGCGCGCGTGCGCACGTGCTTGCATGCATGTGTATGGCTAGAACACTTTGGATCCACTCCCTTGGCAGATTTCAAGATTACAATATTAACTATATTAACTCTATCACCATGCTGTACAGTACGTCTCCAGAACCTACCCAATTTATAACTGCAAGTTTATATCCCCTGACCAACATCTCCCCATTTCTCCTACTCCCCAGTCCCTGCTAACCACCAATCCACTCCATTTCTGAGTTTGACATCTGTAGATTCCATATACATGTGAGATCATGAGTATTTGTCTCCTTGTGTCTGGCTTGCTTTACTTAACATAATGTCCTCCAGGTTTATCCATGTTGTTGCAAATGGCATGATTGACCGTATTTGACTGAATAATACTCCATTGTGTATGTGTGTGTGTATATATTTTATGTATATTTATATATTTAAATATAAATATATAAATATATTTATATTTTATATATATTTTTATATATAATATATATACACACAGAATATTCCATGATATATATAATATTCCTTTCTTATATTATGAAATATAAAATATATGTATAAAATAATACATAAAGATATATAATATGTAAATTATATATGTGTATATGTATCTCTCATATTTCCTTTCTCCATTCATCCATCAACAGACACAGATTATTTCCATATCTTAGCTACTGTGAATAATGCTGGGGGTTCAGTTATCTCTTCAAGGTTGTGATTTTACTTCTCTTGGATATATACCTAGATGTGAGAATGCTGGATCATATGGTGGTTTTATGTTATTTTATTTTGAAAACTCCACGGTCTTTTCTTTCATAGCCACTCCAATTTCATTCCCATCACGGTGCACAAGCATTCCTCTTTCCTATATCCTCTCTAATACTCGGTTTCAAATCTTTTGACTTTTTGATAACAGCCACTCTAATACGTGTGAGGTGATAGCTCATTGTGGTTTTGATTTGCATTGCCCTTACTGTTGACCATTTGTATATCTTCTTTGGAAAATGCCAATTCAAGTCCTCTGCCTATTTTATATTTAGGTTATTTTTTTTTCTTTTTGCTATTGAGTTGTATGAGTTCCTTAGGTATTTCAGATATTAACCTCTTATCAGATGTATGATTTGCAAATATTTTCTCCCTTTCCATAGATTGCCTTTTCATTGTTGATTTTGCTATGCAGAAACTTTTTAGTTTGATTGTAACCCCACTTCTTTTTTGTATTTCTGTGGCTTATTTGGTTTTGCTGCTTTTGTTGCCTTTGCTTTTGGTGTCAAATTCAAAAAATTGCCAAGACCAATGTCAAGGGGACTTCCCCTTTGTTTTCCCTAGGGCAGTGTCCTAAAATGCTCAAGTTGGCGTGCCTTCTCCCAGTCCCACAGTGTTGAGCTGGCTTTCCACATGTGCTCATGAGCTGTGTGTAGAAGCTCCCACTCACCAGACAGTGGGGGAGGGTGCAGGGAGCCAGCCATTGTGCAGAGGAGGCCCCAGAGAATTAGCGTTGTGTGTATGGGCCAACCGTGTGTACGGGCCACTTAGGGGGCCTGCAAGCAGGGCATCCCCAGTGCTGGCCTCCTGATGGAGTGTGTGAAGCAGTTAATAAGATCCACATCCCCTTGTTGAGTTCTGAATCCTGGTTGCTGTGAATCCCCACCTCTCTTCCCTGCTCCCAGCTCCTCAGACTCAGCCATACTGATCCCTTCAGTGTTCTGGATGAGCGAGAAGGAAGTGGGCCTCATGGGCTGCATCTTGGGAAGCTGGGTACTTACTCCCTATGCTCTTGCTTCCCCCTGTGAAAGAAATCAGGACACGGAGATCTTTTCTGGCATCTGGCATTGAGCTCTGCCCCTTCAGGAGAGGGGTTATGTGGGTAAAGTGAAACTATTGTTCTGACCCTCTTCGATGTGTCCATCCGTGGGTTTTTTGCTGCAGCGATGTGCTGGAACTTTTCCACTGGAATCCTGGATGCCCACTTTCATCCTTGGGGTTGTCAAATCTATGTTCAATGGGGAGAGAGAGAGCTGGAAGTTCCTGAATAGGAATCATCATCCATCTTGATGATGTTACTCTTCAGTAAAAGTTTGAGAAAACTTTAGACATTTTGTGTGTAGGATCCTTCTCTAACCTCCCAGAATATAAATATGTTTCTATCATCAGGTTATCATCAGTTACACACATGTATGTGTATAACTCTAGCACCCATGAGGCATTGGAGATAGGGTAATAGTCAAATCATGGTCTGTCGTGCTATATGGTCAAGCTAAATCTTCCTTTTGTTAGTCTGACCTTAGGCAGGTTGTCTGACCTCTCTAGAGTTGGGAATAATAACCTACCTACCTCAGAGGGTTGATATGAGGGTTGGATAAAATAATGCATATGAAGTGACTGGCATATTGAAAGCACTCAAAATCAGTGACTATCTTTATTGTCACCATCATCATCATCATCACAAAAATTAGTATGAGGTGTGGTCATTTGGGGCAGCACTAAAATGTTGACCTTTCCTGAGTACGAAAAAAAGCATCCTATTAAGGAAAATAATAAAATATTATAGTATATATGTCTATAATAAAAAAAAGTTAAGACATCAGCAACATTAATTTTTGTAAAAACAATTAACCAGAGACTGTGCATTCAAATTATTTACAAGTTTGCTGTTCTCTAATCCTTAACTTGGGAAAATCTCATTGTATCAATATTTCTGTCCATAGGTTTTCAGCTTCATCTCTGTCACTAAATATACAGTAGTTGAAAGCTATAAACTACAGTTCTTTTTAATATATTCTGAAATTCAGATTTTACCCTATTCAATCAATACAATTAGTTTAAACAAATTAGTTTTGTGACTGTAGAAGGAGGGAAGGAGGAAAAGGAAGGGAGAGGAGGGGAGGGAGGGGGCAGGGGGGAGAGGGAGGGGGTAGGGGAGGGGAGAGGAGGAGCAGGGAGTGGAGGGGGGAAAGGAGAAAAGCAAAAAAAGGCCTTCATAAATTTACGTGAAAAGAAGATATTTGCTAGAAAACAGGAAAACTAGAAAACAAACTTTGCTTGTGGAAAATGAGCCAGGCTTCATTAGTAAGCAACTTTGGAAAAGCTGGAATGACAGACAAGTTACACCCTGGTAACTCAGTTCCCTGTTCTCAGTAGGGTATTTCTCAGAACCACAGCACAAGATCAGGGAGCTTCAAATAAATCATGAGCAGTAAGACGAAATGGGCTGCCCAGTTACCAAACTATAAACTGTCACTTTTATACTTGGTTTGGCCCAGTTTAACCTTGTAAAGAGAATTTTAATGTTACAATACTGAAAAGTCTCCAAGAGGCTCCTCTGAAGCAGTATCTCTCTCCTCACTTACGTTTATATATTTTAGTTCCTCCGTATGTCCGCTGTGAGAGAAGATACAGATTCTAGTATAATTTTTTTTAACAGTTCCAATATTACAGATTGGATTGGAGAGGCTGTATTTCACAGAAGTGCCAAGATGATTAGATTGCAGACTGCCTGCTTTGGTTTTACTGACTTTCTTTTTTCAGAGGGAGGATGTTAAATACAGATCTCCAATCCCCGTTCCAGACTTTCTGAGATCACATTTCTGAAGTGGAGGTTGAAGGAGGGATTCCATATACTAACAGGGTCCCAGGTGATTATAATGTGCAGTCAAGTTTAGGAACAACTGCTCTAAGTCTAAGACCAAGAAAACCTTGCCTAGATCACCTTCAGGGACTCTGTGACTCTGTCTTCGGCACATGATGCCATAAATCTTAACCAAAAGGAAGAACTCTAAATGGGAAGCAGGGAGGCCAGAGGTAAGGAGAGTTCAGACATCCTAAAAGGCATCCTCTTGATATCTCTGCTCATTCTTTCTGTTCTGGCTCAAACATTATCTGTGGGATCCAGTCCTGCATCGGGCTCCTTGCTCAGCGGGGAGCCTGCTTCTCCCTCTCCCTCTGCCACTCCCCCTGCTTGTGCTCTCTCTCTCTCTCTCTCTCTCTCTCTCTTTCTCTGACAAACAAATAAATAAAATCTTAAAAAAGAAAGAAAAAAAGAAGAAGAAAGAAAGAAGGAAAGAAAGAGTACCTAAGAAACTCAGGATAACTGTAAGAAAAACATTAGAAAATCCCAATTGAGCAACATTCTACAAAATACCCCACCAGTACTCATCAAAACTGTAAAGGTCATAAAAAACAAGGGAAGTCTGAAAAACTGTCACAGCCAAGAGAAGCCTAACAAGATGTGACAACTAAATGTGATGTGCCTTTCTGGATGGGTTCCTGGAACAGAAAAAGGACAAAAGTGGGTAAAAACTAAGGAGTTCTGGAGAAAGTATGGACTTCAGCGAATACTGATGTATCAATCCTGGTTCATAAAGGTGTGAAATGCCCCCATACTAATGCAGAATATAAGTAATGGGGGGAAACTGCATGTGGCATATTGGGAACTCACTGTACTATCTTTGAACATTTCAGTATATCTAAAGCTATTCTAAAATCTAAAGTGTATTTTAAAAATGAGGGATGCTCTCACCTACTTACCTGCCTGGTATCGTTGTTAGGAATAGCAAGTGACATGAAGAATGTGAGTATACTTTCTAAACTCTGATGCACACCACGAATATAAATATTTAAGCATTATTTTATTTAAATAATTTTTTTATTTTTAAAATTCTTTTTCATTGAAATTATTCTTGGCAAGAGGTTGATGATGCAGGCTGTGACCAGACTAGAAGAGCCCCAGAAGCTGCGTGGAAGAGGTTGGATTTAATTCTAAAGATGCTGAACTGTGAAAGGTTTCTTAGCCGAAGAGGAGCATGATTAGATCTGAATGTCAGGACTGGCGATGGAAGGAGGCAGGACTCGTCTGGGCAGAGATGCTCAAGAGGGCGCAGAGCCGGTACCATGAGGAATCAAGTGACAAGCTCTGACCCCTATGTTAGGGATCATTTCCCCCTCTGGTACCCCAAACCAATAATCCTCCAAAACAAACTTTCCAAGGACAGTGTTGATGTGATACCATTTTCATATCTTCAAAAAAAGGGATTCATTATTGAGCAAGCATGTGTGAATTTTTATATCTCGATGAAACTCTTACAAATGCATAAATCACAAAGAACTCTTTCGTCATCCCAGTGTCTGACCTGGGTTTGAGATGATTTTATCACAATCATGGCAGCCTAGCCCATGTGAGTGCTTAATTACTCAGCCTTGGTTTCCTTCTCTACAATATGGAGAGAGAACCATTGTCATAGCCTGTAGTCCATTGCCCAGCACATAGCAGGCACGTGGCAAATGGTAGCTATTATTAATGGTGGTAACAGAGGAAGTAACTGGCCTCCCTGACATGCCCAGGAGAATTATTAAATGTAGTGAAATAAATAAATTCCTGCGGCTCTTCATCCTGGAGCAGTTCGTATATTTGCCTTGGTGAGAAGCAACTGGATCGTTGCTAATGAGAGTTGACAATTGGGAACATCTGCCCTCAGTGACTTTCCTCTGGAGGCTCATATATAAAACCACTGGTTTATTCTCTGTCTGTCTCATCTTAATATAGAGTAAGCACTCAACAAATATTAGCTATTCTTTTTTTTTTAAAAGATTTTATTTATTTATTTGAGAGAGAGAATGAGAGACAGAGAGCATGAGAGGGAGGAGGGTGAGAGGGAGAAGCAGACTCCCTGCTGAGCAGGGAGCCCGACGCGGGACTCGATCCCGGGACTCCAGGATCATGACCTGAGCCGAAGGCAGTCGCTTAACCAACTGAGCCACCCAGGCGCCCAAATATTAGCTATTCTTAACAGTGTCATTATGCCATGCATTATTCTTCCAGTTGCAGTCCCATTCAGTTTCAGGTACACGGGAGGGCAATTGCTCATCTGCTGGAAATGCCCTCCTCAGGCTCCTTAAAGTGAATTTTTGTGCACTCCAGAGAGCCTACTTTTTACATCAGACTATCTCAAACATACCCTCCAGATTCCATAAAAATTCATCCCGCTGTTTCCTGTGATGTGATAACGGGCAAACTGACAGAAAGTTAATTTTATGAGTGTGAATTGTGAAGGCTTTCTGTGCCCCGCTGTTACCTGTTGCTAAGCCGTCAGCAGGTTGAGGACAGGGTCCCGTCCCACCCACCCACATGCAGGGCTTGGCCTCTAGCCTGTCCTCACTAAAAGGTGGTGATACGGCCAGGAGCAACCTCTAGCAAGTACCACCTCTCTTCCTAGGAGTGCCTGGGCAGAGAGGCAGAGCACCACCAAAGCAAACTTCCTGACAACACAGTCTTACCTGGGGGATTAACTCTCCTGGTGAAACTTGAATGCATTAGCTGCATCTAATAGTCCATTTATTTTGTTTTAAATAAGTCTATTTTCTTCCCTACGCCATCATTCCAGGAATCTATCTGCATATTTTTAAGGCAAGAACTATCTAATAATGAGTAATTTCACTGGTCTATACTTAGCAGCAAGGAAGGTTTTTTTTTAGGTCATGCAGGGAACTTCTCAGAAACTGTGCAAGTTGGGAAGAGCCAACAGAGGGTAGAGGTCATAAATTCTTTTTCCCTTTCAGAACAGCAGGATTCACTACCAGGAGACAAGTCTCAGAGAGTAGACAGTAGGGACCCAGTTTCCTCATTAACAAAATGGGCATTGTAGTACTAACCCTTCAGGGCCTTGGTGAGGAATAAATGAGATACATTTCTTGGCCATTCTTGGTCCATCTCCACCCATCCACCTCTTAGCCACCACCCTAAAGCCCTCTCTGCTGCAAGACAGCCTCTGACTGGTTCTCTCCTATTAGGCTTCTCCCTCTGATCTCCCACTTTGTCCTTGCCTTTCCCAAAGCCCAACTCCGAGGTGTCTCTCTCCACCCTGAAATCTCGCTAGACTTCCCTCAGCCTTGGGCTAGTATTCTAGCCTCCCTGACTCCACTACATTCCATAGTTCTGGAGCTGGTTCCCACTGGTTGCCTGTGCAGTGATTCTAAGTTTCCCAGTCATGCTATGTGCCGTCCAACAGGTAACTGATACATAGATTGAATGAGTTGGTTTATGGAAAGTTAGGTGAGGACCTGGGCCATGGTAAATCGTATTGTATCAATAGGTATCATTGTTATTTTTTTGAAATATTTTAACCATACAGGAAAGTTTAGTGTATAAAGTAACAAATACCCATGCCCCTGCCCCTCAACGTTATCAAACATAATATGATGCCATACTTTTTTTTGCGTCTTTTTTAAGAAGCAAAACATGATGAATATGACAGAGTTGAAGGCCCCTCTGTACTCCTCCCACCTTCCATTCCCATCCTCCCTTCACAGCCATGGCTACAGTCCCAAATTGGGGTGAATTTTATATTTTTATCTTGTGTTCTAATATTTTATTTACATGTATAATACTGGAGGTAGCCTTTTTCAAGTTACACTTTTGGTCAACCTTATGTTTTTGAGATTTACCCATATTGAAATACGTGACTTTAGTTAATTCATTTTGTTACTGTATTTCATTATATGAATATTATTTAATTTATTCATTCCACTTTTGAAGGACAGACATATCACTTCTAATGTTAGAGATAGAAGAAATCTCAGAAATCACTGTGCAGATGAGAAAATGCAGCTAAAGAAGGGAAGCGATTTGGCTAAAGTCATACAGAAAATCATGGAGACAGGACTTTAAAAGACATTCTAGTAATCTGCAGTGGACAGGCCAACACACTTTCTCATTTGTTTTCTCCAAATTCCTTTCAGTATCTCATCCCTCATTCCGCCAGACCCTGTTGGGAATATCAATTATTCCCTGACCAACTACCAACAGAGCCCATGACTCAGTCTTTGTCAATCACAGTGCCACATTCCTTGGCATACGATGATTGGTTTAGGGCAGATCATGTGACTTAAGCTGAGCCAATAAGAATCTTTGCTGAGCTGAAAAAAAATACAGGCCTGGGATTCCCAGAAATTAGCTGTCCTGCTGTGTGGGGAGAGTCTCTCTCCAACAGCTAAAGCAGCATGTAGAAGGAAATTTATAAAATTACATGCTTATATTAGAAAAGAAAAGAGGGCAGGCATGTCCTTACAGATCGCAAAGCCAGCGCATGAAAGAGAAACAGAGGCAAAGAGCAGAGAGAGACACATATAGAGAGGCTTAACATTTTTTGAGCCCCTGGATGTGGCATTACTAAACAACTCAATTTTGAAAGCTGATAAACACCTGTTCTTGTTTTGTTTTGTTTTTTAGCTTAGCCATTTCAACTTGGTCTTCTATAACTTAAAACAAAGAGCCCTGACTCCATGTTTACTGTTCTTTCTATTCTGTCACAACTGTACCCCCTAGATATTCAGTAAGCCATTAACTGAGAACGATGACCTCAGTGAATCCATAAAAATACCACCAATCTTGGACTTAGGAAACACAGCAAGACTAACTCTAGTCAAAGTTACAATGCAACACTTCCCTTCTCTTAGATATTTTATTCCGACCTGCCATCCACACACTCAGTGTATATTTATCGTGTTCCTACTAGGTGCCAGATGGAAGATGTATGATGAGAATAGCACAAAGGGCATAAAGATAATGGAACAGTTTTCCAAGTATTTTATATAAGGGGATACATATAGACTGCCTACTGTAATCCCTAGAAAAAAGACGGAAAAGTCAATAAAGGAATTAAGCGGAAATTTTTTTTAAAATATATGATTAGCGTAACAGGAAATAGGAAAGAACAAAGAGAGGAAGGAAGGGACACAGACAAATAGAAAACAAATAGCAAGATAGTAGACTTAAAACCAATCTTATCAACAATTACATTAGAAACAAATCGACTAAGCCTGCAGCTAAGAGGCAGAGATTTTCACATTGGATACAAAAGCATGACCGAACCATTTGTTGTCTCTAAGACACATGCTTTAAATAAGAAGTTAGGTTTAAAACAAAAGGATGGGAAAAAGAGACCCTGCAAACTACGAGCCTAAGAAAGCTAATGTGGCTATAAAGTATGAAGGATGAATTAATAAGGAATAATATCAGAGATAAAGACAAACGTTTCATAATGACAGAAGGGCCATTTCATCCGGAAGACATAGCAGTTATAAATGTACATTAACTTAGAAACAGAAATTCCAGATATACAAAGCAAAAGCTGACAAAACTAAAGAGGGAATTAGATTTACAATTATAGTTGATCTTAACCTCCTCCTTCCAGTAATTGATAGGACAAGTAAACAAGTAGACAGTAGCAAGTGATGTGCATAGAATATCCAAACACTACCAATCACCTAGACCTACATGATATTTATAAACCATGTGAAATCACGGCAGAATATACATTATTTTCAAGTGCACAGGGAACATTCATCAGGATACACCATATCTGGAGCTCTAAGAAATAAGTCTCAATCAATTTTAAAAGACTGAAATGGAAGTATATTCTCTAACAACAATTAAATTAAGTTAGAACTTAATAGCAACAAGATTCCTAGAAAATCCCCAAATATTTTAGAGCTAAACAATACATTTTTAAATAATGTGTGCATCAAGAAATTACAAGGAAAATTAGAAAATATTTCAAAGTGTTGTCAAAGAAAACACAGCTTGTCAAAATGTCGTGTGATATAGCTAAAGCAGCATGTAGAAGGAAATTTATAAAATTACATGCTTATATTAGAAAAGAAAAGAGGGCAAAAATCAGTAATCTCTGTTTCTATTTTAAGAAACTAGAAGAAAGCCAAATTACAAAATGAATAGAAAGAAATAAGTATAAGAGCAAAATTCAATGACACAAAATGAAAAGCAATCAATAGAAAAATGTAACAAATCAAAAAGCTTGTTCTTTGAAAATGTTAATAAGATTGATAAACCTCTAGCAAGACTGATTAAGGAAGAAAGAATGAGAGCACAAACTATGATGATCAGGAATGAAAGAGGGCAGGCATGTCCTTACAGATCGCAAAGACATTAAAAAGGCAATAAGGAAACATTATGAACAACTTTAGGCCACTAAAACTTGACAACTTAGATTAATTGGACAAATTCCTTGGAAGTCATTTGTCTTTCTTTGAAAGTCATTCAAAACATTACTAATAAGAACAAGTAGATTTTTTGAGGAAAATGAGATGATGATTATAAAAATATATATATAGGAATGCAAAGAACCAGAACAGCTAAAACAAGTTGGAACTAGAAGAGCAAATTGGAAAGACTCACATTACCTGATTGCAAGACTTACTATGAAGCTACAGGAATCAAGACAGAGTGACCCTGGCAGGTGGGTAGACAAAGAGATCCTTGACTCAGAACGCAGAGTCCAGGCCCAGACCTATAGACATTTTTCAATTGATTTATAATAACAAACCCAAGGCAATGTATTGGGGCAAATAAAATCTTTTCGATGACTTGTCCTGGAAAGCTGGATAAGCATATAGGAAAAAAGAAAGAACCTTACTATTTACCTCACACCATATGCAGAAATTAATTTTAAATGGATCCTAGGACTAAACACAAAAGCTTAAACTATAGATGTAAACACAAAAACTTGTAGGGAAAAAAAAGGATAATGTATTCATGAGCTTGGGATAAACAAAGATTTCTTATAGGACACAAAAAAGCACTAATCATAAATGATAAAATAAACTTTGTGAAAATTTAAAACTTCTGACATTTCTGATCATTGAAAGATAGGGATAAAATATTTGTAATGCATATATATAAAAAAAGATTTGTATCCAAATATACAAAGAACTTTTGCAAATCAATAACAACAAAGAACCAACAAAAATGGGCAAAATACTTGAATGGATACTTTACAGAGAAGTTGTCTCAGTGGCTAATAGCACATGAAAAAGTGCTCAGTACCTTTCATTGAAACCATGAGATACCATTTTATATCCCCTAGAGTAGCTAACATCAAAAAGATAATACTAGATTTTGGTGAGCACATGGAACCGCTGAAATTCTCACACAGTTCTGACGGGATTGCCAATGAAATAGCCACATTTTAAATCTGGCAATTTCTTATGGTTAAAAATACACTCCTATATGGGCGCCTAGGTGGCTCAGTTGGTTAAGCGACTGCCTTTGGCTCGGGTCATGATCCCGGAGTCCTGGGATCAAGTCCCACATCGGGCTCCCGGCTCAGTGGGGAGCCTGCTTCTCCCTCTGACTTTCTCCCCTCTCATGCTGTTTCTCTCTCTCTCTCTCTCTCTCAAATAAATAAATAAAATCTTTAAAAAAAAAGACACTCCTATAACCGAGCAATTCTATTCCTGGGTGCTTACTCAAGAGACATAAAACATACATCCACAAAAAGACCTGTACAAGAATATTCCTACCAGCTATATTCCTAATATCCAAATGTGGCCACAACTCAAATCTCCATCAGCAGAAGCAGATAAGCAAGTTGTGGAGTGTCATATAGCAGAATATATGGAATACTTAGCAATAAAAATGAACACAGTCCCGATATGTTCAACAACATAGACAAAACTAGTCTCCTGTGGTAGAAACCAGAGGAGTGGTTTTCTACAGCAGTTCGAAGATTGACTGGAAGGAGGCATGGCAGAACTTTCTAGGGTGATGGAAAGTGTTCTGTGTCTTGACTGGAGTATGGGTTACAAAAGTATGCGCATATGTCAGAACTCACCAAAATGAACACAGATTTGGGATCTTTGCATTTCGCTGTATGTAAATTTTACCTCCGTAAAAACAATATGCTCTTTTTTAAAAAGTGGGTGTGCAGTTGAAGGAAAATGTGGATATGAATCCCAGCTCTACTACATACAAGCTAAGCGACCCCACCTCTGTAACTCACATTTCCTATCAAGTGACGGAGATGGTAAGAACCCAGATCTCATGGTGGTTGTGGGGAAAATTAAGAGTGTGGCCCCCTGGAGAGGACTTAGCCCGGTGCCTGGCTTGACCTGTGCTTTCCCAAACCAGCTGGGTCTTAAAGACTTCGTTCCTTTCCCTTCCCTGAATTCAGCCTCTGAAACCAGCACTCCTGGCTTTGTTGTTAGTCCTTCTCTGGCTCAGCACTTGGTTTCTTCACCTCACATTTGGATAGTCATTATCTTTCTTTTTTTTTTAATTTTTTTATTGTTATGTTAATCACCATATATTACATCATTAGTTTTTGATGTAGTGTTCCATGATTCATTGTTTGTGCATAACACCCAGTGCTCCACGCAGAATGTGCCCTCTTTAATACCCATCACCAGGCTAACCCATCCCCCCACCCCCTCCCCTCTAGAACCCTCAGTTTGTTTTTCAGAGTCCATCGTCTCTCATGGTTCGTCTCCCCCTCTGACTTCCTCCCCTTCATTCTTCCCCTCCTGCTATCTTCTTCTTTTTCTTTTTTCTTAACATATATTGCATCATTTGTTTCAGAGGTACAGGTCTGTGATTCAACAGTCTTGCACAATTCACAGCGCTCACCATAGCACATACCCTACCCAATGTCTATCACCTAGGCACCCCATCCCTCCCACCCCCCACCACTCCAGCAACACTCAGTTTGTTTCCTGAGATTAAGAATTCCTCATATCAGTGAGGTCATATGATACATGTCTTTCTCTGATGGACTTATTTCACTCAGCATAACACCCTCCAGTTCCATCCACATCGTTGCAAATGGCAAGATCTCACTCCTTTTCCATTGTGTATATATACCACATCTTCTTGATCCATTCAGCTGTCGATGGACATCTTGACTCTTTCCACAGTTTGGCTATTGTGGACATTGCTGCTATAAACATTGGGGTGCACGTACCCCTTTGGATCCCTACATTTGTATCTTTGTGGTAAATACCCAGTAGTGCAATTGCTGGATCGTATGGTAGCTCTATTTTCAACTGTTTGAGGAACCTCCATACTGTTTTCCAGAGTGGTTGCACCAGCTTGCATTCCCACCAACAGTGTAGGAGGGTTCCCCTTTCTCCGCATCCCCGCCAACATCTGTCGTTTCCTGACTTGTTAATTTTAGCCATTCTGGGATAGTCATTATCTTTCTCATCCTCTCCGCTGTGTCCTGGGTTTCAATATGATCTCCACCGTAATCTGCAAGTTCTTTGAGATGAGAGAGCTATCTTCGCTATCTCTAGCCCTGGCAGAGCGTGAGGTGTTTCTCTGTGTTATAATTTCATTTGTGAATAGGTAGTACCAATGTTTAACAAGAAATATTCAGGGGTAAGTGTTACATGGCTCAAAAATTAAAAGTAGTAAAAGATCCAGAGACGAGCCCCCTCCAATTTCTCTTCTACCTAGTTCCCACCACCCCCCACCACCACCAAGATTATTGGGGGAAAAAAACCTCCTGTTACTTCCATAGTTCTCTAAGAAAATAGATATATATTCTTATTTCTCCCTCTGTGTTACATAAAAGGTAGCTACCATAACACTTGTGCGTTTTGTGTTTTTTTTTTTTTTTCACCCAACAACACATCTTGGACCTCTTTGCAGATCACTACTTAGAGGAATCAATCATAAATGTCCCACTGATTGATGTGTTCTAGGTGACTTCTAATCTTTTGCTGTTACAAACACTGCTGTAATGAGAACTTTTTACAATAGACCCTTCACATATGTACCAGTACCGCTATAGGATAAATTGTTAAAAGTGGAATTTCTGGGATAAAGGATGTGCGCATTGCTAATTGATACTGTTAAATCAGCCTCCCTAGGAGTTTACCAATTTACACACCCATGAGGAAGAAATGACAGTGTTTGCTTCCCAACACCCTTGCCAATGAATCAGCTATCAAATACTTGGGAGTTTTGCTAATGTCCTGAGTAGAAAATGGTGTCTCAGTGTGCTTTCTCTCATAGTGAAACAGAATCTTATTACATGTTCGGATGCCATTTGTTTTGCTTTCTTGGTGAATTATCTGTACCTATCCCTTGCCCATTCTTCTACACAGTTGCTGGTCTTTTTCTTATCAGTTTCAAGTCGTTCCTTATATACCAGAGGGATAAATATTTTCTAATGTGAATTGCAGTTATGTTTTATCAGTGTGTCATTTGTATTGGTCTCTGCTTTATGGGCTTCCTGCCATGCAAAATGGTTTTAATGTTTATATACTTTATTAATCTTTTATTTTGTGGCTTCTAGATGTTGAGTCATAGTTTAAAGGGCCTTCATATGTTCTTTGTTTTTAAGTTGGCTGTTTCATTGTACCCAGATCAAATTCCAGAAAGATCAACGATTACAATACAAACATGGAAACCTCAAGAACGTTGAAAGAAAAGACCACGCTTCTTGACTTGAATTGAGTCTCCTTTAATTGGCACACTGTGCATGTTTGGGGACACACTTAAGTCCACACTGGACACAGAGAAGGAATTTTGCTCTCCTCTCCCGAGGTTATGATGTTCTCATTACCCCATTGGCTGAAACGCTCACCAGTCAGCCTTAGCTGACTGCCGCTGTGACCAGGAGCTTGGGCTGCTCATTCTGGCTGTGGTCCAGAGACTTTTTCCGTTTAAGTTGCTGCTTTTGTTTCTCTTGTTGTTGTTGCTTTGGTTTGTTTTATTTTGTTTCATTTTCTCATGAGTAGGAAAAACGAGCTGTTGTCAGCCGCAATGACTCAGAGGCCCCCATTACTGCCTTTTTCCGCCTATCACACAGGGACAAGACGACGAATTAAATCGTTCCATCATTCACTCATTCAACAAATCAATGTAGTCAGCATCTGTTGAACGTAAGACAGTCTGCTCAGTACTAAGCACACGGGGGGAAAAAGCAGACAAAATCACCCCCCTCCCGAAGCTTATATTCCAGCAGGAAAGATCGCTCACAAACATGTGATAAGTGCTAAGTGCCAGGAAAAAGTAGAAGGTGTTGTGGGAATTTATAAGCGGGACCCCTGCCCTGGTCTGATGGATTGGGGATGAATTCCCTGGGGAAGTCTCTTTTGAACTGAACTATGAAGGGCAAAGACCAGAGAGAGACTTCCAGACAGAGGAACAAATAAGAAGAGTCTGGGTGCTGAGGCCAGAAACAGCATGGCACAGCAGAGTCACCTGCCAGAGCACATGGTGGGTGACTGTGCTGGCCGAGGCCGATGGCATGCAGGTTACAAAGGGGCTGTGGTTGTCACTCAAGACACAAGGCAAAATCCTTCTCCTTCAATGTCCAGGTATGGTGCTATCTGTAAAACTTTGCTTGATCAGTAAGGTGCAGGTGTATGTAGGGATCCTGATATTTTATAATCGGGGAAACTAGAAACTAGGGACGTGAACTGACTTGCTTGTGACTGTCCCAGATACTAACAGAGCTGTGACTAGACATCAAGTCTCCTGCATTTTATTTGCTGAACGCTGCATTAAAACAAAGGAAGATAGGTAGTCAACAAGAGTGGGCAGAGTGAACGCCAGATCAGTTAGGCATTTATTATAGAAGGCAAGAGATGATGGTAGCAAAGCCTGGGGAGAAGAAGTGGGCACAGCTAAGAGATTTCTAGGAAGTAAAATGGTCAGGACTTGGTGTCGGTTTGGGATAGAGGGGGTGAGGGAGAGGGAGGTGTCAAGGCTCACTCCTTGGATAACCTGATGTCATTCACTAAGCTTGAGAGCACTGGGAGAAGACAGTTTGGGGGAACAGACCGTGACTTAGGTTTTCATTTTGGTTCAGACCTCTAAGGGGGACTGCATTGCCTGGACTCATACCTCTGAAGTTAGGGGCTTGGCCCTGGCACCTCTCGGTGGGTCTGCCAGGTAGTTAGTTCTTGAACCTGTCAGGGGACACTGCGAGGCTGGTGTTCTAGTGGATGTTTGTCACTGATAACTTGCAATACTACCAGGAAACAATGGGCTTAGAGCTGCATGCTGCCCCCTTTTCCTGCCTCCCGCCTTCCTTCCAGTTTTCCACTGCTGCCTAGCATTAACAGAACCGAATTTGAAGCTTGGGCATCTGGGAAATGCAGCAGCACAGAGCAGAACATGGAGCAACGGGGCTAAAAGACATTAGATGACAATCAGAAAAACAGGTTTAAGGAATGAGCAATGAAATGGGGCTTTATTTCCAGCCCTGCCATCAGCTAGCAGTGTGACCTTGGACATGTCACTTCCCATCTCTGAGTCTCTTCCCCTCCTTCAAACGTGTAAATATCTCCTTGGTGTTGCACATACTTAAGTACCTTTAAGAAGCCTTCCCTGACTCCTGTCCCTCCCTGGGAACTGGTGCCCGCACACCCTGTGGCTCCTACAAACTCCTCTTCTACCTCCTTCTCTGTTTTACCTTACTTAATAATTGAGAAATAACTAACATACCATTAAAGCCACAGATATTACATATTGAGTTTGATGAGTTTTAACAATTGCGTACACTCATGTAATCACCAACTCAAACAACATAAAAGAAGTTTTCTTACTCCCGAAAAGTTTACCATCACCCCTTTCCAAAAAAGATCCCACCATCTCAAGCCCATACTCTGATTTCCAGGACTATAGTTTTTAGTTTGCCAGTCATTGGACTACATGTAAGTTTAGTATGCAGTATGTGTTTTTAAATATTTTTTTATCTTGGTAAAATGTGTACAACATAAAATTAGCCATTTTAATCATTACTAAGTATACAATTCAGTGGCGTTAATTATGCTCACAACGTGTGCAATCATCACCACTACCTACCTCTTTGTATCCCACTGCATTTTATTTGCCTATCAATGGGGTCACTACCTTCAAGGGCTAGGATCATTTCTTATTCCAGTGATTGGCATGTAGTAAATACCGGTATTTGTTGATTGGTTGAATGAGTGGATGAATGAATCGATGAATGTCTAAAGTCTCACTGAGTGTGTCTTCTATCTAGTAACTATAGTAGAGTCACCTAACTCTTCCTTTATTCTTCCTCCACGTCTTAGATATTTATTAAGTATCAATAGGACATCTGCACTAGGCTCTAGAAATTAACAGATGACTTAGACAAAATTCTTGCCCGTAAGTCTACAGCCAGGTTAGCTGTGGTTAGACAAGCAAGTAACATGTAATAAAACAATTAATCCTTAGTAAAAGAATGAATAGGGTAGGAGTTATGGGTGCAGAAATGAGGTCACGCCTTATTCTCCTTTGGGATATCAAAGAGGGCTTCACAGAGAAGCAAAAACAGGTTTAGTATTGAGTAGTGGTATAGGAGTGGGGAGAGTCAAAGGGGAACTGTAAGAAATTTTTTAGGCCAAAGTCATGGTCCCTTGTCCTTCTGGACTACCCCTTGCTGCCTCGATGTCTAAGACTATGCTTGCAGAGATGTAAGATAGCTCCCCTAATTTTTTAAAGCATGATGGATTTACTTGCACCCCCCACTCCACTTCCTCTTCATTAAGATTCTTCCTTATTTCTCTGTGTTTCCCTGTTTCTCAATGTTTCCCTTGAGTTAGACTCCCCTCTCTCTTTAAATGAGTTGCTTTTATTATTTGTGACTTCTCATAAAAGGTCTCTGTTTAAGACAGAGGAAAGGGTCTTTCCCAGGGAAAGCCATATAAATCTCCAAAATAGTTTTAATTTATTTATTGGGCTTTTCCCAGGGAAAGCCATATAAATCTCCAAAATAGTTTTAATTTATTTATTGGTCTCTTATTTCAAAAGTAGCCGCCAAATGATTCTATACTATACCACAGTATACTATGTCCACTCATATTCATGCTCACCCAAACAACATACACATTCTGCCACCTATTCCCCACTCTACCTTCTTCTCCAACTTGATGTAGCTTAGGGACTCAGATCAGTAAGAAGTGGTTGTCCGTGGTCAAAAAGGTGCTATTGGACTATCAATAACTTGGGGGTTACGACTCTCTTATTTAGAGGGCTGGATGTTTGGATCAATGGTTAGACATTTGGATGAATGGATGGAAAATGGATGCATGAATGGTTGGATGGACAGATAGATGGTTGGGTAGACAGACAAATGGGTGGATAGACAGATGAATGACCAAGACAATCAAGCTTCTAAAAGCTAGCCAAGACCACCCTTGATAACAATGAGTGTTGGCAATGATGATGAATGCACTAGTAATTTGATGATGTAATATGATCAGTGTTACAACAGAAGAATGGAGAGAAAAAAAAGTCCCAGGCTGGATGGTGATGAGATCCCAAAGAGTTAGGCAGGGCTAAGACTTCATGCTTTCCCTCCTTCACTGATTAAACAAACTTTTATAGAGCTATCTTACTAGGTATCACTCTCTGTTCACCTCTGCTGTATACTGTGGTAAATACGAAAAAAGTGTCAGGTGGTATCCCTCCCTGTTCTAGGGTAATTCATGGCCTAAAGGATTCCTTTCTTGGGGCGCCTGGGAGGTTTGGTCAGTTAAGCCGTCTGCCTTCGGCTCAGGTCATGATCTCAGGGTCCTGGGATCAAGCCCCACATGGGGCTCTCTGCCCAGTGGGGAGTCTGCTTCTCCCTCTCCCTCTCACTCTGTGCTCTCTCTCTTTCAAATAAATAAATAAAATCTTTAAAAAGAAATAAGGATTCCCTTCTCTTTGTTAATCATAAATTAAGTAATTAGTAATTAATCGAAAGTAATTTAAGTAATTCTTTTAAAGACATGGGAGGGCACCTGGGTGGCTCAGATGGTTAAGCGGCTGCCTTCTGCTCAGGTCATGATCCCAGGGTCCTGGGATTGAGTCCCGCATTGGGCTTGAGCAGGGAGCCTGCTTCTCCCTCTCTTCCCTGCTCGTGCTCTCTCTCACTATCTCTGTCTGTCTCTCTCTCAAATAAATAATTAATTAAATCTTTAAAAAAAAATAAGAGAAAATAAAAGACACGGGAAAAAATTCTGAATGCTAAAAGACAGGAATCATCCAAAAGGGTTTTTCAATAAAGACCCTTTCATTTGCTACTCTAGATAATATTAAGTAACAACAAGATATTATTCAAGTTACTTCTCAGCCTTCTGCTTAAAAGGTTTCTTTCTCAAATTGTTTGAGAAGTCCAAACAAGACCATACCCTATTTCAGGAAGCACAGACAGAGAAGTCCATTTCCAGCCATGCTCAGTTCAGTAGAAATGGCAGGCAGGAGGGATAAAGGTGGGGGACAAGAGACCATGTCTCTCTCTTTTGTACCCAAAAATTTTCTTAAGATTTAAAAGTACTCTCTACACCCCACATGGGGCTTGAACCCACAACCCTGAGATCAAAGTCACAGGCTCTACTGCCTGAGCCAGCCAGGCGCCCCAGACCCAAAATGTTTTATGTCAAGAAAAATATAAAGATGTCAAAGAATAGCTTATGCTTTCCTTCCTGCCTCTCACTGTAACTCAAGTAAATTATACAAGACCATGGAACAGGCCAAGTGTGACATTGCCATGTGGTCCAAAATCCCATCTTTGTCCATATGAAAAAGGACTGCCATGTGGCCACAGCCAGAAGACTTCCAGAGCATGCAAAGCAAGGTTGTCTGAGGACCCTGGCTTCTGCCCAAGGAGAAATGTGACTCTAGTTGCAGAAACAGGAATAACTCGAAAGTCATACAAGCCAGGGGTAAAAAGATGAACTGACCTAATCCCCTCCCCTCCCTTATGAATACGAAGGCAGAACTATCAGCGAATCGGCCATAGGCAGAAGGAGCAGGAGCTGAAAAGTCACAGACCCATGTGCAAGCGAAATTTACCTTTGAGCCAAAAGTATAAGCAAGTGGAGGCTGTGAAGCAGCCGATGGGCCTGGAACCCGTTTTCCCGGGTTCACTCATTAATCCTGTGGGTCTCCGTTCAAACATCACCTCCTTCTGGAAACCCACCTAACTAACCATTCCTCACCCTCCCCCAGACGCAGAGACTTGGAAAGAGTCCCCCGTCAAATCCTATGTGATTTTCTCTGTCACATTGACCACAGTTGTAATTATTTTTAGGGTGGGTTTTTTTTTTTTTTTTATTCAAGTACAATTAACATACAGTATTTACCACAGTTGCAATTAAACGGTCCTTTATGAGATGATCAGTTACCTCCCTTTCTCCCCTGCTGGACTGTAAGCTCCATGGTGGCAGGGACCCTGTCCCTCCTTCTATCACTGTACGTACTCTCCGTTTTCACACAGGGCCTGGTTTGCTTCAAAAAATAAGTAAAGGTTCCTCAAGAGATTTAAGAAGAAGCCTTTACTCGGCGGAGGACACAGCCTGGAGAAGCCTCAAGTGGAGAGTCCAGCTTCTGGAGGCAGGTCGCAGGGCCTGGAGAGATAGGGCCCAGCCTCTGAGTGGAGAGCCCTCAGCCCTGTTGCCCCAGGCCGCCAGCAAAGGCAATTGGCTGGGGCCCCAGTTCCTGTTGCAGGAGGCTTCACGGTGAGTTCTTGGTTACCCACATATGTCCCCCAAACAGACAGCAGAGGCAAAGAAGCGCAGACCGTGTGCCAGGGAAGCGGAACCATTTCTAAACGGAACGCTTCTCAAAGCCTCGGAACAGAGTCAGTGAATCAAAGGTTTATATTCACTCACAAATTCCTATTTCTTTTTGCTTACAGAAAACTGCTTTGATTTTCCGTGTCCATCTGCTTGATGTTTACTTCACTGACTGTATTAGGGCTCAGCTTCATCATGCTCTTTTCTTCTTGCTATTCAGGAAGCAAAAGGACCCCGATTGATAGTTTGTTAGTTTTTGTATAATAACTTGGGTTCAAAATACTGGATTTTTTTCTTATTCAGGGTACTACACATGTCTTTTGGGAGTAGGAGAAATATTTTTTAAGAAAATCATGTTCAAATAAATAAGTAAAATATCTCCCTTCTCCTCAGTGGTCCTACACATCATATTTTATATGGCTACTGTGGTATCCTTGCTGTGGAGCTGTCTTATCGGTCTATACTTTTTGGAAGAATAAGGATTTCATTTTATGGGACATGCATGCTTCAAAGCAATGTTCCAATGGATTTTTTGGACCAGATAAGTCCTTTGTTGTTGGGGGCTGTCCTGTGCGTGGTAGGATGTGAGGCAGATCCCTGGTCTCTCTCTGCCCACTAGGCACCAGGAGCACCCACCCAGCCCTGGTTATAACAAACAAAACCATCTCCAGGGGTGCCCAGGTGGAGCAATCAGTTCAGAGTCCGACTCCTGGTTTCAGCTCAGGTCACGGTCTCAGGGTCCTGAGACAGAGCCCCACCTCGGGCTTCCACGCGCAGTACAGTGTCTGCTTGTCCCCCTGCCTCTGCTCCTTCCCCCACTCTCTCTCACTCTCTCTCTCCCATAAATAGATAAATAAAATCCTTTTTTAAAAAATCGTCTCCAGACAGTTCTAAATACCACGAGGGGCAAAATCACCCCCTTTGGGCACCACTGTTTTACAGCATGGTGAAGACTAGCAGGCAGAGACTGTTTCCTTACCCTTCAGGAAAGGCAGACAGAGATGGGGCAAGACCATCATTGGGCTTTTTGGTCATATATTTTTCCAATCACCAATTTGTTCTCCATAGTCCACTTTGTTTCAGGTGCAAAAATGCTTCATGATGTCCCATCCCTTGGTGAAAACACAGGACAGAAAATGTTTTTCTGAAATCCCTGGAGGCCTCCCTCCCCGTCCAGTGGAGATAGCACTCTATGGTGATCTAGTCAGACCAGCAGTCTGCTGCTTCTTGCCTGTGTGCCCTCCAGAGAGCCCCAAATTCTGTATTTGTACAGTACAAATATGATACTTGGCCTCCAGATCAGAGAAGTTTGGAAGAATCAAATAGGAAGCTACCTGATTTTGTTTTGCCTAAGAGATAGTCAGACCAGGCAATGCCTCTCAATATATTGCCTTTTCCGGATAAAATGACTCTAGCCTTAATGAAGGAGTGGGAGGCAGAACAGAGCGCGGTGACGGGTCTGGTCTTTGAAATCCAACAAGCCAGGGCTGAAGGCAATCATGTGCCCTTAACAGCCATGTAGGTGGTTTACCAACTAGGACACATAACCTCTCTGAGTTTGTCTTCTGTCATCAATAAAATGATCCTAACATCCACTGTATAAGGGAGATTGTCAGAATTATAGAATATATGCAGGGACAAGCATCCAACCTAGAGTAAGCACCCATCAATTATGCTTGCCATTGCTGTTGCCATTCATAATAAATGCAGAAAAAACCATGTGCTGTCTGGCTAATGTGTTGGAGAAACATTTGGGAGCAGAATTTCCTTTAGGATCCCTGAACCAAGAGCTTTCATGGCAACTTCCATCTAAATTGCTTTGCTTAAAGCCAACGGCGTTGGAAGGCATGTTGGACAGATGAGTCCTTTCTCAGGCTGAGGTGACAAGAACTGTATCTTATTCATACCTATATTCAAAGCACCTAGAACAGTCCATGGCTGAAGTAAGTACATTCATAACTATGCTTGACAAGTTCTTGAGCATCCACAGGTTTCCAGAAACAGGTCTAGGGTCTAGGAGAAGGAAACGGGATGAGCACAAACAGACACAGACCCTCACAGAGATTACAGTCCTATCGCAAAGACTGCAAATAAAAAAAACTCACAGGAAATTGGCAGATGTAAGAAAAAGCCACACAATCCTTTTGGTCTCTTTCGTTTTTTCACTTATGATAGATGCTCAGTTACAGAGAAATCGTTCTCAACTTTGAGAAAACCAACATTGCAAGAATATTTGTAAATGGAAGATGCAAAAGGTGCCATGGTCTCAGGTTGAGACCCTAGGGAGTGGTGGGGGTATGGCAAGGTACAGAGGAGGATGTCATTCCTGAATGATAAAGATGGCACATTCTCTGCATGGTTTTGAGATTTTGAGCTCTGAGGAGAATGGCTTTTTGACAGTGGGGTGTTTATAATGGACAGAGGATGGTGCACAGTTGCAAGAGATATGGGCGAGGTACAGCATCATCCTCCCGAGCCCGGGTTACAGGAGCCAAATTCCCTTCCCTGAACCCCCAAGGCTCAGCCAGGTACCTGGCAGGACCTTTAAAACTATTCATCCAAATTCTACAGATGGGGGGCAAAAAAACTTTTGCATTCAATCAACTTGAGAAGGCTTTCAGAAAATCCCCCTCTTGAGTGATTTCAAGCATCTTATTCCTACCGGAAGAAGCCAATGGGATTAAGCTTCACTTAATCCTTTTAGAACGGTTCATTGTCGATAGGATTTGTTACAGGGCTGGGTATGGTCTTAACTTTCTGGATGCCTATGATTAGAGTCTTGACAGGGTCACGCGGGATGCTCCAAGACAGATTAGAACCAGGCTGCACCCAACTTTTCTTTTACAGGTGGAATAATCTACAAAGCTCTGGGAAAGGAACAAAATGAAGTAGGGTTACAGGGAAAGGCCAGTGGAGCCGAAGGACACTGAGAAAGGAGAAAAGAGTTTGGGACTGTCATAGTCTTAAAATACATGCAAAACAAAAGTCCAAAATGTGCATTATTTACTACTATATAGGACAACAGCTGGGACATTTTTGAGAAAAGGTCTGCAGTATTTTACACCTAAGGTACGCTGCTGTGGTGTGTTTATCCTACGGGTTTCAGAGTTGTCTGTTTTTCTCTTGGAGCACTTATAAAAGCAAGTAAAATTGAACGCTATTTTAATAACCCTTCTGGTACAGTGTTATATATTAGTTACGATCCGTTGTGTCCCACCCCATATTTATTTTCCACAGCATACCACTGCTTTTGCATTAGACACTCTACCCTGTAGGGAGAAAAATGGGTCTAAACTATAAAGCGAGCCCTTTCTTTTTGCAGACATCCTGTAATTAGCTCAAGTTTTCATCTTTCATCAAGATCCTGCTGCACAACACAGAAAAGTTTTCTCTTTTCAACATGTTTTTGCCAGATGTTTCCACAAAAGAAATGTAAAGGCAAAGTTTTTTGTGTGCACTGGTGCATATGACTTCATCCTTAATGACTGCTTCAAAAGGCTCCTCCTCCTTAATTAAGCGAATTAGTTTTCCCCGGGTTCCTTTGTAAAGAACACCTATTGTCTCAGTGTCCACAGTCCCTCAGCGTCCCAGCCGCCGGGTCATTGTCCCCTGTGCCCTCAGGAGGGGTCAGACTTGCAGCTCCAGCCTCACTCGTTCTATAGGTTCCGCACCACAAACTCAAAGTAAGTACTTTAACGTTTGACAAAAGAAAATTCGGTAACTGCAAATGAACACGTGAAGCAGCTCCTATCTCTCCAATTAACTTTCCATTTTCCTCTGCTTCAGGGATGATTCTGTGTGGAAATATGATGATGAACTTGCATCGGGATCAGCAGTGAGGCACTGTCTCTTTGTTTTGTCTCAGATAGCAGTGTTTTCCACTTTGCCAGAGAGCATTTTTACGTTTCCTTTAAATATTTCTTCCTTCCTTTCCTTCCTTCCTTATCGATCTCTACCATCCGCACAAAATTTTGGAAGGTCAGTACCAGAGATGGCTTCAGGGGATCTGATTCAGCCCCTTTATTTGAGAGGTGGCAAAACTGAGAGGAAGGTAATTGCCCTAATCATGCATCTGATTAGATTAGTAAAGACATCGGATGTCTTATTCCAGATCTTACATCTGCTACCAGCTGACGGATGGCGCTGACTTTTCCTGTGGAGACCCAAAACAAAATGACAAAATACCATCAGTTTTTATCAATGACATAAGCTTGAAACCATTGAAGTTGATGCCTGTATATACTTCCCAACGTTTGCAAGTCAGTTTTTTTGTTCCAGCTATCTCGTGGGGTGAGCTGATCTAGCCACACTCTCATTTAATAAATTTGGAATGCAAAATGAGTGTGAGCTCCCATGAGGATCAGTGGCATATAGTTAAGGCTGTGTAGCTAGATAGGAGTCCAAATCTCAACTTTACCTCTTATAAACAATGACCTGGGGCATGTTTCTCAATTTCTCTAAGCCTCAATTTGCTCATTTAAAAGCTGGATTAGTGGGGCGCCTGGGTGGCTCAGTCGGTTAGGCGTCCAGCTCTTGGTTTCCACTCAGGTCATGATCTCGTGGTTGTGGGATCGAGCCCGACATTGGGGCTTTGTTCTCAGCGTGGAGTCTGCTTCAGATTCTCTCTCCCTCTCCCACTCTCTCTCTCTCTCTCTCTCTCTCCCAAATAAATAAAATTTAAAAATTAAAAAAAAATGGATTAGTAGTAGGAACTTCTTCATAGAACTACTGTGAGTAATGAATAAATGAACTGATGAGAATAAGTATGCATAGTACAATGCATGACACATAGCAAGCAGATGACATATTAGCACTTTGCTCCATCTGGTTAGAGTCTAAGGGTTGGTGACTGCTTGGCTCAGAAGGTGTGGGAAAAGGAACAGAGGCAGGGTCACAGGTGAGGTTGAGGTTTCAAGCCCAGGTAACTAGACATTCCTAGTACTCTCCAATGTCCTCCCCACCTCTCCCTTCTAATCATGAGAAGCACTACATTCCCTAGCCCCCCTTCAGTTAGGAAGGGCCAGGGCCAG
Source organism: Zalophus californianus (assembly GCF_009762305.2). Classification (NCBI taxonomy): domain Eukaryota; kingdom Metazoa; phylum Chordata; class Mammalia; order Carnivora; family Otariidae; genus Zalophus; species Zalophus californianus. Next base: position 35,931,514 of record NC_045599.1, on the reverse strand, counting down.
AACTAGGGTGAATGAGACCAGCAGGTATCTAAGGTGAAAAATCTGAGGAGCCACTGGCCCCCAGGGCCACACAAGTGCCAACCCCGTGATTGCATGACGCTGAGAGCCAGGGCCCTCCCAGCTTTCTGTCTAGGCACTTCCCTCCACTCACCTACTCCCAGCCCCGGGGAAGGCCGTGCTACAAGGTCTGGCCCGTGAGTTGCCCCTGGAAGTGACCCTGAAAAGCCAGCACCCGGTGATTCTCTCCCTCTGCAGCTGACAAGGTTGCTTGTTGCAGGTGGTAGAGCTCGGTATCCACACGAAGCAGGGTCCCCTGCTGACCTGCCTGCACCTATAGCGAGATCAAGAAATACACTGTTGTTGTGACGAGCCCCTGAAATTTGGTGATGGTTTGCTACTGCTGCAAAACCTAGCCTGTTCTTCTTGCTCTCATTCGTGTTATCCTCATCAAAATCAATCTCTCCATTTTTGTTGCTGTCAGCATGAGTAATGAACCCAGGCCGAGTGAGGTTTAAATATTAGCCATGACCCTCTCTAGTTGTATTGTCTCTGAGCCTCCGTTTCCTCAGCCAAGAAATTGGCACTGATAAGGCAAAGCTCGCAGAGCTATTGTGTGGGGTAAGTTGCGTCCTATTTGGCTATAAAGGGGAATGTCCTTCCAGAGGTGTTTCCTGTGGGCAGGGAATACCCCGATGGTCCCAACACCTAACCCAGTGCCTTTGCATATTACACAGGTTGCATCAAGGTTTGCTGATTAAGTCAAAGAAGACTTTGCTGTATGAGTTACAGCAGATTTCTTTTTTCCCAAAGTGAAAGCTATGAGCCATCAGTGCACCAAGAAAATGGCCCAGATTTTCTCCTCCGTCTCTCTGTGAATCTCCTATTCTTTCAGTGCCTGCATCTGCTGAGTTGTCAAGGTTACCTCTCAGCATCTTTGGAATATTATTAGATGTTGACCCATATTGTGTCAAAATTATACAGAGACCTGGATGTGTGTTTGTCTTCCCCACTGTCGCAACTATTATCACTCTTTCCTGATCTGCTTCCCTCATTCAACTGCATGTAGATGTGCGAGAGGTTTTACAGCTCAGCTGTTCATCAGAATGAGATATCCTTCTGTATTCCACTGACTCAGTGAGATTTCAAGGGACTTAGACTCCAGCCATGAACAAGTTGCCAAGTTCTTTCCTTCATCTCTAGGTGAGACTCAGCCTCTTCCTTCTAACCGTGTAGATACCATGTGGAGTTTCCCCACACGGGTACGATCAGGTCTCTCCCTCTCTTCAGCTTTCCTCCTCCTCTTCAGCATCCCCACCGTATCCCGGCCGTGTATTTCTTTGGTCCTGTGCTGGGGACTCCACTAAGCACTTTAGATGCATCCTATCACTTAAGCCTTACCACAACCTTATGAAAGAGGTGCTAGTGGGAGTCCTGTTTTACAGATGAGAAAATTGAGGCTCAAGAGAGTAAGTTACTTACCCAAGGACATGCAGTCCTAAATATCGGAGCTAAGATTGAACCCGGGTTTGGTTTGACTCCAAGTCCTGTGATCTTAGTTTTCTGCTGTACTAAAGAAGAAATATAAGTGAAGGGGCTCTCAAAGGTGCCCCAGTTTCTTTCCAACATGTATTTGAAAAATGGCAGTGATAACTAAAATTCTGAGTATTTCAGTAAGGGATGGGAAGTAGAGGAAAATAACTGGTGATCCAGTGTGAAGAATGGGCTTACATAAAGCATCACTCGGAAGAATACCCAACCACCCACCCCCCAGGGGCGCCTGGGTGGCTCAGTCGGTTAAGTGTCTGCCTTTGTCTCAGGTCCTGGACTGAGCCCAGAGTGGGGCTCTCTGCTCAGCGGGGAGTCTGCTTCTCCCTCTCATTTTCCCTCTGTGCACTCTCTCTCAAATAAATAAATAAAATCTTAAAAAAAAAAAAGAAAAAGGGAAAAATACTCCCAGTGTCTTTACAAGCTAGACTTTTAAGAGAATAGTAAAGGGATGTTATTTGGCAAAATTATTTATTGGGAGAAGGTATTGTTAAAGTCACTTCTAAAGGCGTGCATGGTGAGATTAAAAGTTAAGGAAGAGAAAAGGTACATGAATATTCCCCTTCAGGCCAGTGTAAAGCATTGTATCTTGTTAAAATAAATTTCCTTTCAAAAATTACCTTTTATGTATTTTTTTATAGTTTATTTATTTCCTTATTTATTTTTAGTAATCTTTACACCCAAGGAGGGGCTCAAACTTACGACCCTGAGATCAAGAGTCGCATGCTCTTCCAACGGAGTCAGCCAGGTGCCCCTCAAAAAAATTATCTTTTAAAACTGAATTTCTTTAATTGTTGAGGTTGAGTATCCTATGTCTGTTGGCCATTTTTATCTTCTTCTCTGCAAATTAGCTACTCATAAAATTTGCCATTTTCTATGGAAATCTCCACGTGTATATATGAATAATTTGCAAGAATGTTTTATATGTTATGGAAATTAGGCCTTTTGGTTGTCATCATATTGTAAATATTTCCCAAGTTTGTTGTTTACACTTACTTTGTTTATGGCATTTTCTGTTTAAATTTACTTTTAATATTGAGGTTTAAAAAGGTAGCTTTGAGGCTTCCAGGGACAAGAAAAGAATTTGGATGTCAAACCCAGTTTCACAAATCAATTTCATGCCAGTAGCGAGAAGGCAGGGAGCCACTGTATAATTTGTGAGGCAATTTGCCGAAAGCTTCCTGTTAGTCTCTGGGCATCATTAAATAATAGCCATGTGCTGATTTGGCTACTTTCCACGCAACGCCTTACAGCCACTCTATCAGCACTCCCATCAGTTTGTAATGCCTGGCTGGTCATAATAGGTGTTAACACCAGCCCATAAAACTACTGCTACTTTATGGATTTGTTGAAATGTCAAGTGATTTGCTGCCGAGAGAAAGAATGAAAGAAAGAGGGCGAAAGAAAGCTGGAAAGGAGGCAGGGCACAAACAAAGAGAAAAGGAAAGAATACAAGAAAAGGAAGGAAATGGATACAAGAAAAGGAAGGAAAAAGATGAAGAAAGAAGTAGGAAAGAAAGTTTTTGAAAAAGAAAAGGTTAAAAAAAGGAGAAAGAGCAGAAGGAAAGAAAGTAGAGAATCAAAATGTAAGTAAAGATGGATGGATGGATGGGAGGGAGAGGAGAAAATGAAAAAAAAAAAGGAAGGCCAAATCCATTCTAACTGTACAAAGAATCATAAATCCTAGGGATGAAAGAGAATACACGGTTTCTTTATATCTAAAGCTCTTGTTTTACTGGAAGAAATACTCAAGCCCAGAAAGGCTGAGTAACTTGCCTCACACTCCCACAGCACATTCATACCAGAATGAGAACCAGATTCCAGCCGGGTCTTCCAATTCCCAGTCTAACCCGCCTTCTCTCACGCTCTTTCATTTCACTGGAAGCTTGCTATTGACTTAAACTGACTTAAAGCAATATCTAACGAAAATAAGACCATAGCCAAAAATGGGCCTTCTGCTAGACCAGAAAATCTTACCCCCTGGGATTTTTTTTAACTGCAGCACATTGCCATAACAGAATTTGACCTTTAATGTGTAAACTTTAAAAGACAGTTGAGCTAGCAGTTCCTTCCTACTTAAAAAAAAAAAAAAAATTAAAAAGTTGTTCATAATCTATAATAGAAAAATGTATTTCAGAGGAAATTGCTGAAGTAAACTTAGGGAAAGCTACAGTTTTCAATACTGTTTGGTAGAATTTTGATTTTTTGATTGATACTTGAGGAACGTTGTACTTTTTTCTATTGCTGTTTGAGGTCAGATAGTCAAAGATAAAGAAAAGCAGGAGGTTGATGTCATTACACTTGAATTTTCATTCAGTGAGTGGGATTTAAGGTAGATTTGTGAGTTTCCCAAGAAGGCAAGTGGAGAGTGAGTTGTTGAACATCAAAAGGAAAAATTGTGAATGACTGGAAAACCAAAGTATTTCTCCAAATGCACTTACGTACAGAGAATATCACCTTCAACGTGGTGTAAATGTGCCCTCTCCTTCTTTTAGTCAGGAGGCAGGGCTGAGAGAGCTCACATTTCCTTTCAGTCCCATGATTCTATATGATCCTATAACACTACACAATCCCTGTGCCCTAATTAACTGGTTATTGCTTTAATTTCCTATTTTACTTTGGCAATGGGGAACTTGCTTCATTCTGTTAATTTTTTCTGGATGGCATTCAGTGGCATAAGCTTAGCTGTGTAGATTTGTGCCAGTGAGGCCAGAGTACTTACTTCCATTCATTCATTCAACAAATATTTATTGCGCTACTTCACCACCTGGCGCTGTTTTGGGTGTTGGGCATACAGCATAAACAATACCGATTAAAACAATAACAACAACAACAACATCTGCCCTGACAAAGTTTGTTCTCTAATGGGTGGCGGAGGATAGACAATAAATAAATTGATACAATCATACATGTATGTTAGGTAGCAATAAGGGCTATGGAGAACAATAAAACAAAGGGATAGAGAGGGCAGGGGTAGTAGAGGAGCTTTAATTTTAGATGGGATGATAAAGAATTCAGGTAAGATGTCTCTCTGATGAGCAAGAACCTGAAAGAGATGAGGAGTGAGACATGAGTATAACAGAGGGATCTTTGCAGGCAAAGGGAACAGCCTGAGGACAGTCATTCAGGATGCTTGGCTGAAGCGCTGTGAAGGGTGGGCAGACCTCAGAGAGGTGGGGGGTCCAGATCTCGTAGAGTCAACTAGCAATGGGAAGCTCTTTGGCTCTAACTCTGAGCGAGATGAAAAGAAAAACCACTGGCAATGCTTGAGCAGAGGGATGTGATCCATATTTTCACATGATTACACTGGTGGCTGGGTGGAGAAGAATGCATTCCAGGGCAAGGGCAGGGGCAGAATGAACACCAAAAGAGGCTATGCCAACCTGGGCCAGAGATGATGATGACCAGCATGGCCCAATAGCAGTGGAGGAAGAAGGATATGGCAGATGCCCCCTGGTAAATGAAGACATAAACATGCATCTTGAGACTAGGAATAATAGAACTTGTTAATGGATTGGATGTGAGGCGTGAAAGAGAGAGGACTCTCTCTGGATGATTCCAAAATGGGTCTGGTTATCTTCATTCCACTGTCTATTCAAATAAATCTCCAATGTCCCCCACAACCGTCTTCTTCTATCCTCCACCCAGCCCAGGTCCAGCTGTGCTGACAGCCAATATGTTAATACAAGTTGGCTGCCACTAGGACTTACAGAATTGACTCTGGTTTTCCCCTTGATGTGGATTAGCAGAGTCTACACTGAGTTTAAGACTGCAATCACAACTAGTTTTTTGCCATACTTGTTTCTTCTTTCTTTTCTGTGGTTTCTAGAATTTTATTATGGTTTTAATGGCCTGATTATATGGGAGCCTTTGTTGTTATTTGGAAACTTCTGGGGAAGCATATAGCAGGAGGGCGGAATGGATGGATGGACAGGAGAAAGAGATACATGGAAAGAGACAAAGAAAGAAGGGGTTGAGAGAGAGACAGAGAATACGAAATGGCCAAATAATAAATTGATGAGTTGAGTCCGAAAGTGAAGGAACAGATGGGAGAACACAGTTACTGGGCAGACAGAATGAAAGAATGTGATGGATCAGAATAGAGCCATCACCTCCCCCCCCCCCCACTCCCACGCAACTATCTCCAAAAGATAAGATGCTCACTGAAAAGTGTAGCAGTAGCGTCTTCCCCAAGCTGATGACTAATAGAACCTACAGTCACAGGTCATATTAATTTACTGTGGCAAAGTTCAAAAAACAGAGAACAAGATTTAAGACTAGGAAGAAAACCTAAGTTCAGTATATGCAAACTCAAAGAAACTTTTTGTAACTTCAAGGAGGACAACATTCTAAATTTCTAGTTCTAAAAAGAGAGTGAGATGGGATAAACAGTAGCACCAGGGTGATGATTTTGGATGTGTTAAGTTTATCGCCTTAAGACCACATTTATTTATATGTCCATGTTCCATCTCCTTGCATGACAGCTTTTAAGAATGTATATAATAGATGGGACACCTGGGTACCTCAGTCAGTTAAGCATTGGACTCTTGATTTCCACTCTGGTCTTGATCTCAGAATCCTGAGATTGAGCCCCACAGCAGGCTCCACGCTTAGGGAGGAGTCTGCTTGTCCCTCTCCCTCCCCCTCTGCTCCTCCCCTCGCTCTCTCTCTCTCTAAAAATGAATAAATAAAATCTTTAAAAAAAGAATCTACTGGGGGGGGCTGGAGGGCTCAGTCAGTTAAGCACCTGCCTTCTGCTCAGGTTATGGTCCCAGGGTCCTGGGATCGAGCCCCATATCGGGTCCATGCTCAGCAACGAGTCTGCTTCTCCCTCTCCCTCTGCTGCTCCCCCTGCTTGTGCTCTCTCTCTCTCTCTCTGTATCAAATAAATAAATAAAATCTTTAAAATTTTTTTTTTAATTTAAAAAAGAATCTACTATCTGGGTATTTTTTTAAAGAATGTGTATAATAGAAAAGGACAAAAGAAAAAAATTGCAAAAATAAGAGTGAAGAGAAAATACTGGTAATAAAATAAAGGCAAGGATGAAATTAATGTACTCCCACTCATCCTTGGGAAAAGAAAGAAAACGATATGCACACATAAAGTTCTGTGGAGTCACTAGAGATAGTCTGTAAATTTGGTTTTGAGCTTCCTACCAACCAAAGCAAAGAGAACAATATGATCCTAAATAAAAACCTACAGGTTCTATAAGACTAAAACAAACCAGCGGTATTGTGGAAACTAAGACTAAAATCTAAAGAAACTGTGTTCTGTGGAACCACAAAATATAGATAAAGACCTTGACGATATTCTTTCAACAAATGCAATGACAGTGCACGAGGGTTCCCTTTTCTCCATACCCTCCAAAACTTACTTCTTGTCTTTTTGATAGTAGCTGTTCTGACTGGTGCAAGGCAGTCAGAACAGCTACTATCTCACTGTGATTTGGATTTGCATGTCCCTGATGATTTGTGATGTTGAGCATCTTTTCATGTGTTTGTTGGCCATCTGGATATCTGCTTTGGAAAAATGTCTATTCGGTCCTCTGCCCATCTTTTAATTGGATTATTTGGTTTCTTCGTGTAGAGTTGTATATGGTTTTTGTATTTTGGATATTAGCCCCTTAATTGGATCTATCATTTGCAAATATCTTCTCCCATTCAGTAGGTTGTCTTTTTGTTTTGTTGATGGTTTCCTTTTGCTGTGCAAAAGCTTTTAATTTTGGTGCAGTCCCAGTAGTTTATATTTGCCTTTGTTTCTCTTGCCTGAGGAGACACATCCATAACTGTGCTGCTAAGGCTGATGGGCAAGAGATTACAGCCCATGTTTTCTTTTAGCAGTTTTATGGTTTCATGTCTCACTTTTAGGTCTTCTAATGTTCTTAAGAAATTATTCATCTTTTCCACTTGTTAAGTGAAACATCACCAGTTAATTCTGATAACTTTTATTTCATATCAATATGTTTTAGAACTATTAGAAATGTACCATAAAATGATCCTTGCCACCGTGGTAACAATTTGACCTAGCTGTCACTTTCTTTACGCCAGCTAATAGGATAAAAAGGCAACAGTTTCTAGGTGAAATTTCCACAGATATTTTATGTAAAATAATGACACCCTTTGTAACTTCTGCCATTTGACCTGTGTCAAACAAGCTTTCTGGAAACAAATCTATTTGAAAGATTCTGCTGCGATTAGAGCTGAATGCACTAGATGAAAACCTTCTGATTGGGGCCAAAGAAGCCAAGATTATTGGTTCTGCTGTGAGTGTTCTTGGGGTTAGCAGAGTTCTGAAGGTCACCATCATCGGTATTAATGTGGCCACAGAATGCATCTCTCAACTTGCTCAACTGTAACAAATGTGCTTAAAACTGAGCTAATTTACAATCTAAATGCATGTGTAGGATAGTAATCAGGGTGCTGTGCTGATTTAGGTGTTATTTGTTAGGGGAAACAAAAGGTACGTTAATATTTTATTCATCTTTAAATTAACTATAAATTTTGCATCCTTGTATAGCTCCTCCTCAGGCAAATGAGTGTTCAAATTAATGTATAAAAATAAAAATGAAATTTTTTTTTCCTGGCACCTGTTTGATGACAGAGAATTATAATCAATGGCAACATTGCCCTTGAAGGCAAGTTTTCATTTCCTCCCACGGGGTGGTCAGAATGCCTGGGAGGGTTTGCCCTCAGCCCCTTCAGAAGTCCCCTCTTCCTCCTCTCCAGTGGCCTCTCCCACTCATTCTTGGGCCTGTGCAGATATTCGTGTAGATGCAGATCACTTTCACTTCTGCTGGGGAAATTACAACACACTTCTTTAAATGGCAGAGACCGGGAGAGAACTGAGATTTTCAGACACTGAACTATTGGACTTGAAAGGATCAGGAAACTTTCAAGCCCAGCAACACCAGAAAAGGCTGTGTGTCTGAGCAAAGCACAGGGGCAGGATAGGGAAGGAATAAAAAGGAGTTAGAAAGGGAAGAGGGGAGGAAAGCAAGAGGGAAAGATGGAAGCACATTGTTTAGTGTGAATACGCATGCACTCATCGATCCAACAAATCCTCGTTGGGCATGGGGAGCCCAGCACCAGACCGCACATGCTAGTTTTCACTAGGGTCTGACCAGGGGAATATCTGCTGACTCAGTAGCTCTCAGCTGAACCAGGAAATGCACCAAAATTAGGAGAGTCGCTGTATTAATCAGGGTCGCTTTGAAGCAAGTTATACTGAAAAAAATAATCCTCTGATGTGACTTTTTCTCTTCTTGTGAAATTCCCTACTTCACGTTCAAAGCAGAGAACACACCAGCAGTAGCTTTTGTCCAAGTGTCATTCAGTTGGCTTCTTCTAGAAAAAAGGAATCTGCGTCACTTCGAAGTTAGATTTCGTTCTCTTGCTGTCAGAGTGTTGGCCCAGAAAGGGAGCCAGTTTCTGTGATGACTGCTACAAGAGCAGGTGCAGTTTGCATCCCACAGATACTAACTTTGATAAGCACTTACTGAATGCCTCCTCCAGCTGAGAATGAAACAGAGCAAGGCTCCTACCCTCCTGGGGCTTTAATTGTAACTTCATAATGAGAATTGTCATTTGTGTGGCTCCTCTAAAACACAAAGAAGGCTTTTCAGAGGCTGCTTCATTGAAGTGTCAGGGAAGGAAGGTAGGTGGTATTTTTATTCCCATTCTCCAGCTCGGTAAAGTGAGTTCTAATGAAGTCAAGTTACTTGCTAAAGGTCACCCAGAGGTCAGAGCATCAGAAAAGAAAGAAAGAAAGAAATGATCACAGGACTGTGTCATACGCTCAGTAGTTTAAACTGAAAAGGAAGAAAACGTTTTTGTGTATGTGGGCTTATCTAAAAAGAAATGGGTTGCTCTGTTTCTTAGTTTCATTTATTCAGCAAGTTAGAGCCGGGCGCTATTGTAGGCAAAGAGAATCTAGCAGTGAACAAAACAAAACTCACAGGGGGCTTACATCTAGATAGGAGGGCCAGACAATGCATTTTTAAAATATGTAATGTGCTATGAAGAAAATAAATGCCTGGTGAGAGGGTAGTGAGGAGAGGCACTGCTTTGGATGGAATGGGGTGGGAGATTCTCTGAGGAGGTAATATTTGAACAGGGATCTGAGTGAAGTGAAGGAGACTTGTCATGTGGACATCTGAGGGACTCCAGGTGGGGGACCAGCAAGGAGGAAGACCGTCATGGAGGAAAGTAGTTGGTAAATTTAAGAAACAGCAAAAAGACCAATGTGGCCAGAGAGAAGCTGGGGCAGAGGCGGAGATTTGGCCAGCAAGGCAGCCGGGGGCCAGGGTGGTGATGCTAGCTTTGACTCAGTGGGATGGAAGCTATCGAGGGTTAGAGCCAAGGACTGCCGGGACATGGCTTACTTTTCACAGGATCCCTTTGGCTGGTGTGAGAACAGACTTTAGAGGGGCAAGTGTGGAAGCGGGGAGAGCAGTCAGGGAACTGTTGAGATCTTGTCATCTGAGACAGGGTGAGGACTCAAGGAGGCAGGCAGCAGTGGAAGGGGCGGGGGGAAGCGGTCATTTGAGCTTGTGTTCTGAACGTGAAGTCAGTGGGATTTGCTGAAGGATTGGAAATGGGGGAAAGAGAGGTTTAGATCAGATAATCTAGCTGACCTGTAAGTCCTTAGCAACTCAGCATTGCAGGATACCCATCAGAGCCCAGGAAAACATTCCTGTTGTTGGGCATTCCATCTTTTGGCCTAAATAAGACAACACTGTGTATTCAGTGCCGGTTCCACCTAGCTGAAAGGCTAGGGCAAATGAGTAGCCCTCTCTACTCCTCAGGGTCTTAGTGGTGAATTAGGGATGATCATTTCTGCTGTTCCTACTTCAAAAGGATGTTGAATAAAACTATGTAAAGATGAGGCAGCACCAGCTTAGGGCTTATTAGTTACATCATCAGCACCATCAGAGTTAACTTTATGAGTCAATTGAGTTGCCTTTGGTGTATCATCCATAGATTCTAGGAAGTTCCCCTGCCCAAAATTCTCTCCCCAACGGCTTGTCATGGTGAAAGAATTTCACAGTGAGCCTGATTCCTTTCTGTTAAGGCACTATGGACCTCAGACATCCTCCTTTAAAATAGAAACTTTAACCTGACCTGCTGTCAGTCATTTGTCATTTTGGATGAATATACATATCAGATTGCTTTTCTGCCATCATAGCTAACTGAAGTTGCAATGGGAGAAAGGACAGAATAAATACGGGACAGAGAATGCAACAGTTGTGGAGCTGCTGAGTATACTGTGGACAGATTGAGAAGATCCCTTGGGGGAGGAGCCTCCAGAAATAAACTGTGTCTACGGTGCACTGTTGTCCGGATTTGCCTGATATCATGGTGGTTCTCTCCTCTAATAAAAATGATGTCCTAGAAGCACACCTCCTTGAAATAATTTTAACAAGTGGCTACAGAAGCCAAATTGCTCTAGAAAAACATTGAATTCACAGAGAGTCATATGCTCTCATGGCCCCTTTAGCTTGCTTTGTTTAAACAAACTGGTCCTCACTGCACACTTCTTCGATTATGGGTGCCCCTGCTTTGCCTGAGCCTTTAAAGAGTCCCTTTCCCCTAAATACCTTTGAAAATGCCCAGGGGTGCTGACATGTAATCAGAAATCATTCCTTCGAGTGTCCCCATCATGACAGGAACCCAGGGACCTGGGCTCCGCTGCTTCCACAAAGATGTCCCTCAGGACTAGAGGTCTGTCCCCGTTGCCATTGCTGTCACGGTGACCAGCACCTGGAAATCCTGCAGGCCCCAATGTTGGTAAATTTGGAATACCTGCCCATCAAGCTGGGAAGGCAGCAAAGCGACAGCCAAAGGTTTGCTGAGGTGTCCCACATTAAATTTGTTCAACCTCGGGTGCGATGGCGGTTTGTGGCAGGGCCTTCTCCCTGGAGGTGTGGCGGCCAGGCACAGAAGTCATCACCCCACACCCTGCGACTTACCCAGAAGTAGTGCCCCTCCAAGGTATAAACTCTGCTCCTGTCATCGCTGCAGCTACCATCCCCACTTCGAGGACGGTCAACTCCTTGCCTAAGCCAATGTCACTGTGATTCAAGCCGGTGTCATGGCGATAGGACACGGGGTGGCGGGGGGGGGGGGCCGCGGGGAGGGGCTGCTGCAAAGCCATATGAGCCCCATTGTGTTATACTGTTATAGAGTCATCATTCTTTCACATCACAGCCGCCGTGCCTTTCTCCAAGGCTGCTGACGAGCCCGTGGGCTGTCTGGGTGAGGGCAAGTTCTGGTGTCAGCTGAGATACTATCAGTAACTCCACTCTGCACTAACGGCACGCTTTCCCGTGGGAAGCCGTTTAGTTCTTCCCTAGAGGCACCTGTTCCTCTCTGTAACTGTCCTCCATGGGGGAGCGCCCTCCTTTCCACACCTTGGTGGGCAAGATTTTGATTTTTCTCAGGAGGCTCCTAAGCCCTGTTGAAAATCGGTAGATAGCCCTTTAGCTGCCATCTTGCGTCCCCGCGTGTGTGCACCTAATCTCAGCTGGTCCGCCCGAGACCCCCTGAGCGCCAACCCCATTCCCCCGCGCGGTCCCATTTCCGCTCCAACAAGATGAAAGAAACTATCATGAACCAGGAGAAACTCGCCAAACTGCAAGCACAAGTGCGCATTGGTGGGAAAGGAACTGCTCACCGAAAGAAGGTGGTTCATAGAACGGCTGCAGCAGATGATAAAAAACTTCAGTTCTCCTTAAAGAAGTTAGGGGTAAACAAAATCTCTGGTATTGAAGAAGTGAATATGTTCACAAACCAAGGAACAGTGATCCATTTTAACAACCCCAAAGTTCAGGCATCACTGGCAGCGAACACTTTCACCATTACAGGCCATGCTGAGACAAAGCCGCTGACAGAAATGCTACCCAGTATCTTAAACCAACTTGGTGCAGACAGTCTGACTAGTTTAAGAAGACTGGCTGAAGCTCTGCCCAAACAATCTGTGGATGGAAAAGCACCACTTGCTACCGGAGAGGATGATGATGATGAAGTTCCAGATCTTGTGGAGAATTTTGATGAGGCTTCCAAGAATGAAGCAAACTGAATTGAGTCAACTTCTGAAGAACATAAAACCTGAAGAAGTTACTGGGAGCTGCTATTTTATATTATGACTGCTTTTTAAAATTTTGTTCATGGATCTGATAAAATCTAGATCTCTAATATTTTTAAGCCCAAGCCCCTTGGACACTGCAGCTCTTTTCAGTTTTTGCTTATACACAATTCATTCTTTGCAGCTATTTAAGCTGAAGAAGCCTGGGAATAAAGTTTGAAACAAGGTTAATAAAGTTCTTTGCCTAGGGAAAAAAAAAAAAAGAAAAGAAAATCAGTAGATAGAAATGAATGCATAGGGGATGGGTGTGGCCTGCCTGGGCTCCCGCAGTTCCGGAGCCACAGGTCCTGCCCAGTCCTGGCGCACTGCAGTCTTCCATCGTGTCTGCACCTTTTCCCTCTTCTGCTCTGAAGGGACCCCAAACAGTGCATCCCATGAAACCGCAAAGATTCAAATCTCCCCCCTCCTGCTCGTGTCTCTGCGCAAGCAACAGTACAGATGATTAAATTCACAACACGCTTAGCTGCTACTGATGGTTAACTGGGAGTTTCTGAGTGCGATTCAGAGTTGATTCAAAGTGGAGATATGTTTTTAGTGGTTGCATTTTAGTGCTTAGTGCCCCCGAATAGTAGGGCAGGACCTTGCTGAGGACGCAGTCTGTCAAACACGGGGCACCAGCATCGTTGCTTAACATCACATGCATCGTGAAAATTTTCTCCCCATAAAAGTTAAATACCTTCATGGCATAAAGTTAGAAAAGCACGGAAAAATATGTTGAAGAAAATAGTAATCAACTATCATCTACTTTCCACAGATAGCCATGGTTAATATTTTAATGCATTTCCTGTGAAATTATTTAGCATAAATTAGTATCTTTTAGGAAACGTCTATATAAAGCATAAAATACATAAAGATCTATTGGAAACAGGGATAGTCTTATACACATACAATTTATACAAACATGTGTATGTATATATAAAATTATATATTGTTGAGTATAAGTAGATATTAGTAAGTATAAATGAAAATGTATATGTTTATGAATATCTTATTGTGAGCATTTTCCCAGATAATTTGAAAAACATGATCTTTGAGGGCAGCATTCTGTCTTATGGATGCAACAAATTTAAACATTCTCCCTTTGGCTGGTAGTAGGGTAGTTTCCAATTTTTTATTATCACAGCACTGCCTCTCTTCCCAGTGAGGGAGAACATATTCTTAGGAGCAGAACTTCTTTCTCAAGGGTTGTATTTATTTGGCATCTCCTAATATATATATATATATATAGAGAGAGAGAGAGAGAGCTGAAATACATCCAGATAGTTGGTTCTGACTCAGTGTCCGGCAGGTTCCAGCTGGGAGACTGGGCCAAAAAAGAGGCAGTGGCTTATAGTGCACCTTCGGTTCTTGCTTCTTTTTATTTTTTTTTCTTAAAGATTTGATTTATTTATTTGACAGAGAGAGAGAGAGAGCGAGAGCAGGAACACAAGCAGGGGGAGTGGGAGAGGGAGAAGCAGGCTTCCCGCCGAGCAGGGAGCCCGATGCAGGGCTCGATCCTAGGACCCTGGGATCCTGACCTGAGCTGAAGGCAGACGCTTAACGACTGAGCCACCCAGGCGGCCCCGGTTCTTGCTTCTGGTGGGAGGAAGCTTGACCGCAGCTTCTAATATTCCTCTGCCTGAGACTAGATACACAACAGTGTCAAATCATGGAACTTTGTTCTGCCTCTGCTTATTTACCTGGAAAATGAGGATAAGCTCATCGATTTTGTGAACCGTAAGCGACTCTGCAAGGCTGAGGTATTAGTTTCACTGTATCATGTGGTTATAGAACTGAAGTAATGAACTTGGTGCCCTGGCGTCAGGTAATGGGTTTTGAGTCCTGAGTCCATCATTTATTCTGTATTCTTATGTATCTTGGCCAAGTCACTTAACTTCTCTTTTCCTCATCTTTAAAATGGATGATAATAGCACTCACCTGACAGGTAAGGATTAGGCAAAATCAGGTATTTAAGGCGTGCATCATGTGTTAATGCCTATTATTGTTGTTACTTATTAGTTAGACTCAATGTGAAACTGCCACTTACTTCCTGTTAAAGGTTCTTAAAGCATGGATAGTATGAGTAGTTAAAATGTAACCGAAATGCCAAAGTAACTATATTCAAAGTGTCAAATCAAATCAGTAAAGTCAGTGTTTTTCAAAATATGTGCCCTCTGAAGTTATAAGTTCTGTAGAGCGTGGCCCAGGGACCTTTGGTGGGGGATGAGTGGTAATCCGAATGGTAAGGGCAGCCGGGTCTTCAGGAACCCCAAGCATGTAGATTTGTTTTTATGGCAAGAATTGTTAGCTGACGAACAAAACCATTTCTTCATCTTGGATGCACAACTAGACCTCCTGTCCCAAGCCCCGTGCAATTAGGCGTTACCATGTGACACTGTGGGCCATATGGTCTCTGTCTCAACTAGCCCCAACTCTACCATTGCAGTGTGAAAGCAGCCTTAGACAATAGGTAAACAAATGGGTGTGCTGTATCCCAGTAAAACTTCACCAAACTTTGCTGTCGTTTGCCAACCCCTGGACTAGAGCATGGTGAGCAAGGGAGAGTTACAGGGAGTGGTTGGAAGGGCAGAACTTGCCAGATAGGAAGGACCTCGTGGACCCTAGCGTGAAGTTAACTTTCATCCTCAGAGCAGGAGGGAAGGCTTCAGAAGGTTTTAGAAAGGGGTATGGCCTGATATATATAAACCCAGTCCTCAGTAGATTGGTGTTTCAGTTTGCAACCACCATGGGAACCACTGGCCCCATTTAAGAATCCCTCTGTGAATTTCCTAAGGAAATTCAAAGCGAGATCCTGACCAAGAGGGTATCTTCAAGGAAAGACCAGCAGGCAGACCCCAAGGGGCTTCACAAGGTGGCATTTATAACCTAGATGAAGTTGCCATGCCTTTATCACTGAACCTCAGGTAGGATCAGAACCCTGAATCTCAGTCCCCTCATCGCTCGCTTGTCACTAAATTCAGGTGATTAGCATATGAAATCAGAAGTGCAGCTAAGTGTCCATGGAAAACATAATTGCCCCATGTAGGCAGCCTATTCACTCCCCATAGACAGAACTACATTTGAACAACATAACAATAATCCTAATGGATAGCATTTATTAACAATGTGCTGGGCACAGTAGAAAGCACTTTATGATTACCTGGTTTAATCCTCACAACAATCCTATCTGGTAGAAACTGTGGTTAAGCCCCCTCACAGAGAAAGTCAGAGGTCCTCTAACTTGTAAGATGATGAAATGAGTGAGTGTTAGCGACGGGAGCTGAACCCACATGGTGCGAACTAGAGTCTGGGCACTTAACCACTACAACGTGGTGTCCCAGGGCAGGCAAACCTGTTCAGAAAGTTGCTAGTGAACATCAAATCGGTTGGGGGAAAGGAAGGCAGGGAAATCCAATTTTACGGTCTCAGGCATTCATCTCACTGAAGAACCACATTGCGTGCAGGTAGGTCCTCAGCTCACAGTCCCGTGGTTCCGTGGTTCCAACGCTCTTTCTCCGCCTCCATCCCAGGCCAAAGTGGCCTTCCTGCTGGGACAGGAAGTCCCAAATCCTCTTATCTCCTGGATGGGCCTGGAGGAAGTACTGCTGGGGTTTATCAACTCTCTTCTCCCTCTGTGTCTCGTCTTAATCTTTCTGTGCCTTTGGATCACTTTGCAACCATTTTATGTGAGTTTCATAATTAAACTCTGAGGGTAATTCCCTCAGCCCTACACCCCCAATCAGGGAGTCCCCAACATGATTAATCTCCCCACCTAGTAAGACTGCAAAATGCTTCAGAATCCTTATTTATATCTTCGGGGGGGTGGGGAGAGCCATATCTGGAGTGCAATCATCAGTAAGAACAGTTTGCCACATTAAGTAATGAAATCCTAACCTCCTACTGTGTAGACCAGCATCCCTCCTCAAGGATTAGAAATATGACACTTGCCTAGATAGGCTCAGGAGTTCACTGAGGAGAGTGAATCAACATTTGAACTCTTTTTTTTTAAGATTTATTTATTCATTTATTTGAGAGAGAGAGAGAGAGTGTGTGTGTGTACAAGAGTGGGGGGAAGGGCAGAGGGCGAGGGGAAGCAGACTCCCCACTGAGCACGGAGCCCCACGTGGGGCTCAATCCCATGACGCTGTGATCAAGACCTCAGCCGAAACCGAGAGTTGGATGCTTAACCGACTGAGCAACCCAGGTGCCCCCTGAACTCTTTTAAAAGAGAGCAGAAATGAATGAAAAGATCTGCTTGAATGGACAAGACAAAGTCCATATGATCTGTGAATTATATTCCCAAGAACATACCGAATCTTAACAGCTAGCCACATGAATGCTCTGCCCACAGAATAAGCAAGGTAAAAGCACGTGTAAGGAACAGAGCAGGTGCTGCTAGCACGGTCTTACAGACAGATGTGCTGAGAGGAGGCAGTAGCTCACCAGGGCCCATGGGTTAGCCCCAGATTAACAGCTGTTTAGTGTGTGCCACAAGAGCTCGGACAAGTCCCAAAGTGACTCACTGGTACTTCTGAGACAAGGTTTGACCCCCTAATTAGTGTACCATAAACTTTTAATAAAAACGTTTATTCAAAGTGCTGTTTTGATGAACACAGGAGTTACTATATGGGATTTTAGAAGTTAGTCAAAGGAGTCTCAACAACCAGGTCCTTTCAACTCGGCCTTCCCTTGGCCTCTGCCTCCTCTTGATCATAATCTGAACCAACCTTAACTTGTCACCTCGAACGGAACATATGTTTTTATAAAACAAACAGTAATGGCATAACTCCTGTGCTTTATTATTTCAGCTGATTTGTATCGATGTATCAACATTCCAAAGAAAATAGAAAGTGTATGCTGGTTTTAATAACTTTTTTCTTTCTTCTTTTTGCTATTGACATAGAATTCATATGATATAAACTTCACCATTTTAAAAAAATACAATTCACTGGGTTTTAATATCTTCTTAATTTTGTATATCCTCACTACCTACACCCAGAGCTCTTCCATCACCGCAGCAATAAACTCTATACCTGTCAGCAGCCACTCCCCATTCCCTTCTTCCCAAACCCCCTGGCAACCACTGATCAACTTTCCGTTTTCGTGGATTTGACTCTTCTGGACATTTAATAGAGATGGAATTTTATGTGACCTTTTGTGTCTGTCTTATTTCACTGAAATAATGTTGCGACATGTATCAATCAGTACTTCATTCTTTTTTATGGCTGAATAATGTTCTTTTGTGTAGATATACTTTTGTTCATTCATTCATTCAACAGTTGATGAACATTTAGTCATTTCTACTTTTTGGCTATTAAGAACAATGCTGTTGAGAGGCCTAGGTGGCTCAGTCGGTTAAGCGTCTGCCTTCAGCTCAGGTCATGATCCCAGGGTCCTGGGATTGAGTCCTGCCTTGGGTTCCCTGCTCAGTGGGGAGCCTGCTTCTCCCTCTGCCTGCCACTCCCCCTGCTTGTGCTCAGTCTCTCTCTATCTCTCTGACAAATAAGTAAATAAAATCTTAAAAAAAAATGCTGTTATGGACATTCATGTATTAGTTTTTTGGTGGATATATGTCTTTGTTTCTCCTGAATAGATACTTAGGAGTGGAATTTCTGGGTCAGAGGGTAGCTCTGTGTTTAGCTTTTTGAGGAACTTTCATGGTGGCTGCATCATTTTATATCTCATCAGCGATATATGAGAGTTTCAATTTCTCCACATTCTTACCAACACTTATTTTCCCATTTTTTTTTAAGATAGCTACCCTAGTGGGTATGAAGTGATACCTCATGTGGTTTTATCTTCATTTCCCTAGTGACTAATGATGTTGAGCAGCTTTTCATGTGTTTATCGATCATTTGTATGTCTTCTTTAGAAAATTATCTATTCAAGTCATTTACCTATTTTTTAAAACATAAGGTATTGTCTTTTTATTACTGAGTAGTAAAAATTCATTACATATATTGGATCTAGATCCTTATGATTTGCAAATATTTCTTCCATTCTGTGGGTTGTCTTTTCATTTTGTTTGTAATGTCCTTTGAAGCAGTTTTAAAAGCTTTTGATTTTGATGCAGCACGGATTGTCGATTTTTTCCTTGTTTTTGTGCTTTTGGTGTCATATCTAAGAAACCATTGCCTAATCCAAGGTTATAGAGATCTACACCTGTTTTCTTCTTAGTGTATTATTGTTTTAGCTCTTGTATTTAAGCCTTTGATCCATTTTGAGTTAATTTTTGTATGTGGTATGAGGTAAGGTCCCACTTCATTTTTCTGCATATGGTTATTCAGTTGTCCCAGCACTGTTTGTTGAAAAGATTATTCTTTCTTCATTGAATAGTCTTGACATTCTTGACAAAAATCAGTTGACAACAGACATGTGGTTTCTGGACTCTCATTTCTTTTCGACTGATCTCTATGTCTACCCTTATGCAAGTACCACATTATCTTGATTACCATAGTTTTGTAGTAAGTTTTGAAATAAGGAACCGTGAGTCCTCCAAACTTACTCTTCTTTTTAGAGACTATTTGGTTATTCCGATTTAATAACTTTTTAAAACATCAAGTTAAAAATGAAGCTGCAAGTCTCTAAAGGAAGACAATTTCAAGAACTGTAACTTCTGCTGTGTATGTAGCAGGTTCTTTTGAAAATGCTTGTTTCATGGACTAGATTAATTTCATCTCTGTTCAAACTCTGAATACCGAAGTCACTTCTTTGGAGTCTCTCCTCAAGTCCGTCTCCTTTCTAAGAAAATAACTCTTTCTTTCCTATTCTGTAAATACATCTATTTGAGCACCTGGAACACTTCATTCTGTTTCTTTGTTCATGTGTCTACTTCCTCCATTAGACTATACCCCCCATAAAGGACTAGAATGACATCTAATTCATCTCTGCGTCCCCAAAGTCATGCCCTGAGTGGATGACTAATATGTGTTTGTTGGAAGGAAGAAGGCAATAATGAAGGAAGGGAAGATGAGTGAGGAGGGAAGGGAAAGGAAAAGAGAAAGAGAAAAGAAACAGCTAACATTTACTAAATGTTTATGATGTTCTACACGTTGTTTTAAAAGGCACCATCTCGCACTCTTACAAGTACCTTACAAGTTCATAACAGCCCTGTGAGTGCTCTTATAATGCCCATTTTACAGATAAGGACAGAAAAACAAAGAGTTAAATAATTTGCCCAAAGTCATACAACTAGCAAGTAGCCTAGGCAGCCTGGCTCCTCGGTTGTGGTCTTAAATAACACACCGTTACCTGTCAAATAAAGACTCAACTAAATGTCCCTGGGCTCTACTCTTACAGATTGGCTCAGCAGGTTTGAGGTGGTGCCCAGGTATCTTTACTTCAGACAAATGACCCAGTGATTTGACGGACAACTCTGTTGGCAACCAGCACTGCAAGGGATGGCCAAATAAAACACATGGAGGGTCAAAGGAGGGAAGACTTTGGTGAGATGTCATCCTTGGGGGGAAAAGCCAGGAATGGTAAGAGATGCATGGATACTAGTAAAGATAACAGGTGAAGAAAAAGAAGCTATTTGTAGTCTAACCCAGAAGGAGAGCAGACCAAGCAATGAACACCCCTTCACCTATGGGCCCCCAGATGGCCCTGTCTGTGCCCATGCTGCATACTCTGCAGTGCACATACCTTCTACCAAGTCCATATCACACCTACAGTCTCCCTCACAGTATCCTAGCAAATGAATGAACTGCAAAAGCACGAGAAACAGCTGACGTGTATTTATTGCTTGTCACTGCCTGGCTATGTTCTAAGTGCTTTCCACGTCAGAACTCAGTCTTCACAACATTCCTGAGGCAGGTACTGTTGTCTTCCCTCAGGTTACAGGTAAGGACTCAGAGGCACACAGAGGGTAAGAAGCTTATCAAGGTCCCATAGGTAACAAGTGCTGGAGCCGGATTCAAAGCCAGGCAGTTTTGCCCCAGAGCTGGTCCCCTCCACCACTATGCTGCTTCTAGAAGGAAGATAGAAGACAGAATGAAGGATGAGGCCCATTAATGTTGCAGTTTGGAAATGCTACCTGAAGCAAATTCTCACTTGAGCAAAATGAATGCACAAACCTTTCTGAACCGCCTGTTGCTGGCCCAGCTCCAGCGGGAGTGTAATTAGGAAAACTATGAGAACTCCAAGGGCACTTAGTTCCCTCCCCCTAGAGGCTGCGGGAGCCAGCCTCAGGTGGCTAGCCATTTGTATCCCTGGTAGTGGGGATGTGGAGCAGGAAAGTGTCCCAAAGCCAAAACCAAAACCCAGTCGTCTGTTGCCTCACTCATTGCTTTGTCTAATGTGTTATACAAACTTTGATGATGAAGTGAAAGGGGTTTTAATGGTGTGGACATAAGTAAACAAATGAATTTGTAGGTTGACACATCGCCAGCAATAAATTCATGGAAGATAAATATTGACATCTGAAGATTATATATCACTGTGTTTAGTGTGTAGAGAACTGGACCAGGACCTAGGAAAGCTTGCATGTTCATTTTGGTTCCTTGGCAAATTGGTGAGACTACAGACAAATCATTCCTTTTCTTTGTGCTTTTCTTTCTTTTGGCTATAGACTTTTGTTGGTTAAAGAGCATGAGATCAAGTTCTTTGCTTTTAAATGTCTTTCTTGTTTGAGCATGCTCAGCCGGATGTGGGAAATCTATGGTTCTCTTAGGTTTCATAACGATCAGATCCCACAGGGATATGTAACTTGTGTGGTTTATAGAGTTATAGGACCCCAAAGCTGTGCGGGGTCTGATAAATCACATAGTGAATATGCCCAGCTAGTGGCTGAACTTCTTTTGCAGAATCCCCAGCAGGTGCTCAGTGAGATTGCTCACTTTGCAATCCATCATGTACGGAGGACAGTGGCTTAGTTTAAAGGAACCTACTGGTGTGTGTGTGTGTGTGTGTGTGTGTGTGTGTGTGTGTGTGTCCCCTTTCTGATTGGGGTATGCCGATGTTTCCTCTCACTTTCTGCGGAGATTGTAATTTGTTGGTTTCTTTACATTGCCAGTCCCTAGCACAGGGTTTAGTGACAACAATAATCACATAATATAACAGCACTTATGAAATGTCAGAGATTATGGTTTATTTAGAGTAGCTTCTTTAATCTATATGTGATTGTTACAAAGAAAATACTATCATTATCTTTATTTTTCAAATGAAGAAACTAAGATTCAGAGAGGTTCAGTAACTTGCCTGAAGGCACATGTCTACTAAGTGGTAGAGTCTCAAGTCTATTTCAGAGTGAGCTGGAGCTATTAATGACTAAATAAATGTTTACTGAATCCAACTAATGATGTCCCTATCCACCACCATGTCTTATTTCCCTGCAATGGATGAAAGAGGAGTATAAAACTTATATATATATATATACAGCAATATTGCTATAAGAATTACAGATTTAATTCAACTAAGTGATTTTTTAATTAGCAGAGTTTTTTCTTCACTATCTGGTTTGGGTTTCAAAAACAATAAGATATTAAAATATCTTCACTAGACCATAGTTACAGATACTGTATTTAAGGTAATATATTATCAAGTCTACAAAAAAGCAATAAATATAAGGCTGGATCAGTATGGAAAGCAGAGTAATAATTTAGGCAGTCCTAAAGAGAAACTAGGTAAGTTATTTCTTTTGGAGGATTACTGGAGTTTTATTTATTTGTTTTTTTTTCTTTTCAAGCACATCCTAAAATAGAGAAGTAATTTCTATATTAATTAAAAATGGAAAGTTGAGGCAGAATGAATGGTGGTTGATATTCTCATTTATGTACATGTATTTTAAAGAAACAGTTTGACCATCTCACCTGGTTAATCATTAACAGGAAACTCTAGCCAAACTCTTAAAGCAGTTAAAGTTTATTTTTAGGCATCCAACTGGCTTCTCTCTCTGGTTTCCCTTCTCTTTTAGGGCCACCCTAGATGCCTAGTAACCTTAGCCTGTGTCTCACTTCCAGAAGAAGGAGCACCCATGTTTTAGATCTTGACTTTTTGTGTCAGGATCATTTCAGATGCAAATGTTAAAGAGCTAACTCCAACTGGCTGAGGTCAAGAAGGGGGGTGGCAGGAGGAGAAGAGAAAAGAGAAGAAGAGGGAGGAGGAATTTATCGAGTCTATAATAGTGGAGTCTAGGGGTAGCCTTAGCCTCAGGATCTAGATATTCAAATTATATAACTGGAAATCTGTTTATCTCCAGATCTCTTTGTTTTTTTCTTATTTATTTATTTTTCAAGTAGGCTCCACATCCAGCATGGAGCCCAATGCAGGGCTTGAACTCACAACCCTGAGATTAAAACCTGAGCTGAGAATCAAGAGTCAGATGCTTAACTGACTGAGCCACCCAGGTGCCCCTGTTTTTCTTATTTTTCAATCACCTTCATTGCAATGGGGATTCTAAGTGGTAAAATACAGTTCCTCCAGGCTTGCATTTTATCAGCTTGAAAAGGGCAAGTTTCTGAATAGTAGCAGAAGGCCTAAAAAGAAAGCTTATTTGTGCCTGTTATGTGCCTATCTCTGAGAGGACAGGCCTGACCCATCCATAGAGTTTGGGATGGGGTTAATCCCACCACAAATACATGGACTGCATTTGGCAAAAGGAGTTTTCCAAAGGAAAATTGAAGTTCTAGTACCACATGTGGAGAGTGGAATCATGGCAGACCAAAAAATATATATATATTTATTATTATATAAATTTATATATATTATATAAGTATATATAATATATATAATATATTATATATTTATATAAAATATAAAATATATAATATATATAAATATTATATATATATGTGTATATATATATATATATATATATATATATATCTCCACCATCTGGTCATTGTAGAGGACACACCAGATGCCCACAAAGGAAGGAGGTTGGTCCTCACAATCATTGTGGTATCCCTAAATGATCCCTTGCAGGTGACTCTTCCCAGATCATATGTAAACTGATCCTCTTGAATTTATAATACAGGTAACATAAGGATGGATTCAGCAAAACTGGGTCCATAAGCAACACATGAGGGATCTTCAGGTAGAAGCCTGTTCTGCACAGCCATCCATGACTCTTGCTCTAATTGAACTTTTCTAGAATGCCTAAAGGAAGATGAAAGTAGAAAATGAGCTGGTAATGGACAAGCCTATTTTTAATAAGCCCATTAATGTGGCACATTTAGGTGCTTAATGATTGTTATGAATTACATTTGCCTGAGCAATTCTAATTCTATACTACAGAAATACTTTCACAGTGGTGCAGATATAGATACAAGGGTACTCATTGTAGCATGGCTTCCAATCGTGAAAAATTGGAAACAAATATTTCATCAACAAGGGAAAGGTTAAATTTATTATAATATAGCCAAACAATGGAAAACTGCTACTATTATCTGAATATATTGATGTGGAAAGATGTCCAAGAACACTTGAAGAATAAAGTTGAAAAATATGCATAGTAAAATCCCACTTAAAAAAATTGTGTACAATAGCCAAACTGTGGAAAGAGCCTAGATGCCCATCGACAGATGAATGGATAAAGAAGAGGTGGTATATATACACAATGGAATATTATGCAGCCATCAAAAGGAATGAGATCTTGCCATTTGCAATGACGTGGTTGGAACTGGAGGGTGTTATGCTGAGTGAAATAAGTCAATCAGAGAAAGACATGTATCCTATGACCTCACTGATATGAGGAATTCTTAATCTCAGGAAACAAACTGAGGGTTGCTGGAGTGGTGGGGGGTGGGAGGGATGGGGTGGCTGGGTGATAGACATTGGCGAGGATATATGCTATGGTGAGCGCTGTGAATTGTGCAAGACTGATGAATCACGGATCTGTACCTCTGAAACAAATAATGCAATATATGTTAAGAAAAAAAAAAGAAGAAGAGAGCAGGAGGGGAAGAATGAAGGGGAGTAAATCGGAGGGGGAGATGAACCATGAGAGACGATGGACTCTGAAAAACAAACTGAGGGTTCTAGAGGGGAGAGGGTTGGGGGGATGGGTTAGCCCGGTGATGGGTATTAAAGAGGGCACGTTCTGCGTGGAGCACTGAGTGTTATGCACAAACAATGAATCATGGAACACTACATCAAAAACTAATGATGTAATGTATGGTGATTAACATAACAATAAAAAATTTAAAAAGCAAAAAAAAAAAAATTAAGTCTGTGTGGGGCGCCTGGCTGCCTCAGTCAGTGGAGCATGTGACTCTCGATCTTGGGGTTGTGAGTTGGAGCCCCATGTTGGGTGTAGAGATGGCTTAAATAAATGAAATCTTGGGGCACCCGGGTGGCTCAGATGGTTAAGCATCTGCCTTTGGCTCAGGTCATGATCCCAGTGTCCTGGGATCGAGTCCCACGTCTGGCTCCTGGCTTGGCTGGGAGCCTGCTTCTCCGTCTCCCTCTGCGTCTCCCCTGCTCATGCTCTCCCTCTCTCTCTCTCTCTCTCTCTGTATCTCTCTGTCTCAAATGAATAAACAAAATCTTAAAAAAAATGAAATCTTTAAAAAATTATGCATGTATATACATGCATGCATAGACAAAAAGGTTCTGAAAGAATGCACACCAACTCTTAAAAATAGTTACATCTGCAAAATGGGATTGTGGGGGGGGTTCACTTTTTACTTTATACATTTCTATCTTTTTAATGCTTGGATTTTTAAAATAAGTGTGTATTTTTTAGCATGAATTATTTTAAAAGGTTTTTTTTAAGACACAAGTAATATCTAAAAATACGTTTCGTTCTTCTAGTGCTATTTACACGCAGATAACCATACTTCTTGGAAGCCCACGATTTTCCTTCTGTAATACCTTTCCCTCAGTCCTCACTGCTCTCCTTTTGCTCCACTGAGTGACATGATCAGGACATAGAGCCTTATTGAGCATTATTTCTAATTTTAAAAACCTGACTTATAAGGCATATGGGGAATGTACTACCAGAATATCCATTTAGTGACCCATTTTTTTCACAATTTATCCCTCACTAGTTCCAGAGAGGACTTCGACTATTTAAAATAAAAATAAATTTAGACAGAGAGGTAGAGATATCTCATAGATGGAATACAATTAAGCGATTAGAGACTGATCAAGGAGTCTCTGTTGGTGTGATGAACAGAAACACATGGGATGAAATCACAGAGAGGTAAAATAGAAAACGAAAATCAGGACCAAGGAAAGAGGAATAAAAATATGCTGGACATCATTCAACAACTATTTGCTGATGGTAATTATAGGGATGGAAAACCCATCAGGCCTATGGAGCTAAAATTAATCAGCAAGTATTCACAGAGTACCTCCTGCTTCTATTACTGGTTCTGGCTTCCTGCCTGCCCAGTGCCCAGGCTGGAGACATTTGCATGACATTCAGCTTGTCAAGACAGAAGGAGCAAAAGAAGCAGGCAGAGGCTCACAGCAGCCTTCTATCTCTACCCCATCATGTTTGTTAGAATCATAGTCAAGCAAGACAAATTCCTTCTGTGAAAGACTATGAAACTAGGCTAAAAGTTATAAACATCCCTGTATCACCTGAAAAGGGCCCAATTAAGTAGAAGTACTATTTCTGCAAAGCAATAGTCAATCCATGTGTGTACTCTTTAAAAATTTTAAAGTACAAATCCACATTCTTTCTCTATTGAAGTCAGGAAGGGAAATCACTAAGACCTCTAACAGCTATGCTTAATTTTGGGGGCTCTTTCCATTGCTGACAAACATTTTAGGTCACGAGTAATTCCCTTAAAATGTCAAATGTGATGTTTATATATCACTGGGAATATTTTGATAAATAGCTATAGTAGCGAGCATCTTTTCTCACACTCATCTCTCTCATTTTACCCCAGTCTTAGATGTCAGTGGTAAGAACTCAACCTAGGTTTTGCCAATCAGACTGTATTTCCCTTACATCCCTTGGACAGAGTCATTGGTTCAGACATGAGCATGTGACCTAACTACACCAATGAAGCCCCTCCCGGGGACATGCACTAAAATTAGTAGAAAAGAACTCTCTTTCCATTGAAATTACTAAGCTGGTAGGATATTTTAATTCCAGGTGCTGTGGGCCACCAGGTGGAGATAACCTTCTCAGGAGAAAAGCCAAAACAAAGTAAAGCTAACAGATCATCCAAACATTTTTGACATCATTTAGCCCCTGGATCCAGCCATACCTGAAACTAATATCCTCTAGATTTTAAGTAAATCAATAAACTTTCTTTTTGCATTAATAGTGGGGTTTCTTTTAAATGCACCAAAAAACCATCCTGCTAGAATATTAATGACAAGCTTTCTTTATAAGTATTGTTTCTGTCAGAAATAATCAAATTACCTAGAGGAGACCCTTCATACTTCAAATCAGTCATGCTGGCCTCCTAAAAGCACTCCCTGATTATATTACCATCTCCATACCCACACCTACCTTGCTACCCTTCACTCCCAAATGACTTCTTGATGCAAATATAGTACCCTATGAATCTGTCACACAGTTCTCCATTGTTCACATGAGTCTGCATTGATAATGACTTACTACTGTATCTGTCTC
Source organism: Zalophus californianus (assembly GCF_009762305.2). Lineage (NCBI taxonomy): Eukaryota > Metazoa > Chordata > Mammalia > Carnivora > Otariidae > Zalophus > Zalophus californianus. Next base: position 35,904,314 of record NC_045599.1, on the reverse strand, counting down.
CATTTCCTCCAACATAGGTATTGTATCTTAATCATTTTTATATTCCTACTGCCTTACACTGGGGCCTAACATGTAGTAGTTGCTATTTTGTTGAAGGAATTGTATTTTGCTGAAGAAATAAATGAATGGGAGAGAAAATTAGTTCAGAAAGTACCTTCTATTAATAATGATTCCATGATTAATTGAAACCATCAGTAAAACAACTAATATCAGAAGACCCAAAGTAAACCAAATTGCTATATCCAAACTGAACCCTCAAAGTATCAGTCATTGGTAGCTGTTTGGTTGGGAATTTTTCCTTTTTCTGGTCAATATGGATGATGAATGGGGAGAGATGGTCCCTTCTTTTGCAAAACATTTACTATTTTAGAAATTCCATAAAATGTAATAATCTCTCTCTCTTTTTTAAAGATTTTATATCTTTATTTGACAGAGAGAGAGAGAGCAGAAGCAGGGGGAGTGGCAGGCAGAGGGAGAGGGAAAAGCAGGCCCCCCACAGAGCAGGGAGCCTGACTCAGGGCTTGATCCCAGGACGGGATCATAACCTGACCCAAAGGCAGATGCTCAACTGACTGAGCCACCCAGGAGCCCCTGTAATAACCTCTCCTATAAAATATTACAAATATAATATGTGATATAATGTAAGACCAAAACAATATATAATATGATGCAAAACCAAAACATACAACCTGTAATGGGGAGTATAGGCCGTATACATTGCAAGAGAGGAAGCAGGAAGAACAGTGGTAGTCAAAAACTCACTGTTGCCTAGTAGGCAATATGGTAGGGTGGCTTCTGGTAGTGTCCTTATTGATGACATAGCAAAGAAAAACTGGGAACAAGAGAAGCATAAAAGAGGCAGCACTGTCTGTGAGCACAGGGCAACTGAGTGAGAGTTTTGTAATTAAAATGGACAAATGCTAAAAAAAATTTACCAGACACCGGGATAGGATCAAGGCATTGGGATGAACAAATAATCCCTCTATGTAGGCAAAAATCTTTGTAATTTCTAGATGAGTAAGATAACTCCTGAGTATGTGAGTTCCAATTATGACATGTTACTGGTATTTGGGGTTTCCCCTCCCCCTCCTAATGTAAGGCAATCAAGTCTAACTTTCTCTGTGTGCTTCAGAGATAATTACTTAAACTCTAGAACTGCCTCTTTCCTTTCCTTCCTCTACGTGCAGCTCCTGACTCCTTTTCTTAGGTCCAGCCTCCCATGCCCTCGCTTCCTTCAACCACTGAGCCTTCTTAGTCTTTACCACACGGCCTTCCTTTAGCATAGACAGTTTCATGTCTTCCATAGAGCTACTGAATGACTGGTTTGCCTTCCTTTGGCCTCCAAAATGCTCCCCCTGTCCAATCGTAGCTTCCCACCACCACTGCCACCACCCAGTACAAATCTCCATCTTTTCCTAGACCTATGCACCTACCTCCTCACTGCTCTCCCTTCTTCCTCTTAGCTCCTACCACCCCGGCTTCACATTACAGGTGGAGTGATTTTTTTCAAATAGTAAATTAAGTTATGTCCATTAGTGTGTTGATAAATGTTTGACCACTGCTATCCAGGGAAGGAGGGGAAGGAGTCTCCATGTGTCTATTACACATTTTGCTGATATAAAAGATGCGTAGCACACAATTTATAAAAAAAGTAACTCTTTATAGTAAATTCTGTACAGCCAACTGATTTTCCCAGAATGGTTTCAACAAACTCATGGACATTGTCAACGTACAGTTGGAATGCAACCATATTTGGCAAAAGCAGACTATGAATAAATATTTTATTAAAATTCAGTTCAGAAAAAAAGAAAATTCAGTTCAGGGAGAAAAAATTCCAGTTCAGCAAAGAAGTCGCTCATGCCACTGAAGTTCAAACATGAATGTTGGTTGATGTTTTTTTACATTAACAAGCAAGATGAAAGTGAAACAACAGAGATATATATTAAGAAGACATTCATTCGTTAGTGATGCGAGCAACTTCTTTGCTGATCGGATAATAGTTTTCAACGATGAGAAAAATATTTCCTCAAATTTTTGCATTATTCATAAACTAACAGCTTTAAGTTTAACCTTCGTTACTAATATTTCTTCTATCACTTTCTTAAGTTTAGACAATCAACAAAAGAAATCAAGCTCTGATTTGTAGTTTTCCAATTCTGTAACTACTCCACCAGTTGATTTCAAACTACCAAAATAACATTTCTGAGTGCAGAATTGGAAGAGATAGGCTCTATCATATCACTATATAATACACACATTATAAAGAACAGATGGAGATAACTTTAAATCATAGATACTAGTAAAATGTTGTAAAATAATTATGAAGTGAGGTTTTGAGCAATTACTACCTTCATTTTTAGAATATTTAATTGTAAGTTTGTAAATAGTTTAGTTTTTAGTATTGGCTATGATTAACAAGTGACAGACAAAATTCCTGAAAATTTACCAGTCACCTCTTGCAAGCTGATACAACTGGCTCAAACTCTCTCCTGAATTGTCACTCCTCTACTTAAACTTTAAAGCTGCCCATTGCACAGATTATCTGGGGAATGGGCAAAGGGAGGTCATGACAATTTTCAATAAAATCAGTAATCACTTTTGTTGTGGTGAATTGATGATGCAAAAATTCTATGAGTCCCTCCCTGTTTTCTCAACTCCTTTTACATACATCATCCCATTTGAGCCTTACAGATTTCCTATGAGATGATAGGCAGGGTAGATAGCATTATCCTCCCTTTTCAGATAGAAAAACAAGCTATGAAGGAGTAAATGACTGGCCCCAGCTCATTCAGTTAGGCGGCCCAACAGGATTTCAAAACTAGGGCTTACATTGAAAAGTAAACAGGAGGCTAGAGAAAATTTAACTAATACTGAGGTCACATTTAAAAAAAAATGTAACAAATGTCCTTATAACACTCCAGAGTCTGGTATCAAGCATATTTATATCTTGTGACGGGATCCTTACATCAAGGATGTTTTGATCTTTTAAACTCCACTATTTCTGACTTAGCTTAAAAACAAAATACAACCCAGTGTGGCCTAATAAATAAATAAGTTGTAAGCACCAAAATGGAAATGTAGGTTTTCAAAAATTCGCTGACCGATTCCACCTAAAAATGGAGCAGATTGAAACAATCTCTACCAAAGGAACATGGGACAGAAAAAGGAGATTAAATCAGAAGAGGAAGAAAGCTAATGACATAATGGCCAGCCACAAATGCCACAAATGCAAAACAAAGTACATAATATTTGTTACAATTATTCAGTGTACTTGCTCTAATGTCTCTAAACTCTAAAAACATGAGGTTCCTGGCTTATTTCAACACCTCCCTCATTTATTTGCTCATATTTACCTTATCCTTGAATCAGGCACTGCTTAAACCAAGTTCTGCCAGCATAAGGAATATAGATTTAACAGAACACCCATAGAGCATGTCATGCCTTTGAGCACAAATTGTGATATTTTAGGTTGCATATGATGAAATCATTGAAAGCATTATGAGAAGCAGCAAGACACCAGGGATGCTGGTAACAATTTAGCATTTCCCAGTTCGTGTGGGAATGTTAATTCCAATTACAAAGAGAGGTACCAAAGTGGAATTCATTATGATTAAGAACTTGCTGTACTAAGTGTGAGTTGTTTATAACAGGCATGTCTGGTGTAAAATGCAAATACTGAAGCAGAAAGAGATGGGACATTTAAAGCTTAGCTGGGTTCTCTTGAACCTCTTACCTTACAAAGTTAAACAAGAATAGTACTGTTTCCCAAAGTTGAGTTATTTATTGTAAAGAGTCATCTAATAGCTATGATAGCTGCAAAAATAATTTTTTTAAATAAGTTGTTTGGGTTGGCTTAATATAAATTAGCATATGCAGTGAACCATCCTATTCAAAATTTTTAATACATAAAAACGTGGTAGGTATTTATTTGATTCCAATTTACATTTACTATCACAGATGTAAATTGTGTGTGTTGGGGGTGGGGGTGTGGGAATAGAACAGATAGAAAATAGAGCCATGACTAAGAATTATGGGCTGTAGGAAACTAAGTCACAAAGAGGTATCTTTATGTAAAAGGAAATATATGTGATAAACAATGGTACAGGTGGGAATGGATGTTGTATATGCCCTTTCTTCAGCAGGATGGACTCCTCTTAAATGACACTACTCAATGCCTTTATCTCAACTAATTCAAGTTCTCCATCCTCCCTGGAAAACAATCGACTAATGCTTAGGGAATGCTGAACACTGCAGCCAAGGTTAATTCTTATGTTCCACACATTTCTGCTCCCACCAAGTTAAGTTATAGGTTTACCAACAGTTCCTTAGGGGTTTTTTCCCCCCAAAAATCTTAATTCCATTTGTGCCTGTTATTGTAATTACTTAAATAATTAAATGATGAAATAGGATTAAAAAAAGTAATAGTTGTTCTATAAAATCTAAATGGAAAGATGCCATATAAACAATCACTGTCAAATTAGGTGGATGCAAGACAATTTTAACAGATTGGGCTGAAGTCAGGAGGCATAAATCATACAAATTCAGAAACTGACACTCATTTATATTTGTAAGTACTTTTAATTTTTTGTTCCAATTAAAAAACAAGGGAAATAATAATACTACATATTAATAATAATTGATGCTGCTGATTAAACGCTTAATAAGTCCCAGGAATTAGTCTAAGCACTTCACATATATGAAACTCATTTAATCTTTCTAGTAACTTGGGTTAATACTATTATCATCCCCATTTTACAGATGATGGAAACGGGGGCACAAAAAATTAGGTCACCCAAGGTTATATTCTTCATAGTGGTGCAAGTCAGCCAGCCAGTGTTGTTCTTAACTGCTGTGATGTACTGATGCAATGTGGGTACAGTTTATACACAAATGAAGACATGAACTCCAGTTAGTGGGCTCACAAAAGCTTTCACCAAAGAGGTAGCACATACATGTTAGGTTTTAGGTTTAAAACTTCATATTTCCAAGTGATTTTTTTAAAATAATTCCTTCACTTTAACTGACTTTTCAGTTTAATTAAATACTAGTCCAATTCCAACAGCTAAAAGACTTTGCCTTCAAGAAATGGGCAGGTGTGGGACACCTGGGTGCCTCAGTTGGTTAAGCATCTGCCTTCCGCTCAGGTCATGATCCCAGGGTCCTGGGATGGACTCCTGCATCGGGCTCCTTCCTCAGCAGGGAGTCTGCTTCTCCCTCTGCCTGCCACTCTCCCTGCTTGTGCTCTCTCTCTGACAAATAAATAAATAAAATCTTTAAAAAAAAAAAAGAAAGAAATGAGCAGGTGAAAGATGCTGGTCTTAACAGAATGGGAGTTGGGATCTCTCTACACTGGAAGGGAATTATTATAGATACTTGAGCAGGAGCACAACACGATTTAATTAATGTTTTGGAAGAATAATCTGCAGTGAGGCTTGGGTTATTTCAATGGGAATGGGAATGATAAAACAGATGAACAGAATGGTCAAGAAATGTTAGCCATAAAGCATAACAATTCTAACTCTGAAAAACAGACACTGGGTTAATCTACAGTCTTTGCCGGCATTCAGATGACTATGACAGACTGAAGAATGAGTTTTTTTTCTATCAAATTAAAAAATTAATAGGCATATGTAAACCACTGAAAATGTTACACTTCTGCCCAATTGAAAGTGTTTTCAATAGCAATTTTTAATTGAAAACAATGTGAGTCTTTTTCCATTTCAAGGCAATCTGCTGGACTTGCAGACAAAATGAGTGGCAAGAAAGTTAATGGAGAACTCTTGTAAAATCAGTTGTTATTTAAAAAACGGAATATATAACCCATATTTAAAGAGGTAAGAGATGAGGTGGATTCTTACAGCAGAGATTCAATTATGAAATAGGTTTATGGTATGGGGAGGAGCATTCTATTAGATAACTGTTACTGTCCCTTCACATCTATTAGATAACTGTTACTGTCCCTTTACATATGTTAAACATATACAAATTATATATTTTTATAAGGTATCCATACATATAATAAATTCCTAGTATAACTTTTAAGCAGACATAGAAGGATAATCATATTGGCATGAGTTATTTAACACACTTTTAAAACATACATATTACATTAAGTTTGGGTCTTGATTTTTTCCCCTCATCAACCTATTGGTAGTTTGGGGACCCATCCACGCAAGACATCTGATTTTGGTAACTGAGGCTCCTAAGGTGGAAAAATTGGCAAGTAGGCAAAACAGTGTTCTTGAAGTAAATCCTCAGTGTCCGTTATGAGCACCCACGGCAAGGGCCTCCCTCTAGTTGACTAGCGCCAAGGGAAAGGAAAAGGGAACCATCTCTTCTGGATCCAGAAAGAGGTTGTGTTAACAATTGGGTTGCTCAGCACCCTTCATAAAAATTCTATGGGCTGAGGGTTCTACGTTGGCAAACGTTTTGGTTCCCTTTACTTTTCCGAGGCGGAGAGTGGCTCTTCCTTTGCCAAGATGGCGGCCCTACAATTGTCTGGGGGCGGCCCGAATAGATCGTCTCCGAACATGTGCGTAACTAAAATGCTTAGTTTTCTCCTTTCACATCGGATAGCACATGGGGGCAGCGTCCACCCTTCAGAACCGAGGACGGGGTACTTCGGCTCCCTGAGATGGAGAACCTTTGCCAAGATGGTGGACGCGCGGCCGGGCTGGCGTCACCGTCCTTTACCAAGAGGGCGGCGAGCAGCTTCCGGCATGCGCTTCCCCCAATCCTCTTCAAGATGTCAGAGCAGAGGCGGCAGCTGCTAGCGTCTGAGCGCTGCCTGAGGAGTGAGTGGCTGGGGCCGAGCGCCCGGGCAGGGACTAGGTGGAGCTGCGGCAGCCTCCGCCCCCGTCATGAGCTGGCAAGCGCTGTCACCGGTGGGGGCGCAAAAGTTACCGCCCCAAACCCTAAAGCCACACGGCACAACCTTTCCCCGAGTCACAAAAATCATACTAAGTGTCGCACAAGGTAGGAGGCTCGGTCCTGGCAAAGCCCAAGCCCAACGGACGCAGCAAGCTGGGTTAGGGGGCAGGGGCGGGCGTCTCCCGCGCGGACTCCCCTAGCCCCACGCCCCTCTCCTTGGGGAAAGGCCACGTGTTTCCCTCGGACTGAGGGGGAGGCGCGTAACGGGAACAGCTGGAGGGAGTTAAATGCTGACATTTTTAAAACTGCGTGTGTTTTGTTTTGTTTGGAGGGACAGGGGTCCCCTGTACACGAAAGGGTGGGCGACGCATTGAGTGGAGTGCAGCAAATGTCAAGATTCGGGTGAGGGTCCTCCACGGGAAACTTGGACGCGGGCCCTGGAGGGGGTGGAAGGAGAGAGGTCAGGAGTTTGCGGGGGAGGGAGGGCGTACTTTGCAAGCAACTTACTGTTTCGCCTGCAACTTGCTTTTAGGCCTGCCACCCCCTGTTTTCCTTAAAAATAATAATAAAAAGGTGCAAAGAAATTCAGCTCGCCGGAGGTTTTGCATTTGGCGTGCAACTTCCTTCAAGTGTGAGCGCGCTAGCAGGGAGGGACGGTGGGGGTTGAACTTGGCAGGCGGCGCCTCCTTCTGCCGCCGCCGCCGCCTCGCAGACTCGGGGAAAAGGGTGGGGGACGGTCGGAGCGCGGGGGAGGGTGGGTTCTGCTTTGCAACTTCTCTCCCGATGGGAGAGCGCGGCGGCGGCTGTAGACTGGGCCGCCCAGACGATGCGGCGGTGGGAGACCAGCCGGCACGCGACTCCCCCCGGGCCAAGAGTACGTAAGCGTCGACCCCCTCCTCTGCCCTCCCCTCCGTATGCCTCCCCAGAGGGCGTGTCTGGCGGTCCGGCCCCGAGAGCGGCCGACACGCTGCGGCACCGTTTCCGTGCAACCCTAGTAGCCCGCGCTAAGTGACACCCTTCGTGCAACTCGGCTCCAGGGCGGCGGCGCGGACCACCCCCGCGGCGCTGCTGCGGGCCGCGCCCCGGCCCCCCCCCCCCAGACAACCCGCTGTCACCCGCAGGGGCGCTGACGGCGGTTGCCGCCGAGGTACCCGGCCAGCTCTGGAGTGGGTCGGGAGTCGCGGAGCTGGGCGGGGGCGGGAAGGAGGCAGCGAGAAGACAAACTAGAGAAACTCGGCTTCCCTCCCAAGCCCGCCCCAGAGAGACCAGGTCGGCTCTCGCCGCCTCTCCTTCTTGCCGGCGGGGGGTAGGGGGGAGAAGAGGTGGTGGTGGTGGACTAGAAGAGGTCCTGCGCGCCCGGGGGGCGGCGGCCGGCCGCTACGTCCCGGGCCGTGCCGGGGGCCGGGGGCGTGTAGGCGCCGTCGGGACCCTGGTGGCTGGGCCCCCGAGGGCGTGGGGGCGGGGGCTGCAGCCTCCCCTGCAGTTGCCGAGCGTCGCCAACAGGTTGCACCGTTCCCCGCCGCCGCGCGGCCCCTCGGGCGGGGAGCGGCCGGGGGTGGAGTGGGAGCGCGTGTGTGTGCGAGTGTGTGCGCGCCGTGGCGCCGCCTCCGCCCGCCCCCCGATCGGTCCCGCTCGCTCGCCGCGGTCGGGCGGCCCTTTCGCGTGTCCGCGCTCCCTCCCCTCCTCCTCCTCCTCCTCTTCCTCCTCCTCCTCCATTTTGCGAGCTCGAGTCTGTGACTGGAGCCCCAGTCACCGCCCGCCCGTCGGGGACGGATTCTAGTGGGTGGAAGGAGACGCCGCACCCGGAGCGGCCGAAGCGGCGGGGCGCCGGGACGGAGGACGCGCGCCTGAGAGCCCGGGCTCGCTGGGATCGGCGCGGGGCTGGGGGCTGGCTTGTCAGCTGGGAAATGGGAGACTTTCTCAAATAGGGGCTCTCCCCTCCCCCCCATGGAGAAGGGGGCGGCTGTTTACTTCCTTTTTTTAGAAAAAAAAAATCTCTCTCTACTGCTCCTCCTGCTTTCACATGTTAAGTTGTTTATCTCGGCTGCGGTGGGAGCTGCGGACGGTGGCGGGTGATCGGCGCCCCTGCCAGAGGTAAGAGGTGGGGAGGGCCGGGGGCCCGGGGCCCGCGCGGGCGCTCGCTCCCCCGAGGTGCGGGCCGGGGACCTGAGGCCGGCTCGGGGGCTGCCGCGGGAGCCTGCAAACTTTTATTAGCCTCGGGGAATGGGGGTGGGGGCTGGTGAGGGCCGGGTGATGGTGACGAAAGGGCAGCGCGCGGGTGACAGCGCTGGCCTCTTCCTCTCCCTCGGCCGCCGTCCCCGGGTCGGGCTGAGGGGGAGGAACCTGAGCTCTCTGCGAGTGGAGCGTCTTCGAGCTGCCCCGGCTTTCGGTCCTCTGCTTCCTGGCGCGGAATTCTGGTTTCTGCAGCCTCCCCCCGCAAAGTCCCCTGTCAGTGCCCTCCCGGGGGGCCTCCCAAACACCCGTTTTATGGTGAACACCGAGCCGCGTTTGAATGCTACTCGGCCGAATGTTTCCACTCCACCCTAGTGCGCCCGAGCGCGATCAGGGTTTCTGTCGAGGCTCCAGCGCGTCTCTTTTCTGGCGGGCACGCAGGGGTGGGTGGGTGGGTGTGTGTATATGTGTGTGTGTGTGTGTGTGTGTACACACGCAGGGGGCTGACAGCCTGCAACTTGGAGACTTCGGTCAGGGCTGGCGTTATCTGGTAGAAGTGGGCGTGTCGGAGAAAGAACTCAACAGGTCTGGACACATTTCTCTTTTTACCCTTGCACTTTTTTTCTCCCCGGGGAGAGGGTTTGTTCTTAAGCGCTTGGCATCATTGCGTGCCTGACGCTCCTAAGTGGCCCCTTGTGGAAAAAGACGTTCCCTAGCCGGAATAGTTCTGTGGTGCGTTTTTTGTGCAGCGCTAGTTTGACGTTTGGGGCCGCAGGCTGGGTAACTGCCGCCTTGTAATACCACTTAAGACGCCTTGATACGGTTCATTAAGGCCCATTAATGTGACAGTTACTTGCAGTTTAAACTGGGGGCTAAAGTCGTTGGAGGGATCGTTTCGTTTTATGAAATACTGTTTTGGTTTCGAGTTTGAGGGCAGCTGTCAAAGCGGCGTGGAAATTCATTAGGCTCCATTTGATACCTTGTGTTTAGAGATCGATATCAGATAAACTCGGCGGAGGGGCGGGGAGATGAGCAGTTTACCCTCAAGATGTGTAGAAGCAGGTCCCAGCCCTCTCTCTACCTTAATCCCACTCCACTTCCCATGAGGGCCGGTGAAGTTTCTGCTTCGGAAGGTCTCCGTAGAGCAAAAGTTTCCTTTCATTGGATGGGATTTGACTATGATGTCCCAAATGTGCTTATCAAAGTGTTCTCCTGCCTCTTACAACATCCTGATTATAAACAATATACTACCAACCTAATACTCTTGAGAACAGCCTCTGAATGGGGATTGGTGAGGGTTTAGAATACAGAGAAAATTATTCTGAGCATTTTATTGGCTGTTCTTTTACCTGAGTTTATATGAACGTGGTTTTACAGTTGTGGGGTTTTCCTGTTTTTAGTACCTGGTTATTTGGAAAGGAAAAAAATCTTAATTTAGAGGTATAATAGTGTCTCATACTGAGGGTCTTAAGCAATTTGAAAAATAAATGTAGCTTCATTTAGATTTTATCATGTAAGATTCGAGAGAGCTGTTTGTTGTATTTAAATAAGCTAAAATTGTAGTGAGAAGCTACTGCACATTCTACTTTGCTTGTTAAAATCCAAATTTTAGTTGGCCTATATACAACGTATTTCATTTGGTATGTCCAAAATTTGAAGGCAAAATTTGAAACAGACACATTCAGTAAGAAATAGGGGTTAAAAAATAAGAGCCTTTCTGAGTATAGTGGAAGATCATCATTGTTTATTTTTCAAATAAAATTTGCATGGTTACCAATAAATCTGAGGTTTGGTTGTGTGACTAGCAGGTGAGAGGGCAGTTTGTGAGCAGTTTGAGAGCGAATTCTATGATAGTATTTACCAAGTTTTATGTGTATGGGTTCTCAGAAGAGCAAAACAGCCTTGACTGATGGAAAGGAAGTAGGAATTTTAATAATCATATTCTTTTTAAATACTTTGACATCAATTTGAACCTTAGGAATAGTTAGATGTAATGAATTATAATGTCTGTGATTAACAAAGTTACAGTTCTGTGAGTGGCAGGATGAATAGCCAAGCTTAGTTTGATACAATTTTGCCCTCAGCTGTGCACTTGAACTGCATTGTTCTTTTAAATGTGGCACGCTGAATGGGAGCAGGGGATATGGCTTTTTTATTCTGGGAGACAGAAACTACTTTTCTGATAACAAGGAATTAGATTCAGAGTTAACTAAAAGGTTCATTTAACAGGCTCTTACTAATCAGATCACTGAGATGATGTGACTTTATAGCTTATTATGTTTCCCCCCTTCTTTTTTCTTTCCTTTTTTTTTTTTTTTTTCTTTTTCACCTGCCTGGTAGCTGATGATAGTATCTGATGGACTCCAAGGAATCACTAAGCCCCCCGAGTAAAGAAGTCTCTAGCAGTGTGCTTGGTCGGGCGAGGGGAAATGTGATGGACTTCTATAAAACCCTAAGGGGAGGAGCTACTGTGAAGGTTTCTGCTTCTTCACCCTCACTCCCGGCTGCTTCTCAGTCCGACTCCAAGCATCCAAGACTTGGGGTTGACTTTTCAAAAGGCTCAGGAAGCAATGCACAGCAGCCAGATCTGTCCAAGGCGGTTTCACTCTCCATGGGATTGTATATGGGAGAGACAGAAACTAAAGTGATGGGAAATGACTTGGGATTCCCACAGCAGGGCCAAATCAGCCTTTCCTCTGGGGAGACAGACTTTCGGCTTCTGGAAGAAAGCATCGCAAACCTCAGTAGGTCGACCAGTGTTGCAGAGAAGCCCAAGAGCTCAGCGTCTGCTGCTGTTTCTGCTGCCCCCCCAGAGAGGGAGTTTTCAAAAACTCTTTCGGACGTGTCTTCAGAACAGCAAAATTTGAAGGGCCAGACTGGCACCAACGGGGGCAATGTGAAGTTGTATACCACAGACCAAAGCACCTTTGACATTTGGAGGAAAAAATTCCAGGATTTGGAGTTTTCTTCTGGGTCCCCGGAGAAAGAGGCGAGTGAGAGTCCTTGGAGATCTGACCTCTTGATAGATGAAAACTGTTTGCTTTCTCCTTTGGCAGGAGAGGATGATCCATTCCTCTTGGAAGGAAACTCAAATGAGGACTGTAAGCCTCTTGTTTTACCGGACACTAAACCTAAAATTAAGGATAATGGAGATCTGATCCTATCAAGCCCCAACAGTGTGCCACTGCCCCAAGTGAAAACGGAAAAAGAAGATTTCATTGAACTCTGCACCCCTGGGGTAATTAAGCAGGAGAAATTGGGCCCAGTTTACTGTCAGGCAAGCTTTTCTGGGGCAAATATAATTGGTAATAAAATGTCTGCCATTTCTGTTCATGGTGTGAGTACCTCTGGGGGACAGATGTACCACTATGACATGAATACAGCATCGCTTTCTCAACAACAGGATCAGAAGCCTATTTTTAATGTCATTCCACCAATTCCTGTTGGTTCAGAAAATTGGAATAGGTGCCAAGGATCTGGAGATGACAACTTGGCTTCCTTGGGGACTTTGAACTTCTCGGGTCGATCGGTTTTTTCTAATGGCTATTCAAGGTAAGAAGAACGCTTTTCTATTTCTTAAGAAGGGATATGAAATGGATTGATAGACTTAAATCTTCAGTGATTTGTATGTGTTTTCCAGTGACTCCTGTGCTTTTTTGTGTGACTAAGTTTAAGTGGTCCTTTTGAAAGTGGACATGGTTGAAAGACAGCCTAAGTGATTTACCTGTACATAAGCATTTCAAGTTTTCTCTGAAATAATGGCATTCAGGATCCCATTGGCCCATAGTTTATTTAAAAATTCAAAATAATGTTGCTCATTAACAGGTATCCTGAGTAAAAATTATATAAATTAGAGGGAGTTTGATATCTAACACTTCATTGATTGTGTGTTCATTGATGTATTTTTAAAAATACGCTCTTACGTTAAAGTGAAAAGTACCCTTCATACTTTATAGAAGCAAAAGTGTGTGCTATATTCATACACTTGTGAAATGTTAGCTTGAGGAGGTCAGAGGGTTAACAATTAAAGATCTAACAATGAGCCTTTTCTTCACAGTGAACTATCTATGGCAGAATTTGAGTTTTGAGATTGCTAAAGCAATGCAGTGAGCAGTGAACCTGACTATAGCCTTAGATGTGGGACTTGCCCATAGGTTCCCGATTCTAAAGTACGTAGTTGTGTCTGCTGTTCAGTCTTGTTAGGAAAGGAATTGGTGGCAACATGGTACAAAACAGAATCTAATTTTGAAAAGTTCCTGCAAGTTCTCAAATAGATACATGATGACCAACATTGTGAAGCTTTGACTCTCAGCTGTCATTTGATTTCTCTTCTTTTTTCTCGGGCCTTTGTAAGTATACTGACATTTCCATTTGACCTCAGAAAGGTCTGTTAAAATGGAATTACCAGGAAAAGGTGCTAAATTTAGATGTATCTGTTGATAGGAGTTAAGTTCTCTACCATGGCCCCTGTCCCCAATTCAGATAAATACTGAGTTGTAGATCACATTTTAGGTGTGAAGGAGATACAAAAATGTGATTGTAGAGAAACAGGATTGATTAATTGGGTGTGGTGGTGGTGTTTGTTGTTGTTGTTTTGAAAGGCATAGTAGTAGACAGTGATTTATCTGTACATGAGCTTTTCAAGGGTTTTTGTTGCTGTTGTTAGTGGCATTCATTGTTCCCAATAATTAGTCAATGAAGATTTTATTTAAAACTCTCTTTAAGATACTTTTTCTTTTAAAGATAAATCCTAACACTGACGTGTTTCTTTTCTATCCTCTTTAAGGAGGAAGGTTTTTGGGTAGGGGAAAAAATTCAGACAGATTTAGGCTATGTTCTATTCTTTAAAGGGCTTGCTTGTTTCTTATCAATAGAAAAGACCTTGGTTCTTGTGTGTCTTCGTGTAAACTATCTAGTAATCTATTATTTAAATAATAATAATCTTTTATTTAGAACACTACTTCAATTTTTTTATTGTCATTCTGAATGGAAGGCTTAAAATGTTTTCAGTAAGGAGATTTGAGGTGTTTTTTTATCGTGTAAGTTGTTGTGTTTAAATGTTAAAAGGCATGCTGTGTTTTAAATTTTTCAATCTCAAAGTTTTGGCAATGGAGTTAATGATTCAGTGTGCTTGGTTGTCCTAAAGAATAAGTGCCGTTGATTTGACTGAGCTGTCTGTAGGAAACTATTACACTAATTTATAAAGCATGTAATTGTACAAAGAAACATAATACATCTTAGGAATCTCTTTGGGGATTATTAATGCATTTTGTTCTAATAATCACCATGGTACTGTTTTCATTTTTCTTACTGTAAAAAAAAAATAAAAGGCATAGATCAAGACTTAACCATTTTTCATCCATGGTGAACTTTGATTAAGCCTTTAAAATCTGGGATCTGGAGTGTAAGCTTTAGATGAACATAGATACCCTTACATCATTAAAGATAATTTTAATGCTTTTCATAAGAGTTTAGGGTGTATAAAGTGTCTTCACTTTTAATTTGAGCCTCATAACAACCTTATGGTGATAGGCAAAGCAGTGATGATGTGGCTCTTTCGAGATTATTTACTATCCAATGAAATGATTATTTTAATGCTGATGTGTGATTTGTAATTATAATCAGTAGTTTGTGTCCTAATGAAAAGGTGTAGTATCTTACACAGGATAATTTGCTAATGTTTGAAAATTTCATACCTTCTGCTGTTAAACTTAACGTGGGGGACTGTGATTACCCAGTACAAAGCTTCTTCCAAGTAAATAGAAACAATGTTTCTTTTCTAACCAGCATTGAATTAGTCTATTGTTTCCACACAACAGCCCTGATATAACTAAAATTGGTTGCTTTCTCTTCTCTATATGTTAACACGGTTCTTGTCAAACAATAGCTATGAGCAATGACCCAAGTGATCAACATGTTGAGACCACAACTGTAAATACTGACTTTCTGACTTGAGAATATTCTGTGCCACTAATAACTTCACTTGCATTCCTTTTTTAATTAAAAAAAAAAAACAAAATGTACTTTGGCTTTTTAAGCTGTCACCTAAAATTGCTTTTTCTCAAAAATGCTAAAAAACAAAACAAAACACTTTACACTCTCTTTTGCCAGGGAAGGCAACTCCTGCTGATTTGTCAACATAGGTTAACATCCAGTTCACATTGATTTGTAAAATTACGACTATCATGATTGAGTATAGTCAAATATTTTCTTTTTAAGGGTTAAGTTCATTGATACTAAAACAAGCGAAAACATAGTGATATTCACATACATTCTTAAAGTAAAACAAACTAGCCATACTAACTGAATATGCTTTTTAAATACTGAAATTCAGCAAATTTAGCATAAACTAGTAACATCGGTGAAAACACATTTTTGCACTTAAGCATTAATGGTGCAGCTGCTGAAAGGAGGCAGAGGAGTAAGTGGTTTTAGGTAGAATTAGAGCTTTTATTGGGATTATGTTGAAACTTAAGTGTTAAAAGGTTGACCATTTGGTGAAGGGTAAGATTGTTGAAGAGAAGGAATGATGCAAGATGAATTTGTAAACTCTGTCTTAGGGAGAGTTGAGGGCTTTGATTTATAAAGCTCTGAAAATTTATGTAGATTTTAAACATCTGTCAGTATTAATTGCATCCATGTCCAATTTTATTAATGTAATGAAATTGAAGACCTGTACAAACACAGGATAAGCGAAGCAAATTCTCCCCACCCCCCTTTTTTTTCCTATTAACACTGTGCTAAATGTTTTCTCCAAAAAGAGGCATAAGGAAGAGATTTTGTTTTGATTATGATTTACTCCCCTTTTTAAGGGATAGTTGGTTTACTTCCTACCTTTTGTTTTTTCTCTCCTTTCAGAGGTTCTGGCAGTGAGTATTTCATTGTCTTTTTTGGGTTTAATGTTAAAGGAGATTTGCTTTAGGTTATTTACATACTTTTACCTTTATGATAAGTATCTTTTTCATTTTTAACACTTGTACTTTATTAGGGCTGTCTTAGTAAAAGAAAAAAGATAAAACATACTGTGTGTATTCAGGTGTGTCAATTTAGTGTGGAATGACTCCGATATAGAAATATGGGATTAGCATGTGGTCAGATTTTATTGAAATTACTTCTTAAAATGTTTATTTGGTCATTCCATTATATTTGTATAATTGATAACATAATGTGTATTGTGATGCTCTTATGGTTTTGTCTCTTGGTGTTACAGATACTTTAGTTGGACCACTTTAAATATATCATTGAATGTTTATAAATTTTATGAAAGGCTCTGTAACATACCTCACATAAATGTAGGTTAAGTGCAAATTGTATTAATAATGAAATTCATATGTGGGTGGAGATCACTGTAGGGGCCTTTTGAGATTTTAGTGAAGGAGAGATTGGATCAAAAGGGTTTATTTTAGTATGAGTACCTAATGTGAAAGAGCATCTGTATTAATTGGTTGGTTATATAAGTCTTAATCCACTCTGGCCTGCAGGTGATTGAAATAGCCTAGTTGTTAGGAAATCTTAATTTACATTAGGTTTAAAATAAGTCTGGGGCATATTTCTTAAAACATATTTTTTCTTACTTTAAAAGATCACATCTAGTTTTAGTGAGCTGTGTTTATGTACGACTACTTATGTGAGCAAATTAAATAGGCATTGTAGTAATTGTATATGGTAGTATTTACAGGTATTTGCCATACTAACAGGCACCTGCTTCCATATTTCTGAGTCATGCAGAATACATGTTGGTGACTTTTGTTGCACAAGAGTTTTCAAGAAATATTGTTGAATTAAGCTGTAGCTGAAAAAAAAATCAATTCCTGATTATTGACCCTTCAGAAGGATTTAAAAGCCCATGCCCTTACTTCTGTAGTTTCAGAGAGCCAACTGCTCTCATTTTCTTCTGGTTTATTCTGCTTACGTTTTGTATTTCTCAAGTAAATAGAAATATTCCTACCATTTAGTATAAGTGCTGCCGAAGTGAACACATATTCCTACCATTTAAATAAAGAAAAGATCCCACTGAGTGTTCTTTTTCCTGTGAATTGCTATGCCGAACTGGATTAGAATGTGATTGTTAATGGAGATTTTTATCTTCATTTTGTTCATTAAAGTGTATATTTTAGAAAATATGCAATTTTAGAGCAGTTCAAAATTAGTTGTAGACAGTGATTTCAACCTCCAAAGACCTAATTTTAACAGGCTGTCGTCTTTATCTTACTGCCATTACGTATGTCCCTTAAATGCAGGATTTCCCGTGGAGTTTGTTAATTAAGTAAGGGGGCAGGGGGTGGGAGAAGGAGAAGCACGAGAAGTGTGGAATGGTGCAGGATAGGTTTAAAAATACCAAGAGTGCTTCCCAAAACCAGCAGTTTGGATCAATTGTCAAGAAATTCAGAGGACTAAAGAGAAATTTGGGGCTGTGTTTGTGTATGAGGGAGTGCACTAACCAGTATTACAATTTAGCTTCTTTCATTTGAGGTGGAAACCTAAAGCTAATTGGTGGCTGTATGGCCCTAACTGTATAGAGGGTTACGTTCTTGTCTTCTGCTGTGCTTCGTCACTACAAGAAGTATGGAATGGATGTTTTAATTCCTTTTACATTATTCCAGCTAAGATCAAGTTCATATTTGTCCCTTTTTACTTAATCTGCTCTTTAATCAATGAAAATCTGGTTACTGCAATGAAGTTGAAATAATGATGATCCACTTGATAGAACCACTTTAAATATTTACTATTACACTTTTATATACACTGTCATCTGACTGTGGAATGCAGCCTTTTTCTTTGGTAATGTATTTCCAGAGGCTGTGTATTTTGCTGCTGGAATATTGAGGAAATTAAATTCTTATTCAGTGGTAGATAGAATAAATTAGGGGGTTCTGCAATTGATTAAAACTATTTGTATTGCAGTATAGTCCTTAAAAGCCAATTATTTTGAATGGAAGCGTGTGATCCCCTAATTTTATTTCTGGGCCAATTTAAATATTAATCATTTATCTTGGTAGAGCTGTATGCTTAAACATGCTTTTTCAGTCATTCAAATATTAATTTTGAGTGCTTTAGAATACTTTTTGAGCCAGTTTCAAGATACTGTAAGATTGATAGTGTCTAATAATGCAGTAAATTTAGTGAAAGTACTTCTTATTTTAGAATTTTTTAAATTCTTGCTGTAAGGCACCCCATATATACATACATATATACATACATGTGTATAGATAAGGAGAGACAGGTTTAATGCTGTGAGGAGTTGCAGATGTTTAGCCCACCGTCTTAACGTGAATTTTTATTTTTGTAACATTTTGAGTGTTCATCTTGAGTATGCTGTATGACATATAGTGTGCTGCAATAAATGTTAACTTTTACTCCTTTTTATAATAAAAAGAGCCTTTCTTCTGGTTGTTTTCATAATTATCCATAATATTTAACAGTGGCTATTATGAAAGTGTGTTTGATAGCCAATTTTTTAAAGCTATTTTGAAATGACATCCAGTGTTTAGTTCCTGATTTATTATTTCATGCTGTTGGGGCAGCGCAGTGACTTGTGACCCTTAGGATCATCACATATTGAACATTAAAGCTCTACCAGTTTGTTATGGATAGACTTGTTGTTGTTATAATGTTTTATTTTGTAATTATTGAGGATAAAGGCTTCTTTAATTTTAAGATGATTTAAATTGCAATTTTGTTACTTTAAAAAAGAAACCCCTTCAAATTCCTTTCAATTTGATTTAGTTATTCCGTAATAGAAATAGGAAAGAACTAGACTCAAAATCAGAAGACTTGAGTTCTAAGGCTGAGCAGAGCCTGTCTTTGACCTCGAGTGATTAGATAACTGTGGAATCAAAGTACTTTCTTGACAATTATAGATGAATTATTTTCTTAACACATGTGTGTGTTTCTTTTTCTAAAATTCTACAGTCCTCTTAACCTATCACTAGTGAAGGAGGCAGTGGAATAGGGAATGGCACACAGGTTGGTTATTTGACTTTTTTGTTCATTATCAAGTACAAGACAAAAAACGAACTGGGATTTGGTATTTTCATAAGAATTAGTGTAATTGGTGGTACATAGAAAATGATAGGTAAACACTGTTACTGGTGGAGCTGGAGAAGTGGGGCTCTTGGGTTCTCCGAGCTTGTTTTATGTGCTAGGTACAATGACTTTAGATTAGAGCTTAAAGGCTCTTGAGAGCTCATCTGCTCCCCCATTCTCATGTTTCCAGATGAGGAAATGAGACCCATAGAAAATGTCTAGAGAAACACTGCAGAATTAGTCTGTGGTGTTGCCGCGTTGGACTAGCCTCATTCTCTGTCGTCTAAAGTTCCGTAGCAGGCTTCTCTTAACATCTGGTCTCTTGCTCTAGAGACTTGAAACGTAATACAGATTACCAGGTGTTTTATAAAAGTTGCTATGAAATCAACTAGTTTGGATTTAAAAAATGTACAGTATCCATATTCTTTCCTATGTATTTTTTTAATTAACCCTTTTCTCCCCCACTAATGTTGAGTGTGCATTAAGCGGCAGCACCATGCTAAGGGCTTTCTTTGTATGCATTCATCTCATTTAAACTTCTTAGCAACCCGTGAGGGTTCGTAACTGTGGTTTCTGCATCAGGTTATTGGTTCTGCCATTATCTCTGTGGTACAGGAGACAGCTGTTATTAGCTTAATTTTACAGGTGGGAAAACAAGACATTTCAAGAGAAAAGAATAGTCAGAAAAAACTTAACCCTGATCTGAAGGGGAATATTTAATACTGTGTTAGAAATTTCCTTAGGTCTTTGCGACTTTTTATTGGCCATCAGTGAATCTTGAAACAATATATGTAGGAGAAACGGGATGAAGCCTCTGCTGTCCTCCCTGTATGTTTGTATAGTCACTTCCAGCTTTCTGTGACAGTTTCAGCTTCTGTAAAACAGAGCGCCCAGCATTTTTGCCTGACAGGATTTGTGCATGGATGTTTACTTTGAAAATTAAAAAGTACTCTAAAAAAATTCAGGGTGGCATTTTTAAAGCTCTGCCAAGTCTCCTGAGCTCAAACCAGCATGACCCTCATTGGCTAAGTACATGAGGACATCTGTGCCCGTGTTAGGTATATCCTGTTCCTCGAGACTTTTCCTGGGTCTATGTGTGCGATCATTAACAGTCATGGATTCCAGTTCCATAAGGACTGTATTTAAAGCCTTCAAGCGCCAAGGTAATTGTATTTACATTAATTTTTTTATTCAGTTTTGTTTTTTTGTTAGCTTTTCAGTGCATTCTGTTTATTAGGGATGTCATCTAAATTTAATTGCACGTTGATAACGTCAGCGATGTTGTTAGGTTTTTATTAATAAATGCTAGAAGGTCCCCTTGTTTTATTGTCTGGTATTCTTAAAAAACGATTTGTGCAGAGATTCATTAAAGTTTCAGTAAGAAACTAGAATTTGTCTGAAAATGAGAATGAAGTTATTAGCTTTAATTTTTTTTCATGTTTATTATATTTAGCAAAGCTGTGTGAAAGGAGTTTCTGACTATATGGAATACCAAAATTTGTCCTAAGTGCATACATTGGGGAGGATTATGTAACTTACTTGACTACATTTAATAACTTCTTTCCTTATTGATCGAGTGATAAAACAAAACAAACAAACAAATTTGATGGATGAAACCAAAGTTATAAATCTTTTTTTTTAATATCACAAAGAACCAAGTACAGAAACCAGTTAAGTGGCAGTTTAAAATGGTAAACATGCCAATGTTAAATATAACTTAAGTTTGTAGGCAGCTTTTTTAAAAGGAAATACTAAAAAATTTAATTAGAACTTTATGTGAAATTTGTCATCTGGAATCCAACTGAGTTTATTAAGGACAAAGTGTGATCTATAAATATAGTTTATAGACTTATAATCAATCTATAAAATAGATTGATTTTTTTTTTTTTTAAACAGAAACCCTAAATGGATGTTGCATTTCTAAGCCTCCACCTTGGAAGGGTATACATATTATCCCTCTTTTGAAATTGCCTTCGGACCCACCTTGTAAGCCATAAAAGAAACTGGACTCATTACACTATAGGAACACCTGAATGTTCTTGCTTAATCAGAAAATGTATTTTTTCCTTAGCTTGATGGTTTACCTTTTACCTTTTTATGTGATTCCAAATAATTTCAGTATTTCCAGAAATTTAGAAATTTAATCCTCTCACACATTATAACACTTGTTTTCATTGAGGTTATTTAAAAGAAACCATGTAGGTGTTTCTATAGATGTTTAAAACTGTTAAATTTCCCTGGAATAAATGCCTAGGTTCCCAAGGTGACCAGTCTGAAATGGATGGTGCTCAGTGGTTAAGGTGTGATTTGTTCTCTATGAGCTATCCAGGAGCTTTATGTTAACAGCTGATGTATTTTCTTTTCTTGACATAGTATAGAAAAAAGAGATAGTATTCCCCGCTAAGCCTGATTTTTTTCATGTTTATGTTCAAATAAGGTGCCTGTCTTTCCTTTGGACTTGAAGGAAATATGACCATAAGTTATAAAAAGTAAAGGTAAATTCCTACATGTAATTCCTCATCTCCCAAAGAGTTTAAGTTCCCATTTCAATCCTCAGTGCATCAAGGAATTAACCTACTTGACAATCAATGTGGCAGGAACTCAAAGTACACTCAAATTACTGACACCCATAAAATAGTTTAACAGAGAGTTAAAGCTACAATATAAAATTCACATGTTAATTCACACATTTTCTTTTATTCCTTATAACCTGAAAAGAAATGTGCTGCTCATGGTTGAAAGTACTTTAAAAAAAATTAAGCAAATTTTGGTTGTCACTATTTTCTAAATTTAGTCATGTTTATTATTTACAAAATGCTAAGATTGAAATAGATCCCAGCCTTGGAATTCATAAAGATACATGCAGTGGCATGCATAATGGGATATACCTTTTGTAACCATTCTCTTACATTCTGTTTTCCTATTAGGTAGAAAATGTTTCTCATTGCTAAGCACTTACAATGATCTGGTGTTGGTGCAGTCTACAGGTGCTAGATTTTAAATATAATATAAGAAGAAATATCCTTAAAGGGAAGGTAAGACAAATAGGTGAAACAGTCTCTAACTCAGCATATTAAGGACTGGTGGCCCTTTAATTCATAATGTCATTTAGCAGAATTGCAGTGCTTTGGAGTCACCACAGACATATTTGAAAGAGAAAACCATAAACGAAGCCGGAGGGAAAAGCTAGAACTCAGAAATCTGTGGAAAAGGAAAATTCTACATTCCAACTCCAGCATCCGGTTAAATTTGATATTTCTGTGCCTAAGTGTTTCTGTATGAGCACTGGGAAATACATATAAGCAGCCTAGCTACGCCGTGTTAATAGGAGGAAGAGCTACAAAGGCATGTTCTGGGAAAGGAATTCTTGAGACGGCTGGAGTGGGAGGTTAACTTACGCGGATCTCTGAGATCCTTCCAACTACTCCAGCAGCAGCAGTTTGTGGAGCTAGGCATTGGGCATACAGAGGCGAAGAAGATAAACATCCCCAACGTCACGCAGCAGTCTGGTGATGTTCTATCCCCAGATCTTTGTATCTCTTCCGCTCTCCCTCCCCCTACCCTTGTGCAATTGGCTTTCTGAAATGTGTACTTGAAGGAGGTTAAACTTCTCCCCAGGAAGGCATGACTGAGACTTCAAAGGGGAAAATGTGTGGATGAATGGGAAACCGGAGTTGAGTCTGCTATTTGGAAAAAATAAAAGGAGGAGGGGAGGGTGGGTGATAACAGGGAGTCTGAGACAGAAGAATGAAAAGATGGAACGGATGAGCTCATCAGATGAGGACTCTGTAGTTAGGAATGAACCAGCAGGAGATTTCCATCACTTACGGAGGAACCTGATACATACACACCGTCATTACATACATTATGTGATACAAGACAGGGAGAAGACATGATTTTCACCCTAATGCAGAGCCTGAGGTTATGCACCCCTGGTGTTAGACACCTTTTTTTATTGTCACTTCAGAATATCTCCTTATGCTCTAGAAGCCTAGTCCTCTTTCTGGGACTCCTGTGCTTGAGCCCAAACTTGAAGAATTTTTGTCTGGATTCTTCTTTCCTCGGATACCCACATTAATTCTCTCATTTATCACATTTATTCTCTCACTTTATATAGGTCTCCACTTAAAGACCAACTCCATAAGAGAGACCTTCTCAGACTGCTGTATGTGAAATAGCATGTTTCACACACACTGTTCCCTTGCCTTCCATGTTAGACTGATTGTGTGCACCTTACCTGTTCACCTGCGAGACTGTCAGCTCCATGGGGCAGTGATCCTGTCTGCCACGATGTTGTACTTCTGTACCCCAGCAAGTAGAAGAGTGTCTGCCTAGCACATTGTAAGACTTCTGCAAATCCATGTTGAAGATAAGAAGAAACAAAATTGACATACATACCAAAAGATATATGGGATGGATCACACTTCTGTCTTTGTGGAGAAATGGAAATGTTAGCAGACCGTGAGCCTCACTAAGAGGAATTAGCACAGTTTGTCTCCTCCAGATTTTTGGTTTCAAGATGCACAAGTGCTTCTGTATCCATAGAAGACATAAAGCAAATGTGTTTTTAATTGTCATTCTTTAAATTTGCTTTATGACTTAGAAATGGACCACTTTTCATAGTTTCTTAAAACAACTCTGGTACATTTGCCATTGAACAAATTGGGGTAACCAAAGCTTGTAAATAAAGTTTGAGGTTCAGCTTTCTTTTATTTATCTTGTTCAAGACAGTAACCTTTCATAACAGAAGCTGTCATCATTATGTTTTTCAGCTGTTTAAGATTTGGGTTGATTCTAGCAGATATCTAATATATGCATTTGTGTTGACTTACCTAGAAAATCAGGCAAGAATTTGATGTGCCCATTTTTCATGTGTGTGTATAATTAGTACTCCGAGAGGTAGCTTATTTTTCCCTGAATTCTAAATTACCTTTCTCTTAGTTACATTTTAGATTTGCCTTCTTCTACGTATAGTTCTGACTTATTGCACCTATGGTATATAGCAGCAATTCAAAAGGTTAGTAAGATGAGTTATCTCTTCTAAGAGTTGTAGGAGAGTTAAGCCTAATTTGGTCAAGACAGTTACCGAAAAAAGAAAATGCAAGGTAAGTAGGTGTTAGCTACTAAAGCAAGAAAATCAGATGAGGTCATTTAAGAATGAACTGCTTTAGTGTTTAGGAAAAAAAGAGGGGAGGACCAAGGACAGGGCTCTGGAAAGCATCCAGAGACAGCAGCCACAAAAGATATACTGAATGTATAGCTGGAGAATTGGGAGGCAGCGGGTTTAAATCGGGGCGGAGAGAGAGAGTGGTTCGGGCTGTCCAGTCTGCTGGGGTGGAAGAGACTGGGCAGAGTATCCTTAAAAGAGGAAATCATTGTTGAAGCCAGTCCTTCAAGTATGGAAACATTCTCAGAACTCAAAGTCAAGAGAAATCAGTGAAACCCTAAATGGAACAACATAACTAGTGATTAGTTTATAATTTTTTTAAAGAAGAAACCCTAAATTTGAGAGCTTAGTCAGTTTCTGAAATTTAGATTAAAATATTCCAGTGAATAATAAGAAACACACTTCTGAGACCGCAGAGACCCTGAGGCTGGGCTAGGAGTAAGAGACAAAGGCTGGAAACCAGGAGGAAATTAAGTTTCTGTTCCCTAAGAAGTCAGCACACAAGGGAAAAAAATTTGGCCATCCCTTAATTTGAACTCTTAGCACCTCAGTAGTCTCTTGTTTTCCTCATTTCCCCCTCTCCTTTTTCAATTCATTCTGCACTGTACTGACAGATTAATCTTCCTATGATACTGCTTTCAATATTATTCCCCTGATCAAGAACTGTCTGTGGTTCTGTTCCTCATGGGCTAGTGGTTCTCCATGTTCTTTCCCCTACGACCCATAAGCCAACCATGGCACATGGCACGGAGCCCCATGAATACTCCAGAACCCTTGGAGGATTTGGTTTTTGCACAGTTTCGTACAACTCTGTGCTCTTCTATCTTAATCCAGGAAAGATCTGCGTGTAAGTGAATTTATAGGGATAAGTCTGTGAACCGGTTCTTTTTAAATTGTTTTTATTTATTATTGTTTTTCCAAATGCCTTTTCAAAGTTGGCAAAAAAAAAAAAAAAAAAAAAACACTGGCAGAATTCTCTTCAGTAAGATTATACCAAGAAAACATTAATCAATAAATTTATTCACATCGCCCTCTCTTTCCCTCTTTCTTCCTCCCATTCCTGCCTGTCTCCCCCCTTATCCTGCCCCTGTCTGTGTCACTGTGTCAGCATAAACACTTATAGAAGGCCTTCTGGGTTGTTTGCTTGTAAATAAGAATAGGACTATTGTACACCAGTTTCTCTGCAACTTGATTTTCTCACCTACAGTACATCCTGAACATCCTTCCAGATCAACACATGTGCATCCCATTCTTTTTAATAGTTGTAGAGTACTCCATTCCGGTTGTTGAAAGAGTTTTGCCATGACAAACAAGGTTCCAATAAACATCCTTTTCTATGAATACTTAACATGTAGCAACTTGGTTTCTAAGGATAGATTACTCCCAAAGTCGGGCTGCTGAGGCAGTGGTATGTATATTTACATCTTTAATGTGTACTTCCAAATTACTTTTCACAGGGATTACAGCAAACCAGTCTAATCTGGCAGTGTTTATATTTTTTCTTTACAATGAAAATACAAAAATGATTACTACTAGCATTTTGGCCACAAATCCCAAAATTGATCATAGCATCCCAGTGTGCCGTATGCTGGAACTGAGGATTGTTGCGCTCTGAAATCAAGCTCCTTCTCTCTGCTTTTAACACTGTGGAGCCTTCTAGACCACTTTAATGCCCATTTACTTTCTACACTTTTCCTTTATGTAGCCCTGCATATCCCTCTCGCTCTGGATATCCTTCCTGATGGTAGCCTGGGCAGCTGCCTAGCATCCAGTTCTTTATACCCAACTCCATGATTAGCACATAGTAGGTACCCAATAAGTAGCTGTTGAATTAATACTGGTTTCTAAATGTATTTCTCCCTTGCCTCTTCCTTATATATTTCTGATTTTTCTCTTCTACGAGATCCGTTCTTAAGGACGAGGACTGTTTTCACTACAGCACCTAGCACTTAAGATACTCAATTCAGGCTGGCTGTTTGAACAAAGAATCATCTAGAAGAGGGAGCAAATAGCATGGCCTGGCTTTTAAGCGTATATTTTACCCATTTTAGGGCAGTTTGGAACCAAGAATCCAGTAACAACAATAAGAACAGCACTTGTGTTAAGCTGTTAGAATATGTGAGGCACAATTCAAGTTACAAAGGATGGAGCGGGAAGTGAGGCCAAGTAGTCTCTGTCCTTGTGGAGCTTATGGTCTTGGATGTTACATTTAGAAGATTTGTAGGAAGCATGAAAGCAGTGGCAACCAATTTCAGGCTTTTTCCAACAGAGGCTGTGGAGTATTTATCCATTCATTCAATGCCTGCCCTGCCAGGCACTTCACAGAAAGCCCAGGGGCAGTCAGACCTTTGCCGAGAGATGGCTAACGGACCAGGGTGACGGCTCGTGGATAGTAGACTTGTTTGCCAAACCAGCTTCACCATTTCTTTTGCTGAGGATAGAAGCATAGGAGTAGATAGAGTGGCAAGGAGAAGGTGCCAATCCCCATCCCTATCCAAAACACACACCACAAGGTGTTCCTGTTGCTGTCACAGAATCCTAGAATTCCAGCTGGAGCCAGTCTTGATATCCAGTCCATTATCCATTATTTTTCACATGAGGAAACTAAGGCCTAGTACAATCAGTACAGTATTGTGGGTCAGAATGAGGACTCTGGTCACATTCTCTGGGTATGAACCTTGAGCAAGTTCATAACCCTGTGAACCCTCCTTTCCCGCACCTTTAAAACGAGCACAGTGAGGTAATGCATACAGACGCTTAGCACAGTGTCTGGTACTTCGCAAGCACTCACAAAATGTCACCGTTACTTTTGGTGGGGTGGCTGAGATGAGACCACTCCTTAATGCCACAGGTTCATGCTTGACAACGCTGTCCCTCGTGCCATACCACCCTATTCTTAAGCTCTTTTTCATAAATTGATAGTTGGTAAACTGGCTTCATTATGATCTTAACTCTGAGACTAAGGAATTACAGTTATGTCCTGGAGACTTGAACCTCTGGGACTTTTAACTTTTTTTTTTTTTTTTTTTTTTTTGCTGTAAGTTAGAAGAGGAACTGAAAAATGCATATGTGATGGATGTTTTGTTGAAATGAGTGCTGAGTGCTTCCTGTCTGGCTTTCTCCCACCCCTGCCTACCCCCCATCCTTGCCAGTACTCCTTTAGAATTGCTCTTCTACTACGTGAACCTCTTAGGAACTTGATTAAGGTAAACTAGAATCACTATCTGAGGAAGAGCAGTCTTCTCATTTCTTGACAAATTCTTGGGGTATAATAAGTAAGTTCATCGCTTATTTGATCTCTTTATATATCTTTGGCTTTTTCTTAAAGAAAATATTAACTCTCTGAGAGTCCTAATACAATGCAGTTTCTACCTCTTCAAAGAAGGACTTAAAAATTAGCTTTTTGTGATTCAGTATGAATTATATCCCCCAGTGAAAAGGACTTCACTTTCTGGATGTCGATTTTCACATACACACTTGTTTGTGTCCATATCTAAAGTTATTACCTCTACCGAAGCACCATACATGTTCTTGAATTGATCAAGTCACAGTTTCAACCTTATTTTGCAAATTAAATCACATTATGAAGGACTCATTGAACACCTCATATTTTTATATCAACGAGAGTTTCCACATTGAGGCCTGTCTTTTAGAAATAATTTCTCTGTTCAAAAAGGATTTGTTTGTGAATTGTGTCAGGTATTTGCTCTGTAACAAACCACCCCGAAATTCGGGATCTTTAAATAAGAACCATTTATTATTCCTCTTGAGTCTACAGGTCAGCCGGGCAGTTCTCCTGAACTGGCCGGGCTCAATGATGTCAGCGAGGCCCAGGGTGTCTGTGGCAGCTGGCTGGTTGACCGTGGCAGTGAAGGCTGACAGCCACGTCTCATTATTCAGCAGGCTCTCCAGAGCATGCTCACAGTGTAGCAGCAGCAAGGATCCAGAAAAACCAGCAGAGAAGCAGGCCAAGCTTCTTAAGACCCAGGTTTGGAACGACTCTGACTTCCACCACGTTGTATTGGTCAAGCCAAGTCGCAAGACCAGCCTGTATTCAGGAGATGGAGGAGCTTTGGAGTTAAAGTGCCCAGGCTTGACTATTGGGAGAAGTGGGGGAGTCGGGGGTTTTTGCCATCTGTTGCAGTAGTTATAGGAATTGGGTGCATTTGAAAGTTCTGATGTTTCAGATGGTGATACTCTAACTGCTTATGAAACTTTCCCAGGATGGAAAAGCAGAGTCATTGTGACCAAAAGGATAAAAGCGTGGAATTTAGAGACTAACTAGGGTTCAAGTTCCAGCTTTAGCACTTACTTCTGAAATCCTGCACAAGCCACCTAACCTCCCTGCTGGGCACTCAGTAATGGTTGATGCACCTGAACTTCAGATTCTTCATGTGTAATTTATGTAAAAGAAAGGGCTAGGTATCTGCTAAGTACTTAAATAATTGCTTTTATTCCTGCACAATAAAATTGCTTTTATTCTGTTTCCCACACTCCAGTCAGGGTGCAAGACTCAGTCACTTCCTTGGAATAAAAACAAAGGGAAAGTATGTAAGGAAAGAGGACTAATTGACTAATTGTGGCCTTATAATAAAGTGACTACTCACTGGGGTATTTTCCTATAAGAAAAGAATGGCTGAGGCCCATAGTTAAGATAAAAAGCCATGGTTGGGGGCTCCTGGGTGGCTCAGATGGTTAAGCGTCTGCCTTCAGCTCAGGTCATGATCTCAGGGTCCTGGGATCGAGCCCTGCATCGGGCTCCCTGCTTCTCCCTCTCCCTCTACTGTTCCCCCCCCTGCTTGTGCTCTCTCGCTCTCTCTGTCAAATAAATAAATAAAATCTAAAAAACAAACAAAAAAACCCATGGGTGTGGTAGGATTCACTGTGGTTCATGGGATGAGAGTTGTAACATAAGATAGAATCCAAATCTAGATTTTATTTTTTTTTAAGAATTCTGGTCCCTCTTAGACATACCAGGTGCCTTAACACTAGATTGGGGATTTGTCACACCTAGAAATCACTTCATTTTCTCCATCTTACTAGTAGGAAATGGAAAAGGTCACATACAGAACTCATACAAAGAGCCAGATTATTTCAGAATCCAGATAATCAGAAATGTTAACTGGGGTTTTTGTTGCGTCTCTCAGGAGAGGTCCCAGAACTGAAGACAGACTGTACCACCTCTGGCATTAGCTAATCACGTGCATACAAGCAAGTCAGTTGCTATTTGCACCAGAGCTACCTTTCATGTTTCTAATTACGCTTTACTCAAAGGTTGGGTATACTTTTTTGATTCATGATAGATAAAATATTTTAGTGTGGACAGTAAAAGTCCTTGGCTTAGAAGCCCTTGGTTGGTTGGTTGGTTGGTTGGTTGGTTGTTTTTAAGACTAAGCTACTGGTCTGTATGGATTTCAGTCTTTGCTGCTTCTTTTGATCAACATTTCCCTATTTCATTCCTTACACAGACCACTTTGAACCGTAAACGGAGGTGAACTTCATTTTCTGCAAACATATTTGAGAGGCAGGGATATTTTCCCAAAAATGTTCAGTGGTGATTTCATGTTTGTACATGTTTGCAAGAACCAACAGAAATAGACTGTGCTGAGGAAGGAACTTTAGTTGAGAGGGACAGTTTATTGGAGAGAAGGAAAATTTGACGGGCAAGTGAAGTTCAGCACTCAGAAGTAGGGTTCATAAAGAGATGGCAGGAGAAGAGTGTTTCTGCCCAGTATCACCTGCTGCTTCGGTGGGTCAGTGAATGTATTACTGAGGACCTCCCACCTGTTCAGTGTGGCACTCTGTGGCTCTGGGAAGGAAGAAGAACTCCTAAGTTCTTCCTGATCTCAGAGGAGCTTGCATCTGGCTGGGAAGACATGGTGCGAGCTTTGTAAAGTAATTAAACAATTATCTGTAACAGGTGCTGAGGCGTGCGGAGGAGGTCAGAGAATGGCCAAGCAAGTGTGGCAGAAGGGACAGAGTCACACATCCTCAGGTGGCTCTTCCTCATGCAGAGCCACATTTCCTGTGGGCCGAGTCTTGTCCCGGACACACAGCTGCTCCCTAGATACAGCCGTAAAGCTGGCCTGAGGCAAGTGGCAAAATCCACCCTCCTGAGTCATGGCCTTTGGGGGAGGCACCCCTTTCCTTTCCCTCCAGGACGAGGGATACCTCCCCCCAACCTGCTTTGTTTTAGTGGCTTCTTAAAAAGAAGCAAATGAATTTTAGCTGCATCAGTGAGAAGTAACAGTTTAATACTGAGGGCTGTTTTTGTTTTAACGTGTGACACAGCTTTAAGGAAGGAGTGAAATCCTAATGGTGGAATCCCAGACCTATTCCTTTTCTTAGTAAAAAGCCAGTGAGATAGTTTGCGGCAGAAGAGCCTTCCCGGTGTACCTGAGTCCCATATACATGAAGCCGGTCCCTCCTGTCTTTCCCGTGGGGCAGGCTGTGCCTTGTTGCTCTTCTTTCTCCCCTGGTCATTCTTCATCTCCAGTCTCCCCTGCACCACTTCTAAACCCTGCTGTCCTCAAGTCCGAGAGCGTGAATCCTTCAAGACTGGTGTTAAGAACTGGTAGGACCAAGCTCTTGCTGGGACGCTAGAAGAAAACGACTGATTTCTGTACAGTGCCTCTCAGGTAGATACGCCCAGGAATCTGAATGTTTTCAGATGCTCCACAAAACTGGGGAGATGGCCCACGTTTGGAGCCCCTGGTCTAAGGACACCAGAGATGCCAATAAACTCTCTTGGCAAGGAGGTGATCGTGGGCTTCGGACCCTCGCTGACATGACGGGAAACCCGCCGCAGTCCGAGAGTCCGCATCCCCAGTTCCATAAGAGTAAAGCCAACGGCGGCGGGGCCCGTGGGCTCTGGCTCCTCGTGCCCACTGTGTCTGGCCCGACTTTCCTCCTGAGATGTCACGGCCTGTGGGGGAACACGGGCGCAGCTACTGAGGCAGCTGTAGATGGCCGAGGGGCGATGGAGAGGATCCTGTGCTAGGAGGAAGGGGGCTCCCCCCCGGGCCCTAGCTCTGCAAGGCCCTCCGTGTCCGTCTGGCTGTGAGGACTTGCCTGAGGCTCCTGGCCACTCACCCACAGTCCGCTGCTCTACCCCTCCTCCCTTTCGTAACATTTCACTTTATTTTCTCCCACGGCCCTTGCGTGTCAAACACGAGAACCTTTTCAGCTTCCTGTGATTATCCACGTTTACTCTGGCTTTGTTTTTTCCCCACACCTTTCAGATGGATAATGATTTTTCCTGTTTTGCCTTAGAAAAATTCTAAATGGCACAGACCTCATTTCAGGGAGCCTCCCACGAAAGCCAAGTAACAGCGAGGGTTTATGAAAATAGAGTAGAGCACTGTGCCTACTTTAAAAGGGAAGAAATAGCAAAATGTTGCAAAATACCAAACTGTGCCCTGTGTTTCACATTCTCCCAAATACTCATCCAGAGACGATTAAGAAATTAACAGGATTATTTTGAAATAAGGACTTTTTTCTTAGTTTCTCAAAGCACTTTACACTTGCTTTCATTAATCAATCCGCACAGAGTGCAAACTGATACGGTAGTCTGTTCTCAGAGACGTAGATTCTTGTCAGAAATTGGTAAATGGCCATATGTTGTTAGGATGGGTGCTAACTTTTGATAATTTTTTCTAGTCTCCAGAAGTTGACAATCTACTTGTAAATAAAAGTGCTTGATTTTTAATTTTTTAAAATGTTTAAAAATATTGGTGCACCTGGGTGGCTCAGTTGGTTAAGCAGCTGCCTTCGGCTCAGGTCATGATTCCAGGGTCCTGGGATCGAGCCCCGCGTCAGGCTCCCTGCTCAGCGGGGAGCCTGCCTCTCCCTCTCCCTCTGCCTACCCTCACCACCCGTGCTCACACACTCTCTCTCTCTCTCTCAATTAAATAAAATAAAATCTTTAAAAAAATTGAGTAATGTTATTTGTAAAATATGTATGTGTATGTTCGTGTGTTTGTATATAAACTAAGTCTGTATCCTGTTTCCCTGTCAAATCTATCTCATTCTTTTAATAGCTCAGTGGACATGCTGTAGTATGTCTAATTAGACCTCCATTGAAGGGAATTTAGAATAACATTTTTTTTTTGCTATTACAAACAATGTTGTAGTGTACATGTGTGTAGGTATGTACACACGTATATTTATCCTCTTTGAGGTATTTCTTTAGGTTGAAGTCTTAAAAAGGTAAAGTTTGAAATTGCCTTAAGTAACGTCAGAAGCATTAAATAGCTTTCTTATGTTTTTCTTTTAAAATAATGTGTCATCCATATGACTGGCTTTCACTAGTTTGTTTTGCCTAAAATTCCTGAAGTCTTCAATGTAAGCATAGGTGGTATGACTAGGCTTTCTTACCTGAAAGCCTGAGGGCCTGGGAGGGATTTTGGAGAATGTGTGCAAATATAGCTGCTGACGTGAGGATGGCGGCCTGCAGTCGGGCAAGGCGGTGTGTTGAATCTAGCGACTACCTGCATGCCAGCATCTCAGGGCTGAGATGTGTGGTTCTCCTCACTTCATGCCAACCGTCCCCAATTACTAGATAGCACTTCTGAAAATGGGTAGACTATGAAGGCCCAAGGGGCTTCGGAGAAGAAGCATAATGTAGATACTCAGTAAAACGTGACTTGAGAATTCCAGGCCCTAAATTCAGCTCCATTCTCTTTCCTCGTGATTGACCTTAAGTGTTTCATCTTTTGGGTTTCACTTCTCCGCAGAAGAGTCCACAAGCTCATATGAGGCTCAGGCCAATTATTAACAATTTAGAATACGGGAAGTTAAACAACATAAATACTGAATAGGGAATATCCTATAAAGGCAGTAGCATGTTTTACATGTGAATAGAGTGGCAGAATGAGACTGTTGTAGGAGCTGGAAGGACAGAGAAACTAAATTTATGAACTCTCTTGAAAACAGATTTTCTTGTTTTACCATAGGCACCATATGTTTTGTGAATTATTTCATACCAAAGAAAATATCTATAATTTACATGTATGATTTACAGAATTATAATAGAGCAAGTAGTTCTCTGTACTCAGCCCCTAATGTAAGGAAGAGATTGTTACCATTACGTTAGCTATCGGCCCCATCTCCTCCCTCCCCACCTGTGGGAACTGTAATATTAAATTTTGTGCTTATCTTTCCTTTGTCTAGTTTTATGATTTTACCACCTATTTATATATCCATAAATAACACATCACTTTGTTTTAGATGTTTTGTAGCTTCATGTAATAGTTCGTGTTAAATGCAGTCTTTTACAACCTGTTTTTTTCCCTTTTTTAACTCGACGTTGTAAGATTCATCCATGGAAGCTGAAGTTTATTAATGCAGATACGTGTTAATGCCTCTGAATGAATACAGAGGTACACACATTTATCTCTTCTGGTAATGGACACTTGGGTTGTTCCTGGGTTTTTTGGCTATTTTGAACAGTGCTGCTCTGAAAATGTCTCTTGGTACCTATACTGTAAGAGTGTTCTAGGGAATTTTATCTACGTGGAATAACTGGGTCATAAGGTATATGCATCTACAATTTCTAGGTAATGCAAAATTGTTTCCAGGCAGTGTTCTGAGTGTTCTTTTTGCCCCACATCCTCACCAACAGGTGGTAGTGCCACTTTTAACTTTTGTGCCAGTGTGGTGGCTGTGAAGTGTTTACATTTCGGTTTTTCATAGTACCCTCTAAGTAGATTAAAAAAAAATAATTAAAAATCAAAGCAGTTTTTTTGTTTTGTTTTAATGCAGAATTTGAGATTAGGACTTGGAATAAACATTGGTTACAAAAGTGCCTAAAAGAAAAAACTTTCTTGGTATCCTGGAGCTGCTCTGCCTCATCGAATAAAACTGGTGTGTTAAATTCTGCGTGTGTGGTTTAAAAGTCAGACCAGTGATTGTGCTTGCTTGTTGAACAGAATGGCAGGAAGCTGCTTCTGAATGATTGTACGATGGCTACTTGTGGGCCAGTTTCAGTCTCCCCAACTTGTGTATGCCAATAGTTGTGCCAAAGTTTAAAGACTCATGTCAGATAAGCACGATGCTGACCAGCTGTGATTGAACGTAAGGAACTTGTGCAAGAAGTTTTGAGATTTACTACTAAGTGCTAAGTGAAGGCTGAGGAAGAGAGGTGGGGAAAGTGTTGGAGACGATCAGTTCACTTTAGGGGTAGGGAAACAATTATTTGGGAAAAGACCAAAAAATGGGGTTGGTATTCCATCTTAGTAACAGTGGCACAGGTAATAGCTGTAGTCACCTAGAACTCTTAACATTTACAGAACATTCCTATTTGTGATCTCATTTAATGATAAGGCTAAGAGTATCATTTTCCACTGCTGTGTTGACAAAGAGACACAGGGTAAGAGAGGCGAAGCAGGTGGACCAGAGACACCCCTCTGGTGAGTGACACAGTTGGAGTATGTCCTCGGGGCTCTTCTTGCCCAGCCCACAGCTCTGTTGCTTCATACCTTTCTGCCTCCTGAGCCCCACAGCTGCAGTGTCGGCCGTGATGAATGAGTGTCGACCAGCACTGATGCTTTGCCATGGGAGCACTCCTAGGTCTTGCTGAGGACTAGAAGAGAAAGCAGGATTTCTGCCCGGGAGTTTACAGGCTTAGGGAACAACGAAAAAGACTGATATGAAATAAGACAAGATCAAAATGGTTTCTAATGGAATGCTAGACCAATGTCAGTCGAAAGCAAGGGCACTTCTCATAATGGAATAAAAATGTGGGAACTGAAATTACAAGTAATTTTCAAAATTCTAATTGAGTTTTCTTTAAAAAAACAAAACAAAACACCTTTTCATTCTGGTATTTAAGGTATTACTAACTTGTCTGGTAACTGCAGGTAGCCACCTAGTGTAAAGGAGGATGTCCACATAATGAAAAAAAAAAAAAATCCAAACATGTTATTTTTAAAGACGACTACAAAATCTTTTTTGGCCTTTGGTCAGCGAAAGACTCATTTAGTTATCAGAATAGAGCTCGTAGAAAAATTTAGTATCTTATATTCCTCTTTTTGTTAATAGCCTTCCATGCCTTGCACTTGACTTTTCATTTGGCTGTGGTCTAAAGAATCCGTGGACAAACTTTAATAGTTTTCTTTTTTTTTTTTTTTAAAGATTTTATTTATTCATTTGACAGAGAGAGACACAGTGAGAGAGGGAACACAAGCAGGGGGAGTGGGAGAGGGAGAAGCAGGCTTCCCGCTGAGCAGGGAGCCCGACGCGGGGCTCGATCCCAGGACCCTGGAATCATGACCTGAGCTGAAGGCAAACGCTTAATGACTGAGCCCCCAAACTTTAATAGTTCTCTTCTGAATTGTTACTCCTCTAGCGTCACATTGCCTTCACTCTCAAATACTAAGCTTCCAAGCATTTTTAGGTTCCCGATGATTTGCTTTTGTATAGACCTAATGTCACCTTCTTTAAACTTCAGGTTTTCTTTTCTTCAGTTACTCTCTTACTGAATTCTTGAGAGTCAGTAAGAGCTTCGAAGTGGGAATTTTGGAGCTTCTGCATCTGTCATGGAACTGTTGAGATAATTAGGTGTTTGAGTAGGGGTGGACCCAGTAATAGCCTAAAGCCAGACCAGTACAACCTCAGCGAAATGTCAGGCATTGCTAAAAGCCTGGGAGGAGTAGTGTGTTGTAATACACAGATCTGTAGCCAGTGTTCTTAATGAGTCTTCACGTCTCAAGACTATTCCGTAAATACACAGCTGAAGAAATTCAAGTTATCATTCTGCCCCAGAAGAAAGATTCTCAAAAGTAATTTATCCCCTCATTTTAAGTAAAGTTGTCTAAATAATAATGGCATATTTATAATTAATGGATTTTGAGAAAATGATAATGGACATTTTTCCTCAGAGTTAACATTTTCAGGTCTTTAAAAAACAAAAATTCAGCAGGCTCCCTCTGCCTGGTGGCTGTGCAAGGGGGGGGGTACCATCTTATCTTTGGCACCTGGCTGCCAGCCCAAGATGACATCAAGTAAGCTAAAAAGAGTGAGCTTAATAAGTTGACAGCATTCTCAACATATTTGAGAGCTATTTGGAAATCTTATTTTTTAAGAGATACCGGAAACCATCTTTTTCGGGATTGGGAGAAGAGGATTCAAGAGACTTCTGTTAGGAAGGTCCATTGAGCCGCTTTAGTATTGTAATCCACTAACGAGCTGGGTTCCATCTCCGTGTTCTCGTCCATGAATTTTTAATTTTGTTCATTAAAAAAAAAACCTACATTGAAATGCATTCTTTATTAGGTAAATACAAATTGTATTACAAATTATTGTTTGATCCTCTAACTTGGTGAAATACTTAGAGAAAATATAAAATTATCCCTGTATTTTGGAATGAGGAAACAAGTCCGGAGAGATTGAGTGACTTGGATGTTAATTCAGCAGAGACAGGATTTGGAAACTAGGTCATGACTTCTGATTCTGTGCCTTTTCCCCAGTATACTTAGATGCTTTCTGCCTTACAGATTTATACACATGAATGTTTACTTCTCCTGCTTTTCAGAAGTGCATCTGTTTTGTAAATTAACACATTTCTGCCCGTGTTCATGGTTTTCAGACACCGTCATCGATGAGGAGCTCCCTTTGAAAGCTTTTGTGAACACCATCTTCCAAAGAAGAATAAAAGAACTAGTGATTGATTGGTCAGGTTCCGGTTCTAGGGAAAAGATCAGAAAAGATGCGCGGGTATCAGTGTGCTCACGGCTTTCTTCCTGTTGCTCACATTATGGTGCGGCGCACCCGCAGCAGCACACAGGGCTCTGTTTCCAGGCAGCCGCTTTTGAAGTCCTGGATCCCAGTCTCAGAAGCTATAATCTCATCCTCTCCAGTGACTAGATGTAAATATACAACTGGAAGGAGATACCTACAAAAGAAACATCCTTAAAACGGGTTTTAAAAACACTGTGATGACATCTGGATTTGCCCAAATCTTCATATCCAACATGGTTGAAATCTTTTCATAAAAGAAATGTATTTGAATTGCAGCATCTTAAAGATGTCTTAAATTGGCAAGATTTAAGGTATACTCTAAACGTGAGACTGATTTTTTTTTTTTTTAAGATTTTATTTATTTATTTGACAGAGAGACACAGCAAGAGCAGGAACACAAGCAGGGGGAGTGGGAGAGGGAGAAGCAGGCTTCCCGCTGAGCAGGGAGCCCCATGTGGGACTCGATCTCAGGACCCTGGGATCATGACCTGAGCCGAAGGCAGACGCTTGATGACTGAGCCACCCAGGCGCCCTAAACGTGAGACTGATTCTTGAACACTCCTTCATCATCCTATTTCATATTGTCAAAATGAGGAATTGCAGCTCTAATAAGTTTGGAGTACTTATGATTTTACACGTTTGGTTATTTTTTCCCATTTAATAGATAAACTTCACCTTAGAACAGAGTTTTTCAACCTCAGTACTATTGACATTCTGAACTGAGTAATTCTGGGATGTTCTGTTCATTGTGGGATATTTAGCAACATCCTTGGCAATCATTAATCTTTCTCTGTCTACAGATTTGTTTATTCTGGACATTTCATATAAATAGTATACAATTTGTGGCCTTTGTGTCTGACTTCTTTCAGTTAACGTGTTTTCAAGGTTCATTTGTGTTGTTGCCTTTTACAGTACCTCATTTCTTTTTATGACTCATTGATACTCCATTATATGAATATACCACATTTTTTAATCCACTCATCAGCTGATGGACATTTAGATTGTTTCCACTTCCTGGCTATTATGAATAATGCTGTTACGAACATTGATGTACCATTGCTTATGCGGTTATAGCTAGGAGGGAAACTACTGGGTCATATGGTAAACCCTACGTTTAACCTTTTAAGAAATTGCCAAACTGTTTTCCATAGTGCTTGTACCATTTTTCAGTCGCATCAGCAATGTGTGAGAATTTCATTTTCTCCATGTCCTTGCCAATACTTGCTGTTGTCTGTCTTTTTTATAATAGCCATCATGTGAGTGTAGATATCTCATGGTGTTGATTTGCATTTCCCAAAGAACTAATCATATTAAAAATCTTTTCATGTGCTTCTTGGCCTTTGGTATATCTTTGGAGAAATGTCTTTTCAAATCCTTTGCTCATTTTTTAATGGGGCTTTCTTTTGTCACTATTGTTTGTAAGAGTTTTTTAATATATTCTGGATACTAGACCCTTACCAGATAAGATTTAAAGATGCTTTGTCCCATTCTGTTTTCTTCCCACTTTCTTGATAGTGTCATTTGACTCACAGAAGTTTTTAATTTTTTTTTAAAGATTTTATTTATTTATTTGAGAGAGAGAGAATGAGAGATGGCATGAGAGGGAAGAGGGTCAGAGGGGGAAGCAGACTCCCTGCTGAGCAGGGAGCCCGATGTGGGACTCGATCCTGGGACTCCAGGATCATGACCTGAGCCGAAGGCAGTCGCTTAACCAACTGAGCCACCCAGGCGCCCCAGAAGTTTTTAATTTTAATGAAGTCCAATTTATCTTTTTCTTCTTTGATTGCTTATGGTTTTGGTGTCATATCTTTTTTTTTTTTTAAGGCTGCCTGATCCATTGTCACAGATTTTCACCTATTTTTCCATATAAGAACTTTTTTTTAAGATCTATTTATTTATTTTAGAGAGAAAGCATGTGCATGGGGGGGGGGGAGGGCAGAGAGAGAGAGACAGAGAGAGAGAGACAAGCAGACTCCGCACTGAGCGCAGAGCCTGACACAGGGCTCCATTCCAGGACCTTGAGATAATGACCTTAGCCAAAATCAAGAGTTGGATGCTTAACTGACTTAAGTACCCAGGCACCCCGTGTGCTGATGAATTTTTAACTTTTAGTTCTTAAGTTTTTGATCCATTTTTTTTTTATTTTTTTATTGTTATGTTAATCACCATATATTACATCATTAGTTTTTGGTGCAGTGTTCCATGATTCATTGTTTGTTCATAACAGCCAGTGCTCCATGCAGAACGTGCCCTCCTCAATACCCATCACCAGGCTAACCCATCCCCCCACCCCTCTCCCCTCTAGAACCCTCAGTTTGTTTTTCAGAGTCCATCATCTCTCATGGTTCGTCTAAGTTTTTGATCCATTTTGAGTTAATTTTTGTATGTGGTGAGAGGCAAGGATTAAACTTTATTCTTTTGCTTATGTATAGTTCATTGTCTGAGCCCCATTTGTTGAAAAGACTATTCTGTCTCCACTGAATGATTTCAGTACCTTCGTTGAAATGAATTAACCATAATGTATGAGTTTGTTTCTGGACTCCCAGTTCTGTTCTGTTGGTATATATGTCTAATCTTAGGTCAGTACCACACTGTTTTGATTACTGTATTTTTGTACTGTATTTTGAAATTGGGAAATGTCTGTCCTCCAACTTTGTTCTTTTTGTCAAAATTATTTCAGCTATTCTGTGTTTCTTGCAAATCCATATGAATGCTAGGGTCAGCTCATCTGTTTCTGGAAAATGACAGTTGGAGTTTTGATGGGGATTGGATTGAGTCTTTAGATCATTTTGGGAAGTATTGCAGTCTTAACAACATTAACTCTTCCAGTCTATGAAGACAGGATTTTTTTCCCATTTGTGTACATCTTTAATTTCATTTAACAATGTTTTGTAGTTTTCAGTGTATACTGAAAAGTTTTGTACTTTTTCAGTTAAATTTATTCCTAAATAAATGTTAATTTTATTTTGTTATTTTTGAAGCTATTAAGAATTTGTATTCTTAATTTCATTTTCAGTTTGTTCACTGCTACTACACAGTAATGCAACTGATTTTTGTGTTTCTTTTCTGTCCTTCAACTACTGAACTCATTTATTAACCCAAATAAGGTTTTTGAGTAGATGCCTTAGGATTTTCCACATATAAGATCTTCTCAGGACGCCTGGGTTGCTCAGTCAGTTGGACGTCTGCCTTCGGCTCAGGTCATGATCCCAGGGTCCTGGGATCAAGTCCTGCATCAGGCTCCCTGCTCGGGGAGTTTTACTTTTTTCTTTTCAATCTCGATTTTTTTTTTTTTAACTTCTGTTTCCTGTCTAATTTCCCTAGCTAGAACCTCCAGTATAAGGCTGAATAGCAGTGATGAGAGTGAGCATACTTCTACTGGTCCTATTCTTAGGGGGAAAATTTTCAGTTTAAGTATGTTGTTAGCAGTAGATTATTCATAGATGTCCTTTATCAGATTGGAAAAGTTCCCTTTTCCTTGTTAGTTAGTGCTTTTATCATGAAAGGATGTTGGATTTTGTCAAATGCTTTTTCTCCCTCTATTGACACGATTATGTCATTTTTGTCTTTCGGTCTGTTGATACAGTTTATTACGTTAATTGATTTTCCTACCTTGAACAAACCTTGTATTCCTGGGATTAGTCTCTTTTGCTCATGGTTATTAATCATTTGTGTATGCTTCTAGGACTCAGTTTGCCAGTATTTTGTTGAGGATTTTTGCATTTATCTTCCTAAGGGATATTGGTCAGTAGTTTTATTGTTATACCTTTGTCGGACTTTGGTATCAGAATAAAACTGGCCTCAGACTAAGTTAGAAAGTGTTAAAAGTGTTCCCTCCTATTTTTTGGAAGAGTTAGTAGTAAAGGATTATTGTTAATTCTTCTTAAATATTTGGTAGAATTTACCAGCTAAGCCATCTGGGCTTTGTTAGAATGTTTTTGATTATTAAATTAATGTCTTTACTTTTTATAGGTCTCTTAAATATTTTATATTTTTGAGACCGTTCTGGCAGTTTCTGTGTTTTCTAGAAATGTGTCCATTTCATCAGTGTTATCTAATTGGTTGGTACATATTTGCTCCTTGTTTTTCTTTGTAATCCTTTTTATTCCTACAGGGTCAGCAGTAATGTTCACTCTTTCATTTCTGATTCTGGTAATTTAAGTCCCCTTTCTGTTTTTTTGTCAATCTTGTTGATTTCTAATGAAGCAACTTTGGATTTTCTTGATCTTCTCTATTGTTTTTCTGTTGTCTATTTCATTTATTTCCACTCTAGTCTTTATTATTATTTCCTTCCTTATTCTTGTTTTGGATTTGGCTTGCTCTTCTTCTGGTTTTTTAAGATGGAAGATAAAGTTATTGATTTGAGTTCTTTTTCTCCTTAGAAGGTAGACCTCTACAGCTATAAATTTCCCTATTAGCCCTGCTTCTACTGGATGCCATAACTTTTGGCATGTGGTAAATTTGTTTTCATTTATCTTATGGCACTTGCTAATTTAATTTCTCTGTGATTTTTTTTCTTTAATCCATTGATTAATTAGGAGTGTTAATTTCAGTGTGTTTGTAAATTTTCCAAATCTTCTTCTGTTATTTCTAACTTCATTCCATTTCTCAGAGAACATAATTTGTATGATTTTCACCTTTAAAAATTTTTTTGTTTTATGGCCTAATAGAGTGTCTGTCCCAGAGAATGTGCCATGTGACTTGAGAAGAATGAGTATTCTTATTTTGTTAGGCAGAGTGTTTGGTAGATGTGTCTTAGATCTAGTTGGTATATGGTGATAGTCAAGTTTTCTGTTTCCTTGCTGATTTTCTTTGTAGTTCTATTATTGAAAATGGAGTATTAAAGTCTCCAACAAATATTATTGGGTTGCTTATTTCTCTCTTTAATTCTCTTAGTTTCTGCTTCATATATTTTGGGGTTTTGTTGTTAGATGCATATGTGTTTGTGTCTGTATTCACATGTTTATCATTATATGGTGTCCTTTTCGACTCTGGGAACAATTTTTGTGTTGTCTGTTTTATCTGTTATTAGTATAGCTACTCTAACCCTATTTTGTGTACTATTTGCATGGAATATCTTTTTCCATCATTTTACTTTCAGTTTGTGTCTCAATCTAGGTTAAGTCTCCATAGATAGCATGTAGTTGGATCATGTTTTCTTTATTCTGCCAGTTTCTGCCTTTTTTAAAAATTTATTTATTTGAGAGAGAGAGCACGTGTGTGAGTGGGGAGAGGAGCAGAAGGAGAATGAGAGAGAGAATCCCAAGCAGACTCCTCTCTGAGTGCAGAGCCTGACACAGGGCTCAATCCCAGGACCTGAGATGATGACCTGAGCTAAAACCAAGAGTTGGACAGTCAACCGACTGAGCCACCCAGGCACCCCGAATCTCTGCCTTTTAATTGGAGAGTTTAAACCATTGATATGTAATTATTGATAAGGAGAACTTGTGGCATTTTGCTATTTGTTTTCTTTATGTTGGGTCTTTTTTGTTGCTAAATTTCTCCATTACTACCTTCTTTTGTATTAACTAGATATTGTCTATGTGACAATTGTAATTCCCTTGTCATTTCTTTTACTATATTTCTTGAATTATTTTTTACTGTTTGCCCTGAAGATTAACATCTTAGTTAATAAGGATACTCTGGGTTAATACCAACTTAATTTCAGTAGTGTACAGAAATGTCCCTATACATCTCTGTTCCCTTCCTTTTATGCTACAGATTTCCTCCCTATACATTGTGTGCCTAGCCATCTAGATATATAATTATTGCTTATGCAATTGCTTTTTGAATCAGACGGGGAAAAAAGGAGTTGAAAACAAAAGATACATTTATAGTGTCTCATGTATTTACTTAAGTAGTTACCTTTCCTGGTGTTCTTTATTTCTTCATGTGAAGTCGAATTACTGTCTAGTATCATTTCATTTCAGCCTGGAGGACTCCCACTAGCATTTGTTGGAGGGGAGGTCTGGTAGTGATGAATTGCCTCAAGTTTTTTGTTTTGTTTTATTTTTAAAGTAGTAGTGCTCACTACTTAATGCAGGGCTTGAACTCATGACCCTGAGATCAAGACCTGAGCTGAGATCAAGGGTCAGCTGCTTAGCCCACTGAGCCAACCAGGTACCCCTGCCTCAGCTTTTGTTATCTGGCAATGGGTTAATTTTTCCTTCATCTCTAAAGGATTGTGTTGCCAGATAAAGAAGTCTTGGTTGACATCTAATTCTCTAGGCACTCTGTGTCATTCTACTGTGTTCTGGCCTGCCCCTGCGTAGTTTCAGATGACTAGTCTCTTAGTCTTATTAAGAATCATCTGTACAGAAGGAGTTGCTTCTCTCTTGCTGCTTTCAAGATTCCCTCTCTTCATCTTTCAGGAGTTGGATTATGGTATATCTAGGCTTGGAATTTTTTGAATCTCCCCATTGGGGTTTGTTGGGTTTTTTGACTGTTCTTCATCAAATTGGGCATATTCTTGGCCATTATTTGTTGACATATTTTTGCTTCCTCCCTTCTCCCCTCCTTCTGTGACTCCATTATGTACATGTTGGTATATTTGATGGTGTTGCATAGGTCTCTGATACTCTGTTTGGGTTTTTGGCATTGGTTTTTTTCTTTCAGTTCTATAGACTAAATAATCTCAGTTGACCTATCTTCAAGTTTGCTGATTCTTCTGCCTGCTTACCTCTCATGTTGAACCTCTCAAGTGAATTTTTCATTTCTTTTATTGTACTTTTCCATCTTTGTGGTTCCATCTATTAATCTCAACTTAATGAGACTTTATTTTTAACTTTGCTTTAATTCTTTAGACATAGTTTACTTTATGTCACTGAACACATTTAAAATACCTGATTTTAAGTCTGTCTAGAAAGTCCAACATCTGGGCTTCCCCCAGGAGCTTCTGTTCTTTTTTCCTGTGCATATTCCGTACTTTATTTCTTTGCATATCTTATCTTATATTCTTTGTTGAAAACTGGACATTTGGAATATTACGACATAGCAACTCTGGAAATCAGATTTTCTCCCCTCTCTGAAGGGTTTGTTGTGTGTTACAGCATGTTGTTTGTTTTGTGACTTTTCTGAATTAATTCTGTAAAGTTTGTATTCTCTATCCATGTGGACCCTGAGGGCTCTGTTTCATTGGCTTAGTGGTCAGCTAATGGTTACACAGAGCTTTTATTAAATAGGTGGAAGCCAAGAAACCAACCAGTCTTTGCTCAGAGGCTCTGTGTGCATTAGGGCAGGTCTTTAGCTCTCATCCCAGCATTTGGCAACTCTGCCTAAGCCTTTACTTTCAACTTCAATTAGAACTTCAGTGTCAATAGGAGGTAAAAACCTAGTGCCTTCTTAGATCTTTCCAGAGCATATGCACATTCCTACTCATGCATGTGGCCTTCTAGATTCCCAGGAATAGGTGAGACTTTTTCAAACCTCCAGCCGTTTTGATTAGTCTGTTGTTTGCCCCCAACTGTACCGTTATCCATCACCTCAGGCTGCAGCAAACGAAGACATTATCGTGAAGGTTTTCAACAACTTACTTCCCCCTACCCCCAAAATATAACATTTTTAGCGCTAGGCCAGTTCTGAGTTAGGCAAAATAAAGGCAGTCTTTCTGAGGTGGTCTTCCAGGGACACATAGTTAATTACAGTTGTTTGCAAGTGAGTCTCATTCTGCTAGCTCTGGTACCAAGAATGTGGGCTGTTATTTTCATAGCCACCGCTGAGCCTGGGGAGCAGGGGTTGGGACTGGGAAAGTTAAAATACTACAAAGTTCACTATTCTTACCAAGAATCAATGTATGTGTGTGGGGTGGGTGGGGGGTGGGGGGTGGGATAGACACCGTCTGGGTTGCTGCCAGCCTTTGCTTAATTTTCTGAGTGCAGAAGAAGTTGATTGTGACCGTTTTTGCTTTTACTCCTATGGAGGGATAGAATCTGGAGTTCCTTACGCCACTGTTTTTGCTG
The DNA here is from genome assembly GCF_009762305.2 of Zalophus californianus. NCBI lineage: Eukaryota > Metazoa > Chordata > Mammalia > Carnivora > Otariidae > Zalophus > Zalophus californianus. The sequence continues at coordinate 35,859,383 of NC_045599.1, read as the reverse complement.
ACTCTACTGTCTTATATTAATAGCACTTTTTGTAAAACCCAAATGTTTTCTTTTTAAAGTCTCTCCAATTCTGAATAATGAAAAATAGTATTATGGCCCTTTGGTTTGGAACATGAATTCATATTGGCCAAGATCCAACACTATTTTACTGTTTGTCTTAACTTCAGAATCCGTTGAATCTTACATACTGTCCAGTTGCAGGTGGTCTTGAACTGTCATACGTCCAACTTTGGAACAAATGAGGTTTCTCTGTGGAGAAGTTGGGCTTTTTGCAAAGTATATATTGATGCCCTATGCACAAAAGTACTTTGTATAGGAAATCTAGAAATTTCTTAAAGCGGCTGACAGACATTTCAAGTCACTCTGTGGCAGTACTTAGCTGCCTGCCAACAGTCGCAGTCCTAGCGCATCCTTCTGTGGGTGCTAGCATTTCAGCAACTGATGATCTTATTACAGCATATTTGCGACAACTCTGAAGAGCCGTTAGGAACTTCCATGGTAACCTGGGGGGGTGGAGGCAAACACAGAGAAATCTACCTGGCTCTTAGTAAATATCGTATTTCCAGCAATGCTGTTCTATGAAGAAAGAGTTGTAGGGTTTAAAGAAGTATTTCAAATGCTACTTCTTATATTGTGTTGCATTTTTATGTTTTTTTCCCTGATAAATTAATTGAAAATAGGAAAATTATGGTATTGATCTAGAGATAACAATCTTGGGTTTCTATACTTAATAAAATTAGGACATCAACAGAAACTGTGAGTATGCACCAAACAATCAATCTTTGGTTTCACCTATATGCTCCCGTACAGTCAGGTGGAATGTTTGTTCAGTAATAAAAGGGGAAAAAAGTCAGAAAACATCTGTGAAATACAGAAGTACATCACCGAATATTGAGTCTTTAGAATGAAATACAAATAGGGATTCTGTAGTACATTTTAACTCTCCTGGAATAGAACATTCCACTACTCCCCTTGTAAAACCTACGTCTTCTCGCTTACTGCAGATGATTTTAAGAATGTGTCCTGTATAGCAGTAGGGAATGCCTATATTTATCACTGAATCAAGACTGTCCATTATCTAGGAAATAATTTATTAAAAAGTTCTGCTAATTAACCTATCTTTCATTTCCTTTCCTTTTATAATGCTATTAAATTTTAACACTTTTTAGTTATGTTGTAATCCAGAGCCAGGTTTTAATCCAGTGACGTTAATTCCTGTATTGCTGCTCCGTCTTTGGTCTTCTGTCGTTCAGCAGTACTTCCTACTTACATTAATTAAAACTAGCTTAACCTAACGATCAAAAAGGAAATTGCCTAAGTTTAGAAAAACAGCCTTGAATTATTTTCAAACTAATATTCAGTAGATGCTCTCCGATGGCTGTAATTCTGCTCAATGCAGAAGCGTTGTGCAACATGATTATTTTTCCTCCTCTCTATTCTTTGTGGGATATTTATTCAGTTTAAATTGTATTTAGTATGTTGTAACTTTTGTGTGCTCTCTTTACTTCTTTTTTTCACTGGATAGTCTCAAGACAAAACTTTTAAGGATTCCTTACAACAGTAGCTGTCAGTTTATAGTGAAGGCAACTTAGAATAGAGCTGGGCTGTGTGCTTACGTGTATCTAACTTGGAAGTCACTCTGCTTACTGTTTATCATTTGCTTTACAGGAGTCCCTTAATGAGATAACAGAAACCATAGAAACGTCAGTAGGTGGAGCAGTGTCATTAATGTTTCATTAAATGTCATAAGTAAGACAAAGCTTCATACCAATTTTGGCATCTGTGTGATGAAACATCCATATTCCATTTTCTTATATTGATGTTGTTCCTTTTATGTGGCAGTAGAAAATTGTAGACTAGGCTGTAGTTAATCAGTAAAGAAAGATAAAAGTCTGAGGATATCCCAAATATTTTATGTTTCTAAATTAACAGTTGTCTAGTAATGTATTCCTATAGTAATGTAATTGATAAGCTTGAAATTTTCTTTCTCTTTTAAATTACCATCGTGAATTTTATACGTCTTTTAAAGTTGACTCAATTCCTTTCTGAAACATAAACAGGCATCATTTATTAATTTTTTTAAAGATTTATTTATTCATCTGAGAGAGAGCGAAAGCGCATGCTTACATACCTGGGTGGGGTGGGGGGCAGAGGGAGAGGGAGAGAGAAACCCTCTGCACTGAGCTCTGAGCCTGAGGCTGGGCTCGATCTCATCACCCTGAGATCACAACCTGAGCCAAAACCAAGAGTTGGACGCTTAACCAGCTGTGCCACCCAGGCCCCCCATGAACTAATTTACTTTCTTTCTTTTTTTTTCTTTCTCTCTACTTTTTTTTCTTTCCTTTTTCTTTCTTTCTTTCTTTCTTTCTTTCTTTCTTTCTTTCTTTCTTTCAGCTTGATAGTACATAAAGTTGCAAAGAAAGAACTAAATATCTCTCAAAACTGAATCATATACAAGACACTAGAAGTAGTTTTACTAAGTTTATGGATAGTGGTAGAGATTAGAACTCATGCATTTAGTAAATCTCAAAATTCTGATCCAATATTGTGCTGTGAAAAACAATTTAGATGATTATTCTTTAATCATGTGTGGGTTTTTTTTCCCCTTTTCCCCCGCCAACATAGGAACTTCTCTGTGTGCCAAACTGTGGCTTTTAAATTTTTAATTATTAAACAGCGTAAGTTGAAACCACAAATACAACTTAAATCAAACTGCGTTCATTTATTCTTTTTCTATAAAATTCATAGGACTCTTCAGTTTTGAAAGTCAGAAATGGGTTTGTTTTCTTCAAAAGAAATAAAAGCTTGATTTTTTTTAAAAATCCAAACTGAGGGGCGCCTGGGTGGCTCAGTTGGTTGAGCAACTGCCTTCGGCTCAGGTCATGATCCTGGAGTCCCAGGATTGAGTCCCGCATCGGGCTCCCTGCTCAGCATGGAGTCTGCTTCTCCCTCTGACCCTCTTCCCTCTTGTGCTCTCTATCTCTCATTCTCTCTCTCTCAAATAAATAAATAAAATCTTTAAAAAAATATTAAAAATCCAAACTGAGGAAACAATTGTGTATTTTAGTGTATTTCTCCTTGAGCAGTCTTGACTATAGACCATGTTGCCCATTCCTTATTAAAGGCAATCACTTCAGGATTTCTGAGTGGCAGGAGTCATCATGAACTTTGGAAAATTAAGAGGAGAAAGCTTTTGTTGAGGATGGTTGAAGAAAATTCTAAAGCAGTACTGGGCAGAATAAACAAAAATCTAGAGGCCCATTCTAGGTACACAGAACATATTTGTTAATGAATGAATGAACTTGGCATATTGAGGGACACTGAGAAAACACACTAACAGGAAGACAGTTCCTGCAAGAAACTGGTGAGAGCTAATGGTACAGTCCAGATTTAGGTGGCCCTTGTTAAAGTTTGGGCTTTATTTTTCTAAGATTTAACAGAAGTTTGGAAATGAGGCTTGGGCCTGATGATGGGGATAAAGTGAGGTTTTAGGGCAGTGGTTTCCGACCTCTATTTAAAATACAAAGTTTAGGGGTGCCTGCGTGGCTCAGTTGTTAAGCATCTGCCTTCAGCTCAGGTCATGAACCCAGGGTCCTGGGATTGAGCCCTGCATCCGGCTCCCTGCTCCGTGGGAAGCCTGCTTCTCCCTCTCACACGCCCCCTGCTTGTGTTCCCTTTCTCGTGGTGTCTCTCTCTGTCAAATAAATAAATAAAATCTTTAAAAAAAAATAAAATACAAAGTTGATGTTAAGCCTCCCATCTCCAATTTCAGTTTTACTGGTTTCATCACAACTTTACTGATCTCACTGATTGCTTCCTATACCGATTAACGTTTGTAAATATGAATTTATAAGATAGCGTTTTCTCGGGCCGCCTGGGTGGCTCAGTTGGTTAAGCGACTGCCTTCGGCTCGGATCATGATCCTGGAGTTCCGGGATCGAGTCCCGCATCGGGCTCCCTGCTCTGCAGGGAGTCTGCTTCTCCCTCTGACCCTACCCCCTCTCATGCTCGCTCTCTCTCTCTCTCTCTCTCTCTCTCTCATTCTCTCAAATAAATTAATTAATTAAAAAAATAAGATAGCGTTTTCTCAGTATAACACTGTTACCTGTTTTATGGATAGGGGGTTTCTGCATAAGCTTTAATCCTTTAAAAGAAAGGATTTTGCTGCTAAGGGCTTGAAAACACCTGAAAGGAATGCATTAGAGCTGACTAAAACTTGAGGCAAAGAGAACTATTCGGAGACTCTTGTGTTCAGAATTCTTTGCCAACGTTTATACAATATAATTCCTTCCATAAATATTTAACGGTATCAGATATTAGATGGTTGTAATGGCTGAAGTGTTCAGAGGACGGTATCCTATTCATGACGCATGATCAGGATGACATTAAGGCTCTTCCTCCTCGGAATTAAAAGATTTACTTGTATGGAATACTTGCTGTTAATGTCGGCATCCCCAAACCTTTGTTTCTTTCTTGTATCCTCTTGGGCCCTTTTCACTGCTGAGCTAACCTGGGTCTTGCTGATATGATAAAGAAAAACATCTTTGGTGGGGAGTTCTCTACATAGTCAGTGTTAAATAATGATGGGTTTGGAAAATGGCTGCAAAAGTTTTGAAAGGATGTATAAAGAAGAAAGAACAAAACAACAGTTATGTACCTGTTTTGTTTATTGAAGTGGGGAATGGAAGAGATGATGGCAAAAGAGGACATGAAGAGGGGAGATGCCTACCTTCGTTTCCTTATACCCCCAAGGTAGCCAAATCCCAACATACTTTACGGAAAATAAATGTTCTGTTCATTAGCATGCAGTAACCTAAAGATCGAGACATCTTTTAACTGAGATGTTTTCCAAGAAGAACTGTTCATTTGGCTTGAACACATGTTTATTTAAGAAAATATCTGCTTGTGGTGCCTGGGTGGCTCAGTGGGTTAAGCATCCCACTCTGATTTCAGCTCAGGTCATGATCTCAGGGTCGTGAGATCAAGCCTCGTGGTGGGCTCCACGCTGGGCATGGAGTCTGCTTAAGATTCTCTCTCCCTCTCCCTCTGTGCCTACCCCCACCCGCTTGCATGCTGTCCCGTGCACTCTCTCTCTTTAAAAAAAAAAGAAAAGAAAAGAAAATATCTGCTTAAGTTTTTTCTTGTTTGCCTCAGGCTTTTCAGTTAACTATTAACCAAAATTTCAGAGCTAGTTGTAGTGCTAGAAGCCTAACAACTATATAAGGGATGGTCAGGAATGGGGGAAAGACGAAAGGATTCTTTAAGAATAGAAGTACCAAATTAAAATAAGACCGTGAAATTATAAAGATGTGTATTTTTCAGTGAGGGCAACTAATGTATTACCATAGAATTTTCTTTTTTTATTGAGTGCTAGAAATGCCATTTTGAAGTTATTACTCAGAAAACTTAAAAAAAAAAAACTGGGGGAGGTGAAAAAAAGGGGGGAAAAGAAAGCATGGCATTCCCTTATATGTAGTTCATGATAATCTGCCTACATTGCCCTTCCTCAGTTGAGCGACAAGCTGAGGATTACAGATTGCTTTTAAAAATTTTTTCTTTCTTCTTTTTTTTTTGGAGGTATAGTTGACATACAATATCCTGTTAGTTTCAGATGTATATCATACTGATTCAGTATTTTTAAGCATTATAAAATGATCCCTATAGTAAGTCTAGTTACTCTTTGTCACCATGTAAAATTATAACGTTATTGACTATACCCCTTTGCTGTGTCTTTTATCCCTGTCTGTGATTTATTCATTCCATAACTGTAAACCTGTATTTCCCCTTCATGCATTCTGCCCATCTCCTATCCCATCCCTTTTGGCAGCCATCAGTTGTGTGTATTTATGCATCTTTTTCTGCTTTCTGTTTTGTATTTTAGATTCCCCATATTAGTAAAATCATATAATATTTGTCTTTCTCCGTCTGACTTATGTCATTGGCCTAATAGCCTCTAGGTCCATCACCATTGTCACAAATGGCAAGATTTCATTTGCTTTTATGACTGAATAATATTCCATTATGTATATGTATATATACCACATTGCCTTCATCCATTCATCTGTCGATGGACAATTTGTTTCACTGTCTTAACTATTGTAAATAATGTTGCACTGAACATAGGGGTGCATGTATCTCTTTGAACTGATGTTTTTGATTCCTTCAGATAAATACCAGAGGTGGAATTACTAGATCATATACTAGTTCTGTGTTCAATTTCTTTTTTAAGATTTACTTACTTATTTTAGAGAGAGAGTTTCATACTGGCATAAGTGGGGGGAGGGGCAGAGCAAGACAGTCTTCAAGCGACTCCCCACTGAGTGCAGAGCCCAGCGCGGGACTCCATCTCCACGACCCATGAGATCATGACCTGGACTGAAACCAAGAGTCAGTCACTTAACCGACTGAGCCACCCACGTGCCTCTGTGTTCAATTTTTTGAGGAATCTTTATACTGCTTTCCATAGTGGCTCCATCAATTTACATTCCCAACACCAGTGTGCAATGGTTCCATTTTCTGTACATCCTTGTTATTTTTTGTGATTTTGATGATAGCCAATTTGACGGGTGTGAGGTGATGTTTCACTGCAGTTTTATTTGCGTTTCCCTGGTGATTAGTGATGTGCATCTTTTCATGTGTTTGTTGGCTATCTACAGATCTTCTTTACAAAAATGTCTTTTCAAGTCTTCTGCCCATTTTTAAATCAGGTCTTTTTATAGTAAGTATGTATATTCTTTATATATTTTAGATACTAACCCCTTGTTAGATGTATGATTTGCAAATTCTCCCATTCAGTAGGTTGCCTTTTTGTTTTGTTAATAGTTTCCTTCACTGTGCAGAAGCTTTTGAGTTTGATGTAATACTGTTTGTTTATTTTAAATGCTTTTGTAACTCTCGTCTGAAGAGACTGACCCAAAAAATACTAAGACCAATGTCAAAGAGCTTACTGCCAATGTTTTCTTCTGGGGTTTTTAAAGGTTTCAGGTCTTACGTTCAGGGGTAAATCATTTTGAATTCATTTTTGTATATGTTTTTTTTTAATTTTTTAAATTTTATGTTAGTCACCACACAATACATCATTTTTGATGTAGTGTTCCATGATCCATTGTTTTCGTATAACACCCAGTGCTCCATGCAGTACATGCCCTCCTTAATACCCATCACCGGGCTAACCAATCCCCCCCACCCCCCGCCAAAACCATGTTTGTTTCTCAGAGTCCATAGCCTCTCATGGTTCGTCTCTCCCTCCGATTTCCCCCCCTTCATTTTTCCCTTCCTTCTCCTAATGTCCTCCATGCTGTTCCTTATGTTCCACAAATAAGTGAAACCATATGATAATTGACTTTCTCTGCTTGACTTACTTCACTTAGCAGAATCTCCTCTAGTCCCATCCATGTTGATGCAGAAGTTGGGTATTCATCCTTCCTGATGGCTGAGTAATATTCCACTGTATATATGGACCACATCTTCTTTATCCATTCATCTGTTGAAGGGCATCTCGGCTCTCTCCACAGTTTGGCTATTGCGGACATTGCTGCTATGAACATTGGGGTGCATGTGGCCCTTCTTTTCACTACATCTGTGTCTTTGGGGTAAATACCCAGGAGTGCAGTTGCTGGGTCATAGGGTAGCTCTATTTTTAATTTTCTGAGGCACCTCCACACTGTTTTCCAAAGTGGCTGTACCAACTTGCATTCCCACCAACAGTGTAAGAGGGTTCCCCTTTCTCCACAACCTCTCCCAACATTTGTTGTTTCTTTCCCTGTCCGTTTTTGCCATTCTAACTGGTGTGAGGTGGCATCTCAGTGTGGTTTTGATTTGAATTTCCCTGATGGCTAATGATCATGAACATTTTTTCATGTGTCTGTTATAAGATAGTGGGCCAGTTTCACTTTTTTCATGTATGTGTCTAGTTTTCCCAACACCATTTATTGACAAAACTGTCTTTTCTCCACTGCATATTCTTGTTTCCTTTGTCATAAATTAATTGACCATATTTGTTTGAGTTTATTTCGGGGCTCTCTGTTTGGTTTCATAGATTTATGTGTCTGTTTCTGTGCCAGTACCATACTGCTTTGATCACTACAGCTTTGTAGTGTAGTTTGAAATCAGGAGCATTATACCTGCACACTATTTTTGGTTTTTGTTTTTTTTTAAAGATTTATTTATTTAGAGAGAAAGAGAGTGTGTGGAGGTGGGAGGGACAGAGGCAGAGGGAGAGAGAGTAGCTCAAGCTGACTCCCCAGTGAGCACAGATCCTGCAGCAGGGCTCGAGCTCATGACCCTGAGATCATGACCTGAGCCAAAATCAAGAGTCAGACACTTAACTGAGCCATCCAGGTGCCCCTCCACCTTGTTCTTCTTAAAATTGCTTGCACTTTTCGGGGTCTTTTGTGGTTCCATACAAATTTTATGATTCTTGTTGGGAGTTATGTGCAAAATGCCGTTGGTGTTTTGGTGGTGATTGCATTGAATCTGTAGATTGCTTTGGGTAGTATGGACATTTTAACAATATTAATTCTTCCAATCCATGAGTACAGTATATTGTTTTATTTATTTGTGTCATCTTCAATTATTTTTTATCACTCAGTTTTCAGTGTACGGGTCTTTTACCTTCTTGGTTAAATTTATTCCTAGGTATTTTATTCTTTTTAATGTAATTATAAATGGCATTTTCTTAATCTCTTTTTCTGAAAGCTTCTTATTAGTGCTTAGAAACACAACCAATTCCCATTTGTTAATTTTGTATCCTGGGACTTTACTGAGTTCATTTATTAGTTATGATGATTCTTTGGTGGAGTCTTTAGAGTTGTCTATATATAGTATCATGTCATCTGCAAATATTGACCATTTTACTTCTTCCTTTACAATTTGGATGCCTTATTTCTTTTTCTTGCCTAACTGCTATAACTAGGACTTCCATTAGTATATTGAATAAAAGTGGGGAGGGTGGGCATCCTTGGCTCATTCCTGATCTTAGAAGGAAAACTTTCAGCTTTTCATTGTTGAGTGAGATGTTAGCTGATTGTCAAATATGATCTTTATTACATTGAGGTACGTTCCTTCTATATCCATTTTGTTGAGTTTTTATCATAAATGGATGTTGAATTTTGTCAAATGCATTTTGTCCATCTATTGAGATGATCGTATGATTTTTATCCTTAGTTTTATTAACGTGATGGGTCACACTGATTGATGTGCATGTGTTGAACATGTATCCCCTAGTATGTAATGAACATGTAATCCCACTGTATTATGGTATTTGATCCTTTTACTGTATTGTTGAATTTGGTTTGTAATTTAAATATTTTAAGTGAAGAATTTTCATTTAACAAGAAGAGTGAGCCATCTTTTGATTTTCTTCAGGTTCACATTCCTTATGCTTTTCAGTTTTGCGTAGAAGAGTTTTGTTTAATAAAATGGTGTTTTTTGTTTTTGTATTTTTCACTGGTTAAAATCAAAAGGAAAAGTGGACGTTAGAAATTTGAGAAATGAAACTGTTCCTATAATAATTATTAAAGAGGAATAGTTATAATTTATGACAATTATTATCAACCTATTAAATTTGAATTTCCTTTGTCAGTACTGTGCATAATCTTACTCTCAAGCTATTTGTCATGGTGTTGACAAATCAACTGCTTTCCCATAGCGAATGCTCTCAGAATACATGGCATGTATCAAATAAAACTTTCAACTTATTTAATGAATAGTTGATTATTTTTTCCCTTTGGATTCAGAAGTGACTGAGGAAGTGAGGAAGTACTGCTGTTTCAGCATTATTTTGAAATCCTGTTTACAAACTATATAATTTCCAAGGCCATGAGTGTGGCACCTCTCCAGCCATTAACTATTATAACAAAGAGAGAATTTTATTTTTCTTATTTACTTACTGATAAAGTCTATTTTAAACCTCACACCCGAGTAAGATCTTAGAAATAACATGCCCTTTGATCTGTAACTACTCCCAGTACTTTCTGTGTATATTCTTTTTTGTTTGGGCTCCTGAAAAAGAAAGTTAAGCTAAGTAGGGGCACCTGGGTGGTTCAGTCGGTTAAGTGTCTGCCTTCGGCTCAGGTCATGATCCCAGGGTCCTGGGATCGAGTCCCACATCCGGCTCCCTGCTCAGTGGGGAGCCTGCTTCTCCCTCTGCCTGCCGCTTCCCCTGCTCTGCGTGCACTCATGCTCTCTCTCTCTCTGGTAAATAAATAAATTAAACCTAAAAAAAAAGTTAAACTCAGTATGATGATAACTAACGCTGAACTTGTACGCCCTCCCCAAAATTTAGAACATAGCATATAATTTATTATTTGATAGAATTTGTACATGATCTTTTTTTGAAGAAATAGGAATTACGAGAAATAGACAAAAGTAAAAGACATAACAGAAGAAATAGTATTATAGGACCACACATTGCAGCAACTTAAAGCAAATTACTGGACATAATGGACTTAGAGGGGCGGGGGGAACAACCCAAATGCGTGGCTTAAAGAGTAGTTACGGTTCCTTAGGGCCTTTTGAGCTGAGGTCTGCTCAAAATTCATGTTAGGGAAGGAAGCTAGATTCTGTTTTAAAAAGTAAAAAATAGGGCTGATTTCATTCTGGGGACTTGTCACCAGGTGGTTTGCAAGCAGTCCCCCTCCTCCCAGCTGCAGAGCCATGCCACAGCTGTGGGAGTGTGCAAGCTAGCCTACAGCTCGTGTCTGCCCGCATCATACTTGAGGATTTCTTTATTAACTGTTTAGTAATGCCATGTATTTTTAGAAGGTTAGATTGTTTGCTTGAAAACATCTGTTTACATTCCATATTCCAATAAAATCGGAATTGGTATGGGTAAAAAATATTTAAAAAGTGCTTCTTGACTTGATTCTAGGATCAAGTTGATGTTGATGAGAAAGCCTGAGATATTCCCTTTTTATGTCTTTTACTCACTTGAACACTCCTTGGACACACCAAGTAGAGATCGGTTCTGAGCTTTCCAAAGAGCAACTGACCCCAGTGATGGCATGTCACTTAGAAAGTCGTTGACGGAACAGCTATAGGAGATAAGTTTGGTCCATGAGAAGAAGGTTTCTTTCTTACCTTGTCTTCCCTGAGCTGGCCTGTGTGGGTGGGAAGAGGCTCCCCGATTTCTGGGGGCAGTCCAGGAATCACTCACTTGAATCATTCTTACCTGTTTCTCTCATGATAATCAGAGTTCACTTTTTCTGTTTTCTCTTCCTCTGGACATTCCGCGTCTTTTACTTTTCTCAGTTTTTATGCTAATTATTGCTCATTTAAAGGTTTCAGTCTAAGTAGGTTAAAATCCATTTTAAGGTAGACATTGTGGCCTTTAAAAGTTAAATTAAGACGGCGCTTAAAATGATCAGAAGACACTACCCATTCACTGATGAACTGTGATTTTTCACATTGGCTGTTGAGAGACAATTATGTGAGTTTAAAATGCTGAGGTTGTGGAAACTGGAGCGGGCTATTGCGGAGTAGCATGAAAAGTAATCCCTCTAAGAATTTACTAAAGCTTATGAACTTCTCTTTCTCTGTTGCTGTATCTTGAGAAGACACGGGGCCTGTGGCTGGAGGCCCTGTTTCTCCGCGGCATGACTGGTGGCCGACGAGTAAACACGGTACTGTAAATGGGCAGGATGCCAGCTGGCTGCAGGTGACCTGAGGCTTGTGATTCGCAGTCCGGGTTAGGAAAATGCCTTTTAACTCGTTCATTTCCGTTTCTTTTAAACATGGAGAAAAGGCACAACTGTAGTTGTTTCTTAGGTTCCTGCACAAGATCTTTTAGGGCTTACACAATCTCGTAGCAGCCCCCCAGAAGTTACTAGTACTATTTCATTGGCTCTGCTCTCCCTCTCCTGTAATAATGACAGTTTTTAAAAGACAGTTTTAATATCAAAAGGAATTTTTCAAACCGGTTTGCCCTCACCTTGTCTGATTTATCTGGGATTATATTTGGGAATTCCTCTGACGTGCTTTCAAAGTATTTACTGTCCAGTACTATTTGGGGGGAAAATGTTATATGATATGAAAACTGAATTATTTTGTTTTTTATTTTTCTATTTACACAGGATAAACAACAACAAAAAAATCTTAGAAAATATCTTGTCTCTAAAAGTGTATTATGCCCGAAGCATTTGTATGGAGCTGGTGAATCACTAAACCACCCAAGCTGGCTGAGTGTCCTGACAAGTAGAGGCTTCCAAAATCTGTACAATTTTTTATTGAAAAACTGGCCAAGACCTAATGGTCTTCTTGGGTATTCTATTCTATTGTATTCACAACACAAATGCCTGTGCTTAGTTTTTTATTAAGATTAGAGCAGTTATGTGGAATCCGATTACTAATTGGAAGGTTTTTAAAAGATTTTTGAAGATTTTATTTACTTGTAAATTGTATGAAGAAGTTTGTACAAATTAAAATTCATTTTAAAAATTAAAACACTAGGGGTGCCTTGGTGGCTCAGTTGGTTAAGTGTCCCACTCTTTATTTCAGCTCAGGTCATGATCTCAGGGTTGTGAGGTCAAGCCCCAGTTGGGCTTCGTGCTGGGCTGGGCATAGATCCTGCTTAAGATTCTCTCCCTCTCCTTCTGCTCCTCCCCCCTGTGCACGTACATGCTTGCGCATGTTCTCTCTCTAAAAAACAAAATACTAAAAGGCTAGAAAATATTTTTGTTTCTTAACAATTAAACTTTTTATACTATCACTTGAGGATACAGTAATATAGTAGTGTCTGTCTTTGACCTTTAAATGTTTTTCAATATCTGAAAGTCTTTCAGGGCAGGGTTTACCTGCATGATGCAAAATCTGATTTTTATTAAGACAAAGCAGTAAGTTTCCTTCAGGTGAAAAAGACACTTATTGAGTTGATATATGTTTCCCTTTATAAGATCACTTAAATCCCTGTCTGTCCTTCCAGTGAATTTAAAACTAATAGCAAGCCAAAAACAGAAGGACGTTTGATTTTCGATAGCCCTCGCTTCTTTCATTGTTAAAATATGAAAATAATTTTTTGTGTGTACAGTATATTTTAGTCACCCTTTCAGTTTTGGTCCCTGAATCGTGTTTTTAAGCTTTCTTGGGCCATGAAAGTAGTTGAATTCCAGGCCCCCTCCCAAAAAAAAAAAAAAAAAAAAATGCACGAAACACCATACTTGCAGTGTTTTAATGTTATAATTGAGGAACTCCTTGGACGTAGTTCAAGTTCGTATGTCCTGTGGTTCTGTCTACATTGCAGACAGAATAAAACCTAGAAAGTTTAGGTTTGAACATCTGTTTTTACCAGTGTTTAAGGAACTCAAATAATGTGAAACTCCTTCTTGAAAACTAGGAAAACAAGTCAACACTGGGATTAGCATTTGCCATTTCAGACAATGATGCTTTACTTAATTTAAATTATAGCAACGGGCTAAAAATTAGGACAGTTGATGTAAACAATACTAAGAAATTGGTTTTTATCTCTAAAAAGTATCCATGACAGTTTACCAAAAAAAAATTTAAGCCAACACATTCATCTTTGAATTAAACTAAACAATTAGCAATGACAGAGGCTCCAAATGGAAACACCGCAAGTATGTAACATGTAAATTATATGTTCTGTCCCCTTGAATTGCTACAAAGATTATGATGAGTAAAAAATGGATCCTGTAAGCTAATTAACAAATCAGAATTCTCATCTGGGAAATTCTCAGGCTTCTCCCAGACTTACTAAATCAGAATTTGGAGGCTTGGAATTGGTTATCTGTATCTTGATAAAGACCTACATCTGAGAACTATTGGTAACATTGTAGCTGTGGACATTATAGGAGTACTGTGTCATATTTAGATATTAATAATATTTTGTGGTTGAAAAATAGACACAGCACATAAAAAAGGTAAGTACATATTATAGGGGCGCCTGGGTGGCTCAGTCAGTTAGGCATCCGACTCTTAGTTTCAGCTGGGTCATGATCTCGGGAGTCATGGGATCGAGCCCCATATCAGGTTCCACGCTCAGCAGGGAGTCTACTAGACATTCTGTCTCTCCCTCTCCCGCCACCCCTCCCCCACCTAGTGCATGTGTGCATGCACTCTTTCTCTCTAAAAATGAAAAAATAAATGTTTAAAAAATATGTATTATAGAAGATGTTGAGATTTCAGCAATCCAAATGAAAATGTTTTTTTTTTCTAATTGAGAAAATGCTTTTTTGGGGGGGTAATTAAAGTATGGTTGATGCAATGTTACATTAATTTCGGGTATGCAGCATAGTTGTATTATGCTCACCACAAGTGTAGCAACCAGCTGTCACTACATAATGCTGTTACAGTACCATTGACCACATTCCCTGTGCTGTACCTTTCATCCCCATGACTTATTCATTTCATAATTGGACACCTCTACCTCCTACAGCCCTTCACCCATTTTGCCCATCCCCCACCCCATCCTCTCTGGGAACCATTTGTTCATTCTCTGTAGTCAAGGGTCTATTTCTGCTTTTTGTTTATTGCTGTTGTTTTTTAGGTGCCACACATAAGTGAAATCATAAGATATTTGTCCTTCTCTGTCTGACGTATTTCACTTAGCATAATATTCTCTAGGTCTGGCCATTTTGTTGCAAATGGCAAGACCTCATTCTTTCTCATGGCTGAGTAATAATATTCCAGGGCGCATGTGTGTGCACATGCATGGGCATACACATCTTCTTTATTCTTCTGTCGAGGGGCACATGGGTTGCTTCCATATTTGGCTATTGTAAATAATGCTGTAGTAAACCTAGAGATGCATCTGTCTTATCAAACTAGTGTTTTTACTTTCTTTGGGTAAATATCCAGTAGTGGAATTATTGGACCATATGGTAATTCTGTTTTTAATTTTTTGAGGAAAGTGGTTGGTCCAATTTACATTTCCACCAACCGTGCACAAGTGTCCCCTTTCTCTACATCCTCACCAATACTTGTTTATTTTCTTTTTGATACTAGACATTCTGACTGGTGTAAGCTACCACCTCATTGTGGTTTGGGTATGTATTTCCCTGATGATTAGTGATGTGGAGCACTTTTCATGTTTCTTTTGGCAATCTGTACATCTTCTTTGGAAGAATGTCTATTCAGGTCCTCTGCCCATTTTTTTAAAAAGTTTTTTAGTTTTAATTTTTTTTTTTTTTTTTTTAAGTAGGCTCCACACCCAACATGGGGCTTGAACTCATGATCCTGAGATCAGGAGTTACATGCTCTACCGACTGAGCCAGCTGTTTGGTTTTAGTTTGTGTACATGTGTGTATGTTAAGTTGTATAAGTTATTTATATATTTTGGATATAAACCCCTTATATGGGCTGTATCATTTCCGAGTATCTTCTCCCATTCAATAGGTTGCCTTTTCCTTTTGTTGATGGTTTCCTTCCCTGTGCAAAAGCATTTTATTTTGGCATAGTCCCAATAGTTTACTTTTGCTTTTGTTTCCCTTGCCTGTGGAGATATATATAGAAAAATGTTGCTAAGGCCTATGTCAAAGAGACTATTGCCTGTGTTTTCTTCTAGGAGTTTTATGGTTTCAAATCTTACATTTAGGTCTTTAACCCATTTTGAGTTTATTTTTATATATGGTATGAGAAAGCAGTCCAGCTTCATTCTTTTGCATGTAGCTGTGCAGTTTTCCCAGCACCATTTATTGAAGAGACTGTTTTTTTTTTCCATTGTACATTCTTGCCCCACTTGTCATAGATTAATTAACCATGTAAGTATGGGTTTATTTCTGGGCTCTCTATTCTGTTCTGTTGAGCCCACTGATTTTTAAAGTACACAGAGTTAAGTCCTAATGATTTTAAAAGCTCCTGAAGCTAAGCCCCACTGGTTTTCAAAGCCAGATGTTAGAGGGACTCTTCTTCCAGTATAGGTCCCTAGTAACTGGGGAGCCCGCTGTGGGGTCTGAACCTCTTGCTTCTCCAATGCTTGTGGTAGTCCTCCCAGCTGTGGGTAGTCTTGCCAGGGCTGTGGCTCCCAGCCATATTCCCAGCCCTCCAGCCTTTTTCCCACATTGCCTCTTCTCTTCAGTCATCTGAGGAAGGTCTGTTCCAGCAATCTCAGGTCAACAGGCTGTTAGTTTTTGGGGAGTCAGAAGTTATACAAGGATTAACTATAATTGAAATTTTAAGTTCACAATGGTAAATTTTTCTTTATTAATCTCAGTAAGATTCTTCATAAATATCATTTATTTTGGTATAGGGTTTATAAAGTGTACGGTAATCTTTTGATGATCTTAGGATCATTGCATTTATATATCATTTATATATCCTTATATAATAAACATTGATGTTTTATATATAATTTATTTCATTCACCATGTATTATAATGGAGTTCCAAGGCAAGCAGAGTAAATTACAAAAGAGCAACATCTTTGGCATGCGTATTTTATCATCACTGCACTGCACTGTTTGGGTGTTTGTCCACATGTGTGATTGTGCAACACCTTAGGACGGAACAAAAAAAGTTAAGGGAATGGGAATGTTGTGAGGGATGCAGTTCTGCCTAAAGTGACAAAACCTGCTCGATGCATTAGGTCATGTTGCACACATTGCTCATACGTGTCTCAGTTCTTTCTGATCTGTGTAGATTAAAACTGACCTGAAAGTCTTAAATAGCTTTTGACCCATATAATTATTTCCTAATAGACATGTGTATAACTGGGAAGTTGTGACACTTGCTGGTTTAGCACAGCCCAGTAGCCCCCCCTTATCCCCAGTGTATACACGTTCTCAGACTCCCAGGGGATGCCTGAAACTGTGGATAGCACCCAACCCTGAGTAAACTGTTTTTTTTATAAGATACAAACCCATGATAAAGTCTGATTTGTAGGGTAGGCACAGTAAGAAATGAACAACAGCAACTAATAATAAGATAGAACAGTTTTGACACTAAATTACAATAAAAGTCACGTGAATGTGCTTTCTCTCTCTCCCCAAATATCTTAAATTGTGCTGTACACACCCTCCTTGTGATCATGGGAGATGACAAAATGCCTGTGTGACAAATGAAATGAGGTGATGACACAAGTGTCATGATGTAGCATTAGGCCTCTGTTGACCTTCCGATGATACGTCAGAAGGCGGATCGTCTGCTTATGGACTGAGGTTGACCACAGGTAACTGAAACAGTGGATAAAGGGGGGACTGTATGTACAAACTACCCTTTCCAGTTAGAAATCACTAGACAGCTTCTGCAAGGTTGGTAAGGGGAATCCTTAAAAAAAAAAAAAAAGCCATTATTTCTTTTGTTCTTTTTCTTATCATTTTGCTTAGCTGAGAATCTGGTTGAAGGAGTGAGCTGATAAGATAATAGGGTGGATATGTTTTCTATAACAGATTAGTATTTATACAATGCATTATTGAATGTTAAAACTTCATTTTTGCCCTCTTGAAGCCATGTGCTTCGTGCTATAACACAACAGGGAGTTTCTGTGTTATATGACAATTCTTTGTCAGATGTTATTTGTTTATTGTGGTAGAGTAAAGTAGAGCTCTGAACCTTTTCTTTTTTTTTAATAAAGAAATTACTTTCACCTGCATGCCCATAATTAAAATGTTGACTTTTTAAATGTTAAAAAATACTTTTTTTTTAATAATAGCATTTTTTTTACAAAGTCATGTGTATGGAGTATGGGCTGTTTGGTGTGTGGGCAAAATGCCTGGACGTACAGATTGGGACAAAATAACGGAAGTCTTGTCATGCTAAGGAGTCAGATTTTATCCTAAAGGCAATAGAGAACCATTATGTTTTTGGGCCACGATTGCTTTGCTCTCAGCTGTATCTTAGAAAAATTACTCTGGCATGTGTAGAACATGTTAAATATTTCTTTGTTTTATTTAAGGAAGGGGGAGTTGCAGAAAAAGACTACATAGAAGGGTAGTTACATGAGCCACTGACAAAGGTGAAGGCAAGAAGTAGTAAGAGCACGAACTGGAATGGTGGCAGTGGAGAAGGAAGTACAGGAAGATGTGACAAGGCAGCTGTTTGACCTTGCAGAATCACTGGCTTCTGGCTACACTCCACTGACATCTTTCCAAGGTGACCAATTACCTTCTTGTTAACTTCGGGGGACACTTCCAGTGACTTGTGCAGCAGCTTTGTGCTTGATACCAGGATCCTGTTTGTAATGGCTTCTTCCAGTGGTTTTTGGAACATAGTACTCTTTTTTAAAGATTGATTGATTGATTGTGAGGAAGAGTGAGTGAGTGTGGCAGGGGGAATGGGTGGGGAGGGCCAGAGGGAGAAAGTCTTAAGCACATTCCCCGCTGAGCTTGGAGCCCGACCCAGGGCTCAATCCCAGGACCCCAAGATCATGACCTGAACCAAAACCATGAGTCAGAAGCTTAACTGACTGTACTGCCCGGGTGCCCTATAACATAGTACTCTTGAGAGTTCTTCCACCAAGCGCTCCGGCCTCTTCTTTGCAAGTTCCTCTTCCTTTCAGAGTTTCTCAGAGCTCTGTCTGAGGATGGAGCCCTCTCCTCACTTTTTCCCTTTCCCTGAGTAATCTTGTCTTCTGATGCTTCAGTTACAGTCTGTTCCACGTGCAGCAGACACCCAGAGTTTCTGTATCTCCAGGTCAGACATTGTTTTGACCTCCTGACCCTTGGTTCCAACTAACTACTGAGTATCTTCCAAAATCTTCCATGTCCAGAATGATTCATCAGCTTCTTCCGAGCCATGCTTCCTGAATACAGTACCTCACCAGTCCCATTCCCCAGTATGGAAGTCTGGACATAATCCTCATTTGCCCCTTTTTTCTTCTAACCATTTATTTCAGTTGTCAGACCTCATAGACGTGACTAAGCAATACCTCACAAACCCATCTACTTCCTTCCTTCCCTTCTCTTACCTTTAGCCCAGGCTGCGGTGACCTTGTAAGGCTAAGTGCAGCGTCATCTTGATGCCACCTTCAATCTCTACTCTCTCATGCAGCTAGAGCTTTCGGACATACAGATAATGATCCAATCAGCCCCCTGTATATAACACCTCAGAGTCCTCACTGCCTCTGCACAGCCTCATGGCTTACCGTGGCTTATAGGATGACCTGGCAAGCTTTCTATTGTGTTGCCCTTCCAAACTGCTTTTCCTTCCCCCTTTCTTACCTCTGTGCCTTTGCGTGATGCTCTTCCCTATATTTCACCCCACGTCTAACCCCCATATCCTGTCCA
This sequence comes from Zalophus californianus, assembly GCF_009762305.2. Lineage (NCBI taxonomy): Eukaryota > Metazoa > Chordata > Mammalia > Carnivora > Otariidae > Zalophus > Zalophus californianus. Next base: position 35,840,209 of record NC_045599.1, on the reverse strand, counting down.
CCAGTAGAGCCAGCTCTTCTTCCTGGGTAGCTAAAACATCATAGCCTCAAGCAAGCCCATCCTTGACTGCCCCCCCCCACCGCCACCACCGCATTGGGGTTAGAGGCTCCTCCTCAGCACCAGGCATTTCCCCTGTCCTAGCATTTATCTCATTGTACTGCAACTTCCCGTGTACTTGTCTCTAGTCTAGTCTAAAAGTTCTGTGAGAGTAGATGACCATGGTTATCTTCCTTACTGAGGGAAACCCAGAGCCTCATACGTGTTAGGCATTCCATAAATACTGGTTAAACATAGGAAGAAAAGGAATGGTGAGAGATGAAGTTTGGAGGCAAGGAAACAAGACGATGCAGGAAAGGAACAAGTTAGGAGGTAGAAAAGAAGTTGAGTCTGTTTTAGGAGATACTGTGTTTTCAGACCATGATACCTGAAGCAAAAAACTGAGGCCTGGGTGGGAGTACAGTCAGCAGAGAACGGACAGTCGCGGGTGACAGGACGGAGTTGGAGACAGCCTGGTTCCAGAGTTCTTGAAGTGATACATGGCAGCTGGAAGGATTCGGGGATAGAAAGATGAGCCCACCGCTTGTGTAGACCCCACACCTGCAGGGCGACGGAGCCATGGGACGAGAGTGACAGCAACGGTGGCGTGCTGGAGGAGATGCCTGAGCCCTCTTCTCGGCTGTGAGTCTCTCGGGTGGAAACAGAGGAGGGGCAGCCGTCATCGGACGCACTCGTGAGGACACTTAAGTTTTCGGTGGGAAAACGGGTTTTTGTAAAGCGAAGCAGCCAGAGAAAACTGCGCTACTGTTTTTGAACCACCGCCACAAAAAGACAGTATGATCATCTTCGTCTCTCCCCATCCTTTCTCAAGGACTTGGGAGCGCTGAGAAAAACCGATGTAGGAGGCCTTCTTCCCTGACCCATCCCCCACTCGCTCAGCAGGCATTAAGAATTTGTATAAAATCTCACTAGGATGGCATATATGGAGAGAAAAGTCATTACCTGGATATTTGCCAAGGAGCATTTGTGGAAAAATATTTACAAATATAGGAAAATATATTCTCTTTCTATACTTATATAAAAATTTTAAATTGAGCCCTTAGATTTTTTTAAAAGGAAAAGCAATTAATATTCTGACAAGAAATATATGTATATAATATTTATGAGTAGGTGGACTGATATACATAATGGATATAGATGATGGATAGAGATAATGCATCTAGATACACGTCAGGGGTTGGCAAGCTATAGCCCACAAGCCAAACCCAGCCCTTCAAAAGCCATGAGCTAAGAATGGCTTTTACATTTTTAAAGGGTGTTTAAAACAAACAAAGAAATATAAGTAACATATGGTCTGCAAGGCCTTAAATATTACCTAGCCCTTTACGGAAAAAATTTGCTGACCCCTAATCTACATCATCCTTTTTAATGGGTGTATACTGTTCATCATATGGATATAGAGTCAGTTCTCATATTCACTCTAATTACGTTGTAAAATAGGCTCAGTGAATGTTGCATCAGTTAACACTGAGCTGTTGTTCCTAGGGGAAATAGGAAGTTAGGTACCTGGGAGCCTCTGGTCACAGTATTTTTGCCAACCCATCATTATGTAATCTTGTTTTATGTGTTTCTGTTTAATGACACCTTATTTAATGAAATCCTTGATTCATTGATAGTGAACGTACAGCCAACAGCTCTATAAATCACGCCTGATCAAACCTTGTCTGATACACTTCTGCTCCCTAAGCCTCCTTGTGCTTACGAATACTGAATACTGAAGGCTTCAGCATTATACTCGGGAGCCATTTTAAATAGGGAAATCACCAACAAAAAGCACACAAATGCAAAAAAACAGGGAACTAAATATACCACAAAAAGGAAACTGTTGCCAGGATAAAAGCTGAAGCAAGGAGGCATAATGTCACTTTGCTTGACCTCTGCTTCGAACATACGCAGCAGGTGCCTCAAATTTTGTCACTCTGTGCTTACCCACTGTGTTAATTTTGGAGTTACAAATTTTAAACCTTCATGGAGGCCCTGAGATTAGAGATGAACACCGAACAACTTTGTGCAGGGTAAATCAGGCTACCTGTATTCTGAGGGTTCAGGCCTCAGACCAAAAAGACCTGTCTGCACAGGAATTCAGATACCCTGGTTGGAAGACAGAGATTGAAAGCTGACCCTGGAGAAAGAGCTCAACCTGAAAAGGCAGATTGGGCACAGACCGTGGGAAGCTGTGTTTGCTAAGTGAAGAAATTCAGGCTTTATCCTCTACAAATTAAGCTCTTGATTTTTCAGGGGTTGCAAAAAACTACCATTTTAGTACCATATGTTTGGTAGAGGGATTACCTGTCTGAGTGTATCAATGTCATTTCACCAAATGGTATCCCTCCCTGTCTAGTTTGGCTCAAGTCTCCACAATGGGAATGTTTTACACATTCATTCTTTTTTTTTTTTTAAGATTTATTTATTTTAGAGGAGAGCATAAGTGAGGGGGGCAGAGGGAGAGAGAATCTCAAGCAGACTCCCTGCTGAGCCTGGAGCCTGACACAGGGCTCGATCCCAGGACCCCAAGATCATGACCCAGGCCAAAACCAAGAGTCGGACCCTCAACTCACTCCGCCACCCAGGCACCCCTTACACATTCTTGATTAGAGGGAATAGGTGGCCTTTTTAGGACAAAATTCATAGGTAGCAAAAGTTCGTATCTAATAAAGCTCTTGGCAGTTTCCAGCCCTGTGTACAGTAAAACGGATTTCCCAAAAAGCCAGTGTCTGTGCCTTCTCATGTCTATAATAGATAGAAGAAATGTGATGTAATTTAAATGAGGTTTCAAGTGAAGAAGAAGCCTTTAATTCTTTAACAAAGTGATAACCCTGTAAAAATAATTGATAGAAGAGTTGGGGCTGCAGATGCCATGGAATTGTAAGCTTGTAAGGGGGAAGGGAAAGGACACAGCAAAGTAATGACCCTGACCCAGCCCCTTGGTTGAGCACAGCCTGTAGGTCATTTAACCAAATGCATATAGCTCAACCCTTACCAATTATCTCTAGCTTTGCAGTAACTTACTCTGATAACCTAGACTCGGGACTCTGACAGCATGTAGTGCATGCATCTTAATAATCTTAATAATCTACTCTTGTATTAAAGGCCTAAGTTTGTATGTTTAGCATAGCAGTTAAGAGCTTGGCATCAGAGTGGTCTACCTAATCCGGGATCCAGAAACAGCTGTTTCCTACTTGTGTGACTTTCTTGCATAAGATTACCTGACCTTTCTGAGCCTAAATTTCTTCATCCGTAAGATGGGGCTAATACATATGAGAAATAAGAATGCTAACTCTGTGGGCGCCTCAGTGGCTCAGTTGGTTAAGCGTTTGCCTTTGGCTCAGATCATGATCGCAGGGTCCTGGGATCGAGCCCCGCATCGGGCTCCCTGCTCTGTGGGAGGCCTGCTTCTCCCTCTCCCACTCCCCCTGCTTGTGTTCCCTCTCTAGCTGTCTCTCTCTCTGTCAAATAAATAAAATCTTTAAAAAATATTTAAAAAGGCAAATAAAATATTAGTCATCCTTTTATAAATTAATTACGAAGTCGAGTGAAAACATTTGTCACTTTTGTCTCCATGATGTTGGCATTTTTAAATCTGTAAAGTGCTATATTTCAAAGAGTGCGGAAAGGGTGGTCACAAAACCTGGATTCTAGTCGCAGGGCCATTCCTGAATCCCCCAGGACCTTTGAGAACTTTGGCTATTTCATTTCTAAGTCAGGATGATAATACTCAGTCTACCTTCCAAGAATATTATGAAAAATAAAATAAACTACTATGAAAATACTGTGAAAAAGCTAAATACTATCCGTGTACGCAGGCTAACAGTACTGCTATTGCTCCTAACAGTGCACAAAATAGAGGCAGCATAGAGCACACAGTGCTGGTTAAGGGCTTGGATTCTGTAGCTGGAATGCCTAGAAGAGAAATATGGCTCCATCAATTGCTAGTTATATGACCTCGGAGGGGCAACTCTCTGAGTCTGCATTTTCCTCGCCTGTTTAGGAATAATAATAGTTCCTACCTCATGTGGTTGTGGTGCAGATTGAGTAAGGTAAGGGATGTCAAGTGATAGCACACTGCTTAGTCTTGAATACATAGTACAGTTGGCCCTTGAGCAACATGGGGTGAGGGGGGCCAACCTCCCACACAGTCAAAAATCCATGTATAACTTTTGATGCTTCAAAAACTTAACTATGTACTAATTAGCCTACTACTGACCTCAGGCCTTACCAGTAAAGTTAGTTAACATGTATTTTGTATGTGCTACATACTGTATTTTTACAGTAAAGTAAGCTAGAGAAAAGAAATGGTATTAAGAAAACCATAACAGAAAATACATTTGGGGGCACCTGGCTGGCTCATTCAGTACACTGTATGAGTCTTGATCGTGAGGTTGTAGGTTCAAGCCCCACATTGGGTGTAGAGATTACTTAAAAATAAAATCCTTAAAAATCAAAAAAAAAGAAAATGTATTTACAATACTGTACTGTATCAATACTATAAGTGTACATTATGTGTTTACAAGATGACTCGTTTGTCACTACATCAGTACTGTCTTGCATGATACAAAACAATGTAGATGTTTTATGTATTCGTAACAGTGAACATCAAAAATGAAAAGATAATGTGAAAAAGAAATTCATACTTCTTTATGTATAAGACTTCATGCATTGCTAAGAATCAACAGTCTGGTGCTTTATGGTAGCCTAGTGTAATTGATAGTATTGCTTCATGGTAGCCTAGCCTATATACTCATGAATGACTTGTTATACAATTTTAGTGGCATTCAGTATTACAGTCATATTCATAACACAGTACTGGAAACATGGTTACATTAAAAAAATTGTGATGATAAGCTCATATGCTGTTCCTTCAATGAGGAGAGAGAGAGAGACACATACCGTATGGTAATGTTCTTTGAAAGCAAAGTTCTAAAACAGTAACAAAAGTAACACATTATGAATTTTATATTGAATGTCGCTCATCTTCTGCCTGTGTACGGACAGGCTATCCACTTCCATCCAAGCCCTGCACTTGGTGTCCCCCTCACCGAATACTTAGGTGGCGGTGACGAGGACACAGAAGCGTGTGCTGCGGTTCTTGCAGTACAGTGAGTAGATTTCCACACAAAGACCCTCACAGACACAGCAGCTACGTGTATTAACTGTACAGCATGGTGATGATTCACTCTTCGTTAAGTGGATGGGGATCATCATAAAGGTCTTCGTCCTTGTTGCCTTTATGTTCAGGAGGCCGCGGAGGCGGAGAGAGAAGACGGGTGGGTCTTGCTGTCTCGGGGGGTAGAGGTGGAGGATGGAGAAGAGGCGGCAGGAGAGACACTCAGTGTAACGTGATGGAAATACCTTGTAATTTCTGCCTGACTTCTCCTTTCTCCAAAAGTGACTCTCTGTAATACCAGTCTATCTTCCATCATTTGCTTTAGTTTCTGTGCTTGTATCACAAAAAGGCCTGTGTCATAAGAGAGGTCAAAAGCAGTCTTGAATAATCAGAACGCTTCAGCCAGATTGTCTGTCAGTTGGTTCTCCAGTGCTGCTAGTTCCGCGTCTCCCTCCTCACTGTCTGGCCCTGACTCGGAAGCACTCAGAAGACGATGAGTTGTCTGTTAGCTCCCCTGCTGTGGTGGCTGTGAGCTCTTGAACTCCTACAGGATCCATACCGTGAAGCCCTTCATTCCCACTTTTTTTTTTTCTTTTCCATATTGACTATGTCTCTCATGATGTTGTCCTTGATGGGCTCTCTCATAAATACTGTGAAGTCCTGCACAACAGTGTCTGGACACAGTTTGCTCCAGCAGGAATTTATTGTTTCAAGCTCGATGTAACAACGATGCCATCTTCAGGGGGGTCATCCAGACTTGCATGGTGCTCTCTCTGTCAGGGTTCTCTTCCATAATGTTGACGATTCTTTGCATAGAGTAGCTTGTGTAATCACTCGCCAAAGTCCTTATGACTCCCTGACCTGGAGGCAGAGCTAGAGACACTGTGTTTGGGGTAGGTACCCACCTTGGCATCTTTGGGGTTGTGGGTGAGCAGGGGCATCATCAAAGGCTGTTCCTTACTAGCAGGGTACTTTCTGACTACCGGGACAAAGCATCAGTGGAACCAAGCCAGAAAAAGGGTTCCCATCCGGGCCTTCTTTTGGTACAACCAGAAGTCTGGTGGCTGGTGTTTTATCTTCTCCCTTCAAACGCTTGGGGCTTAGCAGCCTTACAGGTAAGGGCTGCTCTGATCATAAACCCCACTGTGTTTGTGCCAAACGGTAGAGTTGGCCTGGCCCTTCCTGCCTTAAATCCTGTGCTTACTTCTCTTCCTTACTAATAAACTTCCTTTTTGGCATTTTTTTCCAGAATAGGATACTTTGTCTATGATAAAAACCTATTCAGGCATATACCCTTTCTCCTCATTGATTTTCTTAATGGCGTCTGGGAATGCATCTGCTGCCTCTTGGTTGGCAGAAGCTGCTTTTTGCCTGTTCTCTTGACATTTTTTAAGCCAAACCTCTTTCTAAAATTATCAAACCATCCTTTGCTGGCATTAAATTCTCTAGCTTTAAATCCTTCACTTTCCTTTTGCTTTAAGTTATATAATGACTTTGCTTTTTCTGGAATCCTATTAGGGTCTCTAGGTGTGTCTTTCTTGTAGCAATCCTGAATCCACATAAAAGCTGCAATTCCACATGAAATAAAAAGGTATTTCACAGAAAGTACAAGGAAGCCTGCTGAAGTAGCTGCAGGGACCATGTCACAAATTTCCTTTCCTTTTTTTTTTTATTTGTTATTTATTTTTTTACTGTGGTCCTTATGCTGACCTCCTGTATATGGAAATGCTGGGTGCCCACAGCTGTGGCCCTCCATCTGCAGTGCCTGCCAAGCAGTTCAGCTTTTTCTTACGATGTCATGACTTTTCTCTGCTTCCTGGGAGCACTTCCCGCAGCACTAGGAGTACTTTGTATGGGTTCCATGATGTGATTCACACTCTACAGTATCGCACAAAACACGGTGAAAAATAGGTGAGAACCACAAGACATCACTTTGTACCGTGATATGCAGGTCACTGGAGAGATGGACCGCTCACGGAGATGGTGAGCATCACATGGTGTTTTAGGCAGAGACTAGCAACAGGAGGTGGCTGTGAAATTATTACCGGAGTACAGTGTGGACTACAGTTAATTTTATGCAGTTCTGATTTAATACTGCATCTTTACATGTGTTTGCATTTCTCTTGACTGTTAATGGTACCATGTATGGTCTGTAGGTCTGTGTGTACATAGGTTTTGATGAGTTTGAACTTTTTACAATTTGTGTATTTTATGGTAGTAAGTGGTAAAATAAGACTAGTATCTACATATATTTTATGCATTCAGGACATGCGCTATTCTTTGTTGTAATATGATAAGCAGTTCATCTCCAAGTGTCTTCAAATTGTTCCCGCTATCCAATAACTTTTCCACATCCTTAGTGAAAAAACTTCACATATAAATGGCCCTGTGCAGTTCAGGCCCTTGTTGTTGATGTTGTATTTGCTACTACGACCGGTTCTCTTAAGATCATGTTGTTGCTGTCCTCCCTGGTTATTTACCATCATGTATCTGACAGAATCATGGATATTAGAACTTGAGGAATTATCAGGTCAAGTATCCTGCCCCCTGCAATGCAAGTGTCTTTATCTATGAATAACAGAAGAGGGAGCTTGAAGTTCAGGGACACTAAATGGGTTGTTGATGGTTACCCAGTGAATTGGTGGTAGGACATCTGAAGTGTCTCTGGTTGCCCATTTCTCGCTGGGGCAGGGAGTGGTCAGCTTGGCACTAGAATGCTGTGCTATTCTAAATAGCACGGGGACCACTGTGTTATTAAAATTTCTATCTTACCATCTTCCCATCCCTAGATGCTATCTTGCATTTGCACTTTATGAAATTTAATGTATAATTTAGAGGTTATGTTGGAACCTTGGTTGGACATAATTTTCTAATGTTCTGTAATATTTTTGTCAGTCGTGTTCTGTTGCCTTTACTTTGAGTTTCCCAGAAGAGCTTACTCTGTGTACCAAGAGACCTCTGTACATGTTACCTTGTTTCCTTCAACCTCCCTTTCATGCTTACCTTTCCAGCTCTTCACATTTGTGCCATCTCCTCCAAGGAGACTTCCCTGATTCCTCTCTCTAGGCCCTTCCATTCCATATTCTCCTGTGGTAGCATGAATCACAGTGTATTCTAATTGCCCATTTCCTTGTATGTCTCCTATAAGGGACCATAGAAGGCTTATGAAAACATAATTTGTGTTTATCTTATAATTACAATCCGAAGTACACAGCGCATTTCCTAGGTCCTGATTAAGAACTCCATCTTCCTTCCTTGCTCAGGATTTTCAGATTCCATCTGCAGACATTTTGGAGCATCTCCTTCTCGTGGTTTTTGTTAACATTTTCTCTTACTGCCATGAAGCCTTTTGGTGGCTTTTCCAACTTCTAAAAGTTGCTTCTTCAAATGTGTATCCATAAGAAATGTTACCCATATGTCATCAAAGTGAAGAGCAGCAAAAGAATCCAGTGAAGAAACTCCTCAGCAAGAGGTCTGAGAATCTAGATTGTCATTCTCATAGAGCTGCCACTCTGGTGGCCTTGGGCAGCTGACCATCTTGTCCTTAAAGTGGGGATAATAACCCAATCTCAAAGATGTCACAAAGATGAAAATAACCAAAATAATTCCTACACAACATTTGGTTAAGTGTCTGACACATATTAAGTGAAAATCAGCAACAATTAATTGTAAATTAAATTAGGTACATTAACAGATCAAGTGGGGTAATGAAAAGGAAAGAAATTCTGTTATTCTTGAAACATAATCTGTTTCAGGACTTCTTTTTTTTCCCATGAAACACCTGCATGGCACCTTTTTGTTATTCATACTGTTTTGACTGTGGCTGTTCTGGATTCTTGTCAAAGGCCCGAGAGACCAGTTTGTCATTTTGAACACGGCGTCAGTGGAACAGCATCTGACTCAACAATCACGTCATCCTGGACAGGCAGCAGATGGGTGTGAGCCAGGACACGGTGCAATGAAAGGCATTCATTTCTCCCCTCTTCCTGCTCTGTATTTTCTTTGCCACAAACTATTCACATCAAGCCCACAGAAGTAACATTTCAGTTCAATTCATAATAAAAATTGAGGGCATTTGCATATATTATCTGTTGTAGGCACTGAATAATTCTGTATTCCATCTCAGTGTATTTGAAATGGATCTTTTCTTTCTGCTTTAATAATGAAAGAATAATAATTATCTAAGAATATTTAAGAACAGGCTCATATTAAACATTTAATGTCCTTTTACTATGAACATTCTGATGGTAAAACAACTAGAGGCAAAAACTAAGGGATCTGATGCCTGTGTTCGTGTAAAAGAGTTTTGCAGTTAGAAGACTTGTCCTCTCACACTGGAAGGCATGATCCTTAGGGCAGGTGTGAGCACTGTATACCGATGACTCTGGAAAGACCGATGGTAAATGCAGTTCTTTCTCCTTCGGTCTTTTTTTCCTAGCATTCTGATTGCTGAGTGATTTACTTCTCTGTTCACCTCTTCTCAGACTCACTGCTGTTCTAATGACTTTGCTTAAGTAAAGCATCTCCTTTTGCTGTAAGCCATCAGGATATTTACTTTTAATTTTTATAAGTGCTCAAATGAGAACCTCATAAATCAAAGAACACCTGTAATTCTGAGTTAACACATCCAACCAAGCCTTTGGCAAAAAGAATTATCCTTTAAGTTGTTTGGCTTTCCTTTAACACTTCATTATTCACTTGCTGATTCTTTGTTTGGAGCAGTGACTTGTTTAATATATTTCAGGCTTTTGGGGCACTTGGGTGGCTCAGTCGGTTAAGCATTTGACTCTTGATTTTGGCTCAGGTCATGATCTTGGGGTCCTGGGATCGAGCCCCATGTTGGGCTCTGTGCTCTGCGTGGGGTCTGCTTTAGATCCCCTCTCTCTCTCTCAAATAAATAAAGTAATATATATATACACACACACACACACACACACACACACACACACACACACACACACACACACACACACACACACACACACACACACACACACACATATATATACATATATATGTATTTTAGGCTTTTGACCGAGTAATACGGGTTATTATTTTGAAACTGCAAGAGCTTATAAAAACATCTGAAAGAAGAGCTTGTGTATGCCCACAGACTGAAGAATTGTTCCAGTTTTAATGGATGAGCTGCCTTCATTATATATATTTAATGCACGGTACTCAATATATGGTAAAGGAATGATAGTATCTTTCAAGATATTTAGCCCTCCCCCAGAGGGCAGAGCCAAAGCTTAGGATCTTCTCTGTCTTTGCAATTTCTTGTAAATTTTTAGAATCAGCTTGTCAGTTTCTGTACACAGAAAAAAGCCTGGTGGGATTATGATTGGTAATGCATAGAATTTGCAGACCAATCCGTCAGATAACACTGTCCATCTCTTCATTTAGTTAGAGCTTCTTTACTTAGTTTCAGCAATGTTTTCTGGTTTTCCCTTAGAGCTTTTACATACGTTACCCCCATCCCCCCACCATTTATTCCTGTTTTGCTTTGTTTTTATAGATTTTATTTATTTATGAGAGAGAGAATGAGGGGAGGGGCACAGAGAGAAGCAGTTTCCCTGCTGAGCAGGGAGACGGACAAGGGGCTCCATCCCAGGACCCTAGGATCATGACCTGAGCCAAAGGCAGACACTTAACTGATTGAGCCACCCAGGCGCCCCATTCCTGTTTTATTTGTAAATGTGTTTGTGTTTTGCTGCTATCACAAATGACATTAATTTCATTTTTGAACTGTTTGTTGCAGTATATAGAAAGAAGATAGATTTTTGAATATGGTGCCCTGTGACCATGCTAAATTAATTGTTTTTTGTGGGTTTTTTTTTTTTTTTTTTTTGTAGTATCTGATCCTTTCTCATGTTCTTCTCCTTCTTGGACCTCATTTACGTGTATGTTAGGCCATTTGATACTGTCTTTTAGGTCCGTAAGGCACTTTTTTAAATATTTTATTTTATTATGTTAATCACCATACATTACATCATTAGTTTTTGATGTAGTGTTGCATGATTCATTGTTTGCATATAACACCCAGTGCTCCATTCAATACATGCCCTCTTTAATACCCATCACCAGGCTAACCCATCCCCCACCCCCCTCCCCTCTAGAACCCTCAGTTTGTTTCTCAGAGTCCATAGTCTCTCATGGTTCTTCTCCCCCTCCAATTTCCCCCCCTTCATTTTTCCCTTCCTACTATCTTCTTCTTCTTTTTTTATTTAACATGTAATGTATTATCTGTTTCAGGGGTACACGTCTGTGATTCATCAGTCTTACACAATTCAAGCACTCACCATAGCACATACCCTCCCGAATTTCTATCACCCAGCCACCCCATCCCTCCCACCCCCCACCACTCCAGCAACACTCAGTTTGTTTCCTGAGATTAAGAATACCTCATATCAATGAGGTCATATGATACATGTCTTTCTCTGATTGACTTATTTCGCTTAAAATAATACCCTCTAGTTCCATCCACGTTGTTGCAAATGGCAAGATTGCATTTTTTGATGGCTGCATAATATTCCATTGTGTGTGTGTATGTATGTAATGTACACCACATCTTCTTTATCCATTCATCTGTCAGTGGACATCTTGGCTCTTTCCATAGTTTGACTATTGTGGACATTGCTATAAACATTGGGGTGCACGGGGTGCCTGGGTGGCTCAGTTGGGCAGCTGCCTTCGGCTCAGGTCATGATCCTGGAGTCCCAGGATCAAGTCCCGCATTGGGCTCCCTGCTCAGCAGGGAGTCTGCTTCTCCCTCTGACCTTCCCCCCTCTCATGTACTCTCTCTCTCTCTCATTCTCTCTCTCAAATAAATGAATAAAATCTTTGAAAAAAAATTGGAGTGCACATACCCCTTTGGATAGCTACATTTGTATCTTTGGGGTAAATACCCAGTAGTGCAATTGCTGGGTCATACGGTAGCTCTATTTTCAACTTTTTGAGGAACCTCCGTACTGTTTTCCAGAGGGGTTGCACCAGCTTGCATTCCCACCAACAGTGTAGGAGGGTTCCCCTTTCTCTGCATGCCCGCCAACATCTGTCATTTCCTAACTTGTTAATTTTAGCCATTCTGACTGGTGTGAGGTGGTATCTCATTGAGGTTTTGATTTGGATTTCCGTGATGCCGAGCGATGTTGAGCACTTTTTCATGGGTCTGTTGGCCATTTGGATGTCTTCTTTGGAAAAATGTCTGTTCATGTCTTCTGCCCATTTCTTGATTGGATCATTTGTTCTTTGGGTGTTGAGTTTGATAAGTTCTTTATAGATTTTGGATACTAGCCCTTTATCTGATATGTCATTTGCAAATATATTCTCCCATTCTGTCGGTCGTCTTTTGGTTTTGTGGACTGTTTCTCTTGCTATGCAAAAGCTTTTTATCTTGATGAGGTCCCAATAGTTCATTTTCCCCTCGCTTCCCTTGCCTTTGGTGATGTTTCTAGGAAGAAGTTGCTGCAGCTGAGGTCGAAGAGGTTGCTGCCTGAGTTCTTCTTTAGGATGTTGATGGACTCCTGTCTCACATTTAGGTCTTTCAACCATTTGGAGTCTATTTGTGTGTGGGGTGTAAGGAAATAGTCCAGTTTCATTCTTCTGCATGTGGCTGTCCAATTTTCCCAACACCATTTGTTGAAGAGACTGTCTTTTTTTCCATTGGACATTCTTTCCTGCTTCGTTGAAGATTAGTTGACCATAGAGTTGAGGGTCCATTTCTGGGCTCTCGATTCTGTTCCATTGATCTATGTGTCTGTTTTTGTGCCAGTACCATACTGTCTTCATGATGACAGCATTGTAATAGAGCTGGAAGTCCGGAATTGTGATGCCGCCAGCTTTGCTTTGCTTTGCTTTTTCAACATTCCTCTGGCTATTCGAGGTCTTTTCTGGTTCCATACAAATTTTAGGATTATTTGTTCCATTTCTTTGAAAAAAGTGGATGGTATTTTGATAGGGATTGCATTAAATGTGTTGATTGCTCTAGGTAGAATTGACATCTTCACAATGTTCTTTCAATCCATGAGCATGGAACGTTTTTCCATTTCTTTGTGTCTTCCTCAATTTCTTTCATGAGTATTTTATAGTTTTCTGAGTACAGATTCTTAGCATCTTTGGTTAGATTTATTCCTAGATACCTTATGGTTTTGCATGCAATTGTAAATGGGATCGACTCCTTAATTTGTCTCTCTTCTGTCTTGTTGTTGGTGTATAGGAATGCCACTGATTTCTGTGCATTGATTTTATAGCCTGCCACTTTACTGAATTCCTGTATGAGTTCTAGCAGTTTTGGGGTGGAGTCTTTTGGGTTTTCCACATAAAGTATCATAACATCTGCAAAGAGTGAGAGTTTGACTTCTTTGCCAATTTGGATGCCTTTTCTTTTTGTTGTCTGATTGCTGTGGCTAGGACTTCTAATACTATGTTGAATAGCAGTGGTGATAGTGGGCATCCCTGCCGTGTTCCTGACCTTAGGGAAAAACTCTCCGTGTTTCCCCATTGAGAATGGTATCAGCTGTGGGTTTTTCATAGATGGCTTTTATGATATTGGGGTATGTGCCCTCTATGCCTATACTCTGAAGAGTTTTCATCAAGAAAGGATGCTGTACTTTGTCAAATGCTTTTTCTGCATCTATTGAGAGGATCATATGGTTCTTCTTCTTTCTTTTATTAATGTATTGTATCACATTGATTGATTTGCAGATGTTGAACTCAAATCAGTGGGGCAGCCTTGCAGCCCAAGAATAAATCCCACTTGGTCGTGGTGAATAATCCTTTTAATATACTGTTGGGTCCTTTTGGCTAGTATTTTGGTGAGAATTTTTGCATCCATATCCATCAGGGATGTTGGTCTATAATTCTCCTTTTTGATGGGGTCTTTGTTTGATTTGGGGATCAAGGTAATGCTGGCCTCATAAAATGAGTTTGGAAGTTTTCCTTCCATTCTATTTTTTGGAACAGTTTCATAATTAATTCTTCTTTAAATGTTTGGTAGAATTCCCCTGGGAAGCCGTCTGTCCCTGGGCTCTTGTTGGGAGATTTTTGATTACTCCTTCAGTTTCCTTAGTGGTTATAGGTCTGTTCAGGTTTTCTATTTCTTCCTGGTTCAGTTTTGGTAGTTGATACATCTCTAGGAATGCATCCATTTCTTCCAGATTATCTAATTTGCTGCCATATACTTGCTCATAAACGTCCCCCACTATTATTGTATTGTTGTCAATGTGTTTCTTTGCTTTTGTTATTTAATTGCCTTATATAATTGGCTGCTCCCATGTTAGGGGCATAGGTATTTACAATTGTTAGATCTTCTTGTTGGATAGACCCTTTAAGTAGGATAGAGTGTCCTTCCTCATTTTTTTATACTCTTTGGCTTAAAATCTAATTTGTCTGATATAAGGATTGCCACCCCAGCTTTCTTTTGGTGTCCATTAGCATGGTAAATGGTTTTCCACCCCCTCACTTTCAATCTGGAGGTGTCTTTGGGTCTAAAACGAGTCTCTTGCAGACAGCGTATACATGGGTCTTGTTTTTTTATCCAGTCTGATACCCTATGTCTTTTGATTGGGGCATTTAGCCTATTTACATTCAGGGTAACTATTGAAAGATATGAATTTAGTACTATTGTATTGCCTGTAAGGTGAATGTTAGTGTATATTGTCTTTGTTCCTTTCTGGTCTTTGTTACTTTTAGGCTCTCTCTTTGCTTAGAGGACCCCTTTCAGTATTTCTTGTAGGGGTGGTTTTGTGTTTGCAAATTCCTTTAGTTTTTTTTTTTTTTTTTTTTTTTTTTTTTTTGTCCTGGAAGCTTTTTATCTCTCCTTCTATTTTCTTTTTTTTTTAATTTTTTTTAAAGATTTTATTTATTTATTAGAATGAGAGAGAGAGAGCACGAGAGGGAAGAGGGTCAGAGGAAGAAGCAGACTCCCCGCTGAGCAGGGAGCCCGACATGGGACTCGATCCCGGGACTCCAGGATCATGGCCTGAGCCAAAGGCAGTCACTTAACCAACTGAGCCACGCAGGCGCCCTCTCCTTCTATTTTCAGTGACAGCCTAGCTGGATATAGTATTCTTGGCTGCATATTTTTCTCATTTAGTGCTCTGAATATATCATGCCAGTCCTTTCTGGCCTGCCAGGTCTCTGTGGATAGGTCTGTTGCCAGTCTAATGTTTCTACCACTGTAGGTTACAGACCTCTTCTCCCGAGCTGCTTTCAAGATTTTCTCTTTGTCTCTGGGACTCGTAAGTTTTACTATTAGATGTCAGGGTGTTGACCTATTTTTACTCATTTTGAGAGGGGTTCTCTGTGCCTCCTGGATTTTGATGCCTGTTTCCTTCCCCAAATTAGGGAAGTTCTCTGCTATAATTTGCTCCAATATACCTTCTGCTCCTCTCCCTTCTTCTTCTGGGATCCCAATTATTCTAATATTGTTTCGTCTTATGGTATCACTTATCTCTCGAATTCTGTCCTCATGATCCAATAGTTGTTTATCTCTCTTTTTCTCAGCTTCTTTATTCTCCATCATTTGGTCTTCTATATCACTAATTCTCTCTTCTGCCTCATTTATCTCAGCAGTTAGAGCCTCCATTTTTTATTGCACCTCATTAATAGCCTTTTTGATTTCGACTTGGTTTGATTTTAGTTCTTTTATTTCTCCAGAAAGGATTTCTCTAGTATCTTCCATGCTTTTTTCAAGACCAGCTAGTATCTTTATAATCGTCATTCTGAACTCTCGTTCCGACATCTTACTAATGTCTGTTGTGATTAGGTCCCTGGCAGTCGGTACTGCCTTCTGTTCTTTTTTTGAGGTGATCTTTTTTTTGAGGTAATTTTTTTCCATCCTGTCATTTTGTCCAGAGGAGAATAGATGAATGAGAGAACAAAATGCTTACAGGGTTAGAACGACCCCAGAAAAATATTCACTAAACAAATCAGAAGAGACCTGAAACCTGGCGAAAAGAAAGGGAAAGAAAGATAAAAGGAAAAAAAAGTTAAAAAAAAAAAAGAATATGATCAGATATGATCAGGCTGGTGAATAGATCAGTGCCACACACTAGATTTTGGGCGTATTTTAGTCTGTTAGAAGAAAGTGCCTCCCAAAATTAAAAGAAAGAAAAACTTATATATGTACAAAAATAAAGGTAAATACGATAAAGGGGTAGAATATGACTGTAATGTTGAAAATCATAAGTATTTTATAAAAGGAATTGATAAATTGGTTGAAAAAAGAAGAGAAATTAAAAAAAGGGAGAGAATGTGATCAGGCAGTCGACTAGAATAAAGCCATACATTAGAGATTTAGGGTATATTTTGGTCTTTTAGAAGAAATTGTATCCCAAAATTTTAAAGAGAGAACAACTTATATATATACCAAAAATAAGGTTAACGACTATGAAGGGATAGAATATGACTCTAAAAATGAAAAACAAAAAAGATTTTTATAAAAGGGATGATAAGATGTTGGCTGAAAAAGGGAAAAAGAAAAATTAAAAAAAAATAGGAAAAAAAAAGAAAATAAAAAAAATTAACTTTGAAAGACTAAAGAATCGGGGAAAAAAGCCATGAATTCTATGTGCAGTATTCCCCTAGTGCTGGAGTTCTGCCGTTCTCATTGATCGGTAAACTTGGTCTTGGCTGGCTGTTCCTGCTGATCTTCTGGGGGAGGGGCCTGTTGCCATGGTTCCCAAATGTCTTTGCCGGAGACGGAATTGCCCCGCTCTTGTCCCAGGCTAAGTAATCTGCTTGGGTTTGCTCTCGGGAGCTTTTGTTCCCTGCAAGCTTTCCCTACAGCTTTGGAGGACGAGAGTGAAAATGGTGGCCTCCCAATCTCCACCCCAGAGGAGCGGAGAACTCGGGGCCCCACTCCTCAGTGCGCCCCCAGAGAAAAGCAGTCAGTCACTCCTGTCTCCCCAGTCTCCGGCCGCACTCCATGCTCACCCGGCCTGTGCCTGAGCGTTTCTATCTCTGGTGCACGACCTCGTGTGGAGTCTCCAAACCCAGCAGATCCCTGCGGTGCACTCCTACACTGCTCCCCCCAGGGGAGGAAGGGGAGTATCCTTGGCTCTGCCGCCTGTTGGGTCCCTGCTGGAGGAGCAGTGGTCCCATTGGGCCGCGGATCACAGTTTATGGCAACCCTGAGCTGAGAGCCCGCACCTCGGCTCCATCTCTGCAGCCGGCTTCCCCATTCCGATACCTGGGAGCTCTGTTGCACTCAGGCACCCCCGGTCTTTCTGTGACCCCGAGGGTCCTGAGACCACACTGTCCCGCAAGGGTTCTACCCGCCCCTTAGCCACTGGAGCGACGTCCCTCAGCGGAGCCGACTTCTAAGAGTTCCGATTTTGTGCTCCGGTCTCTATCACTTGCCAGAAGCGGCCGACAGAGGCCCCCTCCCCCGCCGTCTATCCTTCCGAATATCGCCTCGGATTCACTTCTCCGCAGGTCCTACCTTCCAGAAAGTGGTCGCTTTTCTGTTCAGAGAGTTGTTGCTATTCTTTTCTTCGCTCTCCTGTTGAGTTTGTAGGTGTTCAGAATGGTTTGATCCCTATCCAGCTGAATTCCTGGGACCAGACGAAATTTAGGTCTCCTGCTCCTCCGCCATCTTGCTCCTCCTCCATAAGGCACTCTAAACGTTTCTTCAATCCTTCCTTCCTCTCTGTTCTTTAGACCACATGAATTCCATTGATAGTGGATATATAACAGCTCACTTAATCTTCCTGGGTTTTTTTGTTTTGTTTTGTTTTTTAAAGACACCTCTATCCTAAACTGTGTCTGGAATCCTTGTCCAGAGCTCTTCTGTTTTGCTCTTCACAGAGAAAAGTCTCCAGTCTTCTGCCTTGAAGAAGGGGACAGATAGGGTGAAAGGAAGGACAGCTTCTAGTTTGAAAAACAAAGATCAAAACAAACAACAGAAGAATCCACCTTGGAGGAAATAGAAAGTATTCAGAGAAGGAACTTTCCTAAAACCTACTGTTTATATGCTTGGAGATAAGAAAAATACTGCATTCATCAAATAAGAGTAAAATGTTTAAAAAAGGGAATTTTCAGGGAATAAAACCAAACTTAAAATTAAAAAGGTTACAGCATAAATGAAAAGCCCAGTAGAAGAGTTGGGAGGTAAAAGCAAGAAAATAAGCCAGAAATAAGAGTAGAAAGACAAAGAGCTGGAAAAATGAGAGAGAAAATAAGAAAGAGAACCAGTCTAGGAGTTTTGAGAAAAAATGCCAACAAGAAACCATCAGTGACTGGAGTGGGAGAGGTAACACGGGGATTAAGTTATCTGCTGCTTTTCCTATTGGTTTCGTTAGAATTAAGAATTTTTCTTACTATGAAACAAAGCACACATGAGAACAAACACACATACATCTACACACAATGTAATGGATAATTAAAAAGCGGGCACTTGTGTAATTAGAACAGGGCCTGTGCCTTGGGTGCCTCCCGTGGGACCTTCCAGGATCACAGTTCTGCTTGGCTCCCCCTCCTCATAGGTGACCACTAGCCTGACAGGTACAATAATTATATTCAGGCTTCTCTTACCCCCTGTGTGTACATCCTTCAA
This sequence comes from Zalophus californianus, assembly GCF_009762305.2. NCBI lineage: Eukaryota > Metazoa > Chordata > Mammalia > Carnivora > Otariidae > Zalophus > Zalophus californianus. The sequence continues at coordinate 35,821,493 of NC_045599.1, read as the reverse complement.
CACCGTAGCTTAGTTCACATGTTTGGAACTTAAACTGTGTGTGTTATTTTGTGTCGTACAATTCATTCACGTTAGGACATGTAACTGCAGTTCATTGCTGTATACTGTTGTACCACTGCACATACATCCTTCCCATTGTTTTGAGCACTTGACCCGTTTCTGGTTGTGGTATTCTACAAAAGCCGATCCTCATTCTTCCACATCTCACCTTACACACACATGAATCTCTTCATGCGTATGCATTTCTGGAAGTAGATGTCAAGTGGCAGAGTTGCTGGATCACTGGATAGTCTTGCCTCCCCTCTTACTGCATGATGCCACACTGTCTTCCAAAGCCATGTACTCTCCAAACTCAGACCCTTCGTGGTGTCACACGGTTAATTCTTGCCAGTCTTCTGGGTAGGTGTGTAATGGTGGTTTTAATTTGCATGTCCCTGAATATTAATGAAGCTGAATAACTTTTCATATGTGTATTGGCCATTTGGAGTTCTCAGTTTGTAAAGCATCTGTATAATTTTTTGTCCATTTTCCTAGTGGGTTTTCTCTCCTGTTAGTTGAAACCTACATTTGTCTAAATGTGTAAGTATCATCAGAGCACGTGGCAAGGGTGCTTTCCTTTAGATTTTAGCCTAAATCCTTATTTTGTCAGTGCATTGGTGCTTTTAAGGAGATTTTTTCAGTTCCATTTTTTAGCTAACATTTAAATTTTGACAGTCATGTTGGCCCCCATAACCTGGCCTGTCATTTCTTTAAAAAGAAACCTGTAGATGTTTTGTTTTTGTTTTTAAGATTTTATTTATTTGACAGAGAGACAGCGGGAGAGGGAACACAAGCAGGGGGTAGTGGGAGAGGGAGAAGCAAGCTTCCCGCTGAGCAGGGAACCTGATGCGGGGCTCGATCCCAGGACCCTGGGACCACGACCTGAGGCAAAGGCAGATGCTTAACCGACTGAGCCACCCAGGTGCCCCTAGAAACCTGTAAATGTTCTTAAACAGACATCGAATCAGTCTCCCTGATTCTAACCCCTACCTTTGTCCCCAGTTTCTGAGCCTTTTGAAAACTGTGATATTAGGTTGTTTCTTCGCTCTCCCTGCCGCCCCGCCCCGTTGCTTAATGGCCCCAGAATGCCCATTCCAGTGTAAAATGTTGCTGGTATCATCTCCTTTTTTTCCATTATTGCCGTATAATTGACAAAATATCAGTTCTCTTGTTGTGTTTACTCTGAAGGGTTTATGCCGTTAAAAACAAATGCCCATTACTCTCATTTTACTGAGTCGCAGAAGAAGCTGAAATTAAAGCATGTTTTAGAGATAGCATGTTTAACCAGAACTACATGTGGCTGGTCATTTTATTTTCAAGCTCACACAACACTTGAAGTGGTAATGTGGCTAAAAGAAGTATCACGTGAGCAATAATGATTCTGAATGGGCTATTCCATCAGACTTTGAGTATTTTAAAATTTTATTTAAAATTGGCTTTGTAGATATGTCTTCAGTGGACTTAAATGTTGAAATACTGTCCAAAACAGTCTTCTAAATCAAGAGAAGACCAAACACCCCAATAGGGAAATGGGCAGTGTTCATCAATTGACAGTTGACCAGATAGGTTTTTCTCTTAGGAGCACATGTGGGGAAATGCATGGGTCTGCTTTCCTGAAACAAGGGAAGGTGGGCAGTTTAACAGTGTGCATGAAAATGCATGTATGTAAAACTGCCCATTGGCTTTCCTTGCCCTTGTGGGATTTTAACTTAAGTTATATAGTCGAAGATGTTAGCAAAGGTCTGTGCATTGATATTTATTACAGTGGAAAAACAGAAACAAAGAATGGCCAGTAATAAGGGAGTAGCTAAGTTACTGCCAAGTACTTTGCAACCATCAAAAAGTCATGTAATGAGATAACCTATTGACATTTTCTCAAAATGTTGTTAAGGAATGAACAACAAATAAGCAGTGCCTCACATATAAAAAGCTGGATACAAAGCAGTCATCTGTAATATTCTCCACAAAATAAATACATACATTTTTTAAAAAAATAAAAGATGTATAAAAGTGTTTGCTGGTTTTCTCTGACAAATGTATGATGGCTTTATTTTCTCATTTAAACTTCTTGGTACTTTCTAAATTTTCTAACTAAATATTTATAATTTTAAAAAATACCTTGTAATTCAGTTTTATTTGCCCAATTTATTATGTCTAGTGGAATATTTCTAAATGACTATAAAGCAATAATCTTGAGTTGTTGATGGATTCAGTGTAAAGAAGTGAACTAGGACAAAAACAGGTGCGGTTTTATGGACATAATAATGAGCTTTCCTCAGTGTGGTGATAACAGTTATATGGAGTTTCTTCAGGTTTCTTTTCCCCATGACTGAAAAATGGGGCAGCCCACACCTAGAGCTGCCATAGCATGGAGCATCCTAGCAAGGAGAGAAACACAGGGCTTCCTGTCCCAAATGAGAGCCTCGGGCCCCCAAGTACAGCGCTTGAGGACAGTCAGCACCCCACTCCAGAGGCAGCAGAGTGTAAGCCCTTGTTCTCTGTCTTGTAAGTTTCCCTTAGTCACTGTTTCTCATTCTTTTCGGGTTTAGGGTTTAAACTGCATTTTTGAAATCACAAAATTTTTACTGTATTTTATTTTGCTCTCTTGGAGCATTGTGAAAAAAATTAAAATTTTAAACAGGCAGACGGCTCAGTTGGTTAAGTGGCTGACTCTGGATTTCCGCTCAGGTTGTGATCTCGGAGTCCTAAGATCCAGCCCTATGTAAGCCTCTGTGCTCAGTGGGGAGTCTGCTTTAGGGTTCTCTCTCTCTCTCTCTCTCTCTCTAATCTTTGAAATTAAACAGGGATTTTCCAGCTATTATATGTGTGCGCCCATTTGTCCCCCTCTTTTGGGAGGGGTGCACATTTCTTCCTCCAGCTAACTAGGCTGACTTTTGCCAACCATCTCCATTTAATTTTGAGAGAGTGGCTCTAACATCTTGCTCTCAGTACTTTTAATTCTTACCGTTCGGGTGTCACGGTTCAGCCTGTGGTTCTTATAGAAAGTACAGAAACGAAAATGAACACTCAGGGTGTCCAAAGTGTCTTAAAATAAGCCTGGAACAGCTCAGCTCATGCACTGATTATCCCTAACAGTTAACAGTCCACATTGTGATGTGCTGTTTATTGCTCTGAAATACATGTCAGCTCTCAGTATTAATGTGGGAGAATCATTTATCACCAGTGAAACACTTAGTCGAGACTTGTCAGATATTTATGCTATAAATTAATGACTTGTCCTTATAGTATCAATTTTGTGACCTATTTTGGCAGATAGATGTTTTGTGTTTTGTTTTAAACTATGGATGAAAATTTTGTCAAAGTCATCGTTGTATTGCTTCCCTGTCTCCCTTCCATTCTCAAAAGCTTACAACGTATTTGTTGCTTTATTTGTTGAACTGTGTTGAATTGTGAAGTTGTTTGAAGTGATGGTTTTGTTGAAAGTACCAAGTCTGAAAACTACTTTGGTATTTTAACTTAAGGACTGTATTTTCAGAAGTTCCATTTCTCCTAGACTTTGGAGCTATCCTTTGACAGTAATGCCAAATCTGGTATTTAGCAGGTCCTGTTTCCTGCATACACAACCAACTGCTTACATAAGAATTCAACTTTAAAATGCTTTCTTAATGGATGACTATTCACATTCTTATTCTTTTAAGTAAGGGATTTGGTTTAGTTAAAGTAACGATTTTTGTAACACTTCTGTGAAAGCAGAAACTTTGACAGAGCATTTAAGACAAGTTTGAGAGAATATAGGTTTCATTTTTCAATCTGCAAATTATTTTATAAATGGAATTACTATTATTTGATCATAAATGTTTATCACTTTCAAAGCTTCCAGCTTGCAAATTTCCCACCTGCAACAAGTGTTACCATTTATCCCTTCTCCAAAAAGTGCTGCTTGTGCCCTTGAAATTTTTACATTCCAAATAGCCCCAAAATTTTAAAACAAAAATCACCTCATAACTTGCTTTCAGAGCTTCTTCTCCATTCCCACATGGTTTCTAAAATGTTGGCAGATACCATTTTAGAAGAAAACAGAAGTTACTTTTCTAACGAATATTCTAGAATGAGCTAGCGTTATCTACACTGAAATGGACTATGAAAAACCAAAGCTTGCTTGTTTTTTATTGCTAGATTTAGCAAAAGTGGAACTACATGATAGGTTATGTTGCTTATCACTGTTTTTATAAAATTTTGTTGAGAAAATACATGTGGAGAAATATTTTAATATTACATATTTAAATCAGTATACATATACATTATAGACAGTACCACAGTACATTATCTTCTCCAGTGTGTTTTGACTGATTTAATTATATAACCAAGGGATCTTCCCAAAGTAAGGAAGGTACTGAATTTAAGCAATTCACATGTGTCTTTTTAAATGTAGTTATACCCTTTGTATCTGGAGAATGCAAGATAAATAGATAATGGCTATTGGTGAAAAGTACTAATTCTAGATCTAGGATAACTGTTATTTCAGGCCTCATTGTACCTTACTTTCTGTGAAATAGGAGCTCTTCCATTTTCCTATTCTAATTTAATCTACCATATAGTAAGCCAAAAATTTATTATTGGTATGTGATAAAAATTTAAAAAGTATTAGACTTGGGATCTTGAATTCAATTAGACTTTGTCTTTCGGTAGTATTTTTATAGGGCCCTGGGACTAGTTCTCTACATTTCTGAGTCTTAATTTCTGTATCTGTAAAATGGGATTAGTGAGATCTTTTAGGATGGTGCTGAAGATTATAGACCATGTATATCAAAAGTGCCTAGCACCTAAAAATGCTAAATAAGGGGTAGCTGTTATTATATAAGTCCATTTGAATGTGTAATTACAGTACCTTAGTGCTCTTATATTGAATAACTACAATTTTTTTTTTGGCTTTCTCAGTCTTTTTGACACTGGTTGACTTGTTAATTTACACCCATAATTTTTTCTAGTCAATAGATCTAAACCTTCCATCTGTAAAACTGATAGTGTGGCTAGATAGCACCTTTCTAGCTAAGGCTGTGTAATATAAAGTTCATTTTACTAAAACTGTTACGCATTTGTTAAAAAAATAGAATACTATTGATATCATTACATATCCTCAGTAGGATACTTTGGTGGAACAATATTCTGACAAAATGTGTCTCAAAAAAGTCTAAAGTCTATTATGTTCGTTAAACATAATTTCTTCAAAACTCCTCTAAGGTAAGAATAGTATTATAAATATACAAAACACTCCGATTTGTGTTTTCATTTTTGGTGCATGATTGCCATGTAATTTAGTGTTTAATGGCTACTGTGACATCATCTTAATCATTTATAATGTGAATATGCTAATTTAAGATTTAAGCCAACACAACTAGAATCTTAAGAAAATGGAGATGACATGGATACTTTCATACCTTTTTAAAAAATTGAATTATAGTTAGAATACAATATTATTATAGTTTCAGATACACACCATACTGATTTAATGTTTATAAACATTGTGAACTGATCACCAAGATAAATCTAGCTACCATCTGTCACCATACAGAGTTGTTACAATATTAGTAAGTATATTGCCTATGCTGTACATTGCATTTCCCTATCTTATTTATAACTTGAATTTTGTATCTTCTAATTACCTTCCTGTATTTGCCCATCTGCCCATTTCCCTCCCCTCTGGCAACCATCAGATTGTTCTCTGTATATATGAGTCTGTTTCTGTTTTGTTAGTTCATTCTGGTTTTTAGATTCCATATATAAGTGAAATCACACAGTATTTGTCTTTCTTTTCTTTTTTCATTTAGCATAATACCCTCTAGGTTCATTCATGCTCTCACCAATGGCAAGATTCCATTCCTTTTTTATAGCTGAGTAATATTCCCTCATACATACATACACCACACTTGCTTTATCCATTCATCTATCACTGGACACTGAGGTTGCTCCCATATCTTGGCTATTGGAAATAATGCTGCAGTAAATATGGTGTATATATATATATATCTTTTTGAATTAGTGTTTTCATCTTTTTTCTAGATAAATACTCAGAAGGGAAACGGCTTGATTGTATGGTAGTTGTATTTTTAATTTTTTGAGGACCCTCTGTTTTCCACAGAGGCTGCACTGGTTTGCATTCCCGCCAACAGTGCACGGCGGTTCTCTTTTCTCTACATCCTCACCGACGCTTGTTATTTCTTGTCTTTTTAATAATAACACCAGACTGACAGGTGTAAGGCAATATCTCATTGTGGTTTTGACGTGTTTCCCTGATGATGAGTGACACTGATCATCTTTTTATGTGTCTGTTGACCTTCTGGATTTCTTCTTTGGAAAAATGCCTATTCATGTCCTCGGAATCCATTTTAAATTGGATTGTTTGTGGGTTTGTTTTGTTTTTTTGTTTGTTTAGTTGTGTCAGTGCCTTATATATTTTGGATGTTAGCCTCATATCAGGGGTATCATTTACAAATACTTTCTCCCATTCAGGAAGTTGCCTTTTTGTTTTGTTTTGTCTTTTTGTTTCCTTCACTATGCAAAAGCATTTTAATTCCATGTATTCCCATTTGTTTATATTTGCTTTGGTTCTGCATGCCTGAGGAGACAAATCCAAAGAAATATTGCTCAGACTGATGCCCAGGAGCTTACTGCTTATGTTTTCTTCTATGAATTTTATGGTTTCTGGTCTTATATTTAAGTCTTTTAATCCATTTTGAGTTTCTTAAAGTGATCCAATTTCATTGTTGTGCCTGTTTAGTTTTCTCAATACCATTTATTGAAGAGATTATCTTTTCTCCCTTGCCTTTGTCATAAACGAATTGACTGTATAAGCATGGGTTTATTTCTGGGCTCTCTGTTCTGTTCCATTAATCTGTGTGTCTGTTTTTTTGGCAGGACCAAATTGTTTTAATTACTACAGCCTTGTATACTTTGAAATCAGGCAGCAGGATACCTCCAGCTTTGTTCTTTCTCAAGGTTCCTTTAGCTATTTGGGGTCTTCTGTGGTTCCATACAAATTTTAGGATTACTTGGTTCTAGTTCTATGAAAAATACTGTTGGTATTTTGATAGGGACTGCACTGCATCTGTAGATTGCCTTGTGTAGTATGGATATTTTAGCAATATTCATTCTTTAAATCCATAAGCATGATATATCTTCCCATTCATTTGTGTCATCTTCAGTTTCTTTCATCAACGTCTTACAGTTTTTAGCATACAGGTCTTTCACTTCCTTGGTTAAATTTATTCCTAGGTAATCTATTCATTTTGATGTAATCATCACCTGGATTGTTTTCTTAAGAGAAGTGTATAGAAATGCAACAGGCTTAGGTATATTAATTCTGCATTCTGCAACCTTACTGAATTCATTTATTTTAAGTTCTAACTAGCTTTTTGGTGTACCTTTAGGATTTTCTATATATAGTATCATGTTGTCTGCAAAGAGTTTTACAGTTTTACTTCTTTTCCACTTTGGATCCCTTTTATTTTTTTCTCATCTGATTGCTATGCTGCTAGAATCTCCAATACTACGTTGAATAAAAGTGGCAAGAGTGGGCATCCTTGTCTTGTTCCTCATCTTAGAGGAAAAGCTTTCAGCTTTTCACCATTGAGTATGATGTTAGCTGTGGGTTTGTTAGGTATAGCCTTTTATGTTGAAGTATGTTTTCTCTCTATCTACTTTGAGAGTTTTTATCATAAATGGATGTTGAATTTTATCATGGTTTTTGGGCAGCTATTGAGATAATCAAATGATTTTTATCCTTTTGTTGTTCATGAGGTATATCACATTGATTGACTTGCAGATACTGAAACCATCTTTGCATTCCTGGAGTAAATCCCACTTGGTCATGGTGTAAGATTCTTTTACTGTATTGTTGAATTTGGTTTGCTAATATTTCATTGGGGATTTTTGCATCAGTGTTCATCTGGGACACTAGCCTGTAATTTTCCTTTTTTGTGGTGTCTCTGGTTTTGGTATCAGCATAATGCTGGCCTCAGAGAAAAGTTTGGAAGTATTCCTTCCTTTTCAGTTTTCTGTATGAGTTTGAGAATAAGTATTAACTCTACTTTAAATATTTGGTAGAATTCACCTGGGTCACCATCTGTTCCTCGACTTTTGTTTGAATCAATAATCAAAAAACTCCCAACAATTGTGTTACTAAATAATTGGTCTGTTCAGGTTTTTTTCTTCTTCTTGATTTAGTCTTGGAAGATTGTTTGTTCCTAGGAATTTATCATTTCTTCTAGGTTGTCCCATTTGTTGGCAAATAATTGTTTGTAAGAAGTCTCATAGGATCCTTCATATTTTTATGTACTGGTGGTAACTTTTCCTCTTTCATTTCTGATTTTTATTTACTTGGACCCTTCTCTCTCTCTCTCTCTCTCTCTCTCTCTCTCTCTCTCTCTCTCTCTCTCTCTCTCGATGACTCTGGCTGTAAGTTTATCAATTTTGTTTTTCTTTTTAAAGAACCAAGACTTAGATTCACCGATATCTTCTATTGCCTTTTTTCCCTATTTCATTTATTTCCACTCTGATCTTTATTATTTTCTTCCTTCTACTTACTTTGGACTTCTTTTCTTAGTTCTTTTATGTGTAAAGTTAGAGTGTTCATTTGAGACTTTTCTTATTTCTTGAGGTAGGCCTATCTTGCTATAAACTTTTTAGATCTGCTTTTACTGTGACCATAGATTTTGGACTGTTCTGTTTCCATTTTCATGTGTCTCGAGCTATTTTTTATTTTCTCTTGGCTTTGTTGACCCATTGGTTCTTGAGTAGTAGCATGTTGTTCAGCCTCCATGGGCTTGTGGGTTTTTTTTTTTTCCAATTTTCATCTTATAATTGATTTCTAATTTCATACCACTATGAAAAGATGCTTGTTTTGTAGCCTAACCGGTTATCTATCCTGGAGGATATTCCATGTGAAATTGAAAATACTGTGTATTCTTCTCTTTAGGGATGGAGTGTTCTGTATAATCCATCTATTAAATCTATTAAATCCATCTGGTCTCATGTGTCATTGAAAGCCAGTGTTTCCTTATTGATTTTCAGTCTGGGTGATCTATTCATTGATGTAAGTGAGGTGTTAAACTCCCTTACTATTACTGGATTACCGTCAACTTCTCCCTTTATGTCTGTGAATAATTGCTTTGTGTCTTTAGGCTCCCCTCTGTTCCTTGCATAGATCCTTAGAAGTGTTACATCTGCTTGTTGGACTGATCCCTTTATCGTTATGTGATCTCCTTGTCTCTTGTTACACCCTTTCTTTTTGTCTGATACAAGAATTGCTTCCGTGGCTTTCTTCTACATTTGCATGGAATATTTTTTCCATCCCTTCCCTTTCAGTCTGTGTCTCTCTTTATATCTGAAGTTAGCCTCTTGTAGGCTGCATATGGATGGGTCTTTTTAAAAATCCATTCAGCTACCATATATCTTTTAATTGGAGCATTTAGTCCATTTAAGGTATTTATTGCTAGACTGGTATTTATTGCCACTTTGTTCATTGTTTCTAGTTGTTTTGTTAGTTCTCTGTTCCTTTCTTCTTCTCTTGCTCTTCTCCTTGTGATTCGGTGACTTCCTTTAGTGTTATGTCTGATTTCCTGCCTCTTTATTTTTTGTGCACCTCTATATAGCAGTCTCTTTTAGGTTGATGGTCACTTAAGTTCAAGCGTGTTCAAAAAGCACTACCTTTTATCCCCTTTGATGGTTTTGATGTCCTATTTTAGATCTATTTTGCGTACCCTAAGTACTATGGATCTAGGTGATTTTACTGTTCTTGGGTTTTAACCTTATAATACGAGCTCTATGTAGGTGCTTGATCCACTACCTCTACTATAAGTTTACCTTTAGCAGTCAGAGTGGTTTTGTGGGTTGTTTTTTTTTTTTCATAATTTCCTTATTTCTAGTTATGGCCTTTTCTTTTTCATTTAAGAAAGTCCCTTTAACATTTTTTGTAAGGCCGGTTTGGTGTTGATGAGCGTTTTTCATTTTTGTTTGTCTGGAAAACTCCTTTATTTCCCCTTCAGTTTGGAATGATAATCTTACCAGGTAGAAAGAGTATACTTGTGTTTTCAGTACCACTCCCTTCCAGCCTGTAAAGTTTCTGCTGAAAAATCTTCTTCCCTTTTATGGAACAAGTTTTCTCTTGCTGCTTTGAAGATCCTCTGTAATGTGTGTGAATCTCTTTGGGTCCACCTTATTTGGATGGGCTTGTGTGTTTCTTTCACCAGGTTAGGGAAGTTTTCAGCCATTATTTCCTCTCTTTCTCTCTTCTCCTTCTAAGACCCCTACAATGCAAATGTTAGTATGCTTGGTGTTGTCCCAGAGGATTTTCTTAAACTTTGCTCAGGTTTTTAAAATTTTTTTCTATGCTGTTTCGATTGGGTGATTTCTACTAACCTTTCTTCCAGGATCACTGATCCCTTCTTGTGCATCGTCTCATCTGCTTTTGATTCCTTGTAGTATATTTTTCACTTCAGTTATTGTATTCTTCAGCTCTGGTTCTTTATATATATATTTTTTTTTTCTATTTCTTTGTTGAATTCTCACTGTGTTTATCCATTTATCTCCTGAATTCAGTTAGCATTTTCATAAGCACTACTTAGAATTCCTTATCTGGTAGGTCGCTTATCTCTGTTTAAGTTTTTTTTTCTGGAGTTTCTGTCTTACTCTTTTAATTTGCAACATACTTCTGTCTCCTTATTTTGCCTGTTTCTCTGTGGTAGTAGATCAGTTACATCTATTAATTTTGAAGGAGTGGCTTTGTGCAGAAGGTGTCCTGTGGGGTCCAGTAGCCAACCCAGGTGCCCAAGGAGTAACCCCTGGGTGGGCTCTGTCCACCCCTCCTGTTGCAGTGGGTCCCGATTCATATGGACTCATTGCCGTGTGTGGGGCTGGCTTAACCCGCAGTATGGCCGGGCTGGTGGGCAGGGCAGGCCTCCTGCACAGCTGGCTGCAACTGTTGTACGTGTTCCCGCTTGCTGGGCTGGCACCCAGGGCAGGGTGCTTGGCAGGGGCTGTGGTCCCTGCAGGAGAGGTCGGGCAGTAAGCCACTTGTGAGGGGCTCCAGGTTGGCTGGATGGGGTGAGTTCACAGGGAAACACTGGGGCCAGGCATGGTGCTAGCACAATAGAGAGAAAGTGTTAGAAATGGTGTCCATCGGTGCTAGTCCAGCTAGGTAGAAGTGGCAAGTACAAAATGGTGCCCGCCGGGGCCATGTCCCCGGGGAGTGCTCCAAGTGATCCCTGCCCCTCTGGCACACACCCCACCGTTAGTGAATGTACTTCCTTCATGTGTCAGCCAGGTGCTTTTCAAACTGCTGCCTCTGCCCTGGGCCCCCACACAAGTGAGAATGCGTGCACGCCCTTTAAGAGTGCAGTCCCCATTTCCTGCTGCCCTCTGGCTCTCCTGGCTGTAAGCCCCATTGCTTTTCAAAGCCTGTCATTATTGGTGCCATTCACCTGGGCAGTGGCACCTGATGCAGGGCTCAGGCCCCTCCTTCCTCAGTGACGGCCTCTGTGGTTGCGCTCTCCCTCCCACTCGTGGGCCTCCCCAGCAGGCGTGTGGGGCCTGGCCAAACTGTGTCTCTGCCCTTCCTGCACATCTCAGTTGGGCTCTCTAACAGCCTTCGTTGCGTATGATCTTTCCTGCTCGTCTTTGCTGCTTTCTGCGAGAGCCGTTCCACTTAGAGTTGCAGATTTTTATGTGTCCGTGCAAGGAGGTGAGCCCAGGATCCCCCTTTTCCTCCCACCTCTCAAATCTCTTAATTATAGGCAATTTCTATTCTGTGATACTAATGACAGAAGAGAGAAAAAGCAGAAATTATTTTTAATGTTTAACTTTACCTCAAGACTATCTACTTGGTGACTCACACAAGATTTTAAAAACTCTGTCGAGCTTGAATGGATATTACCCTGCAGGTCCCTGCCAGACAACACAGTTACGAAGGTAAGGAGCAAAGATTTTGGAATAAGGCAGTGCTGAATTCAGATCCAGGTTGTGTTCATGTGACTTTGGGCAAACAAATGGCTTAACTGTCGTCAGTAAAATGGACTAGTAGGAACGATTATTTGAGGTATTATACTTATTAAAGTACCTAGCTTTGAGGAGCTTGACATATAGAATTAAAATATCCATCACCTGGCTTAAAATATGAGTATTACCATGATTGGGAGTGTTTTGTTTCACCTCCTAAAAACCGTTTGTCTTAAATTCTTCATCTGCCTTCTTGTATTGCAGATGCCCACTAAGTAACTTTTACATCCTTTTAAAGACTTCTTTACCTCTTTTTTTGGTCCTCTTTGAGGGACAAGTTGTCCAGTCTTTTCACTGTTTATTCAATCCTTAGAATTCTTCCTTTAAATTGTTCCAATGGATATTAGAAACCAGGGTGTGAAGTAAGAGCATCATCACCAAACCCCGAGGGAAATGTATACAGCAAAAAGAAAAACAGAAACACCATACAATAAAACAACGACAAAACCCTCTCATCTGGTAGACTGGCATGATAGAGAAACCAAGAAATTTTCGCACTAATATAAAAATCTGAGAAATGAAAAATCAATCCTTGGCTTTGGACTGAGGGAGGAAGCATGTGGCCATAGATCAAGTTGGGGTTGGTTCTGAGAGTTTCATTCCTTCCTTTATACTAATATAAATATGAATAAGGACACAGCTGCTCTGAATTGATTTTACAAACGTTTTTGTAGGGATTTAGGAATTGTGCTAATTGTGCAGAATGAGATGAGCATTGGTGTGTGGGTCATTTGAAAATTTAGTCCAACAATACAGACTGTTGCACGATTTTAAGGCAGCTGTTTTTATCTGTTTGACCTGTTTGGGGCAATGGTTACTTGGGCAAAAATCTTGATTTACAGATCCTGGTTGGAAGGGAATTTGCTACCTTTCGTTGTGTATCACTAAAGAAGTCAGACCTCTGGCTACAAAAGTAGAAGGCCTTCGTACCTCAATTTGAAGACCTAGATCTACCTCAGTTTCTTAGTTTTGCCACTTTATCTTTGTGAGAGAGGTGGAGTATCAGTTAAGAACACTGTTTTTGTTGGCCAAAGGACCTGGGTTTGAATCCTGGCTTTGCTAGTTACTATGTCACCTTAGGCAAGCCACCTTCTCTAAATCTCAAAAACAGAACTCACCTCATAGGTTTGTGGAACACATTAAAGGGGGTAACGTATATAAAGAAAGAGTTTCCACAGTAGCTCCTAGTAGTAGTTAGGTGATAACCTATATTCTGGCTATAATCTCAAACATCTACCATGTTAGCTGCCTTACATTCTTTTGCAGAACAGATAAAGATGATAAATAAATACATTAACATCTACTGGACACTGTACAAGATGATGGTAATATAAACAGGCCTAAGCCATGGCCCTTACCTAAGAGGAATTATTGATAGAAACCTCCATCAAAAGGTATCCTAGAATCAGCTATGTAAAGTGCTGCATGGCAGTGTTTAAGGGAGTCTAGAGGTTGTCATGGAACTGAAAAGCCATGGTGGACACTCCAGGCTTGGGGAACAGTTCTTATAACAGTATTCCCAGGAAACATGTAGTATCACATAGTAGTCACTTCATAAATATTTATAGAATCCAGGATCCCTAAGTGATAAACCAAATGGTTTGTGTAGAGGGGTGGGAAGACCTACAATTGGAGAAAGAAACAAGAGCCAGAATGTGGACCCTTTTGGGCTTGAACTATATATAGTGGAGGAGTCCTGGAGAGTTTATTAAAAGACCCATGATGGACAAAAGCAGTTTTAGCAGTGTGGGGAAGGAATGGAAGGAGAAGCAGTGAAAGTCAGGAGGACTCTTTAGTATAAACCATCATTGTGGTTAAGGCAAGAGAGGGAAGGCGTGTGTTGAGATGGCTGCAGTCACAGTGGACAAGAAGGAGAAGATACATGACCATGCCACACGGAGTAATAAAAAAGACTGGAAAGGGGGTTGAAATTGGCAAAATTTCTGCATTTAAGCCCAAGTTACTAACTATAGTAACTTAGAAATAAGTTCCTTTTGTCAGTTGGGGCAGAAATGAGCAGTGTTGGGTTTCCTTAACATCTTTATTCAAGTGTTTCACAGCAATTGTATTACAAATTACAATAAATGTTCAAAATTCCAGAATCAAAAACAGTTCACTTCAAACTAATGTAAAATGAAGTCAAATACAAACCATCAGTTTAACACAATTCTAAATTAAACTACAAACCCGAAATAGACCGTAGCTGATAAAGTCTACTCAATCTTACAAACTGGACGTATATGACTGAAACCCAGGATGACTCCCACAGGTGCTGGGACCAGCCTAAATTCAAGCTTGCAGGGTGATTGCAGATAATTATAATTACAATGGCCTTCAGCTCTGGACCCCATAATGAATTTACCTACTGAATAGCACGGTAGCTTAACCAACTTGATTGGCATCTGACTCCCTAAAAATAAAATCCAAACTACATATATACATTGGTATATGAGAAAAACCAAATCATGAAAAGATAGGGAAAAAAACATTACAGGTGAGATGTGAGCTCAAAAACACAACTCCACAGGGCGCCTGGGTGGCTCAGATGGTTAAGCGTCTGCCTTCGGCTCAGGTCATGATCCCGGGGTCCTGGGATCGAGTCCCGCATCGGGCTCCCTGCTCCTTGGGAGCCTGCTTCTCCCTCTCTCTCTCTCTCTCTCTCCCCCCCTCCCCCTCCCCCTCTCTCTCCCTCTCCCTCTGTCTCTCATGAATAAATAAATAAAATCTTTAAAAAAAAAACAAAACACCACAGCCATCAGTTTCAACCTTTGGTATCTAGTGTGACAGACATTAGGAGAAGGTAGTAAGCATCCCATTGTGTCACACCTGTTCTTGAATTCTTTGAAGAGATCACATTCCTAACTCTGTATGTACCAGGCCATCATTATCCCTGTGTGCTCTTAAGAAGTGAGGAACACACATCCTTACTCCACAACATCATTACTGGTTAAAATTCATGTCTGCCGATGCAGGGAACAGAGCTGAACACATGCAGCCTATGGTTTCAAGTTACCTAACACAGTGACCAGACTGAGGACTGATCCTTCCAAAGACAAAGAAATACATTTCTTCCGTGAAACACGTTAGATCAGACTTGAAGAAAGAAACGTAGACAAGGCGACCCTATAAATAAATACACAAGACCAAAGAAGCTTTTTGCAGACCCAGATGTATTCTTCCTTCCCTATACCTCCAGCCCCACCTTGGGAAACATGGGCAAGCTCTTAGAGTTTACTGATGGAAGACCTTCATTTTTCAGGCAGCAACTAAGCCCAGAGATGTTAAGTGACAGGCCATTGGCGTCTCAAAGGTGTGACAAAGGCATTACCTTTTTCATGCATCCTTTACTGAAAATGCTCCTGGCTTTAGAGTATAGTGTTTGGTGCTCTAACCTTGTCCCCAAGATGAGTGCGCATAAATGATGCATAGTTTGGGGAAACTGTCTTAATATGTACCTTAAGTTAAAACCAGTAGAACCCTCTCTCAACAAAGGCAAAGCAAAGAGAATCATCAGTGTTTCTTCTCACTAAACAACAAAATGTGTGCTAGTTAAAACCATGTAACAGAAATATTGTGAAAGCCTTCCACCAATTTTTCTGTTTGATTTGAAAACTAGTCCATAGCTTATTATCAAACAAATCAGTAATCCTTTAGCTAATGCAGGCATAAATGGGCAGTCAGAAAATGTAATCACCTGGTGTGTGCAGCGGAGTATTTACATTCTTCCTAATGAAAAAAGATAAGAAAAATGCAGGTGACTTTGGTGTGTAAAAACCACCTTTTAGGGCTAGCGCTGGAGGGACAAATAAATTAATCACTAGACCTGTATAGTCCCTGGTGTCAGCTCTGTTTTCAGACTCCCTTTGGACTTATCTTGAATCAAAGAATATTTAAGGCTGCCTCAGTAGGGTGCTTGCTCCACTTAACCATAGTTAAGAGGTTTTAAAATGTTTCTGGTCCTTGTTGAATTTTTGTTTTTCCTCTATGTTGCTGAAAGCTTTATGGCACAGGGCTCTTAACCTCAGCATTATTGACATGTGAAGCTGGGTAATTCTTTGTTGTGGAGGATTGTCCTGTGCACTGTGGGATGCTGAGCAGCACTCTGATCTTTTCTCGCTAGATATCAGTAGCATTTCCCCAGTTGAGACAATCAAAAATGTCTCCACCCATTGCCAAGTGCCCCCCCCCGGGGGGGGGGGGGGCAAAACTGCTCCCAAATGAGAACCACTGGTTTATAGTATTTGGACAAAAACTGGTAAGCCTATGAGAAGACACCTGTTCCATGTGTAGTTGGTAAAAATTAATCCAATTATAGTAGCTTTATTTTCAGGATTTTCCCCCCATGGTAATTAATATTCATTTTCTGAGGTCATATTGTTTTTGCCTTTTTTTTCCTCCAAATAAAAAATGTTGATTTAATTCACTTAAGTTGAAGGCTAAACCAACACCACAATTTAACCAACACCACCATTTGGGTTTGTAATGTTTATCATCCCTGTTCCTTTGTCTTTGGGGAGAAAGCCTCTAACTGAGTAAGCGATACTGGATCATTCTGCCAGGCACATTACAGTCCCCATTTAGAAATAGGGCAATTGAGATTGAGAGAGATTAAAAGGTCACCGAGCTACTACATTGCAGTTAGGTTATGAATTCTCGCCTGCCTGACTTAGAATCCCGACTATTCTCTGTAACAGCAGTTCTCCCTATGTAGGCCACAGACCCCTGGGAGTCCCCAGGATCTTTTCAGAAATACATTCAAGATAATACACAGTCTCTGTTTGCCTTTTTCACTGTGTTGACATTTGCAGTGATGGTCCAAAAGCAGTGATGAGTAACACTGCAGGCGTGCGAGGGTACAGTAGTCATTGTCTTCACTGCTATGCGCTCACAGTTCAAGAATATCCTGGAGGAAGCAAAATATTACTGATTTTCTTAAACTTCCACTTTTGACAATGTCCTTTTACTATCCATCTGTGTGACAAAATGGGAAGATGCGTAAAGCTGATGATGCACTTAGGCTGCACACAGCACTTAGGCTTGTGTCAAAGAGAGGAGTAGGTGTAAGATTGTTTATGTTGTGTGGTGAAGAGCCCCCTTCTTCATGACCTACCATGAGTAAACTATGGTGTTTAGCCTTGGGTGCTTGGCAAAGGTTTTCTCAAAAATGACTGAAGTGAGGTTATCACTTCACAGAAGACAACTGACAGTATTTGTTGCCGGTCTATAAAAATTTGAGCTTTCAAACAAAATTTAGAACTTCGACTTCTGTCTGCCACTGTGAGCTTGACAGATGTGACTCTTATATTGTTTAATGAACTGTGTCAATATTTGGAAAATCTGCCTAACTGAGTGAAACAATATTTTCCAAATGACTAATTCATGACAGTACGAAATCACGCATGGGTCGTGCTGGCCCTTTGGCTGGACTGGAGTCCTTCGGCGGTGTCACAGGGTCGCACTTGGAGCTGCGTACCGTGTTGTCCTCACCCGTTTCCCAGTGGTGTTCATCATGGGCCATGTGTCTTCACTTCTGTGTGACAAAACGGACTTCTTCCACTGCTGTCTGTGGTACACTTGCCAGTTTTACACACACTCTGTGCTGACGTGAGGTAGCGTGGAAGGACTGAGGGGAGGCCACGAGGCTGACTGGAGTTACAGACCCCGAGCTACACTTGCATCAGTGCATTTGCTCATGTCATTTGCCCTTTCCTTGTTGCCGTCGGTCGCTCGTGGTTCAGCATATGCTCTAATTTATAAGACAGAATTTGGGAAATACTGTCCTGGGTTTGGGGCTTTATACTACTTTCCACTTATATAATACTTAAATTTAATGCTTTTTTCCTAAAATCTCCAGTTTTCCTGAAACAGCAAAGAAGGAACATCTACAGAGTGCTTGCTCAGTTCAGGAACAATGTGCTAGATGTTGTGTGTATTCTCCTGTTTTCCCAGTGCACGCGCACACACACACATAGGTGATGTCCTCCTTCCCAGTCTGCTTGTGGAAACTGAGGCTCAACGCAGTAGCCACCAGCCCAGGGTCACAGGCCTTTCAGTGGTAGGGTGGGAATCTGAAGCCTGTCGGTTTGACTGCAAACAGGCCCCCTGATCACCCTCCTCCTCCCGTGCAGCCTCATCTCAGGGTGACGCCATCCTTCCATAGGGCTGCTGAGAGGCTCGATGAGGTTGTACTCATGAAGCCTTTTACAGCTAGAGGACAGGCACACCTCGTCATAGGGCACTCTGCTTTATGCACTTAGGGTTGGCACAGAGCGGCAGTTTGTAAAAAATGCAAAGTCGAGCAAGCCTTTCGGTGCCATTTTTCCCACAGCATTTGTTCATTTGTATCTCTGTGTCACATTATGGTAATTCTCTATTTCAGATTTTTTTGTTTACTATAGTTATAGTGATCTGTGGTGGTGACTCGCTGAAAACTCAGATGACGGTTAGCATTTTTTAGCAATGAAGTATTTTTAAATTAAGGTATATACTTTGTTTTGGGGGTTTTTTTTTAAAGATTTTATTTTTTGTTAGACTGTGCACAAGCAGGGGTTGCAGCGGGCAGAGGGAGAAGCAGGCTCTCCGCTGAGCAGGGAGCCTGATGCGGGGCTCAATCCCAGGACCCTGGGATCATGACCTGAGCCGAAGGCAGATGCTTAACCGACTGAGCCACCCAGGTGTCCCTATACCTTGTTTTTGTAGACATAAAGCTCTTGCACACCTTAGTAGACTACAAAATAACTTTTATATGCACTAGGAAATCAAAAAAGTCATTTGACTTGGTTTCTTGCGATACTCCCTTCACTGTTGTCTGTGATCTGGAACTGAGCCTGCAGCGTCACTGAGCTATGCCTCTACTACAGAGCACTATTTAAAAAAAAAAAAAAATTAAATACATACACGTATGTGTTTGTAATGTATGTCAACACATATAATTGGGTGAGGAAAAATTACAGAAGCAACCTTTGAAATCTTTAAATGTTACTACTCATTTTCCATAAACAACTGGTTGGTCTCTAAAAATAGCTGTCAGATGGCAGAGATGGGCCGAGCAAGAATAGGAGCATCTTCAGGACTTAAGCCAAAGAAGTTTTTGCTTCCCTAACACATCGCTCTGTTCACTCACTCTAAGGTCCTCCTACTTTCCTGTCACACTCTGGCCCAGAGCAGCAGCTCTGCATTAGTTACAAGCTTCCGTCCATCCAGGGCGCCTCACGCCAGACCTACAGCAGAGTCACTTCAGGTGGCTCTCTCCCGTTGTAGGCTGTCAGCATGTGCTCCATCCACTCTCCCAAACTCAGCAGGGAATCGATACCTTGTGAGAGAGAAGTCTCCAGAAGTTCCTGAGAGCATGCACAGAACATCATGGAACCCTGGACTGGGGGGCGGGGGGGGACTGTCCATTTGACAGAAGCCTCTTCCACAGACAGAGGATCGGCCGGGGGCAGCAGCTTCATTTGCAGATAGAACTGAGGGGAGCTTTTGGGCTTGTAGAAAGTCTCCAAAACAAATGAGGAATAGAGGATCTCCCAACACCAGAACAGCACTCAGCGGGGTGAGAAGTCCGCAAAAGGAAAAACGGGAACTGGGCAGAGCAGCAGATTCCCCCCTTCCTCCCTTTTCTTGAGGCCATCCCTTCCTGAGTGGGGAGGGCAGAACAGGGGTCCCCCTGCGGAAGCCCCGTGCTTTTTCCGCTCTCACCACGAGCCAGCCGCGGGGCTGAGAGACAGTCTGGCTTCTGCATCCCCCCTAAGCCGCAGGGTCCACCCAGACGACCCTGGGAATGACATGTCGGCCCAGGCTCACGTACTGTAAAAAGCTGTAGCTCCCGGGGAGGACGTAGGCAGAGCTGTCCTGAGACATGAATGAATTTAGAAGATGCCTGTACAAGATCTTAAAAATCAAAAATTAACTTGACGTCCTAAGCAATTAAAGGGGTAGGAGGCATCTTTTCGAAGTGATGGATGCATACTGTGTCTTAATCCCGGTGGGAGATGCAGGCTATCCGGCAAGCCAGACTCATTAGCTGCACACTTAGAAACGGTGAGTGATACCGTACGCACAGGACACCTTCATAAAGGGGACGATGAATATAAATAAGCCCTCAGCAACTAACAATTACAGTTTCTAAGTGGATCTCATTTTCACCATTCTTCTGAAGGAATACTTAAAAAGAAATGACCTCACTCTTAATTTTGTCTGAAAGAAGAATCCAACATTCTTTGAATATATTTAGGTGGGCAGTTGGAATGCCTACTAGTCCATAAAGCCAGAGTTCAGTGTGAAACATGCTCGCTGGGGAGTGAGAAGGTAAGAGAAGTGGATTTTGATACTTCTTTGACAGTCATGACAATTACATCATAACCCTGCCCTCTTCCTTCTTTAGCCCTGGGATGAGACCAGATGTCAGCTCTCCTCCATCCAGCTCCTCTGCAGCAACGGGACCACCTCCCAAACTCTGCCTTGTGTGCTCTGACGAAGCCTCGGGCTGTCATTACGGGGTCTTGACTTGCGGGAGCTGCAAAGTGTTCTTCAAAAGAGCGGTGGAAGGTAGTGTGTATTTTGAAGAGTTTTATTTTTCCTCTATTGGGTTCTTGTCTCCCAAGGTAGATTTTGAAGTTTCTGTTATATGTAAACCCCATTCAGGTTGGACGTCAGGAAGGGCTGGTGGGGTGGGGAGGTGGCCTCTTAGGCCTTCCAGTGGGAAAGAGATTTTAAAAAGCAACACAAGCAGAACTAGAATAAAACAGAAAAGTATGAATTCAGGGGCAGGAGTTTGGTCAGAGAACAGAAGGTAACTGTAAGAAAGGGGTGTCGTGTGAAATGGCGGTGTTAGGTTTGGGCGGTAACATCATGTTCATTGTACGAGAATCATGGGCTTTAACTCCCAGCAGGTAGTTGGCTCTGAAACTACCAACTATTCCAGTGTGACAGAAATGAGGGACAGTAAGGGGCGCCTGGCTGGCTCAGTCGTTAAGCTTCTGCCTTCGGCTCGGGTCATGATCCCAGGGTCCTGGGATTGAGCCCTGCTCAGGTCATGATCTCAGGGTCCTGGGATCGAGCCCCGCATCGGGCTCCCTGTTACGCAGGAAGCTTGCTTCTCCCTCTTCCACTCCCCCTGCTTGTGTTCCCTCTCTTGCTGTGTCTCTGTCAAATAAATTTAAAAAAATCTTAAAAAAAAAAAAAGAAATGAGGGACAGTAAGAACTTATGAAGGGGAAAGTCTCTGGATGGGATTTTTTGTTGTTGTTGTTCTACTGAGCCAGGCATCTTAATTCAGCATAAGAGCTAGTCCCTGTCCAATGGGTGGTCACGGTCTACTTGAAGTGAAGGATGAGGTAACAGTTTCCAGGTACGGAGGTTAAAATACTGAGAAGCAAGTGATAAACTGCCTGAGGAGGTCAAGAAAGAGGTATTTCAGAGGAGCTGATTTCACTATATGAATATTATGAACTTTACCCTTGTTATGGATTCAGCCTACTGACAAGGGCAGTAACATCAACTCCTGCAAGAAAGAGAAATTCATTCCATTATTTTTGGAAGTTACTCAAATTATTTATTTCATGTTACCAGTGAATCATCTTGGGAAAAAATCATGTACTTTAGTTACTTGTAAAGCAGGTTGAAGGTAGTGTTGCCTGAATGCATTACCTAAAGCTCTGATTATATTAATTTTTAAAGAAGTGTAATTATCCATTCACAGTATGAGAAGGATTATTATTATTTGCCTAGAGTACTGTTTGCATATCCTTAAGAGTCAGAGGAGTCATTTTCTTTTGTTTGGATTAGTTTGTAAAGAGCCAATTATAAAACTACTCCTTTAACCCCACACAGAGCACAGGGATTCAGGCTTTGCCCAGGTCAGCAGCTGCTGGGTCCTATGGAGGGGTCACATGGAACGCCCAGCCCTCCTGCTACAGAACCCACCACAGACCCAAGAGAGTGAAGCCTGTTCTTGTCCTCACTTTACCTACTTCAGCACTTCATTAACTGATGAGTTATTTCCATGACATAAATACAGTGACAGCAGTAGTAATATTATAGTAACGTTGATAAATTGATTTCTGAAAGTGAAATTCAGAATGAGACCATGGAACCTTAGAAGAATGGATATTTCAAGAACTATTTTAGTTAAAATGGAGGAGAATGAACAATTCTTTAAAACAGGGCTATAAATTCAAATGCCTACAGGGACCAAGTGTGTGTCATTCTGGCAAAGAGAAGACATTTGGGGCAAGGAAGGCATGCAGTGATGTTGGAGAGAGCAAGCTTACCTAAAAGCATCCAGTGTCCTTTAAAAAGTGTAAACAAACAAACAAATGCTAAACATACCTCCCCAGTAAAATACCACCGCAGGCCACATGCCCTCTGGGCTTAACCGCTGCTTCAGAATTAAATTCTTATACTTGCTTTTAGGTACAAATTTCATAGACTATTAGCCATACCATTTCAAAATGGTTATGTAGTGTTTAAGTCGGATGGCTCGATTACACAATTAGTAGGAAAAGGTTTAACTGTGGACTGTTAAGTAAATCCTATTTGGATTTTCATTTCCTCAAATGACCTTTGCAGCTCTAAAATTCTGTAATCTTTTGATAACCTAACTCATAGCAGTTTTACTTTTCCTTTCTAGACATGATGGAAATGTTTTAAAGCCCAGATACATATTTTGGAGCACTTTCTTAGATAATTACAGAGATGCAGTGTGTAAGGTCTGCATTACACTTGGCACTCCATTTTCAGCACCTGCTGGAAATAGTAGTTACCCCCGCCCTCAGATTGGCATAATATAAATACCCAAACATTCAACTGTTTTTAAGAAATTTGCACAAGTTTTAGTTATTTATTATCTAAATCCTTGATCTGGGTTGAATGGCTATTTTGAGGTTTTTAACTCAGTTCTGGGAGTCGCTTTTCTGCATACAGAAGAAAACTTTGGGTAGCTCCACTTCTTCCATGTATGCTAGTTCAGTGATGCCCCCCCCCACCCCCGCACAGAGTCCCTTTGACTTACGTCCCCCCTTTGCACAGAAGTGCGTGTAAGCTTTGTTGGTGCCCTAACGGCGATAAGCATCCACTACCCTCAGTGTACCATGAACCCAGTACTACGTTTTGGGTTTGTCACACCGCTGAATTAAGGGCTCTGTGAGCTCTTAGAGGCTGTAATGATCCCATGTGATCATCCAGGAAACTGAGGCTGAGACGGTGAGTGGCAGCGCTGGGATCCCACTGACCGTCTGAGAGTTTATATAACCGAGTTAGATACAGAGATGAAAGCAGTCCAAGGGAGTTATTTACCAGCAAGTGCTGAGTGCTCACAATGTGTAGGTGCCATTTGGAAGAGCATTCTACATAACTGCCTTCAACCCTTGCAGAAGCCCAGCAAGCTAGGTGCGAATGTTCCAGCTTTGCAGATGGGGAAATAGGGGCTCAGAAAATGTAATAAACATTACTGAGATCACACAGCTGGGAAACAGAGCTGCAGTTCATATCAGGGCCTTCCTGGTGCCCATGAGTGCATGTTCTACCACACCACACAATTTTTGAGAGCAGGTAAAGAAAGACGCTCAAGCTCACAGAGTGCACATTTAAGACCTGGATGTTTCAAATAAGGTAAACCAAGTGCACAAACCCCAGAACATGCCCTTTTTCTTGGACCACTGTTTTTTTTAAACTTAAAAACAACTACTTTACTGTCCCTACTGTGTTAGTTATCGATTGCTGTGTAACAAATGAGGCCAAAAATTAGTGGCTTAAAAGAGCAGGCACTGATTATGTCCTGCAGTTTCTGAGTCCGGAATTTGGAAGGAGGTGAGTAGCAGGGCAGTCCTGGGCCCCTCACGAATCATATTCAGACTTGTAGGCTGGGGATGCAGTCATCCCGCCTGGGGCCGGAGGATCCACTTCCAAACCTGTCATACTGCTTGGCAGGAAGCCTCAGTTCCTCGCTGTGTGGGACTCAGCTAGGGCTGCTCTAGCGGCTGGCCTCCCCCAGAACAAATGATCCACAGGAGAGAGCAGACTATGGAAGCAGTCATGTCCTTGTGACTTAATCTCAGATGTGACATACTGTGATTCCTGCCATATTTTATTGGTCACACAGACCAATTCTGTTATATTCTGGGAAGGGACTACACGAAAGTGTGAATACAAGGACGCAGAGACCATTGGGGGCCATCTTGGAAGCTGGCTATCACACCAACCATAAATGGAAACCAGAATCACTTGCCAGAAATAGGTAGTAACCATAAAAATAAATACAACTCAAACAAAACAATGTTAAAAAAAATTCCAGCTGTCTTGAAGTCTTTTCTCCTATTAGGTAGAAGAGGAATTTACAAAGTGGTAGAAGAGACGCAGGAACTCCAAACTAACATGACTCACTGTCTTATCAGAAGGATTGACCAGGAGTGACTATAAGTGATGCATGTCCATGTCTTGTAAAATAGTGCCCACTAGTTGAAACTCCTCCTTTTATAGATAAGACACAAACAGACTTGCCCAGCTTCACAGTAATAGCCAGAAAGGACTAATTTTAACTTATTTAAATTATTGATCGGTGTCCCCCTGATCCAGTAGCTCAGATTCTTTAGGACAGTGATGTTGGGGGATGCTTACAGGGTAGAACTGCTTTATATTTTAACTGCTCCAACTATGGATGCATCCATTGTTCCTACTTTTGCTTTAAAGAGGTGAGGATGGCTGGATTAGTGCTTCCATTTCCTGTCACCCAGAGAAGCCACGAAACATGCATGACACCAAAAGGAATGGAAACAGCTGGTACAGACATTTGGCCTTGGAGGGCAGCTCTGGAACAAAGCTCAACTGTAGGCCACTGGTCACCTCGGTGGCCTACTCCTTACACAGACTGGAACCTGATACAGTTAACCATGTCCCCAAAATACATGCTTAATAGCATGGTGATTTTTCCTAGGGATGTGAACAGAGTATGTTTCCATCCAAGTCTTAGACTGTCTCATGAAGGAAGGATCCTTACGCAGAAATCAGAACGAGGTATATTCAACCTAGTGACTTGATAATGATTTTTCTCTTTTCTCTAAAGGTGGTTTCTTCTTGAGAAATGTTCTGTAGTTCTGTGAATACCATCCCCTCTAGTGTGAGATTCATGGACTCTGAGTTGCCCAGGGCTCGTGTAGCTGCATGGGTCTTGTGCAGGAGGGTCCTTTCAGAGTTTCTGGCAGGCCAGATCCTCAGAGTTTCCTTCAACATTAAATAACCAGATTAAAAGAAAAGTACAAGACTGTGCATTTTGCAGTGGGTAAGGGTACACAGACTTTTGGTCTTCTCCTGTTAAATTTTTTTGCCATGTGAAAACTGCACTTCTGCCTCTTAGCGCATTCTTAAATCCTAGGTGCCAGAAGATTTTAGACAGCAACAAATGTAAATATTTGGGGTCAGTGGTCAATTCAAATATTCTCACATTCTAAAAGCATGTAAACGAATGAACAAGTACCCATCAGATCCATGTACTAGTTAGTTGGCCAGTGGTGTGATTTCCCTAACTAGTTGCTGGCAGCCTTCCCCTTCAAGATGAAGTGTGTGGCACCTGTCACTTAGAGCTGAAGGGGGAGCACACTGGATTTTGCAGGTGGTAGCCTAATGCTGAATGAGAGTAATTTTCCATGTGGGACTCAGAGTATTTGGAAAGCAGTAACCCAAGTGAGAAGTCATAATGAAGGAGGGCTTACAGACATCCTCCGTAGCTTTTAAACTGTGCTTGAAAAAGTTTCTGCTTGTATCTCAAACGAGGTGGCCTTGGAGGGCGGTGCCTGGGAAGAGGCAAGAGGACGGTGGGTGGCCACATGTTCTGTGCTTCTCCATCAGGGAGGTGTTCAGTTTGGGAAAATGTATCAGATGCTGCACTGAGCATTGGTGCCCTTTTCTCTATGTATATACTGCAGGTGACTTTCATGAACTACAATTATTTGTTGAACAGAGGAAGAGACTTTTTTAACCTGAGCTCACAGCTCTGTAAAGGCCATGTTAGCAAGTGCAACTGTACCTTTCTTAATCGGTGCCCATGGTCCTAGGCTGTGTTCAAGCCACAAGAGAAACGCAGCAAGTCTCCCCATAAAAATATCCTTTAAAACCTGGGAAATTTTGACAGTGCCTTTGTTTTTCCATCTAGGACAGCACAATTATCTTTGTGCTGGAAGAAATGATTGTATCATTGATAAGATTCGAAGAAAAAACTGTCCAGCATGCCGCTATCGAAAATGTCTTCAAGCTGGAATGAACCTGGAAGGTAATGTAAATGTCTGAAAGAAATGGTCTCTGCATGCATATAAAAATGCATTATTTTCCTTTTTAAAATAAAAGTAAGCAAAAGTAATTTAGTCATTACAATATATGTGCTTGACTAACAATTTTATTTGACTACCTTAAAAACTAGGAGTATTTATGAATATTTCATATTCTGCTTAAGTTTTTTCACCAGCTCTTATGGTGCGTACAGCCTTCATTATAGCCAGAATATATACCAAGAAAGTCAACTAGGTAACAATGACTCTGAAGCAACGTTACTCGTAGTTTTTTCTCCTCCCTTTCTGCAGCCTCCAAACTCTTCCCTAGAGTTAAAAGTCTTCCCTGTCAGATGTATTTACCTGTCCATTTTCCTCTCATTCACCCCTTTTACTTGGCTCTATAGCTGGAGAGAAGCAGATGGACGATAAATCTGCACAGGGAAGTAACTCCTCAAGGAGGTACTGGGATGGGTTTGGTTTTGCTTTCCAAGTAAAGAAGAAACCTGAAACTAGTTAGAACTTTTGAGTTTCATATCCCTGTTTCTATAACAAGTTGTATAATTAACATTGATCTCATCATTTAAAAAACTTTGCTATGAAAGAAGTTTGGAATTCTGCTGTAGTTGATAATGCGAGGTCCATGAAGGTAGCGGTGGCTCTGGAGGAACCCACAGGCTTCGTACTTGGGATATTAGTACTTTCCTTCTCCAGAAGCCACCAAGGAGGCAGGCCAGAGGCAGGCACTGAGCCTGACTGTCTGCAATGAAGGAGTGAACCGTCTACCGAGGTTGCAGAGTCTGTCCCAGAACAGCATGGCGTGCTGCAGAAGGGGCCAGAGCCCCAGGAGCACAAGGTGGGGTGCCTCATTCTGTCCTGGAAAGCTCCCTGGGCAGAAGCAACAATGAATCTGAAGTCTAGAAAAGCTAAGGAGGAGAAGTTAGGTAGAAAGGAAGAAAGGGAGGGAGGGCAGGAGGGAGGGCAGGCAGAGACAGCATCAGATTTGTACTTTAGAAAGACTCCTCTTGTCTAGGGAGATCAGCGGAACGACCCTAGAGGTAATCCAGAGAACACATCGTGATGTGGGAGGGAGAAGAGCAAGCATGTGGTTCCAGCAGAACGGAGACGGGTGCTGGTGCCGTCTAGCACGCTCTATGCACCTGTTTTCAACTAATAGATTGCTGGGTCTGACTATGAAGAGTCTCATTCCCCAATTTCAGACAGATGAAGTGCGCCATGTTGAAGACAGTCATGATGCACCAGTCACTGAACCCAATGTTTTCTAAGTGTGACTATGTTGCTTAAACTTGACTGCAAAGTGCCAACACATTAAGCATTGATTTAAAGAAAGTGATAGCAGCCCATCTTCTTGTAGGTGTTACAGAAGCCGCAGAGATGAATGGCACATTCAGGTAGTTCATTTTCAAGGGCCACAGGGATAATTGTTTTGTTCTCTTTATTTCTGCCCTGATTTTACCGAGTTTCTATTTGCTGCTGTCTGACCACTTAAATATATTTTATTTTCTTTATATAAAACTTCACCTCCCTCTTACAACTCTGTAACAACTGCAGTGCCCTCCCTCACTAGAAGACAACCAGGGCAGCTGGGGACATCTCAGTTTCTGTTATCACAATACCATCACTGCCCTTTCCAATCAGATTTATTTTAAATGTAAGCATACAGTTGAGACGGAGCTGCAGTTTCTCAAAATACTATTTAAAAAAAAATACATTGTATGCTTTTATAAGATGTCAATATAAGATATGAGAATAGTGGGGAAACCAGCATTTGTTAAGAGCTACTTTGTGCTAGTCTCTATCCTATCTTCTACTCACAGACGTTACCTGAGATCCTTACATTATTAAGAACACTTTGGAGCAGGACCAGATTGACCTCTGTCCACTTCTCCATATTTCTGGTTTGTTACTTAAGAATGTATCAGTTACTAGGTAGAACGTACAATACATGATAACAATTTTAATTATAAAAAACTGGAAGGCTTTTTAAAAATCTAAATACATAGAGGTTTTCTTGTGTGGTTTTAATGTGAAAGTCTCATTTTTGTCTTTAATTATTCCTGTATATATAAAACCTTTATTTGGAGTAGGTATGTGTCTGTGCCAGAATTGTTTGGCAGAGCATAATAGAGTGGACCCGTGAACAAATGCAGGTTTGAATTGTGCGGGTCCACTTAAAATGGATTTTTTAAATGTATTTTCTCTTCTTTAGGATTTTCCTAATGAAATCTTTTCTCTGGTTCCTTTATTGTAGGAATGCAGTATATAACAAACAGAATGTACAAAATATGTGTAAATCAACTGGTATGTTCTTGGTAAGGCTTCTGGTCAACAGTAGGCCACCAGTGACCTTTTTGGAGAATCAGTTATATGGAGATTTTTGACTGCATGGGGTTTGGCGCCCCTAACTCCCTCGTTTTTCAAGGATCAACCATATTGAAGAACAAGAGAGAGGGGTCAAGTGTTTCATTTTGTTAGTATTTTTTTTTTTTACCATAATCTTTAGAAACATTCCCTTTCAGGATCGCCCCAAAATAACGCTGCAGAACAAGTCAGCTCTTCTCAGAGCCTGATTGATTCTCTCCATAAATGTACCTTAGTATCAGAAATGGTATATTTTGATGCTGTTGCCCCCATACCACGTAATTCTCCAGGTTTATTTTAAGGTGGCCCTTCTCGATGCTGGCAATTGAGTACAGATAAATCCTCAATGTTTTACTTCATTTTAGGGTGTGTTGTAATCATTCCAAATTACAGCTTTATTTTTGGCATAAAGAATCACGTGGAACTTAAAGACAGGGAGGTTTTTGACATGGATCAGATTTCATACCTAATATTTTTAAGCTAAATTTTAAACTAAGATTTCTTTCTTTATATTACAAAAGGAGGGGAACTATCAGACTCAAGAACACTTCTGTAGAAATCAGATGCTGACAGTCTCTATGCTCCAAGGAGTCAGGAACTTGGTATCAAGTAAAAATCTTAGTCAAGTGCTTAAAAATAGTGGTTGCTGAAATAATTCAGTTAACAACTTCTTACTCAGGTTATATGAAAACATACTAGTACGCACTGTGGCTCTAGTCAATATTTTTGAGCTTTATTCAAAAGCATGAGTTCTCTCAGGGCTATAGATAAATTGTAAGAAACTAATTCTATACTAAATACAGAAGATTTTTGAAAATCCGCCAGCCTGTCACTGTCCTTCACCCTGTTCTCATATGCAGTGTAGGCGTTAAGGTGTGGGGAATGGGGGGTGGTCTTTAGAGTACTGTCTCAGGGCACTGATTTGGGATGAAGTACTTGCCATGATTTTGAAATGTACCTTTGGTGTTTGTTTAAAGTGTTGCCTTATGTTAGGTGTAGTAGCACTTTCTTTTTTTTTGTTCTGTTTTTTAAAGATTTTATTTATTTATTTGAGAGAGAGAGAGAAACAGCATGAGAGGGGAGAAGGTCAGAGGGAGAAGCAGGCTCCCCGCTGAGGCGGGAGCCTGACGTGGGACTCGATCCCAGGACTCCGGGATCATGACCTGAGCTGAAGGCAGTCGCCCAACCAACTGAGCCACCCAGGCCCCCAGCACTTTCTTTTTAAAGTTGATCACTCCTCTCTCCAGCTGTACTATCTACATTCAAAATACTCTAAAGCCAATTCTACCACCAGTGGAGGTAATGATGCCTCTGTAGTACTTAATGGGAGCCACCAACTGTTCTAAACCTTTTACATATTTTAATTGATTTAATCCACAGCCACCCTCTGAGCGAGGTACCAATATTACCCTCACTGTAGAGAGAGGGAAACTAAGGCCCAGGGAATAACTAGGAGACCCCACCAACTGCGTGACAGAGCCAGGGTTTAAATTCTAACATGCTGGCTTCAGATTTATGGTCATTACTACCACACCATACTGTGTTTTCAGTAGAGTGTGATAAAATAAAAATAGCTCTGTCATGATCCTTTTTTGTGTTTTGAAATGTTACGTGAGAATTCTTCAATTTCTCCCTATCTTATCAGTACACAATGGGACCATTCTGTCATTTTAAGGACAAAGAATCTAACAATTATTAATTTTAAAGGTGAGGAATATTTACTTTTGTCTTAGCAAAATGGGTTGTATTCCTGATTAGTGAGGCAGATACATTTCTTCTTTCATATAAATTCTGTTCATTGCCCTTCCTTGGATCTCTGAGTACTTTCTATTTAAGAGTACTCTCTGTTGCCTTCAGCAGCATATGGAGTTAAAAAGAAACATTCTCATTTGTAACTTCAAGAATATGAATCTGTATTATAATCTGATTACACTATTCCATACTAAGAGTTAGAAGATAGCTTTACTTTGTACATATGAAAAAGGATGCTTTAGGTTTATGGAATCATCAATATAAATCTCTTACAAAAGGGCAATTTCCCACTAATATATGAAGAAATGTAAAGTTTTTTCTTCATCTCCCCAAATGTTTCTAGACTCAACAACTCTCATGTAAACATAAAAACCGGACATTTCTGCTGTTGGAGTTACTGCTTCTAGCATAGGATCTGCAATGTCATCATAATAGTTTCTTGAGAAGAAGGGCACCCTGTGTGAAGTTATCAGTAATATAGCTCTATTCCTTAGTACCATAATTTAGGTTAACCCAAAGCCCCAGTATCTAGTCTGCTATTACAAGCTTGGATTCTTTCTTTCAAATGCTAGTGAAGTACTGCCTTACTGAAGCAATGAAAATTTCAACTTTGGAGGGAAAGTGAGATAGAAATTAATTCATGCAAGAATCTAGAAGTGCTTTGTTTAGATTGCTTTAGCACGATATTGAAAGACACTTAATTTTATATAAAGGATAACCAATGAAGAATTACCCGGCTTCATATACAAATGGGTTCCTCTTGACTCTTTGCCTTCTCTTCTTCCATGTCACTTTATAATTGATAGTTTCAGAAATTAAAATACTTCCTGAAGAAACTCTGCCACCCAGACCTTCCCATTAGAACTCATTTCTTGTGTATTTTTTTTAACACCCACAGCTCGAAAAACAAAGAAAAAGATCAAAGGAATTCAGCAGGCCACTCCAGGAACGTCACAAGAAACTTCTGAAAATCCTGCTAACAAAACAATAGTTCCTGCAACATTACCACAGCTCACCCCTACGCTGGTGTCCCTGCTGGAGGTCATTGAGCCTGAGGTGTTATACGCAGGGTATGACAGCTCTGTCCCAGATTCGACTTGGCGGATCATGACCACACTCAACATGTTAGGTGGGCGGCAAGTGATTGCGGCAGTGAAATGGGCCAAGGCGATACCAGGTAAGCCTCGGAAGGGGACTTGGCGAAGGTACAGAGCTCTGTATTGTCTTCAGCAGGGGCGCTCTG
Organism: Zalophus californianus; assembly: GCF_009762305.2. Classification (NCBI taxonomy): domain Eukaryota; kingdom Metazoa; phylum Chordata; class Mammalia; order Carnivora; family Otariidae; genus Zalophus; species Zalophus californianus. The sequence continues at coordinate 35,789,808 of NC_045599.1, read as the reverse complement.
GCTCTGTCATCCAGGTCCCACAACCTGCCCTGTTTTCTCCTCCTCAGTTCTGGGGCCTGACCAGGGCAGAGGCCAGAAAGCATGGGAGTGGAGAGTTTATAATAAAACTTGTACACTGCTCCCTGCTTTTCAGATTGTTGCTCAGAGCCGAGTGATTTGAGGTCAGACAAGGTCCTGTCAGAACTAGAGTCACAGGATCTACTCAGAATTCCTTTTTCACCCAAATCTAGGGCAAGAACATGTAGAATACTTCTCAAAACTCCATTGGTTTTCCTTCAGTGTATCACTTTTAAAACTCAGGGTAAAATTGGTAAAAACCCGGTACGGTGACACTTTGTCAGGGTGTACTGAGCTCATCTCATTTTTAAGATCATATGATATTGAAGTCTCCCTGTTGGAACTTGGTGTGGAAAAGCAGAGGTCCACGTCGGTGTCAGTCAGACTTTACAGCTGCAGATTTGACAAGCTTCTGTTCACTCTGAAAGAGTAGAGACAGAGCAAGAATGAAGTACCCTGACTTCCTGTCATTCCTACTCTGTCAAGAGGGAAAGAGGTGTAACTATCAGGGGACATTTTTAAAACTAAATTCATTGAGTAATGTACCAAGTCAGGACTCAATTTGCTTAAATATGGAGAAAGTGACAGTAAGTTTTATTACATTGGATGCTATTAAAAAGCCCTTGTGGGCTTTGATCTGAATGTGTCAGATGACAGAGGAGAGAACTATGCCCCCTCGGTGCTTCACTTTCTCTGTCAGGGGTCCCCCCAAACAAGGCTAAAGTCCTATCTGATCTGTGGCAGTTCCCAGAGAGATAATCTTCTCTTTGGCGACTAGAGTGTTTCCTCTTACCTTTACTTCTCTTAATTCAGGATTCAGGAACTTACACCTGGACGACCAAATGACCCTACTGCAATATTCATGGATGTTCCTCATGGCATTTGCCCTGGGGTGGAGATCATATAGACAATCAAGTGGAAGCATGCTATGTTTCGCTCCAGATCTGATTATTAATGAGTAAGTTATTTGTGAGTCATTTTCCCTGTGTTCATAGGGTATTTTTAACCAGCTGATGTCTTCCTGATGGATTACTATTGTGATCATTCAGGACTGAATCAATTCTCTCAGGTTTCTTGAAACTGGGCAAACTTGAAATAGAGTTGCTTATCAATGCTTAATGGCAGGCCAAATGTGGATGTGGGGCATTATTATTACTGTCCAGGACATATTGAAAGGTACGTTTTTTAAGATTTATTTATCCATTTTAGAGAGTAAGCAGGAGGAGGGTCAGAGGAAGAGGGAGAGAGAGCATCTCAAGCAGACTCCCCGCCTAGCCCAGAGCCTAACGAGGGACTCCATCCCAGGACTCTGAGATCATGAGAGATCACGACCTGAGCCGGTATCAAGAGTCAGACACTTAACCTACCGAGCCACCATGGAGGGTACTTTTTAATACAGTTGGGGTCAACTCTGGGGTCAGTTGATCTCACTTTGAAAGGGGACAACTACAGATGAGGACATCTTTGCTGACGGGGAGGCAAAAGGATCCTTATGTCATGGCAAGGCCTACTCCCTGTTAGGACTTGGACAGTTTTTTTAATTGGGAGGGAACCAATCAAATTTTCAGATTTTATACATGAGCTATTCTTGTGTCCACTAGGCCTCTGCTTCCTTCTGTGAAGTATTTGAGGCATCCCTTCCCTGGACCTCATTGTAGTTGTTTCCTGACTAGTTTTCTGCCTCCTGTGTGTCCTCCATCAGGTTGACAATTTTTTTCTTACAAAAATACAGTTTGATCCCATTACATACCTCCCCAACACGCAGATGTCCTCGCAGTCTCCACCCTGCCCACCGGGTGCATACTCAGCATGGTTTCTGGCTTCCCAGAACCTGGCCTCTCTGTCTCTCTCACAGCATTCCCACTCAGAGGCTCTCAACTCAGCACCTTCTAAGACCTCTCTGCTGTATACCCCTAGCTCTGACCACTTTTCTACCTTATATTACAGTTTTCTGTGCCTACTAACTTACCTCCTTTATGAGAATGAAACCACAGAGTTCTCACCCTCTCACACACATATCCATGGTCAGAGCAGAGTACGAAATGAAGATTTAATTGTGAGAGCTGGGGTACTTTTGACCAGAGGTCAGAAGAATCGATGAAACCTTAAAGCCCATTATTAGAGTAGTCCCATTGCACCCGATATGAGTCGATCCATTCTGAGTAGTTTGTGTTTAGAACTGGATGCCGTATGAAGAGTGACAACTTTAATTATGTCCAGAATGGCAAAGAGTATGGAAATTTCTATCACTCAAACGGGATGTTTGGAGGAAAGAGAAAGGCACAGTTGGGAGCAAGGAGGAGAACCTCCAGAGATACTCTTTTTTATCTTTTGGGTGAGCTAGGCCCCAAAACAATGGGTAAAAGTTCCAGAAAAGCATCTGTTGGAGCAGTGTTAAATGGAAGGGCCTGCCTTACCATGTGGTAAGCTCACATTATTTTAAGTGTTTTAATAGAGACTGGATGATACTAGCTTCAGATATTTTTAGACATTCTTAGGCATTCTGAAAGAAGCTGCAAGTATTGGGTTAATTCTAGATTCAGAACACATCTTTATACTGCTACTAGGTCAGTCCAAGGCCACTTATCTGGCAGGATAAATACAAACTACCTAAAGCAGAAATTTCACCTTTCTGCTATCAGGCAAGTGAGCTGCATAAAAACCTAGTCCAGAAATCCTGGCTGAACTGAATCCTGAGTTAAAGTTGGTGTTCTTTCTCTATTGGTGATACCTCTCGGTGATAGGTGAGTCCCTATCGAGTGCCAGACACTATTTTAGGAGCTTGTGCTGTAATCGTGAGCACAACAGATGAGGCCCCTGCTAACATTCCAGTGGGGAAATGAAATAAATAAACGAAATTATTTTGGGGAGCCATGATACAATAGTGTGACTGGGGGGGGAAGGGGTGCATTCTACTTTAGATTTGGGGACCACAGAAGACCTCGGTAGGGAGCTGAGCACCAAACAGTACAGAAGAATGAGTCGTGTGAAAAGTAGGGGCTGGCAGAAGAAACGAGAGCAAAGGTTGGAACTCCCTTACGAGCTTGAGAGAAGTGGATCAAGCAGAAGCTTGTAGGCCAGGAAATGGAGTTGAAATTGTATTCCAGGAGCAAAAAGCAGCCAGTGGAGGCTTTCAAACAGAGGATAACATGGAGCATGCATTAGAGGGAACAGCGTGTACTTATTACATTCCTAGTAAGCCTGGTCCAGAGTAGCAGGGATCGAGCCAAACTTCCTGGCCGGTATGACTTACACTCTACCAGATAACGACCAGATTCAAATGCTGCCATCGAACTCTGGTTTAAATGAGCAACTGGTAAAAAGTGTTTACAATGGATTCCTGCGGAAATTAAGTACATAAAACAGTCTATGGCATGCACAACAGAAAACTAATTTCTCCAGTGTGAACTTAGATCATTCAGTACTCTTTTTAGGTCCTGTGGACCCAGGAACAAGTTTCCTTTCTCACCTATAGGGAATTAGCATTAATAGCAATAGTTAGAATTTCCTTTGTAAGTTCATAGTTGTGTAAAATAAAACAAGTGTACTTTGGGGGGAAACTAACTCAAACGCTGGTGTTTGTCTTTCACAGGCAGAGAATGACCCTCCCCTGCATGTATGACCAATGTAAACACATGCTGTATGTTTCCTCCGAGTTACAGAGGCTTCAGGTCTCTTACGAAGAGTATCTCTGTATGAAAACCTTATTGCTTCTCTCCTCAGGTTGGTAGAACACCTCTTGGCTTCTAAAATTCACTTCTAAGTGTGTCAGAAGTATGACATGTAAACGTGTAGAAACAGAGGTGTGTTCGTATACATCGCACCAAGTCTGTCCTTATTCCCTGCTAGTCAGATAACTTAGGGTTTTCATAAATGCCGAACTTTACAAAGGCACAGCCAATGATACCAAGATTAGTCAGACAGCTAGGTGCCACGGGGAAAGAGAGCGGTATGGGAGCTCTGCAGGAGCCTCTGTTCATCCGGAGTGTGTACAGACCTCCTCCTCCCTGTGACCTTCGGTACCACCACTGGGTCGAAAATTAGTGACACAAGGAATAGGACTATGCCTAAGAAATTATGGTAGAAAAACAGGATGTACAGAAGGTGCACCTGCTGGCTGTTAGAAGACTGGCTGATGCAGTGCTGCTGCTGCCCTGGGGGGACGGAGGTATTCCATCTAAAAAACAGCAGCAAGCATTTATCAAACAATCTAAAGGAAGTGGTGTATAAACTTGAGTGAGGCTAGTTGCGGCCAGCAAAGGCGTTACTTAGTGAACCTAGAGAGCTTTTGAAAAATACAAAGTCTCTTTTTAGTAAAAAGGTGGCATTTTCAACAACCCGTAAAAGAAGGTCTGTGAACAGTTGGTGTTAAACACTTACAGGCTATTCCAACAAAAATTACATACCAGGTTAGTGTTTATAAACTACAAGGTTGATGACTGAATACTTCTTTCGTATACAAATGAGTAAATGTGCAGTGTTTCAAAAAGTGTTCTTTCCATGAGTAACTCTGGTTTCAAAGCTGCCAAATAACTTGAAGGGATGGATGTTGCACATGTAACTGTATCGGTTTCAGCTTTTCCAAGGCACACATATCATTAATGCCTTCATACTACCTTTGTTCTCAGAAAACCTAAAGGAAAAGATCATTGCTAGACACCTTAAGGTTACCTAACACAGCACACTTGTTAAGGATGTGAGCTTGATGTTATTTGAGTTAAACAGCTAAAATTCTGATCATATCTAGGTACAGATCAGTGCCAAATACTAACCAATCTTATTTGTAAAAAAAGGTGATTTACGTTTTATACATGCCACACTCACAGTACTACGTGTACTTTTATCATTGCAGAGGATACGAAAAACTGAACTAGTATCACTGGTTCCTTAAAAAAAAAATCAAGAAGGAATAAAATACCATTAGATATGATCAGATTTCTAGTCTGACAATACTAGAATAGGTACCCTAATCTCCCACTAAAATATGCTAGACCACCAGCCGGCAAGAACCCAAAGAGGTTAGCTGTACTCAGAGGGTATAATTCACATATGTTTCCAACCTCTGTCTTTAAACTTATTAAAATTTTAGCCAGAATACAGTTTTTTACATGTATATATACGTACATGTGAATCATGTACATAAATGAACAGGATAAGAGGCATGAGTGAGGGAGGAGGGCTGAAACAGTGCTTTAAAACTCTTTTAAAAAGGGATCCCACTTGGCGACTAGCATAGTGAATGATTATCCTAACACATTAATAACCCATTCACAGTATACCCATTGAAAAAAAATCTCTGGGCTAAGGTAATCATCAGAGATTGACAATGAAAGGTGGACAAGAAGAGGGAAAGGAATTATACAAAGAACAGCCGAAAACTTCCCAGAGTTGTTGAAAGACACCAACCCTCCTACCTGTCCGGGCAGCTCAGTGAATTCCACATAATATACAAGTAAAATCCAACTGACTGAAAAAAGACCTTCAAAGGAGAAGCAATTTAATAACCATATAGCAGCAAAGAAAATGGAATGATTTTTTTCATAATGCTAAGGAAAAAATACTGGAAAATGAAGGTGGACTTCCAGCTTCAGCTCTTACAAGTAAACAGCTTGGATGCTGCCATTCCCATCCTCAACAAGAAGCTGAAGTGAAAATCAGTAACTTTTCTTGGCTGCATCAGAGAATTGAGGTCACAAGGCAAATGACCACATCAAAATCTAGAGAAATAGGCGGACAGAAGCATCGGAGCCAGGAACTGCTGGAACAGTCACAGTAATTCTGATGAATTGCTGGAGAGAGAAGGAAGAGCTTGAAAATTAAAAACTCTGGGGGTTGTCTCCCCACACTTTCTTGGGGTTTACCTGCAGAAGCCACACCAGGTTCTCACTGTGAAAATCAGAGAAAGAGCCCCCTGTTTTTGCCCTATGAGGGAAACCGCTGTGAGAGAGCTTTATTGGACCTGAGGGAAAGGGCAGAAAGATCATTGCAGCACCCTCTTCCTTCCTGTCTCCTGTAAGAGGTGGGGGAGGAGGCTCAGAAATGCTCCTGAAGGTCATGACAACACAGATGTCATCATAAAAGGATAAGACCCACATCCCCAACACCTAACCACCCTGTAGGGCTCCAGGATAAGTAACTGGATTACAACTGCCAGAACTGCAGAGCACAGCCATTTAAGAAGGAGTTCTCGGGGAAACCCAAAACAACAAGGGAAACCAATAAAAACAGGGAAACAGATTTCAGATTCTGTTAAACACCTCTATGGCCAACATGAGACAGTCCAGCTCCTGGCCAGATTAACATAAAGCCTCATACTAAACGCATCATTACCTCCGCTCTGATCTATCACTATCCAGCTTTCGGGGGAAAAAAAAAAGGTACGGTATGCAAGCTAAAAAGCAACAAAAAACAGTCCAGAGAGACACAGAAGCATCGGACCCAGCTCAACTATGACACAGATGTTAAAATTATCAGATAGGGAATTTAACATAACCATGATTACTATGTTAAGGGCTCTAATGGAAAAAAACAACATTGAAGAACACATGGGTAATGTAAGCAGAGAGGGTGGAAAACTCTAGGAAAGAAACAAAAAGAAATGCTACAGACTAAAAATACTGTAATAGAAATGAAGAATGCTCATCAGTAGGTCAGACATGGCAGAGTCCCAAACTCAAATGCAAAGAGAAGGATAAAAACAAGATGGAATGGAATATTCAAGAACTGTGGGGGCCATTATACAATGTGTCACATACAAGTAACGGGGACATAAGAAGTAGAAGAAAGGAATGGAAGAAATATAGGACAATAATAATGGTTGAGAATTTTCCAAAATTAATGACAGATGCCAAAACATCAACCCAGGAAGCTCAAAAAACTCCAAAAAAGATAAATACCAAAAAATCTACATCTGGGCATATTTTACTCAAACTGGAGAAAACCAAAGAAAAAATCTTGAAAAAAGCCAGAGGGGGAAAAAACAGCTTACCCATAGAGGAACAAGAATAAAAATGACATCAGAATTCTCATCAGCAACTACACATGCAAGAAGAGAGTTGAGTGAAATATTTAGTGTTATAAAAATCAGTCTACAATTATGTATCCAGTGAAATTATCCTTCAAAAGTGAGGGTGAAATAGTCACTAGAAGACCTGCCTTGCATCAAATGTTGAAGGAAGTTCTTCAGAGGTAATGAAAATGATATAGTTCAGAAACGTGGATCTACAGAAAGGAGAGCATGAGAGAAGGAAACAATAAAGATGAAAATTCATTTTTCTTCTTATGTGATCTGAACCACAACTGTGCAAAGTAATTATAGCAGCAGTGCATGAGATGATCGATCATAACATGCAGGTGAAGGAAATGCATGACAGGAGAGAGGACCCACACATACTGTTTGTAAGCACCTGCACCAGAGATCAAGTAGAGCGGTCTTATTTAAAGGAGCTGTAGATCAGTTGTCTGTGTATATGGGGATCTCCAGGGCAAGCACTGAAAACAGCTTTAGAGATAAGTAATAACAGACTGAGAGGAGAGAATCTACAATCATACGAAATGCTCAGCAAAAACCATGGAAGGTAGAAAAGAGGCAAGGATTACAAAAGAACCAGTGCAATGAGTAGAAACAGTGACAAACATGATAGCTCTTAACGCAAATATATCGATTACCTGACATGTGAATAGTCTAAGTGTACCAGTCCATTTTTTTTTTAATGAAGGTAAAAAGAAAGTTTGCCACCAGAGATCCTTAATAAATAAGATTAAAGGGTATACTTAGGCTAAGGGAAAGGAGTCCCATCTCTAAAAAGGAAAAGAGAACAGAGCATCGTAAATATGTAGATACGTTTAAACTAATATTTATTGTATAAAATAACCATAGTGTTTGTTTTGAAGGGTCTAAAAAACAATTGAAATACACAATAATTACACATAAGCAAGAAGGGTAGTTTGATAAGAATGAGTTTAAATTTCAGGGGCACCTGGGTGGCTCGGTCGGTTAAGCATCTGCCTTCAGCTCAGGTCATGATCTCAGGGTCCTGAGATCGAGTCCCACATTGGGCTTCTTGCCCAGCAAGGAGTCTGCTTCTCCCTCTGCCTGCAGTTCCCCCTGCTTGTGTGCTCTCTCTCAAATAAAATCTTTTTTTAAAAAATTTCAGTAATGATGGCTAAAGATAGGAGAAGTACACAAAGTACCAAACCACCAAGTTGGGGGGTGGGGGTGGGGGTGGCAGCTGAAGCAAACATGGTAAGGAAAAGTAATCCAAACGAAATGAGGGGGGAGAGCATAAACAAATGCATGGTAAGGGAAAGTAACAAATGGTGTATAAATAAGTTTATCAGCAATTTCATTAAATAGGAGATAAAAGCTCCAAGGTAAAAAAGACCCACAAAAAAAATCCAAGACTGTATTTAAAAAAAAAAAAAAATCCAACTTTATGCTACTGACATGAGAATATCTAAATAAAGCTACTGAATGACTGATGTAAAAGGCCATACAGTAACCCAGTGATGGTAAACTTGCACTATAGGGTGTCAGATGGTAAATGTTTTCAGTTTTGTATACACACTATCACACCTGCTCATCTCTGCTGCGTGGAGAATGAACACAGTCAACAACAGAAAGAACAAGCCTGGTTATGTTCCAATAAAACCTTATTTACAAACACAGGCTCCTGGTGGGACTAGGCCACTGGCCATGGTTTCCTGACCACTGTTTTAAACCAAAAGAAAGCTATGGCAGCTACATTTATTAGCACAGACTTTAAAGTGGGCGGGGGGGGGAAGCTCTTTATTTAAAGATACTCCTTACATAAAGCATTCTCCTACCAGGAAAGTAATTCTAAGTATATGGCTTAACCACATGAAGCAAAAAATTCATGGAGCTCCAAGGATAATTAGGGGTAATTTGGGATAGATGAAATTCTTTTAAACGTAAGCACTGCATAGGGCTTCTCCCATCATTATTTTTAGAAATCGGGTAACATGCAAGAAAAAAAATTACAGATAAACTATCAGTGAAAATATTAAATTTTAATATTTAAGATATTAACAATAATTAGGTTATCTGTAATATATTAACCCATTTTTAACATGGTAGGCTCTTACCACTTCTGATTAAGTAGCCTTCGTTTTCACAGTAATACATCTTACAAGTACCAAGTATTGTTTCATAGAATCAGAATGTCTTCCTTGTTCTAGCTCTAGTCAAAATCCAGGTAGCATGATACACTACATTAACAAAATAAAAGGTAAAAATCATCTCGACAGGTGCAGAAAAAGCATCTAACAAAGTTCAGCATCTATTTATGATAAAAACTTTGAACAAAATGAGTATAGAGGGAACATAACCTCAGCATAATAAAGGCCATATATGACAACCCACAGCTAACATCATACTCAATGGTGAAAAGCTGAAAGCTTTCCAAGATCAGGAATTAAGACAAGGATATCCCCTGTCATGACTTTTATTCAACACAGCGTTAAGGTTCTAGCCAGAGCAATTAGACAAGAAATAAACAGCATTCAATTCTAAAAGGACTAAATAAAACTCTCTTGGCAGATGACATGATATTATAATCTTAAAGACTCCACAAAAAGACTGTTAGAACTAACAGATTTACTAACCATTCAGTATACAAAATCAATATGCAAAAATCTGTTGCAGTTCTATACACCAATAATGAACTAGCAGAAAGAGAAATTAAGAATAGAACTCCATTTACATTTGCATCAAAAATAATAAAATATCTAGGAATAAAATGTATCCAAGGAGGTGAAAGACCTGTACACTGAAAACTCTAAGACACTGATGAGACAAATTGAAGATGACAGAAATAAATGGAAAGATATTCCACATTCATGGATTGGAAAAATACTGTCAATATTGTCCATATTTCCAAATGCAATCCCTCTTAAAATTTCAGTGGCATTTATCACAGAACAAATAATCCTAAATTCGTATGGAACTATAAATAAGACCCAGAATAGCCAAAGAAACCTAGATAATGAAGAACAAAGCTAGAGGCATCACACTCCCTGGCTTCAAACTATATTACAAAGCTGTAGTCATAAAAACAATACAGTGCCAGCATAAAAAGAGACAAGAGGCACAGAGTTCAATGGAGAGATTAGAGAGCACTGACATAAACCCAGACACAGACGGTCAATTAATTTACAACAAAGTAGCCAAGAGTGTCCAGTGGGGAAAGAACAGTCTCTTCAATAAATGATGCTGGGAAAAATGGACAGCCATATGCAAAAGACTGAAAGTGGATGATTATCTTACACCATACACAAAAATTAACTCAAAAATTAATCAAAGACTTGAACATAAGACCTGAAACTATAAAACTCCTAGAAGAAAACAGAGACAGTAGCTCCTTAACATCAGTCTTGGCAATGACTTTCTGAATCCAGCACCCAAAGCAAAGGCCAAAAAAAGTAAAAATCTGGCACCACATCTAACTATAAAGCTTCTGCACAGCAAAGAAAACGATCAACAAAATGAAAAGGCAACCTACAGAATGGGAGAAAATACTTGCAAATCCTGACTGGCCAACAGGCACGTGAAAAGGTGCTCATCATTACTAGTGATTAACAGGGAAATGCAAATCAAAGCCATATCTCATCTCACATCTATTAGAATGTCTTATCAAAAAGACAAGAAATAAGTGTTGGTGGAGGTGTGGAGAAGAGGGAACTCTGCACACTTCTGGTGGGAATGCAAACTGGTGCAGCCACTGTGGAAAACAGCATGGATGTTCCTCAAGAAGTTAAAAATAGGACTACTGCATGACCCAGTAATTCCACTTCTGGGCATTTGTCCACACAAAATGAAAACACTAACTTGAAAAATATATGTAGCCTCATATTCACGGCATAACTATTTACAATAACCAAGACACAAACAACTGAAGTGTTCATCTCTGGATGAATGAATAAAGATGGGATATATATGGTATATACAGTAAACATATATTCGATGGAATATTTTTCCACCATCAAAAAGAGTGCCATCTTGCTACTCGCAACAACATGGATGGACCTTGAGGGCGTTAGGCTAAGTGAAGGAAGCCAGTCAGAGGAAGACAAATACAAGTAAGTGTAGAATCTCACTTGTATGTGGACTCTAAAAACAAACAAGGAGATAGGCTTGTTTGTACAGACAACAGACTGGTGGTCTCCAGAGGAGGGCAGATTGAAGGGTGGGAGAAAGGGGGGAAGGGGGTTAAAAAGGACAAACTTTCCAGGCATAAAATAAATAAGCCATGGCTGTCATATGCAGCATGGTGATTATCGTTATTAGTACACTATATTATATATGTGAAAGTTGCTGAGAGTAAATTTTAAACGTTTTCATCGCAAGAAAAAATATGTTTAGTATATGGTGATGGATGTTAAGTATAGATGTATTGTGAACATTTTGCAATATACACAAATTAAAAAACAAAACAAAACCCTCGAGAAAGAGTAGGAGACACAGCTCAGGCAGGTTATTCTCAAATCCACAGGGCAAGTACAATTAAAACTTCTTGTTCCTAAAGCCAGTGCTTTTCCTGAATTCCAGCATTTTCTAAGATGTCAGCAACAAGGAAGTGGAGTTTGGGAAACAATATGCTCCCCTCCCTAGAAAGTGCCTGATTTTGGCTCTGACAAATCCTGAAAACTAGTGATCTAGTTTTGTATTTTGTATTTGTATTAGCCTTTAGTTTTGCTTACATTTTGACCAAATCCTTTTTTCCCTAACCATTTAACACAGAACCAGAGTTCCTAGGAACACACTTTGAGAAATCTGGCTGTGTACAAAAGTCAGTCTTTCCAGGATTCACGGACAACATGATTAACCTTCTGTTCACAGTCCTTCTCCCTGGTACCAGTTTTTGAAAAGTAATATAAAACGATTGACTTGATACCAGTTTTACAACCTAGAATCCATAAGGTATTTTCTAAGTACACAAGGGAAGGCAGATACATGCTCCCCAGCAAGGCATGACTCCACGTTAAATCCTCCAATTTTCTATTATCCCCTAATCTCTCTTGCACTTTCCTGAGCCCATGAAATGCTTGTGTTTTCATAGAATGTATTCAGGGTGTATATATAGTATATGTCAGGAAGCATGCTATTAATAACAAATGCCCTACGGGCTCATAGGCAGTGTTACCATGAGAAAATTCTTTTCTTGACAACATCTTAACCTTTTAGTTCCTAAGGAAGGTTTGAAGAGCCAAGAGCTATTTGATGAAATTCGCATGACCTACATCAAAGAGCTAGGAAAAGCCATTGTGAAGAGGGAAGGGAACTCCAGCCAGAACTGGCAGCGCTTTTACCAACTGACAAAACTCTTGGACTCTATGCATGATGTAAGTGTCAGACCTAAGTCCCAATATCTGGAATACTGTCTGGGACATTGGGTTAATTATAATTACATATAACCTGATTTATTGATTATATATAATGATACATCAATAGTTTCGGTTTTGTTTTGTTTTTTTTTCCTGTTGGCGGATTTTGGTGATGGTTGGAGCTCACATTATCAACCTCAGTTTGGCACACATTTCTCCTAAGGCCAGTTATGAAATGTTATTTCGTCTAGTCACGTGCATAGAACATCCTGATGCCAGTACAGAATTTAATAGCACTGTTTAACTAAAAAACATCAAATTCCCCATTTTTATATGACTAATCAATTAAATTAGCATATGTCCTTCACATATTATTGTATTAGAGTTCACTGGGTAATTCTGTATACAATTCTAAAGAATCCAAAATGTGCCTGGAACCTGAGTGCCCACTTTATCTAACTGAACTTCTTTATCTGGTGGATTCCAGCAAAGATTGGTATATTCTAGGTCAGATGTATTTTCTAAATTAGAGGCCAAAAAGCATAAGATATTCCTACCAGTAAGTTTTTAAGAATAATCGTTTGTATGTTTTCTCTTGCAGGTGGTTGAAAATCTCCTTAACTTTTGCTTCCAAACATTTTTGGATAAGACCATGAGTATTGAATTCCCAGAGATGTTGGCTGAAATCATCACCAATCAGATACCAAAATATTCAAGTGGAAATATCAAAAAACTTCTGTTTCATCAAAAGTGACTGCCTTAACAAGAAAGGTTGCCTTAAAGAAAGTTGAACTTATAGCTTTTATTGTACAAACTATCAATTTGTCCTGTAGCGGTTTTGCTGTTTTATTTTTTCCTGTTTTTGTCTGGTCTTTGTTTTCGTTTTGTTTTAAATACGCACTACATGTGGTTTATAGAGGGCCAAGACTTGGCAACAGAAGCAGGTGAGCCATCGCTTCTCAGTGGTGGGAAGAGTAGAGAGCGATAGTAGGTGGACCCCAGAAATGAGCCGCAGTCATGGGGGGTGATCTCCACTGTCAGGGAAGGATGGCACCTAAACCCCCAGTGCCCGAAGTCTGCGTGACAAACTTTCTGCTCATACTTTTCACAGCTGGCTGGACAAAATTTTCTAGACTTTTTGTTGGTGTATTTTCCCCTGTATAGTTAGGATAGCATTTTTTGATTTATGCATGGAAACCTGAAAAAAAGTTTACAAGTGTATATCAGAAAAGGGAAGTTGTGCCTTTTATAGCTATTACTGTCTGATTTTAACAATTTCCTTTATATTCAGCGAACTATGCTTGCTCATTTTTTCTTACATAATTTTTGTATCCAAGTTATTGTACAGCTGTTTAAGATGGGCAGCTAGTTCATAGCTTTCCTAAACAAACTCTAAACATTAATCTTCTGTGTGAAAATGGGTTGGTGCTTCTAACCTGATGGCACTTAGCTATCAGAAGACCACAAAAATTGACTCATATCTCCAGTATTCTCGTCAAAAAAGCTCATATTTTGTATATATCTGCTTCAGTGGAGAATTCTCTAGGTTGTGCAAATTAACCGTCCTAACTGGTGGTAGAGCACCTAGTCCAGTGACCCGCTCGGTAAACTGTGGATGATGGTTGCAAATGACTAATTTAAAAACAAAAAAAACACCACCACCACCAACAAAAACTACCAAGAGGCCCTGTTTGCACTTAATGCCCTATCTCTGCTATGGCTAGATGGCAAGAAAGTTGGTCAACGGTCGTTCAGGACCTTTTGTTGTAGTTTGTATAAGTTCTTGAAAAAGTCAGGATTCCAGATAACCAGCTGAGACGCAGCTGAGAGATAGGAATCAGACCAAGTATTTCCTCTCACTCAACTTGACCCCCCTAATAAATTTCCAATATGGCAAAGGTAGCCAGACACCCATTTTCACATTCCCATCCGTCACCAATTGGTCTCTCTTTCCTGGCGGTGCAGGAAAGCTCAGCTACTGATTTTTGTGATTTCGAACTGTCAGACTTCCATGTTTGTAAGACTACACATGCCTCACATCCCTCCGTGTGCCATAGAGTTTAACAAAAGTCTTGTGAACTTCTCCTCACTGTTGAGAATGATCATTTTAAACAAAATAGAAGCTGTAGTAGCCCTTTCTGTGTGCACCTTACCAACTTTCTGTAAACTCAAAACTTATATTTACTAAGCCACAAGAAATCTGATTTCTATTCAAGGTGGCCAAATTATTTGTGTAATAGAAAACTGAAAATCTAATATTAAAAAATATGAAACTTCTAATATATTTTTATATTTAGTTATAGTTTCAGATATATATCATATTGGTATTCACTAATCTGGGAAGGGAAGGGCTACTGCAGCTTTACATGCAATTTATTAAAATGATTGTAAAATAGCTTGTATAGTGTAAAATAAGAATGATTTTTAGATGAGATTGTTTTATCACGACATGTTATATATTTTTTGTAGGGGTCAAAGAAACGTTGATGGAGAACCCATATGATTTATAGTGCGTGCAAGCATTCATACAGGCAGCAGTGGTCTCAGAAACGCAACAGGTTTGCTCTAGGGAAAGAGGGACGTGGAGACCGGCCCCCGTATGCTGTGAAGGCTGCCGAGGCTCAGTCCCATTCAGGTCACAGAGCGAGTCATCCTCTGCCTCCCACAGCAGGTGACCGCCCTCCTCATTCCCACAGTCTGTCCACCCAGGTATGTGGGCGGAGTCTCCCCTGGCTCAAGTGCGCAGTTGTGGGGGGGGCGGGGACAGAGAGGTGGTGCCTGCCGGCCCACCCCCTCCCAGCACTCCCTGACAGCAGGGCTACTTCCCACAGAGCCCCTCCAGCCGTGTGGTCAACACGGGGGCTTCAGGACTTTGGCAATAAGACGCGTAGAGGTACCAGCAGTCTGTAAATAGTGCAGAATCCCATAGGTTGCCAAATAATACACTAATTTCTTTCTATCCTACTAGAGTTCATTTCCAAACAAAATGAGTACACGTTTGTTTTCTTTGAATGCTTTTTTGAATGTTATTTGTTATTTTTCAGTATTTGGAGAAATTATTTAATAAAAAATGTAATCATTTGCTTTTTGAATGCTCTCTAAAAGGGAATGTTCCTTTTGTAATGGTTTAAATTGATCTCAAAGTATTTTAAGATGGTCTGTAACCCAGCTGGATATGAAATTTTTGGTGCCTAAGAAATACCGCTTGAATATTATTATCAATGACAGTGTTAAGTTTCAAAAAGAGCTTCTGGAAGGTAAATTATTGTTCATTATGGAAGGTTATATGGTTAAAACCAGAAAGCACATCATATGTTACTCTTATTTTAGTCCCAACTTCGGTTCTCAAGAAAATAGAGTTCAGTGAAAAAAGAGACACATGCACTTGGTCAAAAGAAAATCAACTGACATTCGTGAAACTAGGAGGCTGTATCCTACATGGAAAAGAAGTTGTGCCCTTGTGAAATAAGTGGGAAGGAAGAAGGTTATCTTAGCTATGTTTGAGTAGAGTTTAACTGAGAAAAGATCCGGTGCTATTGGAAAGCAGCTTCATTTTCTACGTAGGTGGTGTCTTGTCATCCCAAACTAAGTTTGTAGCAACTTCAGGGAGAGTTGGCAACATGCTGAGGTGACTTACAGCAAATCCTGAAAAGTATTTTTAATTACTAGTGGAAAAATGTGTCCTCGGTGTTTTTAGGCCTTGCCGGGGACACTGTTCAAGTGCTTGTCTAAAACTCTGGCAGGGGAACCTGAAGGGGCATCTACCTTCTGGAGAGGGGAAAAAGGAAAGGACATCCCAAAAGGAAAGCTAACATGACTCCTGTCTGAAGAGCTTGATAGTTAGTTAGCATCAGGTGAGCTCTGGGTGTGCGTGCAAAGGAAAGCGGACCTCGCTTCAGAACTTGGGCTGAGGGGGGGGGGGGGGGGGCGGGGCAGGGGCAGTTTTTTACCTGAACCACCTCTTCTCCATCATTCTTAGTTTTGTGTTTAATACCCTAAAGCGACATCACTGTGGAATGAACAATAAGATTAGACTCTGGTCTGTCGAAACTCCAGAACCCTGGCAGCCCTCAGTGAGATTTCAGTGTTGGCCGGTCACCCTCAAGACTGTAGTTGTAAATGAATGTGTTTTCACGTGCCTGGTTTGAGAGCTGGATGGGAGGAGAGGAATGTAAGGACACTTTAACCACTCTGAATGGAAGTTGCATCATTTTCCAGACTGTGATCAGTCAGCCTGGTCCACCAGGGATCAGTGACCAGGTTTTCAGGAAAGGATTGTCTTCTCTCTAGAAAATGCCTAAAAGAAGGATTTTATTTTCTGATGAAAGGCTGTATGAAAATACCCTCCTCAGATAACTTGCTTAACTACATATAGATTCAAGTGTGTCAATATTCTATTTTGTATATTAAACAAATGCTATATAATGGGGACAAATCTATATTATACTGTGTATGGCATTATTAAGAAGCTTTTTCATTATTTTTTATCACAGTAATTTTAAAAATGTGTAAAAATTAAAACCAGTGACTCCTGTTTAAAAATAAAAGTTGTAGTTTTTTATTCATGCTGAATAATAATCTGTAGTAAAAAAATGTCTTTTTATCTACACAGTGAAATGTCAGACTGTAAAATCTTGTGTGGAAATGTTTAACTTTTATTTTTCATTTAAATTTGCTGTTCTGGTATTACCAAACCACACATTTGTATTGAATTGGCAGTAAATGTTAGTTAGCCATTTACAGCAATGCCAAATATGGAGAAACATCATAATAAAAAAATCTGCTTTTTCATTATGTGACTCCAACATGCTTTTGTAGAACTCATGCAGTTCCAATTTTCCTTTTTTTTCTCCTTCTACCAAAGGCAGAGTTATCACTTCAGCAACTTTTAAGACACTGAAGTGGACACTGACACGTCAATGTGGCAATGTTTGAAGGCTAATGGGGTGGAAATCCCAAGTGAGCTTCACCCTGGTGCCAGAGACACAGACCATCCTGTCCACACCTCGAATGGTCCTATGCCAATTCCTGCAAAGGGTACAAAGGGAAGGAAGAACCCACGCCCAAGGATTCTCCCACTCTAGCAGTCTTGATCATGAAAAGTGACATTTTATGTAAACAGATGTTATCTAGCCAAAACTCTTGCCTTAATTTAAAATCAATTCTTTCTCCCAGAGAAGAACATATTTAGTACATACGGCAGCACAGAGGCACAGTATAAACCATAAATTCAGAAGGGGCTCACCTGGTAAACCAGCTCTTCTATCCAACCTCTTGAGTATTTCCCCAAAGTACCTTGTGTCAGGTTAGATCCATGGACTGGATGATGTCACAGACAAACTTTCCTAAAAATACTCTTTTCTCCACCACTAACTTCCTTTACCAAGAAAAAAGGCATTATGATTTAAAACCCAAGTTTGCCTTAGCCATCCTAAGGATACCAAGCATTTGCTACGTACCCGCTTTGCTAGGTGATAAATACTGCAGAAAGAGTACGAGAGAGAAAAATACTATCCCTGTAGCCTCAGTCAGTCAGAATACATGATTGGAGAAATGTGTCTAGCAAACCGTTCCGCAGTGCTCAGCACTGCAGAGGCCCAGGTCCAGCAGCAGCGTGCGCATACAGCACTGCCTCAGTATTCCCGGCAAATAGCAGAGCTGGAGAGCACCTTCACGCACATCACGCCAGCGAGTCCTCACCCGGTGCATGCATGAAAGGAGAAAAATTCGGAGGAAGATACTAACTCCATTTATAAAAAAGGCAACAGGCTCAGAGTTTAAGCAACTGGTTCAGAGCAGCTAATGCCTGTTTTACTGAGGTTTGAACGGAGTCTCTGTAATGAGGCCGTTTATCCCATGTCCAAGAACATGCCTCTTGTCCACAAGCCTCCTGGGGAACTGGTTTTATTTTTCTGTTCTTAGATTAATGTTTTACATTTACTGAGCATTCAACCAAGTGCCAGGCGTCACATTTCAATACAGTATCTCACTTAAGCTAGCAAAGCTCCACAGCAGCGCTATAAAATGCTCCTCACAAGTGCTGTCAACTACCATGATTACCTTTGTTGCATTTATATGAGGAAACGGGCTTACAGAACTAAGTTCCTTGCCTAGGGTCACAAAGCTCAGAAGTGGTTAAATAGAACCTTTAAAAAAAACACAAACATTGGGCATCTGGCTCCAGAGTTCATGCTCTTAAGCACTACTGAGAAATTATTAATATGAAGCTCCTAACTAGATTAGAAGAACCCATACTGAGCATTCTGTGTCAGTCCTTGTGACATGATCTCCTTTTAATCTAATCCCTTCTGCTACCATATCAATTATGAGTTAGACACTGAACAATGATATTTCCTTCTCCTAAACGCATGTGTCCTAGCCCCTGGGGATGTTGCTGGTCAAAAACAGTAACTGCCCAGAGACAATATGCTTGACTTTGTCAAATATCCAACAAGGAACCTGTCTCATCAACAGCCACAGGAAAATCAACCAACATTTCTCCAAGGGATATGGGGTGTATGGGCTACATTCACACTGAAGAATAAAGTTGCTTACAAAGGAAAACTCATGCAGGTCAACACAGGAATCTTGTACACACTATAAAATAGTCATAAGCTTTTCTAGGATCCTTCACGTGTCACTGTCACCTAGAGTCCCGTCTCAGTACACGTGCGGCTGTGCTGGAAATAAGAATCAGGGCCATCCAATACTGTTAGGATTGTTGGCTAGAACTGTGAGGAACTGAGATAAGAATAAAACTCTCCAAAATGGAGAAATGGGGAGAGTGTGCATAAAAACCAAACAAAGGTTTTCATACAAGATGCACCATAAATCTCTCCCGATGAGTTTCAGGACCCATTATGTGTCGGGCATGCTAGATGAGTGAATTTAAAGACCACAAAGGCAATACTAAAACTTCAAGGTGAGGTTTCTGCCCCCAAGGAATCAAAGATGGTAGCCACATCGCTTATCAATTCCACTCCTCTGTATCTACTCAAAAGCAATGAAAATGTGCACACAATGACAGGCATGCAAATGTTCACAGCAGTATTCATAACAGCCCAGAAATGCAAACACCCCAATGTCCATCAACTGATGAAGACAAACAAAATGTGGCATATCCATACCAGAGAATACTATACAGCAATAAGAAAGTGACATAATGCATGCTCTAACATGGGTGAACCTCAAAACCAATATGCTGAGTAAAAAAGACCACATGTGACTTGATTCACTTATATGAGATGTCTGGAAGAGGCGTGTCTACAGATACAGAAGCAGATCAAAGGTTGCCTGTGCTTGGGGATGGCAATGGGGTTTGGGTGACAGTAGGTATGAGGGAATTTTATGGGGAGATGGAAATGTTCTAAAACTGGATTATACTGATGGTTGCACAACCCAGTAAACTTAATAAAAACTATACAACTGTACACTTACAGTAAAAATACTTTGTGGTATGTATGTTATCTATATTTTTAAGGAAATGTATTTTTTTAAATATATAACAGGCAGACAAGCAAATGTATAGCCACCATTTGCATCAGAAGCCAGTACGAAGTACTTTGAATACATAAAGACTGATGCAGCTGTTTTTCTGAGAAGCCTACAGAAGAGGTTTTCATGGTGCTGGGCGTTAAAGGATCAATTAAAGTAATAGCACAAACAAGGGCTTAGTAAGTAATAGATTTTCCCCTAATATTTTTTTCACAATAGTAATTTTACTTATGGTCAAGAATGTACTCCCCTAATATTTAATTGATTGTGTTGTACTCACCCTGAGATGGCTACCATGCGCAAAGCGACCACAAACACGTCAAGTAAACACAAAACGAGCACACATGTGCTCATTTTAAATACAAAGGATCTGTGGCTCAAATACTAAGTGTTAATAACTAAGACCTTGGTAGCTACTTTATAATGCAATAAATCTGGGATCAAGTCTTACTTCTATCCTTTAACTCAATCTGTGACCTTGGGAAGGTTCTATAACCACTCCAGTTCCACATGAAAAATGGAGTAACATCATCTTAAAGGAATGAGAGAAGTAAGTGAGATGCAGTATTTAATCTGCTTAGCTCAGTGTTTACCACACAAGAAGCGCTCAAGACATGTTAACTGTTTTTAAATCCTCAAGGAAATCTAAAAGGGGAGTTTTTTCTAATGCTCTCCCAAAAGTACACAGAAAAAGTGAATGATAAAGAATGATGTGAACACCAAGACTGTATACAAACTTTCAACCTCACATACCCTGGTAAAGGTCACACACAGGTTTAGGGGAGACTGTTAGGATACTGGCCTGCATTTTCATTATGTCATACATTCCCAACTATCAGACCTTGGCAAGGGTCCCCAGAAGAAGGGACCATTCTTTCAGAAAGGGTCTTCCATTTCCAATGAGAATCTCACAGAGAAGAGCAGTGCCAAGGCAATTAAGATGAGAGGAGAAGTGGCGAAGTTACAGATTTGATCGAGGGCTTTTATACAAAATATTTCCTGGTCAATAAGGAGACTGCCAAAAAAACAAAAAAAAAAAACCCCAAAAAAAGGCAACCACCCTGTTACTCTTTTATCCCACATGCAGAGTTCCCCCAGGCTCTCCCTGTAACTGATGCATATAAATGTGAACTAAATTGCATTAATTGGCATTAATGAGATAGAGAACATTCTGAGCTCAAAATCACTACTATAAATCTTTTTTTAAATATACCCAAAAGAACTGAAAACATGTCCACATAAAAACTTATATGCAAATATTCAGATTAGCATTATTTATAAGAAACCAAAAAGTGGAAACAATCTAAATGTCCATCAACTAATAAATGGATAAATAAAATGTGGTATATCTATACAGTGAAATATTATTTGGCAAGAGAAAGGAAGGAATTACAGGGGCATGCATACAACACAGACAGGCTTTGACAGTAGTATGTTAAGTGAAGCCAATCACAAAAGACCACATTTTTTAAATTTTTTATTGTTATGTTAATCACCATATATTACATCATTAGTTTTTGATGTAGTGTTCCATGATTCATTGTTTGTGCATAACACCCAGTGCTCCATGCAGAATGTGCCCTCTTTAATACCCATCACCAGGCTAACCCATCTCCCACCCTCCTCCCCTCTAGAACCCTCAGTTTGTTTTTCAGAGTCCATCGTCTCTCATGGTTCGTCTCCCCATCAGAAAACTATAAAATACTCATGAAAGAAATTGAAGAAGACACAAAGAAATGGAAAAACGTCCCATGCTCATGGATTGGGAGAACCAACATTGTGAAGATGTCAATGCTATCTAGGGCAATCTACACATTCAATGCAATCCCCATCAAAATACCATCCACTTTTTTCAAAGAAATGGAAAAAATAATCCTAAAATTTGTATGGAACCAGAAGAGACCCCGAATAGCCAGAGGAATATTGAAAAAGAAAAGCAAGGCTGGCAGCATCACAATTCCGGACTTCCAGCTCTATTACAGAGTTGTCATCATCAAGACAGTATGGTACTGGCACAAAAACAGACACATAGATCAATGGAACAGAATCGAGAGCCCAGAAATGGACCCTCAACTCTATGGTCAACTTATCTTTGACAAAGCAGGAAAGAATGTCCAGTGGAAAAAAGACAGTCTCTTCAACAAATGGTGATGGGAAAATTGGACAGCCACATGCAGAAGAATGAAACTGGACCATTTCCTTACACCACACACAAAAATAGACTCCAAATGGTTGAAAGACCTAAACGTGAGACAGGAGTCCATCCAAATCCTAAAGGAGAACACAGGTAGCAACCTCTTCGACCTCAGCCACAGCAACTTCTTCCTAGAAACATCGCCAAAGGCAAGGGAAGCAAGGGCAAAAATGAACTATTGGGATTTCATCAAGATAAAAAGCTTTTGCAGAGCAAAAGAAACAGTCCACAAAACCAAAAGACAACCGACAGAATGGGAGAAAATATTTGCAAATGACATATCAGATAAAGGGCTAGTATCCAAAATCTATAAAGAACTTATCAAACTCAACACCCAAAGAACAAATGATCCAATCAAGAAATGGGCAGAAGACATGAACAGACATTTTTCCAAAGAAGACATCCAAATGGCCAACAGACCCATGAAAAAGTGCTCAACATCGCTCGGCATCAGGGAAATCCAAATCAAAACCTCCATGAGATACCACCTCACACCAGTCAGAATGGCTAAAATTAATAAGTCAGGGAACGAAAGATGTTGGTGGGGATGTGGAGAAAGGGGAACCCTCCTACACTGTTGGTGGGAATGCAAGCTGGTGCAACCCCCCTGGAAAACAGTATGGAGGTTCCTCAAACAGTTGAAAATAGAGCTACCATACGATCCAACAATTGCACTACTGCGTATTTACCACAAAGATACAAATGTAGGGATCCGAAGGGGTACGTGCACCCCAATGTTTATAGCAGCAATGTCCACAATAGCCAAAGTGTGGAAAGAGCCAAGATGTCCATCGACAGATGAATGGATAAAGAAGAGGTGGTATATATACACAATGGAATATTATGCAGTCATCAAAAGGAATGAGATCTTGCCATTTGCAATGACGTGGATGGAACTGGAGGGTGTTATGCTGAGTGAAATAAGTCCATCAGAGAAAGACATGTATCATATGACCTCACTGATATGAGGAATTCTTAATCTCAGGAAACAAAGTGAGGGTTGCTGGAGTGGTGGGGGGGGTGGGAGGGATGGGGTGGCTGGGTGATAGACATTGGGGAGGGTATGTGCTATGGTGAGCGCTGTGAATTGTGCAAGACTGTTGAATCACAGATCTGTACTTCTGAAACAAATAATGCAATATATGTTAAGAAAAAAGACCACATATTTTATAAATCATTTATATTAAATGTCCAGAGGAGGTCTGTGGTTCCAGGGGCAGGGGGAAGAGGAGGGGAGAGTGAGGAGTGACTGCTTAATGGGCACTGGTCTTCTTTTGGGGGTTAATGAAAATGCTCAAAAATTGTATTGATGGTTGCACAAGTTGGAGGATATGAAAAGCCTTTGAATTATACATTTTAAGTGGGTAAATATTATGGTATTTGGATTTTAACTCAAAAAAGATGTTCAAAGCAGGATGAAATATATAACCAAAACAGCCCTCTATCAGTTAAACTCAATTTGCACTTAAAAACCTTTCCATCAAGAAAATTCCAGGCCCAGATAGTTTCACCGGTCAATTCTATTCAACATTTAAGGGAGAAGTAATATCAATTCTACAGAAACTCTTCCAAAAAGACCCAAACAAACAAAAAACTGAAGAGGGAATAATTCTCAATCCATTCTATGAAGCCAGCATTAATTAACCTGATACCAAAATTAGGTGATAATTACAAGAGAACTATAGACTGTCCCTCATAAACATTAGATACAAAAATTCTAAACAACACTTTAGCAAACAGAATCTAACTATATTAAAAGGATGACACATCATGACCAAGGGGTTACCCCAGGAACACAGAGTTGGATTCATGTTTCAAGATCAACCAATATAACTGACAATAGTGGAAAAACTAAAAAAGAAAAATCCGTATGATTACCCCAACAGATGCAGACAAAGCATGTGATAAAACCCAACAAACACTCCTAATTAAAAGTTAACACTCTCAGCAAACTAGGAATAAAAGGGAACTTCCTCAACATAATAAGGGGCATCTACAAACACCTTCTGTGAGCACTGTCCTTAATGTGCAAAGACTGTATTTCCCTTCTAATTTCAGTAACAGAACAAAGATGTCCACTCTTATTCTTTCCATTTAACACTGCACTGGAAGCTCTACCCAAAACAATCACACAAGAAAGAAAGAAAAAAAGCATTTAGATTAGAAAGAAAAATAAAATCGTATTTGTTCAAAGACCAAATGATCACCCATGCAAAAATTTTGTGGAATCTACAGAAATGCAACTAGACTTCAAAAAAGTTACCTACAGAATTATCATAGGACCATGAAATTCCACTCGTAGATATATACACAAAAGAACTGAAAACAGGTCCTCAAGCAATACACACATGTTCATAATAGCAGAACTATCTGCGATAGACAAAAGGTAGAAACAGCCCATATGTCTATCAATGGATGAATGGATAAGTAAACATAAGTAGTACATAAAAACAATGAAATCTTTCAACAAATGGTGTTGGGAAAATTGGACACCCACATGCAGAAGAATGAAACTGGACCATTTCCTTACACCACACACAAAAATAGACTCCAAATGGTTGAAAGACCTAAACGTGAGACAGGAGTCCATCCAAATCCTAAAGGAGAACACAGGTAGCAACCTCTTCGACCTCAGCTGCAGCAACTTCTTCCTAGAAACATCACCAAAGGCACAAGAAGCCAGGGCAAAAATGAACTATTGGGATTTCATCAAGATAAAAAGCTTTTGCACAGCAAAAGAAACAGTCCACAAAACCAAAAGACAACCGACGGAATGGGAGAAAATATTTGCAAATGACATATCAGATAAAGAGCTAGTATCCAAAATCTATAAAGAACTTATCAAACTCAACACCCAAAGAACAAATAATCCAATCAAGAAATGGGCAGAAGACATGAACAGACATTTTTCCAAAGAAGATATCCAAATGGCCAACAGGCACATGAAAAAGTGCTCAACATCGCTCGGCATCAGGGAAATCCAAATCAAAACCTCAATGAGATACCACCTCACACCCATCAGAATGGCTAAAATTAACAAGTCAGGGAACGACAGATGTTGGCGGGGATGTGGAGAAAGGGGAACCCTCCTACACTGTTGGTGGGAATGCAAGCTGGTGCAACCCCTCTGGAAAACAGTATGGAGGTTCCTCAAACAGTTGAAATTAGAGCTACCATTCGATCCAGCAATTGCACTACTGGGTATTTACCCCAAAGATACAAATGTAGGGATCCGAAGGGGTACGTGCACCCCAATGTTTATAGCAGCAATGTCCACAATAGCCAAAGTGTGGAAAGAGCCAAGATGTCCATCGACAGATGAATGGATAAAGAAGAGGTGGTATATATACACAATGGAATATTATGCAGCCATCAAAAGGAATGAGATCTTGCCATTTGCAACGACGTGGATGGAACTGGAGGGTGTTATGCTGAGTGAAATAAGTCAATCAGAGAAAGACATGTATCATATGACCTCACTGATATGAGGAATTCTTAATCTCAGGAACAAACTGAGGGTTGCTGGAGTGGTCGGGGGTGGGAGGGATGGGGTGGCTGGGTGATGGACATTGGGGAAGATATGTGCTACGGTGAGCGCTGTGAATTGTGTAAGACTGTTGAATCACAGATCTGTACTTCTGAAACAAATAACGCAACATATGTTAAGAAAAAAGAAAAAGAAGAAGATAGCAGGAGAGGAAGAATGAAGGGGAGTAAGTCAGAGGGGGAGACGAACCAGGAGAGATGATGGACTCTGAAAAACAAACTGAGGGTTCTGGAGGGGAGGAGGGAGGGGGGATGGGTTAGCCTGGTGATGGGTATTAAAGAGGGCACATTCTGCGTGGAGCACTGGGTGTTATGAACAAACAATGAATCATGGAACCATGGAACAGTACACCAAAACAAATTATGTAATATATGGTGATTAACATAACAATAAAAAATTAAAAAAAAAAACAATGAAATCTTATTCAGCTGTAAAAAGGAATGAAGTACTAATTCAGGGTACAACATGGATGAACCTCCAAAACAATATGCTAAATGAAAACATGAGACACAAAATGTCACATATTGTTACATTCCATTTATATCAAACACCTCTAATAGATAAATCTATAAATATAGAAATTATACTGATGGTTTTTGGGGGCGGAGGAAAAGGGATAATAAGGAGAAATTACTTTATGGGTAAGAGTTTTACTTTGGGGTTATGGGAATGTTTTGGACCTGATGGTTGCACACTATGACTATACTAAATGCCACCGAATTACTTCCTTTTAAATGGTTAATTTTATGTTATATTAATTTCATCTCAATAAATTAGTTTTAAAGAGCTGCTAGAGGAGAGTGTCCAAGGTGGTGACATAGGAAAACCCTGGACTCACCTCCTCCACAGACACACATCTATTTATAGAACAATTCTTCCTGAAGAACTGAGGGCTGACTGACCAGCTTCTGTACGATAAAAGAGAGAGCACACAGACAGAATAGCAAGAGAGACGGAGTGCTGGAGACACAATAATGAAGGGCACCAGCACCACAGCCCTGCGAACTGCCGTGGGGAGAAATAGTACAGAGGGACCATGAGCAGATTCATATCCCTGGGGCACAGACAAAAACCCATGGCTTAAAAGAACAACTAATATTAAAGATCCAGCCTTACTAACCCTGTAAAATGTCAGGGGAGCTCCTCGAACACTCTCTGAGTGGGAAGGGCTGGTAAGCACCATGGTTTATGCTCCCCCCTGCACCTTAACAGTACAGACCAGAGCACAGACCCAGTGCCACAGCTGGCCACCACCTCAATGAGACCCAGGTCACTAGCCTACACCAGCCCATGTGATCCCAGCACAGCCCCAGCACAGTGTGCACCAGGACCCTCCTGGTCAGCACTCATTATATTTCAGCTATCTCACTAAAGTGATACAGGCACAGAGCACCCTGGAACACTCCAGGCCCATACCACTTCAGCTCTAGATGACTTACTAGAGCACCCCCAGGACTTCCCAGCCCATGCTGCCCTTAGTTCTGGATGACTCACCAGAAGCACCCCTGCACAGCGCATCCCAGCCTGCAACTGTCTAGGCTCCAACCACCTGGGCACCACTACATAAAGAACTCCAGGACCCGTGCTTGTACCCACTTCAGCTTCAACTGTACTGCCAGGGTGCCTCCTGAATGGAGAACCCTGGAACCACACCAGCCCACGTTCACTTCGGCTCCAACCATCCCAACCACGCATCCCCAAACAGACTACCCCAGAAACCCCAGCTTATGCCAGCCAAGCTCCAGCCAGTCGGCCAAAGTCACCAGGCACATAGTCTACACCAGGCACATAGTCTACACAGTCTATAACCATACACAAGACCATTCCTTCAAGTTTAGGAGAAGTAGTTGTTCCAACTAATTCACTGGAACAGAGTGAGTCAAGCAAAATAGGAGACAGAGGAATAGGCTCCAAATAAAAGAACAAGACAAAACCTCAGAAAAAGAACTAAATCAAACAGAGATAATAAATCTATCTGGTAAAAGGTTCAGCATAAAGGTCAGAAAGATGCTCAATGGACTGGAGAGAAGAGTAGATGAATTCAGAATTTCAACAATGAGGTAGAAAATATAAAAAAAGGAACCAGTCCAGTTGGAGAACACTATAACTGAAATGAAAAATACATCAGAGGGAATCAACAATATATTAGAGAATGCAGAAAAAGAGATCAGCAATCTGGAAGACAGGTTTAATGGAAAGCGCCCAAGCTGAAAGGCAAAAAGAAAAAAAGAATTTAAAAAATGAGAATAGGTTAAGGGATCTCTTGGACAACATTAAGCAAAGAAACACTCAAATTATAGTGGTCCAGAAGGAAAAGATACAGATAAAGGGGAAGAAAACTTATTTGAAGAAATAACAGCTGAAAACTTCCCTAATTTGGGAAAGGACACAGACACCCAAGTTCAGGAAACACAGAGTTCCAAATAAGATGAACCCAGGAGATCCACGCTACAACATATAATAATTAAAATGTTGAAGATTAAAGATAAAGAATTTTAAAAGCAACAAGAGAAGCAACTGATAACATACAAGAAAAACCCTGTAAGTTTATCTGCTAATTTTTCAGCAGAAATTGATTTTTTCTGTAGACCAGAAGGGAGTGCTCTACCAGGCAAGGTCATCATTCAGAATTAAAACAGAGATAAAGAATCCCCCAGACAAACATAGGTTAAAGGAGTTCATCATCATTAAACAGACCTCAAAACATGTTAAAGGACTTCTATAAATGGAAAAGGCTAAAATTAAAAGAAAATGATGAAAAGAAAAATATCATGAAAAAGCAAACATAATAGAGGTAGTAATCACTTATAAAGCTAGTATGAAGGTTAAAAGACAAAAGTAGCAAAATCAATTATGTCTAAAAAATAGGAAAGGGGACTCACAAAATAAAAAGAAGTAAAATAGGAATACATATACATAAAACATGGAGGGAGGAGTAAAAATAAACTTTTAGAATGTGTTCAAACTTAAGTGACCATCAGCTTAATACAGAGTGCCAAATATTAGGTTCATATAAACCTCACAGTATCCTCAAACCACAAACCTCTAAAACATACACAAAAAATAAAGAGAAAGGAAGTCAAGCATAACATTAAAAAAAAAGTCATTAATCACAAGAAAGCAAAAAAAAAGAAGAAATAAAGAACCCCAGAAAACAATTTTTTAAATGCCCTTAAATAAATATCTATCAATAATTACTCTAAATGTAAAGGTTCTAAATGCTCCAATCAAAAGACATAAGGTTTCATTCTTTTTGATGGCTGAATAATATTCCACTGAGTGTATCCATTTTATATATATATATGTATATGTGTGTGCATATATATACACACACACATATACACCTACACACACACATTTTATATCCATTATATATCCATATATCCACATATATATATCCATATATACGTGAATTTATATATACATAAAATCCTCCAAAAGTGAATAAGAAGAAATAGGAAATTTGGACAGACATTACCAGTAACAAAATTGAATTGGTAATCAAAAAACTCCCAGCAAACAAGAGTGCAAGACCAGATGGATCCACAAGGGAATTCTACCAAACATTTAAAGAATAGTTAATACCTGTTCTCCTCAAACTATTCCCATAGTGGATCACCATCCACAAATCATTCAACATGATACACCACATTAACAAAATGAAGGATAAAAATCATACAATCATTTCAACAGATGCAGAAAAAGCATTTGACAAAATTCAACATCCATTCATGATAAAAACCCTCAACATAATAAAGGCCATATATGACAAACCCACATCATACACAGTGGAGAAAAACTGAGAGCTTTCCCTCTAAGATCAGGAACAAACAAGGATGTCCAGCCCTGCTACTTTTATTCAACATAGTACTGAAAGTCCTAGCCACAGCAATCAGACAAGAAACAGAAATAAAAGGCATCCAAATTGGTAAAGAAGAACAACTGTCACTATTTGCACATGACATATTATACACAGAAAATCCTAAAGACTCTACCAAAATACTATTAAAAGTAATAAATGAATTTAGTAAAGTTTCAGGATACAAAATTAATACACAGAAATCTGTTGCATTTCTATGTACTAATAGCAAAGTAGCAGAAATAACCAATTCCATTTACAATTGTACCAAAAAAAAAAACATACCTAGAAATAAACTTGGCCAAGGAGGTAAAAGACCTGTACTGTGAAAACTATAAAAACACTGATGAAAGAAATTTAAGATGACACAAATGGAAAGATATTCCATGCACAAGGATTAGAAGAGTGTTTTTTAAATGTTCATACTACACAAAGCAATCTACAGATTCAGTTCAATCCTTACCAAAATGTAAATATTTTTCACAGAAATAGAACAACCAATCCTAAAATTTGTATGGAACCACAAAAGACCCTGAATAGCCAAAGCACTCAAGAAAGAGGAACAAAGTTCAAATTATCACAATCCCAGACTTCAAGCTATACTACAAAGACATAGCAATCAAAACAGTATGGTATTGGCACAAAAAATAGACACATAAATAAACGGAAAAGAATAGAGCCCAGAAGTAATCCCATGTTTATATGATCAATTAATTTACAACAATGGAGGCAAAAATATACAATAGGGAAATACAGTCTCATCAGTAAACTGGACAGCTACATGCAAGAGAATGTACACTTTCTTTCACCATACACAAAAATAAACTCAATACGGATTAAAGACTTAAATGTGAGATTTGAAACCATAAAACTTGTAGAAAAAAAACATATGTGGTAATGTCTTTGATATTGGTCTTAACAACATTTTGCTGTGTATGCTTTTGCAGGCAAGGGAAATGAGCAAAATAAACTATTGGGACTGCATAAAAGGTTTTTGCATAATGAAGGGAAACCATTAACCAAACAAAAAGCCAACCTACTGAATTGGAGGAGATACTTGCAAACAATTATTCAATAAGGGGTTCATATCCAAAGTATAAAAAGAATTTATACAATACCAAAAAAAATCTAACTAAAAATGAGCAGATCTAAAAAGACATCTCCAAAGAAGACATACAGATGGCCATACACATGAAAAGATGCACAACATCACTTACTATCAAGAAAATGCAAATCTAAACCACAATGAGGTATCACCTCACACCTCTGAGAATGGCTATTATCAAAAGACAAGAAGTAAGTGTTGGCAAGGATGTGGAGAAAAAGAAACTCTCCTTCACTGTTGGTGAGAATGTAAATTGGTGCAGCCAGTTTTTTTGGAGGTTCTTCAAAAACTTAACTAGAAATACCATATGATCCAGTAATTCCACTACTGGATAGATAAATGAAACACTAATTGAAAAAGATATATGCACCCTTATTGCAGAATTATCTACAACAGCCAAGATCTGGATACAGCCCACATGTCCATCAATAGATGAATGGATAAAGATGTGGTATACACATACAATGGAGTATTATTCAGCCATAAAAAAGAATGAAAAATTAACATTTGCAGCAACATGGTTGAACCTAGAGGGTATAATGCTAAGTGAAATAAGCCAGACACAGACAAACTGTGTATGATTTCACTTGTATGTGGAATTCAAAAAAGAAAACAAAACAAACAGAAAAGCAGAAACAGACCCATAAATACAGAGAACAAACTAGTGGCTGCCAGAGGGGAAGAGAGTGGGAGGTTAGGCAAAATGGGTTAAGGGGAATGGGAGGTAGGCTTCCAGTCAGGGAACATACACATCACGGGATGGAAGGGACAGCATAGGGAATATAGTTGATGGTGCTGAAACAGTATCATATAGTAACAGATGGGAGCTACACTTGTGGTAAAAATAACATAAAATTGGGGAATCACTACGCTGTACACCTCAAACTAACGTAACAGTGCGTCATCTCTATTTCAATTAAAAAATAAAAGTAAAAACAAGTAGTAAAAAGCTATAAGAACTGATAAGTGACCTTATTAGCAAGGTTACAGAATACAACAGGGGTCAGCAAATCATGACTTAGGGCCAAACCTAGCCATCGCCTGTTTTAGTAAATAAAATGTTTTTTAAATATATACACTTATTCATTTTATATGTGATCCACGTTGCTTTCATACTGCAATGGCAGAGTTGAATGCCTGTGACAGAGACATATGGCCTGCAAAACCTAAAATATTTACTACTTGGTCCTTTACAGAAAAAGTTACAACAAACAATTAGAAACTGATAGTTTTAGATACTATTTCCAATAGATTCAAAAAATAAGAAATACTTAGAGACAAACCTGACAAAGCATGTGAAACACCTATACACTGAAATCTACAAACTACTAAGAAAAGTTAAATACTTAAAAATACGTAGAGACCTATCTGTTCATGTGATAAAAGACTTAATATGATTAAGATGTCAATTCTCCTCAATTGCCCCGTAGTTTCAATGTAACCACAATCAAAATCCCAGTAGGCTTCCACAGAAATTTACAAACACATTCTAAGATCATGTGTAAATGAAAAGAATCTAGAATAATGAAAACATCTATCAAGTAGAAGAACAAAGTTAGAGGGCTAACTGTACCTGATTCCAAAAATTATTGTAAAACCATAGTCATCACAACAGCATGGTACTGGCATAAAAACAGTCCAACAAAACAGACTAGAGACTCCAAGAAACCCACATTTATACAGAGACCAACTCTTCATACAGGTACAGAGGCAATGCAATGGAAAAGAGTCTTTTTAACAAACGACTAAAACAACCGGCTATTCAAGTTCTAAAAATGAACTTGCATCCATACCTTGCACCACACACATAAACTAACCCAAAATGAAACAGACATAAATGTAAAACTTAAAGCTATAAAATATACAGATTGAAACATAAGAGAAAAATCTCTGTGACCTTCAGTGAGTGAAGATTTCTTAGACATGCACCAGAAGCATAATCCATAGCAAAACAAATTGAGAGATTAGATTTCATCAAAATTTAAAACATATGCTCTTCAAAACACACTTAAGAAAAGAGAAATCAGGGGCGCCTGGGTGGCTCAGTCAGTTAAGCATCTGCCTTCGGCTCGGGTCATGATCCCAGGGTCCTGGGATCAAGCCCCACATCAGGATCCCTGCTCAGCGGTGAGCCTGCTTCTCCCTCTCCTCCTCATTCATGCTCTCTGTCGCTACCTCTCTCTCTCTCTCAAATCAATCTTTTAAAAAAGAAAAGAGAAACCACAAATTGGGAGAAAAGTCTTTTTAAGGCATAAATCCCTATAAAGAATTTGTGATTTGTGCCCGGAATATGTAAAGAGCTCTTCAAAAATCAACAATAAGCATTTTTAATAAAAAAAGCAAAATATTTTAAGAAATGCTTCACCAAAGAAGCAATACAGATGAGAAATAGGCATATAAAAGCGATCATCAAAGATATTAGGGAAATACAAAATAAACCACATTTAGTATAACACTACACATCTATTAGGATATTAAAATTAAGAAGACTGTACCCAGGGGGGAGGAGCAAGATGGCGGAGGAGTAGGAGACCTAGATTTCGTCTGCTCTCAGGAATTCAGCTGAATAGGGGTCAAACCATTCTGAACACCTACGAACTCAACAGGAGATCAAAGAGGAGAGTAGCAACAACTCTCTGAACAGAGAAGCGACCACTTACTGGAAGGTAGGACGTGCGGAGAAGTGAATCCGAGGTGATATTCGGGAGGATAGACGGCGGGGGAGGGGCCTCCGCCGGCCGCTTCCGGCAAGTGCTAGAGCCGCGGAGCACAAAATCGGACCTTTTAGAAGCCGGCTCCGCTGAGGGACGTCGCTCCAGTGGCTAAGCGGGGGTGGAACCCTCGCGGGACAGTGTGGTCTCAGGACCCTTGGGGTCACAGAAAGACTGGGGGAGCCTGAGTGCGCCAGAGCTCCCAGGTATCGGAGCAGGGAAGCCGGCTGCAGAGACGGAGCCGAGGCGCGGGCTCTCAGCTTGGGGTTGCCATAAACTGTGATCTGCGGCCCAGTCGGGCCACTGCTCCTGCAGCAGGGACCCAACAAGCGGCAGATCCGGGGAGACTCCCCTTCCTTCCTGGGGAGGAGCGGCGCGGGAACGCATCGCGGGGATTTGCTGGGTTTGGAGACTCCACACAGAGTCGGGTGCCAGAGATACAAACGCTCGGTCACAGGCCGGGTGAGCACAGAGTGCGGCCGGAGACCAGGGACAAGGGAGTGACTGCTTTTCTCTGGGGGCGCACTGAGGAGCGGGGCCCTGAGTTCTCAGCTCCTCCGGGTGGAGATTGGGAGGCCACCATTTTTGCCCTGGTCCTCCAAGGCTGTACGGAGAGCTTGCAGGGAACAAAAGCTCCCGAGATCAAACCCGAGCAGCATGCTTAGCCCGGACTGACAAGGGCGGGGCAATTCAGCCTCCGGCAAAGACATTGGGAAACCACAGCAACAGGCCCCAACCCAGAAGATCAGCACGAACAGCCAGCAAGCCAAGACCAAGTTTACCCATCAAGGAGAACGGGAGAACTCCAGCGCTAGGGGAATACTGCACATAGAATTCATGGCTTTTTGTTTACCATGATTCATTAGTTCATCAAAGTTAATTTCTGTTAACTGTTTTTTTTTTTCTTTTTCTTTTTCCCTTTTTCAACCAACATCTTATCAATCTCTTTTTAAAAAAAAAAATTTTTTTTATTTTTCATTTTTAGAGTCATATTTTATCCCTTCATAGTAGTTACCCTTATTTTTGGCATATATATATATAAGTTGTTCTCTTTAAAATTTTGAGATACAGTTTCTTCTAACAGATAAAAATATACCCTAAATCACTAGTGTATGGTTCTGTTCTAGTCTCCTGCCTGATCACATTCTCTCCTTTTCTTTTTTTTTTTTTAAATCTTCTTTTTTCAAACAACTTCTTATCTTATCAAGTCCTTTTATAAAATCTTTTATAATTTTCATCTTTACAGTCATCTTCTATCCCTTCATTGTATCAACCCTTATTTTGTACATATATGTCTTTCATCCTTTAAAATTTTAGGAGGCACTTTTTTCTAACAGACCAAAATACGCCCAAAATCTAGTGTGTGGCACTGATCTATGCACTAGCCTGATCATATTTGATCACATTCTGCTTTTTTTGTATTGTTCTGTTTTTGTTTTTATCTTTTTTTTCTTTTTTTTTTTCTTTTCTCTTTCTTTTTTCTTTCTTTCCCTTTCTTTTCCCCTGGTTTCAGGTCTTTTCTGATTTGTATACAGTATATTTGCTGGGGACGTTGTAAACCTGTTAGCATTTTGTTCTCTCATTCATCTCTTCTCCTCTGGACAAAATGACAAGACGAAAAAAATCACCTCAGCAAAAAGAAAAAGAGGTAGTACCGTCAGCCAGGGACCTACTCAATATGGACATTAGTACGATGTCGGACCTAGAGTTCAGAATCATGACTTTAAAGATACTAGCTGGGCTTGAAAAAAGCGTGGAAGTTATTAGAGAAACCCTTTCTGGAGAAATAAAAGAACTAAAATCTAACCAAGTCGAAATCAAAAAGGCTATTGATGAGGTGCAATCAAAAATGGGGGCACTAACTGCTAGGATAAATGAGGCAGAAGAGAGAATCAGTGATATAGAAGACCAAATGATGGAAAGTAAAGAGGCTGAGAAAAAGAGGGAGAAACAACTACAGGATCACAGGGGCAGAATTCGAGAGATAAGCGATACGATAAGACGAAACAACATTAGAATAATTGGGATCCCAGAAGAAGAAGAAAGAGAGAGAGGGGCAGAAGGTATATTGGAGCAAATTATAGCAGAGAACTTCCCTAATGTGAGGAAGGAAACAGGCATCAAAATCCAGGAGGCACAGAGAACCCCTCTCAAAATCAATAAAAATAGGTCAAAACCCCGACATCTAATAGTAAAACTTACGAGTCTCAGAGACAAAGAGAAAATCCTGAAAGCAGCTTGGGAGAAGAGATATGTAACCTACAATGGTAAAAATATTAGATTGGCAACAGACTTATCCACAGAGACCTGGCAGGCCAGAAAGGACTGGCAAGATATCTTCAGAGCACTAAACGAGAAAAATATGCAGCCAAGAATACTATATCCAGCTAGGCTGTCACTGAAAATAGAAGGAGAGATAAAAAGCTTCCAGAACAAACAAAAACTAAAGGAATTTGCAAACATGAAACCAGCCCTCCAAGAAATATTGAAAGGGGTCCTCTAAGCAAAGAGAGAGCCTAAAAGCAGCAAAGATCAGAAAGGAACACAGACAACATACAGTAACAGTCACCTTACAGGCAATACAATGGCACTAAATTCATACCTTTCAATAGTTACCCTGAATGTAAATGGGCTCAATGCCCCAATCAAAAGACACAGGCTATCAGATTGGATTAAAAAACAAGACCAATCCATATGCTGTCTGCAAGAGACTCATTTTAGACCCAAAGACACCCCCAGATTGAAAGTGAGGGGGTGGAAAACCATTTACCATGCTAATGGACACCAAAAGAAAGCTGGGGTGGCAATCCTTATATCAGACAAACTAGATTTTAAAACAAAGACTCTAATAAGAGATGAGGAAGGACACTATATCCTACTTAAAGGGTCTATCCAACAAGAAGATCTAACAATTGTAAATATCTATGCCCCGAACATGGGAGCAGCCAATTATATAAGGCAATTAATAACAAAAGCAAAGAAACACATTGACAACAATACAATAATAGTGGGGGACTTTAACACCCCCCTGACTGAAATGGACAGACCATCTAAGCAAAAGATCAACAAGGAAATAAAGACTTTAAATGACACACTGGATCAAATGGACTTCACAGATATATTCAGAACGTTCCATCCCAAAGCAACGGAATACACATTCTTCTCTAGTGCCCATGGAACATTCTCCAGAATTGATCACATCCTAGGTCACAAATCAGGTCTCAACCGGTACCAAAAGATTGGGATCATTCCCTGCATATTTTCAGACCACAATGCTTTGAAACTAGAACTCAATCACAAGAGGAAAGTCGGAAAGAACTCAAATACATGGAGACTAAAGAGCATCCTACTAAAGAATGAATGGGTCAACCAGGAAATTAAAGAAGAATTAAAAAGATTAATGGAAACCAATGAAAATGAAAACACAACTGTTCAAAATCTTTGGGATACAGCAAAGGCAGTCCTGAGAGGAAAGTATATAGCAATACAAGCCTTTCTCAAGAAACAAGAAAGGTCTCTAATACACAACCTAACCCTACACCTAAAGGAGCTGGAGAAAGAACAGCAAATAAAGCCTAAACCCAGCAAGAGAAGAGAAATAATAAAGATCAGAGCAGAAATCAATGAAATAGAAACCAAAAGAACAGTAGAACAGATCAACGAAACTAGGAGCTGGTTCTTTGAAAGAATTAACAAGATTGATAAACCCCTGGCCAGACTGATCAAAAAGAAAAGAGAAATGACCCAAATCAACAAAATCATGAATGAAAGAGGAGAGATCACAACCAACACCAAAGAAATACAAACAATTATAAGAACATATTATCAGCAACTCTATGCCAGCAAATTAGATAACCTGGAAGAAATGGGTGCATTCCTAGAGATGTATCAACTACCAAAACTGAACCAGGAAGAAATAGAAAACCGGAACAGACCTATAACCACTAAGGAAATTGAAGCAGTCATCAAAAATCTCCCAAGAAACAAAAGCCCAGGGCCAGATGGCTTCCCAGGGGAATTCTATCAGACATTTAAAGAAGAAATAATACCTATTCTCCTGAAACTGTTCCAAAAAATAGAAATGGAAGGAAAACTTCCAAATTCATTTTATGAGGCCACCATTACCTTGATCCCAAAACCAGACAAAGATCCCATCAAAAAGGAGAATTACAGACCAATATCCTTGATGAACATGGATGCAAAAATTCTCACCAAAATACTAGCCAATAGGATCCAACAGTACATTAAAAGGATTATTCACCACGACCAAGTGGGATTTATCCCTGGGCTGCAAGGCTGGTTCAACATCCGCACATCAATCAACATGATACAATACATTAACAAAAGAAAGAACAAGAATCATATGATCCTCTCAATAGATGCAGAAAAAGCATTTGACAAAGTACAGCATCCTTTCTTGATCAAAACTCTTCAGAGTATAGGGTGAGAGGGTACATACCTCAATATCATAAAAGCCATCTACGAAAAACCTACAGCGAATATCATTCTCAATGGGGAAAAGCTGAGAGCTTTCCCCCTAAGGTCAGGAACACGGCAGGGATGTCCACTCTCACCACTGCTATTCAACATAGTATTAGAAGTCCTAGCCACAGCAATCAGACAACAAAAAGAAATCAAAGGCATCCAAATCGGCAAAGAGGAAGTCAAACTCTCACTCTTTGCAGATGATATGATACTATATGTGGAAAACCCAAAAGACTCCACCCCAAAACTGCTAGAACTCATACAGGAATTCAGTAAAGTAGCAGACTATAAAATCAATGCACAGAAATCAGTGGCATTCCTATACACCAACAACAAGACAGAAGAGAGACAAATCAAGAAGTCGATCCCATTCACAATTGCACCCAAAACCATTAGGTGGAATAAATTTAACCAAAGAGGCAAAGGATCTGTACTCAGAAAACTATAAAATACTCATGAAAGAAATTGAGGAAGACACAAAGAAATGGAAAAACGTTCCATGCTCATGGATTGGAAGAACCAACATTGTAAAGATGTCAATGCTACCTAGAGCAATTTACACATTCAATGCAATCCCCATCAAAATACCATCCACTTTTTTCAAAGAAATGGAACAAATAATCCTAAAATTTGTATGGAACCAGAAGAGACCCCGAATAGCCAGAGGAATATTGAAAAAGAAAAGCAAAGCTGGCAGCATCACAATTCCGGACTTCCAGCTCTATTACAAAGCTGTCATCATCAAGACAGTATGGTACTGGCACAAACACAGACACATAGATCAATGGAACAGAATTGAGAGCCCAGAAATGGACCCTCAACTCTATGGTCAACTTATCTTTGACAAAGCAGGAAAGAATGTCCAGTGGAAAAAAGACAGTCTCTTCAACAAATGGTGTTGGGAAAATTGGACACCCACATGCAGAAGAATGAAACTGGACCATTTCCTTACACCACACACAAAAATAGACTCCAAATGGTTGAAAGACCTAAACGTGAGACAGGAGTCCATCCAAATCCTAAAGGAGAACACAGGTAGCAACCTCTTCGACCTCAGCCACAGCAACTTCTTCCTAGAAACATCACCAAAGGCACAAGAAGCCAGGGCAAAAATGAACTATTGGGATTTCATCAAGATAAAAAGCTTTTGCAGAGCAAAAGAAACAGTCCACAAAACCAAAAGACAACCGACGGAATGGGAGAAAATATTTGCAAATGACATATCAGATAAAGGGCTAGTATCCAAAATCTATAAAGAACTTATCAAACTCAACACCCAAAGAACAAATGATCCAATCAAGAAATGGGCAGAAGACATGAACAGACATTTTTCCAAAGAAGATATCCAAATGGCCAACAGGCACATGAAAAAGTGCTCAACATCGCTCGGCATCAGGGAAATCCAAATCAAAACCTCAATGAGATACCACCTCACACCCATCAGAATGGCTAAAATTAACAAGTCAGGGAACGAGAGATGTTGGCGGGGATGTGGAGAAAGGGGAACCCTCCTACACTGTTGGTGGGAATGCAAGCTGGTGCAA
Organism: Zalophus californianus; assembly: GCF_009762305.2. Classification (NCBI taxonomy): domain Eukaryota; kingdom Metazoa; phylum Chordata; class Mammalia; order Carnivora; family Otariidae; genus Zalophus; species Zalophus californianus. The sequence continues at coordinate 35,750,470 of NC_045599.1, read as the reverse complement.
CCCCTCTGGAAAACAGTATGGAGGTTCCTCAAACAGTTGAAATTAGAGCTACCATTCGATCCAGCAATTGCACTACTGGGTATTTACCCCAAAGATACAAATGTAGGGACCCGAAGGGGTACGTGCACCCCAATGTTTATAGCAGCAATGTCCACAATAGCCAAAGTGTGGAAAGAGCCAAGATGTCCATCGACAGATGAATGGATAAAGAAGAGGTGGTATATACACACAATGGAATATTATGCAGCCATCAAAAGGAATGAGATCTTGCCATTTGCAATGACGTGGATGGAACTGGAGGGTGTTATGCTGAGTGAAATAAGTCAACCAGAGAAAGACATGTATCATATGACCTCACTGATATGAGGAATTCTTAATCTCAGGAACAAACTGAGGGTTGCTGGAGTGGTCGGGGGTGGGAGGGATGGGGTGGCTGGGTGATGGACATTGGGGAAGATATGTGCTACGGTGAGCGCTGTGAATTGTGTAAGACTGTTGAATCACAGATCTGTACTTCTGAAACAAATAACGCAACATATGTTAAGAAAAAAGAAAAAGAAGAAGATAGCAGGAGAGGAAGAATGAAGGGGAGTAAGTCAGAGGGGGAGACGAACCAGGAGAGATGATGGACTCTGAAAAACAAACTGAGGGTTCTAGAGGGGAGGGGCTGGGGGGATGGGTTAGCCTGGTGATGGGTATTGAGGAGGGCACATTCTGCATGGAGCACTGGGTGTTATGAACAAACAATGAATCATGGAACAGTACACCAAAACAAATTATGTAATATATGGTGATTAACATAACAATAAAAAAATTAAAAAAAAAAAAGAAGACTGTACCCAGTGTTGAATGTGGAGGTCTGTAACTCTGCTACACTGCAGACAGGAACGGATAATGGTGCCAATGCTACAGAAAGTAGTAGCTTCTTAAAAAGTTAAACATAGGCGGAGCAAGATGGTGGAGGAGCAGGAGACCTGGATTTCATCTGGTCTCAGGAATTCAGCTGTAAAGGGATCAAACCATTCTGAACACCTACGAGCTCAACAGGAGATCGAAGAAAAGAATAGCAATAACTCTCTGAACAGAAAAGCGACCACTTTCTGGAAGGTAGGACATGTGGAGAAGTGAATCCAAGGCGATATTCGGGAGGATAGATGGCGGGGGAGGGGGCCTCCGTCAGCCAATTCTGGCAAGTGATAGTGACCAGAGCACAAAATCGGAACTTTTAGAAGTCGGCTCAGCTGAGGGACGTTTCTCCAGTGGCTAAGCGGGGGCTGGAAACCTCGTGGGACAGTGTGGTCTCAGGACCCTCGGGGTCACAGAAAGACCAGGGGTGCATGAGTGCGGCAGAGCTCCCAGGTATCGGAGTGGGGAAGCAGGCTGCAGAGACGGAGCCGAGGCACGGGCTCTCAGCCCGGGGTTGCCATAAACCATGATCCGCGGCCCAGTCCGGCCACTGCTCCTCCAGCAGGGACCCAACAAGAGGCAGAGCTGGGAAGACTCACCTTCCTCGCGCACCGCAGGGATCTGCTGGGTTTGGAGACTCCACACCCAGTTGGGTGCCAGAGATAGAAATGCTCAGTCACAGGCCGGGTGAGCGCGGAGTGCCACCGGAGACTGGGGAGATGGGACTGAGTGAATGCTTTTCTCTGGGAGCACACTGAGGAGTGGGGCCCCGAGTTCTGGCTCCTCCGGGCAGAGATTGGGAGGCCGCCATTTTCACTCTCGTCCTCCAAAGCTATAGGGAAAGCTTGCAGGGAACAAAAGCTCCCAAGAGCAAACCCGAGCAGATGACTTAGCCCGGACCCGCCAAGGGCAGGGCAATTCCGCCTCTGGCAAAGACATTTGGGAACCACGGCAACAGCCCCTCCCCCAAAAGATCAGCACGAAGAGCCAGCCAAGACCAAGTTTTACTGATCAAGGAGAATGGAGAACTCCAGCGCTAGGGGAATACTGCGCATAGAATTCTTGGCTTTTTTACCATGATTCATTAGTCTTTTGGAGGTAATTTTTTTTCTTTAACTGCTTTTTTTTTTAATTTTTCTTTTTCCCTTTTTCAACCAACATCTTATCAATCCCTTTAAAAAAAAACATTTTCATTTTTCATTTTTAGAGTCATATTCTATCCCTTCATAGTAGTTACCCTTATTTTTGGCATATATATATAAGTTGTTCTCTCTTTAAAATTTTGAGATACAGTTTCTTCTAACAAATCAAAATATACCCTAAATCACTAGTGTATGGCTTTGTTCTACTCTCCTGCCTGATCACATTCTCTTTTTTTTTTAAATCTTCTTCTTTCTTTTTTCAAACAACTTATCAATACCTTTTATAAAATCTTTTATAATTTTCATCTTTACAGTCATATTCCATCCCTTCATTGTATCAACCCTTATTTTGTACATATATAACTCTTCCTTTCTTTAAAATTTTAGGAGGCACTTTCTTCTAACAGACCAAAATACACCCAAAATCTAGTGTGTGGCACTGATCTATGCACTAGCCTGATCATATCTGATCATACTCTGTTTTTTTTTTTTGTTTTGTACTGTTTTTGTTTGTTTTTATCTTTTCCTTTTTTTTTTTTTCTCTTTCTTTTTTCTTTCTCTTTCTTTTTTCTTTCTTTCCCTTTCTTTTCCCCTGGTTTCAGGTCTTTCCGGATTTGTTTAGAGTATATTTTCTGGGGACGTTGTTAACCTGTTAGCATTTTGTTCTCTCATTCATCTATTCTCCTCTAGACAAAATGACAAGACAAAAAAAATCATCTCAACAGAAAGAACAAGAGGTAGTACCGTCTGCCAGGGATCTACTCAATACGGACATTAGTACGATGTCGGACCTAAAGTTCAGAATCATGATTTTAAAGATACTAGCTGGGCTTGAAAAAAGCATGAAAGTTATTAGAGAAACCCTTCCTGGAGCAATAAAAGAACTAAAATCTAACCAAGTGGAAATCAAAAAGGCTATTAATGAGGTGAAATCAAAAATGGGGGCACTAACTGCTAGGATAAATGAGGCAGAAGAGAGAATTAGCGATATAGAAGACGAAATGATGGAAAATAAAGAAGCTGAGAAAAAGGTAAACAACTACTGGATCACGAGGGCAGAATTCGAGAGATAAGAGATACGATAAGACGAAACAACATTAGAATAAATGGGATCCCAGAAGAAGAAAGAGAGAGGGGCAGAAGGTATTTTGGAGAAAATTATAGCAGAGAACTTCCCTAATTTGGGGAAGGAAACAGGCATCAAGATCCAGGAGGCACAGAGAACCCCTCTCAAAATCAATAAAAATAGGTCAACACCCCGACATAGTAAAGCTTACAAGTGTCGGGGACAAAGAACAAATCCTGAAAGCAGCTCGGGACAAGAGATGTGTAACCTACAATGGTAGATATTAGATTGGCAACAAACCTATCCACAGAGACCTGGCAGGCCAGAAAGGACTGGTATGATATATTCAGAGCACTAAATGAGAAAAACATGCAGCCAAGAATACTATATCCAGCTAGGCTGTCACTGAAAATAGGAGAGATAAGAAGCTTCCAGGACAAACAAAAACTAAAGGAATTTGCAAACATGAAACCAGCCCTACCAGAAATATTGAAAAGGGTCCTCTAAGCAAAGAGAGAGCCTAAAAGCAACATAGACCAGAAAGGAACATAGATAATATACAGTAACAGTCACCTTACAGGCAATACAGTGGCACTGAATTCATACCTTTCAATAGTTACCCTGAATGTAAATGGGCTAAATGCCCCAATCAAAAGACACAGGCTATCAGATTGGATAAAAAACAAGTGCCATCGATATGCTGTCTGCAAGAGACTCATTTTAGACCCAAAGACACCTCCAAATTGAAAGTGAGGGGGCAGAAAACCATTTACCATGCTAATGGACACCAAAAGAAAGCTGGGGTGGCAATCCTTATATCAGACAAATTAGATTTTAAAACAAAGACTGTAATAAGAGATGAGGAAGGACACTCTATCTTACTTAAAGGGTCTATCCAACAAGAAGATCTAACAATTGTAAATACCTATGCCGCTAAATGGGAGCAGCCAATTATATAAGGCAATTAATTAAAAAAGCAAAGAAACACGTTGACAACAATACAATAATAGTGGGGGACTTCAACACCCCCCTCAATGAAATGGACAGATCATCTAAGCAAAAGATCAGCAAGGAAATAAAGACTTTAAATGACACACTGGACCAAATGGACTTCACAGACATATTCAGAACATTCCATCCCAAAGCAAAGGAATACGCATTCTTCTCTAGTGCCCATGGGACATTCTCGAGAATAGATCACATCCTAGGTCACAAATCAGGTCTCAACCGGTACCAAAGATTGGGATCATTCCCTGCATATTTTCAGACCACAATGCTTTGAAAGTAGAACTTAGTCACAAGAGGAAAGCAGAAAGAACTCAAATACATGGAGGCTAAAGAGAAACCTACTAAAGAACGAATGGGTCAACCAGGAAATTAAAGAAGAATTTTAAAAATTCATGGAAACCAATGAAAATGAAAACACAACTGTTCAAAATCTTTGGGATACAGCAAAGGCAGTCCTGAGAGGAAAGTATATAGCAATACAAGCCTTTCTCAAGAAACAAGAAAGGTCTCTAATACACAACCTAACCCTACACCTAAAGGAGCTGGAGAGAGAACAGCAAATAAAGCCTAAACCCAGCAGAAGAAGAGAAATAATAAAGATCAGAGCAGAAATCAATGAAATAGAAACCAAAAGAAAGTAGAACAGATCAACAAAACTAGGAGCTGGTTCTTTGAAAGAATTAACAAGATTGATAAAACCCTGCCCAGACTTATCAAAAAGAAAAGAGAAAGGACCCAAATCAACAAAATCATGAATGAAAGAGGAGAGATCACAACCAATACCAAAGAAATATAAGCAATTATAAGAACATATTATCAGCAACTCTATGCCAGCAAAATAGATAATCTGGAAGAAATGGATGCATTCCTAGAGATGTATCAACTACCAAAACTGAACCAGGAAGAAATAGAAAACCGGAACAGACCTATAACCACTAAGGAAATTGAAGCAGTCATCAAAAATCTCCCAAAACACAAAACCCCAGGACCAGACGGCTTCCCAGGGGAATTCTACCAAACATTTAAAGAAGAATTAATAGCTATTCTTCTGACTGTTCCAAAAACTAGAAATGGAAGGAAAACTTCCAAACTCGTTCTATGAGGCCACCATTACCTTGATCCCCAAACCAGACAAAGACCCCATCAAAAAGGAGAATTACAGACCAATATCCTTGATGAACACGGATACAAAAATTCTCACCAAAATACTAGCCAATAGGATCCAACAGTACATTAAAAGGATTATTCACCACAACAAGTGGGATTTATCCCTGAGCTGCAAGGTTGGTTCAACATCTGCAAATCAATCAATGTGATACATTAATAAAAGAAAGAACAAGAATCATATGATCCTCTCAATAGATGCAGAAAAAGCATTTGACAAAGTACAGCATCCTTTCTTGATCAAAACTCTTCAGAGTATAGGCACAGAGGGTTCATACCTCAATACCCATAAGAGCCATCTATGAAAAACCCACAGTGAATATCATTCTCAATATGGAAAAATGGAGAGCTTTCCCCCTAAGGTCTGGAACACGGCAGGGATGTCCACTATCACCACTGCTATTCAACATAGTATTAGAAGTCCTAGACACAGCAATCAGACAACAAAATGAAATAAAAGGCATCCAAATTGGCCAAGAAGGAGTCAAACTCTCAATGTCTGCAGATGATATGATACTTTATGTGGAAAACCCAAAAGACGCCACCCCAAAACTGCTAGAACTCATACAGGAATTCAGTAAAGTGGCAGGATATAAAATCAATGCACAGAAATCAGTGGCATTCCTATACACCAACAACAAGACAGAAGAAAGACAAATTAGGGAGTCGATCCCATTTACAATTGCACCCAAAACCGTAAGACACCTAGGAATGAATCTAACCAAAAAGGCAAAGGATCTGTCCTCAGAAAACTATAAAATACTCATGAAAGAAATTGAGGAAGACACAAAGAAATGGAAAAACGTTCCATGCTCATGGATTGGAAGAACAAACATTGTGAAGACGTCAATGCTACCTAGAGCAATCTACAGATTCAATGCGATCCCCATCAAAATACCATCCACTTTTTTCAAAGAAATGGAAAAAATAATCCTAAAATTTGTATGGAACCAGAAAAGACCCCGGGTAGCCAGAGGAATGTTGAAAAAGAAAAGCAAAGCTGGCAGCATCACAATTCCGGACTTCAAGCTCTATTACAGAGCTGTCATCATCAAGACAATATGGTACTGGCACAAAAAAAAACACATCGATCAATGAAACAGAATAGAGAGCCCAGAAATGGACCCTCAACTCTATGGTCAACTCATCTTTGACAAAGCAGGAAAGAATGTCCAGTGGAAAAAAGACAGTCTCTTCAACAAATGGTGTTGGGAAAATTGGACAGCCACGTGCAGAAGAATGAAACTCGACCATTTCCTTACACCACACACAAAAATAGACTCCAAATGGTTGAAAGACCTAAATGTGAGACAGGAGTCCATCAACATCCTAAAGGAGAACACAGGGAGCAACCTCTTCGACCTCAGCCACAGCAACTTCTTCCTAGAAACATCGCCAAAGGCAAGGGAAGCAAGCGCAAAAATGAACTATTGGGACCTCATCAAGATAAAAAGCTTTTGCACAGCAAAAGAAAAGGTCCACAAAACCAAAAGACGACCGACAGAATGGGAGAAGATATTTGCAAATGACATATCAGATAAAGGGCTAGTATCCAAAATCTATAAAGAACTTATCAAACTCAACACCCAAAGAACAAATGATCCAATCAAGAAATGGGCAGAAGACATGAACAGACATTTTTCCAAAGACGACATCCAAACAGACAACAGACCCATGAAAAAGTGCTCAACATCGCTCGGCATCAGGGAAATCCAAATCAAAACCTTAAAGAGATATCACCTCAAACCAGTCAGAATGGCTAAAATTAACAAGTCAGGAAATGACAGATGTTGGCAGGGATGCGGAGAAAGGGGAACCCTCCTACACTGTTGGTGGAATGCAAGCTGGTGCAGCCACTCTGGAAAACAGTATGGAGGTTCCTCAAAAAGTTGAAAATAGAGCTACCATTTGATCCAGGAATTGCAGTACTGGGTATTTACCCCAAAGATACAAATGTAGGGACCCGAAGGAGTACGTGCACCCCAATGTTTATAGCAGCAGAGAGGCTGGGAGGGATGGAGTGGCGGGGTGATAGACACTGGGGAGGGTATGTGCTATGATGAGCGCTGTGACATGTGCAAGCCTGTTGAATCACAAATCTGTACCTCTGAAGCAATAATACATTATATGTTAAAAAAAAAAAGAAGAAGAAGAAGAAGATAGCAGGAGGGGAAGAATGAAGGGGGGAAATAGGAGGGGGGACAAACCATGAGAGACTATGGACTCTGAGAAACAAACTGAGGGTTCTAGAGGGGAGGGGGGTGGGAGGATGGGTTGGCCTGGTGATGGGTATTGAGGAGGGCACGTTCTGCATGGAGCACTGGGTGTTATATGCAAACAATCAATCATGGAACACTACATCAAAAACTAATGATGTAATGAATGGTGATTAACATAACATAATAAAAAAAATATTCAGTAAACCATGTTGTAACAAGATGTGCTGTCATCCAGGCTTTGTTGTTCCATTTATAGAGCACCAGAAGAGTAGATTTAGAATCATTCTGAAGATCCCTAGGATTTTCAAAAGGGTAAACGAACACTGGCTTCAACATAAAGTCACCAGCTGCATTAGCTCCTACCAAGAGAGTCACCTTGTCCTATGACACTTTGAAGCCAGGTACTGACTTCTCCTCTTTAGCTATCAAAGTCCGAGAGACGGCATCTTCCAACAGAAGGCTGTTTCATCTACACTGAAAATCTGTTGTTTGGTGTAGCTACCTTCATGATTTACCTCAGCTAGAACTTCTGGTAACTGCAAAGCACAACAAAATGAGGTATTCTTGCATTACAAAGATACAGTAATTAAGGAGTATAGCACTGGCAGAAAGAAAGACATACAAACCAATGTAACAGAATAAAGAGCCCAGAAATAAATCCATGCATACATGGTCACCTGATCTTCAACAAGGGGGCCAAGAAAATACAAAGGACAGTTTTTCTTCAACAAATGGTACTGGGGAAACTGGATATCCTCATGTAAAAGAAACTTATTTTTATCTCATACCTTATACAAAAATCAAATCAAAATGGATTAAATATTTAAACAGGCCTAAAACTGTAAAACTCCTAGAAAAAAACTTAGGTGAAATTTTCATGATAATGGTCTTGGCAACTAGTTCATGGATACGACACCAAAAGCACAGGCAATAAAAGCAAAAAATATTCAAGTGTGACTACACCTAACTAAAATGCTTCTTTATGCACAGCAGAAGAAACAATCAACAGAGTGAAAAGGCAGCCTACAAAATGGGAGAAAATATTTGCAAACCATTTATCTGATAAGGGCTTAATTTCTGAAATATGTTAGTAACTCCTACAACTCAATAGCAAAAATAAATAAATAAATAACCTGGGGAAAAAAACAGGCTAAAGACTTGAATTTCTCCAAAGAAGATATAAAAATGGCCAACAAGAATATGGAAAGGGAGTGCCTGGGTGGCTCAGCTGGTTAAGCGTCCAACTCTTGATTTCGGCTCATTACAATGTCAGGGTCTTGGGATCAAGCCCCATATTGGGCTCCACGCTCAGCAGAGAGTCTGAGGATTTTTTTCCCTCTCCCACTGCCCCTCCTCTCCCTGCCTCTCTCTCTCAGATAAATAAATCAATCTTTAAAAAAAAAAAAGAATACAAAAAGATGCTTAGCTTCAGTAATCAGGGAAATACCAATCAAAACCATGATGAGATATTATACTATACCTATTAGGATGGGTATCATCAAAAAGTCAAAAGACAGAAAATGCTGGGGAGGATGTGGAGAAACTGGAATCCTTGCATGCTGTTGGTAGAAATGTAAAACAGTGCAGTTGCTATGGTGAACAGTATGGAGGTTCCTCAAAAAATTAAAAATAGAAATAGCCTATGAACCAGCAACCTCACTTCTGGATATGTATCCAAAAGAATTGAAATCAGAATCAGGGCATGAATGTGTTAAGGAAATGTGGCACATACATACAATGGAATATTATTCAGGCTTTAAAAATTAGGACATTCTGCCATATGCAACAATACAGTTGAACCTGGAGAACATTCTGCTAAGGGAAATAAGCCAGTTGTTGAAAGACAAATACAGCATGATTCCACTTATGTATCTAAAACAGTCATAGGGTCAGAGAGTGGAATGGTGGTTACCAGGGGCTGGAGGAAGAGGGAAATGGAGAGTTGTTAATCAACAGCCATAAGCTTTCAACTGTGCAAGGTATTTATTCTAGAGACCTGCTGAACAACATTGTGCCTAGTTAACAATACTATACGCACACTTAAAAATTTAAGACGGTAGAAAAAAATTACTATTTTTCTGGCTCACAGAGCCCTCTCTGAAGAAAGAGTTTAATGTATAATGTTAATAAATATGGGACACCTGGGTGGCTCAGTCGGTTAAGCGTCTACCTTTGGCTCAGGTCATGATCCCAGGGTCCTGGGATTGAGCCCCACATCGGGCTCCTTGCTCAGCAGAGGGCCTGCTTTCCCTCTGCCTGCCTCCCCCTACTTGTGTTCTCTTTCTCTGTCTCTCAGACAAATAAAATGTTTAAAAATAAACAAATAAATAAATAATTTGGAATTACCTTCAAAGTCAGAAACCAGGGTGAATTAAAGATAATTTCTAAATTTTATCTAAATAATAAACTTTTACAGATATAGCTAGAACTCTCAATAAAATCCACCTGCGAGCTGGCAAAAGCTCAAGCCATAATTAAGAATTTTCAAATATTAACCTATAAACAAACATAAAAATAGAATTACTCTAATTGCAGCCTTCAGGAGGGTCAGAGACAAAACAAGGATTTAGATTAAAACACTCAACTTGTGTTGAACGGGCCTCTAATCCTGAAGACGTGAAAATATGGTGGCTGTACTCTTCCACCAGCAAAATGCAGTGTGTCAGGATCCACTAGGATTGTTATAATTAAAAAGATAGACAATAAAGAGTATTGGCAAGGATGTAGAGAAACTGGTATGCCCAACATTCCTGTTAATGTAAAATGGTATAGTCACTGTGTAAAATAGTTTGGCAGTTTCCCACAAAGTTAAACACAGAATTACCATATGACCCAACAATAGCACTCCTGGGTATATATCCAAGAGAAGAGAAAAAGTACGGTTACATAAAAACCTGTCTATGAATGTTCATAGCAGCAGCAGGCTCAGTAGCCAAAGGCAGACAAAACCCAAATGTCCATCTACTGATGACTGGATAAATAAGATGTGGCATATCCATACAATGGAATATTATTCATCTATAAAAAGGAATGGAGTACTATTCCATGCTACAACATGGGTGAACCTTGAAAATATTACGCTAAGTGAAAGAATTCTGTCACAAAGGAGCACATATTGTATGACTACATTTATAAGAGATGTCTGAAATAGGCAAATCTAAAGAGAAAGTAGATTAGTGGCTGCTAAGGGCTGAGGCACAGGGGGATGGGAGTGTGACTATTAATGGGTACAAAGTCTCTTTTTCATGTGATGAATAGGCTCTGGAATTAGAGAGTGGTAATGGTTGCACAACTTAGTGAATATACTCCAAACCAGTGAATTACACACTTTGAAATGTCGAGTTATATCTCAATTCTTAAAAACACAGTGTGTCAGGATAGGGCAATGTATCTGATTAACCAAGGCATAATCCTTGAGCATTGAGGGCCACAAACAGTGTAGATGTTTCCTACTTAAATATGTTAGACCACAAATTACACACCTTCTTGGGGCCAAGAGTCAAAGACAGGCACAGTCACATCACAAACTGAACCAGAAAGCTGATAGGACACCGCCTCTCATCAACAAAGCTGCCAGGGATTCAGCCAGAAGATTGGATCTGTTGAAACCTCCTTTATGGTTGATGTGCCCCAAGAATTCATCAAAAAATATACATTTAAGTAAAGAGCTAAGAAAACATTTTTCTCTAGCATTCCTGTTGTAGCTAGATCCATCTTTTGGCCTTCCGTACCACAGGAAGAAAATCTCAACATTATTTTTACCTTGAATATAAACGTTTCCAGAATATAGTACATTTCCTAATGGAGTGAGGTGTTTTACAAGAGATTTTGATCTGTGTCTACAACGTGGGAAATGGCGCTGCAACAAATATAACCCTGAAAGGACTCTTCGCTTCTCCAGCCAGTTATGGGTAGTTGGGAAGAACTCTGTCTCAAGAACAGTAATTAATATCACCAAGGATGTTCAATTGTCTGGAACAGAATTGCTGACTTCAGCAGAAAGGTAAAACTCTCAATTATCAGGAGAGCCAACAAAAGGACCAACTAGCCAGAACACTAAAATTCACTCAGAAGGGTTTCCAGCACTCCATCTTTAAAGAAAAAGGATTATTTCTTTACTGCTTACAGTAAATCCAAAATTCTAGGATGTTAGCAGGGGCCTTTTTTTTTTTTTTAAGGTTCATTTACCCATTTTAGAGAGCGAGCACGCAAGTGCGGGGGGTGGGGGAGGCAGAGGGAATCTCAAGCAGACTCCCTGCTGAGTGCAGAGCCCCACGCCAGGCTTGATCTCACCACCCCAAATCACCACCTGAGCCGCAATCAAGAGTCGGAAACCCAACGGACTGAGCCACCCAGGCACCCCACCAGGGGCTCTTATGGACAACACACACACACACCAACCCTGTAGCACCACAGATTACACGTACTTCTGAGTGGAGGCTTACCTGTGCACTGTTCATCCCCATGGCTCAGCATGGTGATTAGCATTTTACCAATAATACTTCTTAAATTAATGTTTAATTCATTTTCGCACGTGTAAAACACCTGGCCCAGAGAGCCGATAAACAAAAGTGTAAACGTCCCTCCTTGGAAGGACACACACAAAACACTCCATAAAGGTGTCCTGAATTCATCTCCAGCTGTTTTCCAGCATGCGCATCCTGCCCAGCCGGCCCCGTGTGCCCAAGATGTGGGAGCCTAAAGTCCAGCAGGGGCGTGGGCGCCGTGAGCGCAGTGGAGGGCTGGGAAGGCACCGACCCGGCTGCGGCTCAACAGCTGCCTCGTCTGGACCGGGCAGACGCCCCACGCACCTGGCCAGGTCCTCCAACAGGGGGGCGCAAGGGCCAGAAACTCGACTCAAACCGGCCTAAGGAACATATAAAAGAAAAGCTGTACCTCAGAGAGTGAGACGTGGAAGCTCGACGTGAGGCCCTCAAGCCCTCGGCTCTGCAGACCGCGGCGGGTGAGACGCCGGCTCTGCGTCGGGCGGCAACATGGCTCCGCCACCCACCCGGCGGCTGGGAGAGGCAGGGTGAGCGCCCAGAAGGCCTCAAGACCGCTGGGCTCGCCTTCTATTGGCCCACACTGGCTTGGGCCCGCCCACCCCTCCGCCAGTCAGTGGCGAGGAAGAGCCCACTAATCATGATTGACCGGTAAAGGTGGAAGGAATGCTTGACAGTCAATTTCAGGGCCTACCGCAAAGAGCTCAGTAAATAAATAGTCGGCGAGGAACGAGGGGGGCGGGGGGGGTAATGGCATGGCTGAATCTACAATATAACGGAATAGGTGCTCTTTTTAAAGGACCATTTTCTCTTTGGGGTGAGAGGCTGCCTTTGATTTGAGTTCCGCATAAGTGCACATAGTCGTCTAAGTGTACCTAAAAGGACTGTGTTGGAAACCTATCAGCAATTAAGCATCGGCCGCCATTACTATATTACCAAGTGCTATGAGTCAGGCACTCTATGGAGTGTCTCTTGGGCTTGAGAGCTCAGGATTTGGGGTAAGACTGGCCCGGGTTCAAATTCTGGACAACACCCTTTACTAGGTATGTAAGCTCCGACGCGTTGTTTAACCTCTCCGGGCCTCAGCTTTCTCCTCTGCCTAATGGACAAATGACAGTTCCCACCTCACAGTGTTGTTGTGAGGATTCAATAATAAAACGTAATGTGAAATGGCAAGCATGCGGAATGTTTAATGAATGATAGCCATTACTATCATTCATAATAAATCCATCCCGAGTCAGCTTTAGCTTCGTGTAAACTGTACGTGAAAGTAGGAGAGGAAAGGCAGCTGTTCTCTGCTAATGTACGGTTCCACAAATGGAAAGACAACCGTTAAAATCGCCCTCTTATTAGCCGGTAGGACGGGGGTGGGCAGGCTGCTCCCACCTAAAGTCGAGGCTGCCCGCTCGGGAACCCGGTCCCTTTCTGTGATGAGACCTCCCAGGAAGCTCTGAACTACCCCCTGCCCCCAACAAAGCGAGTTATTACTACGTTTCGTGGTTCAAAATCTACCTATTTACCCAAAAGAAATGGAAATATATGCCCTCGCAAAGGCTTGTACATCAGTGTTCATAGTAGCTTTATTCACAGGAGTCGACAACTAGAAACAACCAAATGTTCATTAGCCGTGACTGGATAAGCAAACTGTAATATATTCCTAAAATGAAATACGACTCAGTGATAAGAAGAATGAACTCTGATACAAACAACAACATGGACAAATCCAAAAACATGTTGAGTGAAAGAAGCCAGGCACAAAAAGCACATATTATATAATTCCATTTATTTGAAATTTTATAAAAGGCAAACTAATTTATACTAACAGAAAGCAGACGAGTGGTTTCTGGGGGGCCAGGAGTTACCGGTGTTGTGGAAATTGGCTGGCCTGAGGCAAGAGGGAATTTTCAGGGGTGATGGAAATTCTCTGTATCTTGACCAGGGTGGTGGTGGTGGTAGTGGTTACAAGAATATCGTTTTCAAAACTCATTAAGCTGTTCACTTAAAATAGGGTGCATTCTATCGCATGTAAATTGTATCTCAATAAAGCTGATTTTTAAAAAAGCAATGAAAAAATCTAACCTATTGATGACCTTCATGTATATATATATTTATATAACATATAAATATTAACATACATATTTCCTGCTTAATTTTAGTATAATTAAGTAAAAACTGTATATATGGTGTACAACATAATGTTTTGCTATTCATATGCATTGTGAAATGATTACCACAATCAAGCTAATTAACATATCCATCACCTCACACAATTATCTTTTTTTTTTTTTTGGTGAGAACAGTTAAGATATACTTTATTAGTAAACTTCAAGTAAACTTAGTAAACTTCCAACTACAATACAATGTTGCTGATAATCACTATACTGTTTAGATCTCCAGAATTTATTCATCTTGCATCTCTGAAACTTTATACCCTTTGACCATTTCCCCATTTCCCCTACCCCCCATAACCTCCATTCTACTTTCTGCCTTTAAGAGTTTGACCTTTTTAGATTCCACATTTAAATGAGATCATGCATTATTTGTCTCCCTGTGTCTGGCTTATTTCGTTTACCATAATGTACTCCAAGTTCATCCAGATTGTCACAAATAACAGAATTTCCTTCCCTTTTTAAGACTGAATAACATTCCATTGTATATGTATAGTACATTTTCTTTATGCATTCATCCAGCTTAGGTTGTTTCCAAATCTTGACTGTTGTGAATAATGCTGCAATGAACATGGGAGTGCAAATTATGTCTTGAAGATACTAATTTCATTTCCTTTGAATATATACCCAGAAGTGGGATTACTGGATCATAATGTAGTTCTATTTTTAAGGTTTTGAGGATCCTCCATACTGTTTTCCATAGTGACAGTACCAATTTGCATTCCACCAATAGTTCATGAGGGTTCCCTTTTCTTCACATTTTTACCAACTTGCTTTCTTTTGATTTTTTATAATAGTGATTCTAATAGGTGCAAGGTGATATCTTGTTGTGATTTTGATTAGCATTTCCCTGATGACTAACAATGTTAAGCACCTTCTTACATACTTCTTAGCCATTTGTGTGTCTTCTTTTTTTTTTTTTAAGATTTTATTTATTTATTTGAGAGAGAGAGAATGAGAGAGAGCACATGAGAGGGGTTAGGGTCAGAGGGAGAAGCAGACTCCCCGCCAAGCAGGGAGCCCGATGTGGGACTCGATCCAGGGACGCCAGGATCATGACCTGAGCTGAAGGCAGTCACCTAACCAGCTGAGCCACCCAGGCGCCCTGTGTGTCTTCTTTTTGAGAAATGTCTATTCAGGTCCTTGCCCACTTTTAAATCAGATTATTAGTTATTTTTGATATTGAGTTTTGGGATTTCCTTATATATTTTAGAAATTAACCCCTTATCAGATATAAGGTTTGCCAAGATTTTCTCCCATTCCATAGATTGTCTCTTCATTCTGTTGATTATTTCCTTTGCTGAACAGCTTTTTAGTCTGATGCAGTTCCATTTGTCTATATTTGCTTTTGTTGCGTGTACTTCTGGATCCATATCTAAAAAAAAAATCATTGCCAAGACCAATGTCAAGGAGCTCTCCCCCTACATTTTCTTCAGTTTCAAGGCTATGTATAACTCTTTAATCCATTTTGAGGGGTTTTTTTTTTTGTATTTTTGTATAAAGTGTGAGATAAGGATCCACTTTTCTTCTTTTGCAAGTGTATCTCCAGTTTCCCCAGCATCACTTACTAAAAACACCATCCTTTCCTCATCGTGTGTTCTTGGCACTTTTATGGAAGATTAATTCACTGTAATTGCATGCATGGATTTATTTCTGAGCTGTCTGTTTGAACAGATTTTTAAAACAATAGGCCTATGCATATATACTTAAATACTATAAAATCACTACGTTTTATTTAGCATTTATTATATTCTGGGACTATTCTGAGTGCTTTACATTTAATTCTTAGAACAACCTTTGAACTAGGTACTTTTATTATTGTCATTTTATGGATGAGAAAATGAGGCATTGAAAGTGAAGTCTCCCAAGATCACAAAACTGTTAAATGGCAGAGCTGGGACAGTCTGGCTCTAGATCCCATGATTTTAGCATTGTATTGTCCTGTCTCCACACATACACACATGAGTACATACATAACATATATATAAGGAAACATACCACAAAGTGCTAATAGTGTTTATCTCTATCTGGAGGTTTTAATTTCTTACAATTCTTACCATTTCCTAATTTTCCCACAATGATTGGGCATTACTTCTGCAGCTTAAAAATGGTAATATAATTGTACACCTGAAACTAATGTAACATTGTGAATCAACTATACTCAAATTTAAGTTTTTAAAAGTAAATAAAAAATAATAAAAATTTAAAAAATAAAAATAATGAAATAATTCATACTGTCTCTTATCCACTTAAATCATAGTTTTGTTAAAAGATTTATTAATTTATTTAAGAGAGAAAGAGAGCACTAATGGGAGGGGCAGAGAGAGAGGGAGAGAGAATTTCCAGCAGACAATGTACTGAGCACAGAGCCCAATGTGGGGCTCGGACCCCATGACCCTGAGATCGTGACCTGAGCCAAACCAACAGCCAGACACTTAACCAACTGTGCCACCCAGGCACCCCAGTAATAGTTTTAAGAGTGCAGAAGATATCTAATATTTCTTAGTAGCAGATCCTTTTTTCAAAGTCTTACAAAGTCTTAAATATAATATACATATATATAAAATACAAAATTCAAACTACTTGTGTAGCATTTTATTAGCATATATTCAGTTCAAATTGACATCTGTTTCGGGGCGCCTGGGGGGCTCAGTCGTTAAGCGTCTGCCTTTGGCTCAGGTCATGATCCCAGGGTCCCGGGATCGAGTCCCGCGTCGGGCTCCCTGCTCGGCGGGAAGCCTGCTTCTCCCTCTGCCGCTCCCCCTGCTTGTGTTCCCTCTCTCACTGTGTCTCTCTCTGTCAAATAAATAAATAAAATTTTAACAACAACAAAAAAATTTACATCTGTTTCACAAGCATAAAAACCTTCAGCTGTAAGTTAGGGATGATAACTTCTGTTCCATATCAACTTCAGGTTCCAACTTGTCAAAAATAATCTTAACACACAAATGCGTGCAAGTGATAATAGTTTTTCCTCAATAGTTTCCTGTACAATCTCAGCCACTCTTCTCTTAGACTGGCTGAGAAACTTAAAGAGGGATAACAAAATAATTTAAAGCTTAATCTTAAAGTAAAAAATAAAGAGTGAGTCATAAACATAGCTATAATTTAGCAAATTAGAATGAATATCCTACTGTTTCCATTTCTTGTGACAAATCTAAAAAACAGACAAAGCATTTCAATTGTAAACTGAGACTATGATAATAACATCCGTATCACTGCTAACAATTCACTAGTTTGGGGGCGCCTGGGTGGCTCATTTGGTTAATCGTCTGGCTCTTGGTTTCAGCTCAGGTCATGATCTCAGGGTCGTGACATCGAGCCATGTGAAGGGCTCCGTGCTCAGTGGGAGCTCTGCTTGAGGTTCTCTCTCTCCCTCTGCCCCTCCCCCCTCCCCCCTTAAAATAAATAAATAAATATTTTTAAAAAATTCACTAGTTTTAATCACTTCACTGAATATCAATCCAAGATATAATGTTAAGAGAGCAAGCACTGAGCAGCAGCATTAACCCTGTCTAGAATTTAATTAAGGTACATATCAGTCATAGTAGTATACTTGCTTATATAATTTTACATATGCAGATATGACCAGACCTCAATTTTTTAAAAGACCAAGGAAAAAAATTCTTTTACATGCGTATAATAATAATAGAAGTTTTAATTGAAGGATCACATGAAAATTATTTAGCCTGGCAGCTAAGTTACCTTTGTGTCAAAATTCAATATGTAATACTTGAAAATACACATATCATTCTTCAAAAATAGTTTGTACATTATACACTTGACCCTTTAACAACATGGGGGCTGGGGTGCTGATTCTTCCTCCCATCCCTCAGTTAAAAATTCACATATAACTTTTGACTCCCCCAAAATTTCACTACTAATAAACTACTGTTGACCAGAAGCCTTAAGGATAGATAACATAAACAGTCGATTAACACATATATTGTATGCTACCTATATGATATACTGTATTCTTAAAATAATCTAGAGAAAAGAAAGTGTTATTAAGAAGATCATATGGGGGAGGGGGGTGGCTCAGTCGGTTAAGCGTCTGGCCCTTAATTTCAGGTCAGGTCTTAATCTCATGGTGATGAGTTCAGGCCCCACATTGGGGTCCATGCTGGGTGTGGAGCCTACTTAATAAATAAATAAATACATACATATATACATACATACTAAAATAAATTTTAAAAGTAAAATCAATTAAAAAATAAAATCATAAGGAAAAGAAAATACATTTAGAGTACTGTACTGCATTTATTGAAAAAAGTCCATGTGTAAGTAGACTGGTGCATTTCAAACCCATGCTTTTCGAGGGTTAACTGTATTTGAAAATAATCAAATTGCATGGAAGGACTTCTCTGTCAGATGTTGAGACTTACTATGAAAGCTACAATTATTAAGATAGTGTGGTCCTGGCAGAAGGATTGATGAACAGGCAAAATGAGATTCCAGAAACACACGCAGACAACAAGAAAATGTATTTGAGAATGCTAAAGGTGGCACTGCACAAGAGTGGGGCAAGAATGGCCGTGTGAATAAATTAAACCTACTGGAACAATAGTGTATTCTCGTGACGGTCACTTTTATGCATCAACCTAGCTCGGCGATAGCCCCATTATTCAATCAAATAGTAATCTAGGTGTTGCTGTGAAGGCATTTTGTAGATGTGATTAAGATCTACAACCAGTTAGCTTTAAATCAAGGAAATTATCCTGGATGGTGTGTGTGTGTGTGTTGGGGCAGGGATGGGGGAACTGACCGAATCATTTGAAAGACCTGGAGACCAAAACAGAAGTTTCTTTGAACAAATTCCACCCGTGGACTATCCCTTCAGTTCCTGCCTGAGAGTTCCAGCCAGCCTTCCTTGTGACCTGCTCTGCAGATTCCAGATCTGCCTAGCCAGCAGGAAAACCTTGGTCCAGAAAATGTTAATTTCCAGCAAGAGGGGAATGGTTAAGTAAACTAGAGTACCTCTCTGATTTAGGATTATGTAGCTATCAAAAGTATATTTACAAAGTGCTTAACAAAATAGCAATGCTTATGCTGTCTTTTGAAATAACAAACGATGATCACACTATGTTTTTAAGAAGTGTGTATGATTTAAATAAAGTTCAAAAATAGGCAAAACTAATCTATGCTGTTACCCTTGGGGAGCAGTAGTAATTGGAAGGAGCAAGGGGGGTGGGAGTTGATTTCTGGGATGTTGACAATGTTCTATTTCTTAATTCTGGGGGCTGGTAACATGGATGTGTTCAGTTTGTAAAATTCATTGAGTTGATTTGTGTGCGTGTATATGTTATGTAAAGTACATGTTATACTTAGAACATTGGGAAAAAAAACAAAAATTATGGACAGCAGAAATACAACTGGTGATTATCATGACTTGGTCAGGGCCACAGATAATATTTTTGTTTCTTCTTTTTCCTACTCTGTTTTTCTAAAATGCACAGGTATTACTTTATAATGGGCAACATATAAAGAATTGATCTTGGTTAACTATCAGAGTGACTGGCATGCACAATAATTCTTTGGACTTGGAAGGAGGATAGGCTGCCGTGAGCTGGAAGACTATAGGATTAGAAGGAGGCTCTTGCGCTCTGGTAAGAAGAAAGCAAGGGAGGTGTGTGGGACAGGGGAGCAAAAGGGGGAATAACATGAGCCCACCTCTGGAGGCAGGGATATGATGGACACTTATTGCTCTGGTGGCTGAGCATCCACTTTCCCTTCTTCTAGTAACATCCCCTCAATATTCCCTGGGAGAAAAGACCCCTCTACTATTCTCAGTACATATGTTGATCTTGCCCCTGGGCTCTGAGTAGGCAGATGCTTAGTCAGCATACTCCATCCCAGTAGATTGGAGATGGGCATGTGACCCAAGCCCATCCAGAATAAAACTCTAAACTCGGGGGTTTTGCTGACAATCTGGGGACAGAGAGACTCTCTGAGGTGCTTTAGTGGATATAATGTCTGCCTGGAGTTACTGACGGCCATGTTGGTACAGTGAGGACGAAGGCTGCCTGAAAACAAAACAATAAAAACTGAGGTGGGGCGCTTGGGTGGTTCAGTCAGTTAAGCGCCCAACTCTTGATTCCATCTCAGGTCATGCTCTCAGGGTCGTGAGATCGAGCCCCGACTCAGGCTCCGCACTCAGCAGGGAGTGTGCTTGAAATTCTCTCTCCCTCTGCTCCTCTTCCCCCCTCACATGTGTGCTCTCACTTACCACTTTCTTCTCTCTGTCTCTGTCTCTCTCTCAAAAAAAAAAAAAAAAACCTGAGGTAAGAGATGGAGGGGCAGATCTCTGGCGACATCACTGAGCATCTGGATGCAACCATTTCTGAATGCAGTTGCATCTCCTGGTGTTTTCACTTATGTGGGCCAATAAAATCATCTTTTATTTAACCTTTTCTGAGTTGAGTTTCTAGCACTAGCAACTAGAAGAGTCTCATTCAGTTGCATACCAAAAACAGGATGGTACCACAGAAAGCCCTCTGGGGAGGAGTATTTTATCAGGACTTTGTTTACAATTGCCAGCTTATAATAAAAAAGCATATCAGCATTTAGTTGGTTTAATTTTTGTATAAATTTTTTTATAGACCATGTACGTCCCTACTGGGGCCCTACAGCACCCTGCTCCCACTGTCGCCTCCCACCTCACGCCTCTCCCCAGCTCTGTTTCCATCTGCACATGGCGATGAAGAGCATCCATAGCTTTTGAACTGCATATGATCTCAAAGAGACTTAACCCAGTCAATCCATCTATCAATCAGGAAGTGGTACTTGGAGAAGAGAATAAATGTGGCCAAGGTCTGACCTGCACTGGCCCAGAGAGGCAAGAAGAATGAGAAGCAACATAGCTGGGTAAGCCATAAAACAGATGACCGACATGAAATAAAAACCCTCAGTGGGCCTGGGGCATTTCTGTTACCATGTCCTCTAATACATGCAGGTTGTGCGTACGGGTGGGGGATTTTTTTCATTCTACTGCTTTCATATTTAAGGATTCAGCCACATCAATCAGTTCAAAGGACTGATCTATTTTTATCCACACAGAGATAGTGGCACTTGGACCGGGTCCTTGTCTCAAACACAACTTTACAGCTGGGTGGGAAAAAGTGCCTGGTGCCTCTTCACATTGGCCACACCAACTTAAGATCAGGCATTCCCAGAGGGCTTTTGTGGTTGAAAAGCTAGTGGAACTGTTCCTAAGATGGTGTGCAGATGTTTCTGAATTAGGGGACCACCAGCAGCTGTAGTTTCACATATGTTGACGAGGAGTAAGATTTAGACCCTCAACTCACCCCTCCTTGATCACAAAGTTAGATGACTGTGTTGGAAACAATAATTTCCCCACCACATTTGCTATCCCCCTGAAGCATCTTCCCCCTCAGTCACTTTTACCCTCGGTGAGCGGCAAACCAAACAGGCTATTCTCTCTTTCGGTCCACTCCCTTCATTTCCTCTTGCTGGGCAACGAACTGCTGAAACAAGTTACCTTGGATGATAAGGAGTGGAGAGGGAGGGAAGAAAGCACAGTTATTGGGATCTGTTTTCTGTTGGGCCATTTGGACCCAGCAAAGGCCAGCATCTGAAAGCTCTGGGCTCACATCCCTGCTCCATCAGTTGCAGGCTTTGTGAGCTTGGGCAAATAGCTCTGTGCCTCAGCCTTCTCATCTGTAAAATGGATCTCATAACCCCATGTGGTGCTCAAGTGCAATGGAAACTGGTTCTCTTGTGTCCGTGGACTGCAGTTATTGCAAGGTCAGGTTACTCTTTGCAGAGTTCTTTGTCCCACATCTCCACCCTCACGCAATCCAGCAACCAAGGCCTGAGGGGCACTCACCGGATCACTGACCTGGTCAGCAGTAATGTTTGGACTCAACTCCAGACATCCTGAGTCCCAGACCTGTACTAATGTCTTTAATGGCTCAGAGCTACATTTACCAGAAAGACATAAATTAAGTAATTATGCCTGGCACAAAACAGAGCCTGGGGAAGGTCAGGCTGAAGAAGGCAGAGAACAGCTCTCCCCTAGCCGCTCCTGCTAAGGCTGGGAGGAGGCCCACAGGCCTCGCCACTGCAGTGGGCGTTTTGACAGGGCCTGAACAGTAGGCAGTGGTTCTGCAGGCTATTACCCCCAACCCCACACAAACCTGGTTGCTGTCTTTTTTTTTTTAACAAGAAGCAAAGTCGTCTAACTCCCTTCCCAGATAGGAGGCAGGAGAGCCAGACCCTGCAGCAAACAATCCCTTATACATTTTGGAAGAGTCTTCCAAAGTCTTCCTTGGCCAGCAAATGCCCTGTATTAGGCTTCTGCAGTAGGAGGCTATCTTTAGAGGGAATTTTTCTCCTTCATGCTCTGAGTCTGGAATGGCCAGTGAGAAGAACTGCTTCTGTCGTGCTTCACTGGTCCCAACAGAATGATGGGGACAAGGCCCTTCAGCAGCTCTGTTCTTCAGAGGTGGAGCCTTTTCTGGGCCACAGCTGGAACGTTAGCTCTTCCTTGGAGCAGTCTCTGACCCCCACAGCATCCTGGCACCACGAAGGTCTCCTTCACACAGCCCTGAAAGCTTTCATGTCTGTTCATTTAATTTCCGTATTTGTGCCCATTTCACTAATGCAATCAGGTGTTCATGGCTGCCTTGTCTTCAGGGCTGCGAGGCTTATGAGAGCAGGGGGAGGGTCTGCCTCAGTTCCAGCTGTCACCTCAGGCGGGCATGCCTGCTGTGTGTGAGTGGGTGGCAGGCACGAAAATGTGGATGGGTGGTGGCAGCTTCTGAGGAACTTGGGTCGGTTTAGAGGATCTTCACTTCTTTGGGCTTCATTTTCCCCAGCGATAAAGAACATGCTTCTGTGTTCCCTTACAACGCTGAACCCGCGTGCTTCCAGGAGGAAAGGGCCAAGCAGCAAGTTAACCTCCCGAAGACAGGCTCCCACATAGAAGCACAAGGGGAGGGCTTCCAAGTTTCCAACCGGCAGTTAGGTGACAAAGCTGGGCCATGCTGTTGTCTGTGTGACCGACTTTGGATGCCCTCACACCCAGAATGGGGGATCCTGGCCAGGGATGGGCCATTCTTCATCGAGCATTCTGCAACAGCTGAACAGATACTCCCCAGACAGGGCATCAGGGACAAACAATAATGTCAGTTGCATCCACACTGAGCCTGGTCTTCAGCAGAAGCTACGACTTTTATGTTTGGGGCTCTGCCCTCTACCCTGCAGTACCCCCTCGGTCCCCCGGCCGGTGCTCCTCCCAACCCTGAGCTCAAGACTCAGGCAGGTCCAGAGGGCCTGGACCCAGCCCCAGTCTATGAGCTCAGAGGGAGGAGACAGTCTTATAGATCAGAGAAGCGACTTTTGGTGGCACACACTAAGGGTGTCATTTCAAATTGATGGTTCCCAAGTACTAACTTTAGAAAGGTCCTCCTCCTTCCTTCTGTGGGCTCTTCCTAGCCCTGTATTTTAACCTGAAAGGGACCCATGGTGGCAATTAGCTAATCTGATAAGCCCATTTCCTCTGCCCTTTCTCCCAGCAAGTAAGAGCAGTTTACATGGATAATGAAATCAAGGCGCACTTACCTATGAACAAGCGATTCCATGCTTAAGAATCTTGATTATAGCTACACTTGCACTTCAAGTGTGAAATGGTATGTTCAAGGACAGTCGATGAAAGTTTGTTATAATAGCAAAAGATTGAAAGGAGCTTAAATGTCCATCACGAGGAGACAAGTTAAATAAATAACCTATGTGACGCAGACTGAGACAGGCAGGTCTCTTTGTACTGATACAGAAAAATCCCCAGGAATATTCACATTAAGAAAGCAAGATGCAGATGAGTGTTTAGAGTGTGCTACTGTTTGTTTAAAAATTAGCACATACTGGGGCACCTGGGTGGCTCAGATGGTTAAGCATCTGCCTTCGGCTCAGGTCATGATCCCAGGGTCCTGGGATCGAGCCCCATGTCTGGCTCCTGGCTCAGCGGGAAGCCTGCTTCTCCCTCTGCCTCTCCCTCTGCCTCTCCCCCTGTTCGTGCTCTCTCTCTCTCTCTCTCTCTGTATCTCTGTGTCTCGAATGAATAAATAAAATCTTTAAAAAATAAAAATAAAAAAATAAAAATTAGCACGTACTTAAATGTCTGTGTTACACGGGTTGAATCGTGTCGTCCCCAAGTTCATGTGAAGTCCTAACCTCCAGTACTTCTGAATGTGACCTTACTTGGAGATAAGATCTTTATAGAGCTAATCAAGACCAAATAAGGTCATTAGGTTGAGCCCTAATTAAATATGACTGGTGTCCTTAAAACAAGGGGAATTGCGGACACAGACTTGTGCACAGGAAGAACGCCATGTGAATGTGAAGGCAGAGATGGGGTGATGCTTCTATAAGCCAAAGAATGCCCGAGATTGCCAGCATGCACCAGAAGCCAGGAGGGAGGCATGGTACTTACTCTCTCTCCCAGCCTTCAAAAGAAACCTACTCTGGTGACCCCCTGATCTCAGACTCCTAGACTTTGGCAGCCCTAGTGGCTAATACAGTGTGTGCCTGTGTGTGTGTATGTGTGTGTGTGTGTGTGTGTGTGTGTGTGTGTACTTTTTCTTTCCCACTTCCCCCACACCCCAAAAATAAATATATATACAGGCAAATAACAGTTGCCTTCTAGAGATGACACCAGGAAACATTCACATCTTCCTGATCTAACTTTAGGGTATCAGTACGCTACACCCTCCAGGACCAAATCTGATGGATTGTGCAGGGCTGTTGGTGGGAGTGCTGTCTTGGACGAGGATGCCGAGGCCTCTCCTGGGCTCAGTGGAGAAGAGCTTCAGTCACTGGGAATGTCCGCAAGGTGCAGGGAGGGAATCAAGGGGCAGGGGCTACAAACGTCTGCCATCCCTGACCAATGGTTGGGATTTCAGCTTGGTGTGGGGGTGCAGGGGGTAGAATGCAATTAATATTCACCTTTGTGTAATAGGGAGCCCTGTTACGACGGAGCTTGGTTCTAGTGTAGGGTCAGACAGGTGGTTCCAGAACACATGATATGATGACTCAGCTCATGCCTGAATCTGGGCCAACTGTGTGCCAAGAAATCCTTTTTCCCTTCTGAAGTAAATGGGCAGATGGATAGTCACTGTGTGAGTCACGAAGCCTGAGGCCCCAAATGGCTGTGCAGATGGAGAAAAATGAGATCCCGTGCAGGAGGCTCCCATCTCCTCCAACTGTGGGGTCTGAGCCCTGCATGCGCCGCACCTGCCAGAAAGCACAGTCTTCCAGTGGCCGTCTAAGCCCCCGGGGCAGAGAGGCAGGGCTCTCGGCCTGACTGAGGGCACTGCCAGGATCTTGGCCACCTGCCAAAGTAGAAATGATCAGAAACTTGGAACAAACCTTGACTTGGAAGAAATCAGAATGAAGGCTGTTAAGTTAGTGCCAGGGTCAGCCCAACCCTGCTTCTAAATATCATAGAAAAACATGACCGTGTGTGGAAATGGACACCTTAGGTGTCAGTGTTTTATACTGCTTACAGGGTTTTTCTACTCAGTGGATACTCCCTCTGAAAGATAATAGCTAAAGCCTTTTAAATGAGATCAGCTCTTTCTCTGATCCCATTGGAAAGTATATTTCCCCAGCCAGCAAATCCAGAATACAACTTACAACTTTGTGAGTGTGTGTGTGTGTTAGAGAGACATCCCAACATCCTCTCAGAGATCTGCCGAGAAGGCAGGGGACCAGGAAAACAGGTGAAAAAGAACACAAGTTCAACTGCAAGAAGAAGTTTGAGATAAAGGTGAATTTGGAACCTGGAACTCCCCCTTTCATAGAATCACCATTCAAGTACTTAGGCAAATTGTGAAGGTCCAGCCAAGCGCAATGCTTCTCACACACGGTGGGTCTCTGTGGGATGACAGGTGCTTTATATCCATCCTTTCCTACGACAGCCAAGTTCAGCGCTGGGAGGGCAGAGCACCTGGACAGAATCCTTGATCTTGAAAAGCATGCAGTGCCACACAGAAAAAGTCATGAGACAGATTCGTAAGTTATAATAATGAAGGCACAGAAAACATGCTCAGGGAGGCTGGAAGAGGGGAACAGGGAGACCTCAGAGCTGAGTAGAAGAGGGAAGTCGGAATCTTCCAGGGTGAAAAGGGGGACAAAGGAGAGTGCGCATGGAGGACCTGGAGGGTGCAGGGTTCAGGGCAAGATGAAGCTGGAGGGCTGGGCGGGGCCTTGCCTAGTAACTCAGGTCCACACTCCAGCTTTGAGTCACTGGGAAGCCAACACATGCTTCATCATGGTGGGAGAGGAATCCTGTTTCCTGCCTCAGAGGTAACCTTGCCCTTAATGTGGAAAGTGAAGCGGGGTGGCGGGGGAGAGCTGGGGAAGGGAGACTAGCCAGAAGGCTGCCGAGATAGTGCCGGCGAGAGTCACAAAGCCCCAAGCCCCCAAGTGTCAGCATGTGAGGGCCCGGGGAAGGAATGGGATCTGAGCCACGTGGGCTTTGGAATGGATAGGACCTCCCACAGGTAGGGTCCCAAGGAGGAAGACTTGGAGGTTTCTGAGTTGCCTTGTGCCAGCCCCAGACAGAGGGCGTGGCAGAAAGAGGGAGTGAGGTCTCGTTTAGGACATGCTGAGTCTGAGGTGCCTGTGGGTCATCGGACTGGAGATGTCCAACCAGCAGGCAGAACAGAGATACGGGTGTGGAGCTTGGGGGAGAGAACCCTAATGGAATATCTTTCCGATGACACATTCCTGTTAAACATCCATTCTTCTGGTTTGCCTAAGGCCACCGCGGATGGGTCGGTTGGGAGGTGCCATTCTGACAACCTGGGTGTGGTCTCACTGTCCTGAGAGCAGGACAGATTTCTTTCCTGCCCTCCACGTGGGGGTCAGGATGTGCACAGGCCCGTGCGCCCGATAGAAGGTGAGGTGCACACATGTTTCAAACCTGTGGGGCCTAGCACTGCAGTTCCCTGTGCAAGCACATGTTTTCCTGGTGAGCTGCTCACGCAGGATGAATTCCTGCAGCATCACAGAAGTCTTAAGAGCTCCAGTTCGGCTAGCAAACTGGAAGCTTGAGGTGGGAGAGAAAGGGGAGGAGGCGACTCCCCTGCCCTAGGGCCTAGAAGGTTCCCACAAGGAACTAGTGGAGCAGTTCCTACCAGAGAAGTTCCAGCACACCTTAATAGAACCGTTCTGATTCTAGACCATTTCATAATAACATCAGGACAGGCATTTTTTTACACCTAAAGGTGCTTTCGTATGCTCAGGTATAAAACCTTGGCCATTTGCACTACCTTATTTGCTGAATACCATCCCTATGAGTTTGGTTCTGTATTATAGTGATGATCCCCATTTTATGGATGAGGAAAATTGGGGGCAGAGAGGTTAATCAACCTGCCCCCAATTCACCTATCTGGTGGGTGATGTATCTGGGCTTTGGAAACCGTCTGTCTGCCTCCGGAGGTTGCTCTCGTAACCACAGAGCCACAGGCTCCCCAGCACATGCATATGATGGCTGTATTTTATGGCACTTTGTCCTGCTAAAAGCACTCTCTTATATTTATGTCTCCAAATTGACAGAGACTGGGCCAAGACTGAACCTTTAACCTGAAATGGCTTTCTACAGAGTTCTCTGGGGCTGGAAGGTGGACCCAATATCTGGAACACTGCCGTCCCTTCCAGGGCTTTGAGCCTAAGACGTGGTGTCAGAGTGAACCCCGTGGGCTCCCTTCCACCTCATGCAGGACGCACCTCATGAAGGCTGCATTTCCTGTAACCCACCCATGGACCCCCGATCCTCGGACTACAGCTGCCCAGAGGAACTGAAACAAAGTGAATCACCGAAGGCAGGTGGAGAGTTACATTTTGTACTGCAAGACCAAAAGGGGCCTTCTAGCAAATGTTCGTGTTGCTTTGCTACGGATTTTTCTTTTGGCTTCTAAACTCTTCAAAATAGAGTTCCATTAATAATGTAAACGGATATAAGGACAGTGAGAGCTATCAGTTATTCAGTATGTACTGGATACCTTTTTTAAAAAAATGTAATTTCAGGGGCGTCTGGGAGGCTCAGTCCATTAAGCGTCTGCCTTCATTCAGGTCAGGTCATGCTCTCAGAGTCCTGGGATGGAGCCCCACATGAGGATCCCTGCTCGGCGGGGAGCCTGCTTCTCCCTCTCCTCCCCGCTTGCGCTCTTTCTCGCTATCTCTGTCACTATCTGTCTCTCTCTCGCAAATAAATAAAATCTTTAAAAAAATGTAATTTCAGACTTAGAGAATTTCTGGACACTCTGTACCCATTATCATTCTTTACCCTGATACCTCAAATGTCAGTATTTACTGTTTGCTTTATGTGTCTCTATATCTATCCTTTACCATTTAAGATGCTGTAGATCTGATGCCCTTTATCCTTAAATACTTGTGTATATTTCCTAAAAGCCTAGCCAAAAATCCTGCCTTTAAAAACCACACTGCAATTATGTAAATCATGGTATTAACATTGATGCAATACACTTTTTTAATCTATATACCTTACTCGGATTTTGCCAATTGTCCTTATAATGTCCTTTCCAGCTAAAGAAAATCCACAATTATATGTTGCATTGACTTGTCATGTCTCTGGACATCTCGAACAGTTCTTGAATCTATTTCATGACATTGGACATTTTTGAAATGAACAGCCCAGCTTATTCCATAGAACACCCCCCAGGTTGGTTTGTCTTTCTCATGGCGAGATCCAGGTTATACACTTTTATTAGGAATTCCACGGAAGACATGATAAGTTCTTCTCAATGCCTCATAAAAGGGACAGGCTGTCAATTAAGTCCCAGTAAATGGTACTATCTGTTGGGTTTCTCCACTGTGAAGTCACTATTTTGTCCTTTGTGATTACTAAATCTCCTGCGAGGAGATACTATGAGATTATGCAAATATGATTCTCGACTGACTCAAATATTACTATTATGGTTGCCAAATGGTTATATTCTAATTCTGCCATTCCTTCTACAATTGTGAGTTGGCTTTCAACTATAAAAAAGAACTTTATTATATGGCTTATTTATTTCTATCAGCATGGACTCATAAATTCTTACTTAATTCAATTATTAGAATTCTTTACTGTCCTTAGTTTTTTTGAGACTCAAAGTGTCCCAGATGTTTGCCAGGTACTTCATGTAAATTATTTCACTGAATTCTTTTTTTTTTTAAATATTTTATTTATTTATTTGACAGAGAGAGAGACACAGCGAGAGAGGGAACACAAGCAGGGGGAGTGGGAGGGGGAGAAGCAGGCTTCCCGCGGAGCAGGGAGCCCGATGCAGGGCTCCATCCCAGGACCCTGGGATCACGACCCAAGCTGAAGGCAGATGCCCAACGACTGAGCCACCCAGGTGCCCCTATTTCACTGAATTCTTAAAACAACTCTATGTTGTGGGGATTATGATTATCGCTGTTTTTCAAAAAAGCTGAAGTTCTAGGAGATTAATTTTTGCAACATTTAACTGACAGAATCTCCACGCTTTCTGTGTCAATCGCCTGATATATACATATATATATATATGTATATATATATATATATTCCCCCTAGTTCCCCCTGATGTCTCTGCCATGTAGGAGTTATCCTCTCCTCTCTATTTTAAGAGAAAACAGGCTCAGAGAGGTTATTAAGTAACCTGTCACAGAAGCTGTGATGAGAATTCGAAGGCCTATTTGTAATCTCCTGTTGGTTTTTGGAGGACCACATTGCCTCTTTCTGCTGTTTTTCCTTCCGCAGGAGGGATACTTAAGCAGCAAGTCTTTTTGCCATTTATTCAAACCTATTCAAGACAGAGGAGGTAAAAGGAGAAACTGGCTTTCTTTTTTCTTTCCCTTCTCTTCCTCTTTTCCTTCCTTCCTCCCTCTCTCCTTTCTTTTTCTCTTTCTCCTTCTTTTTTTTTCTTTCCTTCCTTCCTTCCTTCCTTCCTCTCTTTCTTTCTTAATAACCTGTATTTGTAACAGTTTTTGCTTCAGCTAAAAGCTACCCTGATTCTAACCAGCACCAAAGCTGGGAAGTTGTGGAGGTTTAGATCTTGCCAGAATCCTTGGTGTTCTTGGAGTAGCTTTATGGCAATTAAATGACTGAAAATGTAACCTCTTAAAGGGAATGCATCATTCTAGCATTTAAAGGAAAACTTTGGTGAGATGTCATTATATAGTCACCCTCTAATTTATTGTATATGAATTTTCCCATTACTCTGCTTGTGTTAACCATGGTACAGGTGCCCATTAGAAATGCAGAGTCTGGAGCCTCCTCCTAGACTCCTCAAATCAGAATCCCTTGGGTTTGACAAACTTCCCAGAGGTCCCTGATGCTCACTGAAGTGGGAATGGATGTGTGAAGTCCTCTGACCAAGCTTGGTTCCTGTGGGTTCACAACAATGCTGGCTTCAGACCAGCAATGTCAGCCTCAGGGCCACTTGACCTTTGCCCTGCCTCTTGCCCTCAGCAGTCACCACAGGAAGTGGGATTTGCCAGTCACACTGCCCTCGGGGAGCGAGCCTTGGGCAGGCTCCTGTCTCCCTCCTGCAGGAAGTGAACAGCAAAAGGAATGCATCATCCCCCAAGGATTCTGATGTATAGTATCTGTACATAGTTCCTGGCAGCCCTGAGCCAACTTCTGAGAAAGCCAACTTTGAGGGGGGTGGGGAACCAACCCCTTTGCTAGGCTCTGGTTAAAACCAGTGCAAATAAACAAAAAACAGCTGTTGATTCACAAAGTACTGCCTGCAGTTAGGAAACGTTATTTTATCCCCAAACCAAGACCACTGTGAAGTTACTGACTTAACTCCAAATGGGGTATGCGTAGCTTCTCTCTAGCCCTTTGCCCGCCACCCCCACTCAGGCTGAAACTGGTCTAGG
Organism: Zalophus californianus; assembly: GCF_009762305.2. Taxonomy (NCBI): domain Eukaryota; kingdom Metazoa; phylum Chordata; class Mammalia; order Carnivora; family Otariidae; genus Zalophus; species Zalophus californianus. Next base: position 35,719,405 of record NC_045599.1, on the reverse strand, counting down.
CTGCAGACAGAGCCAAGTACAGATGTCACCGATCCTGTCAGCCCCAGGAGACCAAGCGGTGGAGTGCTGCGGAAGGCTTCACAATGAGCTTTTTAGGGGACAGGCTGATTTGTAGCCTTTGGTGATTTCCATGGTGTGAGGGCTCCCACCACGGCTGATTTCCATCTACCAGCAGTTTAACAACCAGCTCACAGGAGTCCTGTGTATCTAACAATTGCTTTTCTGAGCTGGGATGAGCCAACTCCAGCAAGTGACAATCCTGAGCGTTTAAGATCTCATCAGCTTGAGTGGGTGCTTGGGCAGGGAGGGGCATGACAAGGATGACAGAGAAGATGGATGAGGCAGTGCTGGACGGTCAGCCCAGACCTCTGAGGAGAGGAAATCCCTGTCCCCACAGCTGCTCCCTAGCATCTGAGAACAGCAACATGGCAGAGGGCTCGAGATTCTTCCCAGACCTCACGGTGCACTCAGGTTTGTCTTGAATAGAAAACCACTGCAGTTAACACTGATGGAAAGAACGTCCAGTGGGCAGAGGAAGTAGAAAATAGCAGTTTCTTTTGGCTCTCTCTGCAACATCAGTGCTTTGTGTGTGTGTCTTATGAGCAATGGGTAATGTGAACGATAAGAAGAGCCTAAGTTTGCCTGTGGAATTAGTGGTCAGCCCATCTCATGCCAGGTTCTAAACCCATCCTTCCTAACCCCAGCTAGAATGGGAGATGGGCAAGACATATACATACCACCCTCTCTCCTGGTGTGAAGAAATCTCATGACAGGTTCCCTAGTCCAAGAGCTCCAGAATGAGTACAAGGCCAAAGGCTACAAACTCCATATCACGACATGACTTAGGGTTCATTTAGCTGACAGAACCTCTGGTTTTCTCCATTGCTGTCGGGACCCATTATGGTTCTAAGGAGGGCTCTTCTGGCTGCCAGGAGCAGAAACTACTCAAACTAGTCTAAACACCACGATGCGTTAATTGTAAGGATGGCAGGATGGTTTTGGATTCTATAACAGGGCATAACGTCCATCGAGGCACTCCAGGAATCTAAAAAGCTATTCAAGGCTGAGGCAGCCTTTCTCTCTTTCTTGATTCCATTTGGCCTTTTCTCTTTACACTAATCTTCTCCCTCTAAAGACAGGCCTCCTTGTGTCTTCAAATGTGCACCCAGCACAACGTGGCCAAAGGTTACAGCTCGACATCAGGATGTCTTATCTTGTACACTCATCAATAAGGGTAACTTCCCTTGGAAGTCAAATTCACAGGAGCAAACATCTGATTGGCCTACATCATGGGATTAAGCCACGCTACCCAAGTCACAGGACACTGCATTATGACAATCTTGGACTTAGGTATCTGCCCATTGTGTGGTTCTTATGGCCATGGCTGAAGAAGCAAGTGGGGAGAAACACATGACCCATTAAACACATGTCCTTTACAGGGGTGATGGGCAGAACCCCAGGACCAGAAGATGCCGTCCAAGGACGGGTAGGCCAAATGCAGTAATGGCTATGAAACCATGTAACAAACATCTAGATGATTTCTGAGGACAGTGAATTTTATAAAGTTCATTAATAAGTGTCATTTCATTTAATGGAAACAACCTTAGAGGGTACGCATTCTTAGACCCATTTTAAAGATGAGGAAACTGTTGCTCAGAGGATAAGGATTACCTCAAGGTCCCACAGCTGGCAAACAGCAGAACCAGACTTAATGTCAGGTCTTCTGGCTCCAAGTCCAGTGCTCTTTCTTCTTGGCAAAGGATCCAACAATCGAGTGGGAGAGAGGACTGCACAGAAATCACTCTGAAGCTTTATCTAGAGCTCAGGACTTTAATTGTAAGTGAACGAATGAAACCCAAACTGTTGTGAGCACAATGAGAATTTATTGGCTTATGTAACAGAAAAGCTCAGGTGCATCTGGACCCATGACATGGAGTGTTGCTCTTCTTTGTCGTTCTTGGCAGCATATTTGGGTTTCCCAGTTGGGAGTCAGGCTCCCTCTGTAAGGAGACAAGATGGCTGCCAGCAGTCTTCATGGCTTCAGATGTAGAAAGAGAGGCCCTTATCACAGCAGTCTAAGAAATCCAGAAATTGGTTCTTCTTGGATTTAGTTAGGTCCTGGCTCATTTCTCAATCAACCAATCACATGGGCAGGGTGGATTTGATGATGTTCCAGGCCCAGCCAGGGTCACAGTTTCACACTGGATGCAGGAATGATGCCAAGTCCCCCAAACCGATGGGACCTGCAAGTAGGGGAGGGGCGGCTCCCCAGACAAAAAATGAGGTGCTGTTATCAGAATAAGGAGTAATGGCTGCCCAACAGGCAAAATCAATAGCTATTTCTCTTGGGATGGGAAAAGTAAAGGGCATCTGAGCCCGAGTTAACCTCAGGTGCACAAGGAAACAGTACCTTAGCACCTGGATGTGGACATAATAGGTGATGAAGAGTTGGTGCCTCTGGGGCATGATATGCACAAAGGAACATAAGAGAAAAGATGCTGGGGCCATACTGGGAAACACCCTTAATGCCATGATGCTTTTTTTTTTCAGGCCACAAGAGCTTCTGAAGGTTTTTTGATCAGGGGTGTGCCATGGTCAAAAACTGCAGGAGGAAAACAACCTTGAAAATTTTCAAATGTTATCCAAAAGCGAAAACCTTATCTTTTGTGGGCCAGGAGTGGCCTCCTTGCTTGTGAAGGTTTTTCCTGTAAGATTTGTAATCACTTTATCTGGAAGTCCCTGAGACAAGAAAACTGTGAGCACATCATGGAGAAAGAGGAGCAGCAAGGTATCTGAGTCTGATTAGATACATCCACCCCCTTTCAGGGCCTCCAACTATGTAGTCCCACCCCAAACGAAGTTGAAGGTCTGAACTCAAGTGACACTGGAGTTTCTCAGACTCACATTCATGGGATGGTTGAACAGGTCTGGGTGCGGCCCCCAGGGTGTGTGAACTGAGGAGTACTTTATGCCATCCAATTCCATATCATGATTAAGCATGATTTATTGCCACTTTTTAAACTGCAACTGACTTGGGGGTCCTTCATGAGAATCCCAGGGTAAAATGTCTCAACACTAATGCACCACTGGGATGGGCCAAATCATCAAGTAACGACTTGAATCAGCTGGGGTTGGAAAAGTATTGTCAGAGGGCTCCAAATGACACAATTCCTCCCTGTTCTGATGAGGTCCAGTCATGGCTTCTTCTGGTCCAGAAGAAAGAACAAATGCTGGAATTTTAAAAAGAAGCTACGCTTGCTGAGTTCAGGCATCAAGGTGAACTCATTCCAGGATTGGTCCAATTAGGGCAGTATTTGCCCATTTCATATTGCAATTGATATTTCAGATCTTCTGCTTGTTCTCTGAAGTGAGTTTCCTAAGAGGTACACTACTAAAATCTCAATATACATACTTAACATAAAGTATGAGGGCCCTTAAATAAAGACAAGTGGCAGACAGAATTCATATTAAGAAGTCATTTAAGGGTCAGGGGAATGGTACTTACTATGCTTCCCTGATATGAAGAATATCTGTGTGACCCTGCTGTGACCTGTATACCTTGCCCCAGAACAAAGTCCCGGCACTGTGGATTTAACTAGGCCCCATGCCTGTTCCTTAACCAACCAATCACTGTGGCTGGGTGGATCTGATGATCTCATAGCCCAGAACAGCACCACTGGTTCACCACTGGATCAAGGGTTGATGCCCGGCCACCCGAACCCATGGAACCTAAACCCACGGGCCCCAAATGAAAACTGAGGTGCTGTTGCCAGAAGGGGTACTGGACGCCATAGAGCAAAAACAACAAATACTCCTTTGGCGCGAGGGAAGTAAAGGGCATTCAAGGGCTGGAGCTTCCAACACCTTCTCAACTGGAGACAGTGTGGGAGTTGAGGGTAAGCTGTGGTATCAGTCTGCTGGGGTTCAGTGTCTGCTCTGTTACTTATTAGCTTAGTGACTCCGAACAAGTTACTCAGTCTAATACTTGGCTTCCTCATCTACAGAAAAGGGTAACAACAGGACCTATTTCACAGGGTTGATGTGAGGATTAATAAGATGATGCATGTGAAAGCAGTTAGTACAATGGAACTGCTCCATAAATGAGACTTAGTCAGTCATCTTGACATGCAACAGCTCTATGCCCCTGACTGCAGGAGACCTGGGTGAGTCCCATTCTGCCTTAGAGGAAGTCCCACAAGTACTCACCATTGTCTGCCTTGACTTCTCTTGCTGTCTCCTCTAGCTCTGATTTTTTTCAAATCTCACTAAGTTCAAGAAGGGGTTAAAATGCCAAGATTCTCTATTTTTAAGCATTTGCAGATCATGCTGGAAACACTGGCTCTCCCACAAAAAGACACATGCTCATAGGATTTCCCTGGCAATCCCATAAGAGCCTGAAGGTCTGTCGTCGACAGCTGGATCAGGGTGGGGAGAGGGACTGTTTTCAAATTGTTAAATTTAAAAAAATGTGCACATCACATATTTCCAGCCAACAAAACATGGCTGGGTCTTCCGCAGGGGCTGCCTCCTTGCAGTGTCCTTAAGGATGCTGGGACCAGCCAAAGATTGCAGCTGGAGTCCATGGGGTTGCCCAGACAACCAGGAGTGTCTGCAGAGAGCTCCAGAAACAGGGAAACTATTCACCCAAAATGAGTGAGCACAGGGCTCCTAGGAGAAAAGAAAAGTTTTTAATCAAAACATATTCTGCTCTTATTCTGGGCAATAGGGAACTAAAGCTAAGTGTTTGCGGGCGACTGCTTGCCAGAGCCCTTTTTGAAGGGCTCACTGCTGAAAAGGACATAATGAGGTTGTTGATGTCAGTTTTGAAAATGTTTAGGTGGGGGATCAAAGGACCAAGTCAAAAGCAGAAGGAAAAACTTCCTCGTGATTAAAACATGCTTACACATTTATGTAAGATCATGTATGTATACCTATAAAGAAATTTTTAAAAAATTAAGAGCATATGGGCTCTAGAACCAGACAGACCTATCCTAAAATTTAAGTTTCACAACTTCCTAGCTCCCTGATCCTGTTTCCTCATCTATAAAATGAGGGCAATTATAGCACTACATTCATGAGTTTTGAGGACTTGGTGAGTTAATGCATTTATAATAGTGTCTCCTGCCTAGTAAGACTGTAATCCATGTTAGCTGATATTGTTGGTCATTGGGAGAAAACAGAAGCCTTGAGGTCAACGTGGGGAGTAGGTGAGGGTGACCAGTGAAGCGTACAGTTTTCCAGGAAGCTCCTGTCTCCTCATGTCCAATCACATCCAGCTCACCTCCATCTCCCTCTCCCTTTCATGCCTCGGTCCTTACTGTCCTAAAACCTGGGACACTTCTCCAATGGTCTAGGTGCCAAACTTCTCTCCACCTTTTGAGATCCCTCTCCAATGTCACTTGTGTGAAGCCGGCCTCCCAAACAGAAAGGCCCTTCTTTCTTGGAGCCCGAGACTACCTGCTGCACAACATGTAGACATATCACATGGCACATGTGGCTTCTCATACACTTGCCTGTAGTGGAGGTCAACTGTGAGTTCCCTGAGGACAGAGATCATGTCTTATAAGTCCCAGTCATAGGAGCTCCTGGTACATAGAGATGGTCAAGAAGTGTTTGCTGGATGGAAGCACAAAAATGGAGCGTGATTTCTCTGAAAAAAATGAGGCTAGCTGTTCTCCACTCTAAGGAAAAACAGAAAGGAAACGGACATAAGCTGCATCATGGGAAACTTCAGTTAGACCCAAAGAATTCCCTTAGTGAGAGTGTTAGATGCCAGACCAAATTCCCACGGGACAGTGTGGAATTTCCTGGAAGAGTCTTCAAAAAAGCATACTTTTTATTTTGGGGGTGATTCTGATGTGGCTTTGCTTGAAGGCAGGCCCTGAGCCTGGTATGAAGTTCATAAAACTACCCATAAGCAATTCAGATGACAGTGAAGGGTCTTTGGTTCTCGGTCAGCTGGTCAACCAGATGGCTTCTTGTACTGAGCACTAGGGAGTGGGATGGGAAAGAATGTGGCTGTGTGTGCCTGGATGGAGGGTGGGAAGTGCCCCTCCAATGAGCCAAAATCCCAGGACATGAGTGAACGGAGGAGTTTGCCAGAGGTCACAAGGTCACCTTGTGTTCAAGAACCCAAGTCTAATGACACCCAATTTCTTTCTTTCAACAAGAACTGTTGAGTCCAACAGGAAGGAGGAACTACAGGGCAAAGCAGCGCTCTTCTGCTTTCGGTCACTCGGTCAGCCCACCCAGCGGCTACTGGACACGTGCTGGGCCAGGCCGTGGGCTGGGGGCTGGGCGGACGTGGGTGAGCAAAACTTGGTCTCTGTCCTTATGGAGCTGTCAATTAAAAATAAAATGACACCAAACATTTTATGATGAAAATGAATTGATAGATAGAAAGACAAATGAAGGGGCAAAATGGTGTGAGAAAGAAAAGGTAGAAAAAGAGGGGCGACCCTTTACTGTCATTACTTCATTGCATTTAACACAGGCGAGGTAAGCTGCTTCACCAAGAAGGGTTCAGAAAAGGCAGGAAAAGTTCATTTAAAAAACATCTTTCCGATAACTTATCAGAAAAACTACAAAGAGGACATAGAACCATAGTGTCAGAACAAAAAATTTTAATTTAATGGTGGGCTCAAGACTTGGAGGGTAATATGTGATTTTGGTACCTAAAGCCCCAAATGAATTCAAGTCTTGATTAATTTGCTGGTCGGCCTTGAGAAGTCTTATTAGCTACTTGGGTTTTAGTGAACAGAGGCTGGGGCCCGCCTCATGGGGTGAATTGCAGGAGATGAGATGCACAGTGACCAGTGTTGCTGAGTGCAGTGCGCCGTGGTTTCTGATCATCTCAAATTAAAACCTTCCTGCTTTGGTCCACACTATCCGATGATGCCTGGGTGTGCAGGGTGCCACTGTGAAGGATGTGGCCCTGGTTGGAACACCCCTCCCTGCAGGCGGTTATTTGCACCCTCCCATGCAGGAGCCCTCACACACCTACCACCAAGCACTTATTGCATTGGTTAGAGGCTCCCTTGGCTGCCATGCTGGTGGAACTCTGACAATTCTGCCTAACCCAGCCTAGTTAATTAGTTGCAGCTTAGTTTAGGTTATTAAAAGCAGGGCAAGCCAGTGACATTGACACAGTTGGGTAGGAGAGATGTGTGGTATCTGAGCAGAGACTGAAAGAACTAAGAAGGAATTAAAGCCCTGATTTAATTCCCGAGACAGCAAACATGTTTGGGACCTAAGAAAATCCTTCATTTACCTAATTTCAAGTGTCAATCCAGCCCATTTCTAACCACGGTGCTCTTTTAACCAATCACGCAGCCAGAGCTAACAAGTGAAGAACACCAAACCAATCACAAGGCGTGATGCAATTTGAGCTCTGCTGAGTGGCTACTAAAATCAAAATGAAAATGATATCTCTTCTATTAAAAAGACACAAAAGGTGAAGTGATTGCCAAGTCTATTGGAGAGGCCAAAAACAAAGATAACACACAAATACATACCATAGATCTCGTGCTCCCATGATGGACAGCGGATGCAGCTGTGTACCACTCAGAAGGTCTCCCCTAGGTGCTGGGTGACCTCGTGCATGTAGGAGGCTTCAGATGTTTGGAGAATGTTCCAGGGCAGTGTAAGCTCGGTGATGGCACAAGAGCTACAAGCCAGTGCCTTCTCAAGTGACAAATGAGCACAGTGTGAGTGGCTCATGTGTGACGCACACACTCAAGTGGGCACCCCCTCAAAACTAGGCACCCAGGGAGCCCCACTCTCCTCCTCGTCCACCAGAGTCTCCCCTGGCTCTCTCCTTCTGAACCCTCTATGCTCACTACTACAGAAGCTGGGAGCCCCGGGCTGCAGCTTTGAATGTGTCTGGAAGGGACATGATGAGTAACAAGATGCGGTAATAGGAGCTGGCCTGGGACACGTTACAAGTTCTAAACAAATGAGGTACAACCCTGTGGAACACACCCAGCTGTGTGGTGGGACTATCTGTGTTGTGGCTCTTGGACTATCCCATGTGGTATTCATGAACTTCTACAAAAGAGTGGATTTGAACGTCGAATTCAGGAAAAATGAACACAATTATGTCTTCCAGGAGACTTTATCTCCTGGAAGTCAGAAACATTAAGTAGAATATGGCTTCGGCGGGGGGGGGGGGGGGCGTGGTTGACATGCTTCATGGCTCCTCAAGTTCACCAGCATTAGAGCTTTCCTAAAGGAAGGTCAGGCATCAGCACTGCGGTTGTTAGTGCGCCACAGGGGCCTGGGAGCCTGTCTTTATACTCTTATTGGAAGAGATATGAAAATAGGCATCCTGTCCAAACTTTATCAGAAACTCAAGAAACAAACGTGCCACCAAATGGAAAAGTCATTTAATTCAAAAATCATACTTCCACTCATTTCGTAAGGATTGTCACATAAACCAAGCAAATGAAACAAAGCCAAGTTTCAGAGGCCACTCAACAGAAACTGGATTTTCCTTATAGATATGCTTAGTGACGCAAAAGCACATTTTAAAAAAACAGCCTTATCATGGCAAGACTATTTTACTAAGAACGGGGAAAAAAGTTCTATTCTAGTCACAAATTACTTTTTAATTACAGAGTTGGATTCTACACACCAGTCAATATTCAATACTGAAGTTTAAAACAGTGCATAATTTATGGTTTAAAAAAATTAAAGTGCCATTTTTAAGTACTTTATTGATAATATATCACATAGCACTTTACAGTATACTCAAAGGTAGCCTAAATTAGGAGATAAACATGCAAATATTTTCGTCTCCAAAATATGGACAAAATGTCTTTTAGAGTGCTTGTGACCACCAGGCTAGTATTAGCTACTAAAGGTTTATGAGTTTGATCTGTTTTCCAACACGACTTTTAATAAGTTAATAAAGAATACAGCTGTAGTAACCATTTGATAAACACGAAGCTTTAAAATGGCACTTAATTTACAACTTTGATCATTTTGCCAATCAACAGCCTCTCGTTTCTCTTATTCTCAAATTCTAAATCTTAAAGGCTGCAAAGGCTCAGCAACTGCCAGCTTCTGTGGGTCTCTATATAGAGCTTCTGTGTCTTTACAGATGCAGATGTGTGCTTTACATACACATGCACAAACACATGCTAACACACAGACACTTTAGAATCTTCAGATGAACCTCTTTCCACAGGTACCAGGGTGATCCTGGCACCTGGACACCCAAGGTAGTTGCTTGTAGGTGTCTGCTGGGACAACTTTGTAGAAATGGTACGTGTAGAATGTCTTGACCTCTCCAGGACCACTCCAGGGAAACTGGACATTTTGATTATCAATACTCTGGTTCTGATTACACTCAAAAGAATTTTCATGTAATATTAACTGCTATTCTTATATGGGTCTAGGACTGTGCCAAGCCTTTGCTCGCTATAGCATTCCAAACCTTGAAAGACATTTCCACCTTGTAGAGTCCTCTAAAAACTTTTGTAAAAATATCAGTTGTGAACTTCTTCTGTGGCCGATTTTTCCCTGTTAAGAACTGTATTTATCCCTCTTAGGAAAAACATCCCAAGTTCTTCAAGGTGGTTCATATTTTTCTTTCTCTCTGCGCCTCGTGCTACTTGACATCCAAACCTTTTCACCCCAGAATACAACGCTTCCTTCAGAGGACCACATTTCAGCAAGGGCTGGTGGCTCTGAATGACATCTGGATTCTCTATATGGTCTCTCTCTCTGCTTTGGGAAGTTCTTTAGTTAGACAAGTACTGTAGGTGGCGCAAGGAAAAAAGCTAATTATTACTTGTTGGAGTCTAGTCTCAGGCATGCTATAGGATTGTGCAAGGTTCATTTCTCTGCTGTTGTCATTTTGATGCTACAATTACAGAGAAGTGGTTCAGCACCCAGCCGATCAGCAAGGCTGCCAAACACATTTGAACACGAGATAAATTTTTTAAACACCAGCTAAGGGTGTGTGAGAGGACACCCAGTTGACTTAAAAGACATGTGGGGCAGGGCTGTCTAGGTAATTGATTACTGTCAGGTTTGCCAGAGATGACAGATAACTCTGGAGATAGAACACCTAGGACATTCCTTTTAAAGTCAGGTAGCTATTTGATTTCTTCAAGGCTGGCTACCTACTGTGGTAATATGGTAGCTCATAAAACATTCTGTACTAGGGCGACTGTGAGTGCCATGGTGGCCACTGTTGTACCTGGGACTCCTGTGTTTATAAAACTTTGGTCCAGACTTGCTTTTGGAGGCAGAAGCCAGAGGATGAAAAGTGCCAATAAAGAGTCATGAATAGGGGATCAAATTACCTTTAGCTGACTATTTCTGTCTCCCCACTCTTCAACCATGGATGCTTTTGTAGTCTCTGTAGTCAAGACAGAACTTCTGGGGTGACTGGGCTCGCTGTTGTCAGGAGACACAATTTGTAGAAGGACTTCCCTCTGAGCTACAGGCATGGCACACACAATTGTGCAGTCCTGGGAATGCCTGAAATGGTCTTGTCACTAGCATGGCTCTGTCCTGCTAATGCCAATCTGCCAATGCTTGATTGCTTAGCTTCTTTCTCTTTGCCTCTCTCTCTAAAAAGCACTCAGCAAAAAGGGATGAACTAGAATTACGTTGAAAAAGACAGTTTGGTCTGACAGAGGTAAACACATATTGGCCGTAGAGATATTAAAACACTAAGAGAGAAACTGGCTCCAATTATAGGATACTAAGGAAGGCTGTGCTACACAGGGTCCATCCCTATACGTCAATTTTTGAAAATGGAAGAGAATATCATCAGTCCTGAGCAAGGGATTTGGGGGCAGGGATTTGAAACTAGTTATCTTTCACAGCATGGAATTCTGTAGCTGTGGAATTCTTTGAGTACCTGAAGGAGGAATGAGATGGATCATAATGCCCAAGTAAAGATTCAGGTTCTGTGTGCATGATCATAGGGCCTTAGAAAAGAAACACAAGGTTTCTGGGAAAGCTCAGGGATCTTGGTCCATAGTCCTCCATTCTGATACCTTGTTCACTCTCCTAATGTGCCGTAAAGTTCCCTATTCAAGCAGAATTAGGGGTGGGGGGCATAGACGGTAGAGAGGGTAAAACCGACTTTTAGTGGTCAAATTCCTTCCCTATTTGTTGGCTCATATCGTTAATGGTATCTCCAGTTCTGCAGCAAATGAGGAGGAGGTGAGCCTGGCTGGGGAAAGGAAGCAGGGCAGCCATCTGTCACAGGCCCAGCATGACCACAGGGAAGCTGGGAAGGGGTCTACCTACAAATTCACATTGGCGACACTACCATTTCCTTCCGGCTTCAAATCAGGGCCAACTGAAGAGGGAGGGACAGCCTTCCAAGTGGTCAAGCTGGGGCCAAGTGTCGACAGCTATGTTTCAGGGAGGAGCTCCCCAAATCAGGGCCTGGGCCTTCTGCTCCTCCACGTTAGCTCTAGTTAAGGGTCCAGTGAGGCAGGTGACAATTTAAAACATCAAATGTGTTAAAAAAAAAAAACAACAATAAAAACTCATTATGTGGAGTTCTTGCCATTTAGAAAGCACAGTGGCACAGAACATGCTTGTCCCCTCAAGCTCCACTGAACAGGTTCCTGAGCTGTTCCAAGTCTACAGGGAGTAAGTGTAGCCAGTTGGTGTGTTCTCCTTCTTCTCGAGTTTTCAGTGAATAGCTTTCCTGAGTCCTATCTTGGTCTTATCCAGTCTTAGTTCTCATTCCCTGAATTGGTAGTGGTAGTGCCTCGCTTGCTGTTGGTTGAGCTGTTCCATAATAGCTGTGTAATCCTTGAGCTGATGAACTGAATCACAACGACAAACTCCTTTAAATTTAAAATTATCTATAAAGCTGTAACAACAGCACAGCCTACATCCTACGTCCCTCTTTGGAGTTTTTATTTTGGGGTTATAGGAAATTTGAGATGAACAAGAAGGGAAATATTTAGGGAAAGGGAAAACAGCAGCATATTGAGGACCCAAGATCCTAAGAAGCCAGTTTTTCCTACAACTTAGACACACACACAACATTTACAAAATAGCTCGGCCTCATGTGTACAACCTCAGAAGATGTGCAGAGGAGTGAGATATGAGGAACATGCGACGACCCCGTCGCCTTCTGTCCTGACATATTGGGGTACCAAGAAATACACCTGAGAAGAAAAATGAAAAAAAAAAAAAAAATCTAACTCCTGGCCCCACCTATGGGAATCCTGAGCTTCATCTTACTACCAAGCAAGCGTTCTTTTAAAAATTCATTGCCTGAAAATGCTTTCTCTCTCCAAATTCAAAGCCCAAGGAAAGCTCAAAAACACATGTGGCTAAAGACAACTGAATACCATCAGTGTGTCATGCCTGCCAGCGAGAGCCAGCAGAGAGTGGGTAAATGTGTCCTCCTTCCTCGAGGCCAGAGAGGGGATGACCTTGACCCTCTTCAACCTCACCTCCTCTCTCTCCTTCTTACACACACCTACTCACCAACCAAAGCTTAAATGTGTGGAGCTACTAGCTTAAAGATTATCAAATATAAAACTTTGCCATATAATTTCAAATCACTCTATTTACAAGTTTATCTTTTCAAAAAAAAAAGTAAAAGATACAGTAATTCAACACAATTCAAGTTTTTCTTTTCTTCTTTCAACTTCCCTAAAGAGGAATTCCAGAAGTGGGAAACACTCTGGGGTGATGCTGCCAACCCGAGAGGGCTCCTGGGGAGCTTGACAGTCCAACACCAGTTTGGAGTCTGTCTGCCCAGAGTCACTCTTGCAAGGACATTCGAATGTGGAAGATACTGGGAACTCTGTTCCTTTGAAGACCAAGTGAATGTGAAATGTCCAGACCCAACCTCCCCCCCTGGCAGTCTTCCACAAGACCTGGCCCCTTCTGGACAGGGAAATTCTCTTTCTCAGAAGGTACCCATTCCACCTTCCATGCCCCAGCCTTTTGGTATTCTCCTGAATCAAAATGGCTTACAATATTAGTCTTGTGCCTCAAAAGCCTGAGAAACAATTCCCTTTTTCTGAGTGGCAGTGAACATATACGTCCTTTAAAACTACAGGCCATAGGGTTAGCCCGGGAATCATCCTTGAAAGCCGCCGGGGCACCAGTGCTCAGCAGCCCAGGGCACTGCCAGTGGGGCTGGTCAGGGAGGGGCTAGAGGCAGTCAAGGGCAGGGGAAGGGACACGGAATGGGAGACCACGAGTGAACAAGTCAAAGGGGGGGAGAGGATGTCACCCATGAGGAGGCAGCATATTGCCCCCTAGAAAGCAAAGCTAGTTGTATGGAAGAACAGGAGTATTAAGCCTGTATGTAATTTAATCTCAAGAGGTTACTAGAGTTTGCTCCAAATATATCTTGATGCTGCTGAAATTCATCAGAAAGGGAAGAGTTCCCAGCTGCTATTCTGTCAGCCCCAAGCAGACCACTCTAATCCCTTGATCTGCTGCTTCAGGTTGTTGGAAAATCATTCAAAAATGGCCAAAAAGGAGGGAGAAAAAATATGTCTTGCAAAAAGAGTGCTATATTTTTGGTTTGGCTTCAGAGTAGGTTGGGTTGCCGTGGTTACGAGGTGATGGCAGCCCTGGGTGGCAGAAAAGTTCCTAGCTTGGGAGGGGTAATGTGGGGTGTGTGTGTTCCCTTGCACGGGAGGACTGAGCTGAATTCTGCTGATGCTTGGCCAAGGCTGCTTGGAGATGGCGAGAGATTGCATCTTATGTAAACAGTGCCGTAAACCATCTCCCTCCTGCATGCAAACAGACAGACCCAGCTGCCTGTAGCACTGTGGGTCTCAAGTATTTAGAGGTGGGGTAGAGAGAGTGTCTACTGTAAACAGAAGCAACGGGCCCAGCCTGGGCCTCAGAGCCAATGCCCAGCCCTGTTAGACCTAGCTTCCCTGCATGCTCTTGAGGACTACTTATATCTTTCTTACTTCCTTTTTTGGAAGTTTGGGGGTTTGGATGACTGTTGAAACAAAATGAATGCTCCCTATTTAGGGCACTAAATGAGAGGAATGGCTTTGCAAGCCTTTCCCTCGATTATCAAAATCAAATGGCCTCCACTGCTGATTTACTTCTGTTCCTTGCTGTATCACCACATGCCAGTCGACATGATCATGGGGATGGGTGACACCAGAGTTCACAAAAACATTTGTGTTGGCAGGTGGTAACAGAGTCAATCACCCCGCATTTCTCAGCGGCAAAGAGAAATGGCCTACAACACTGGCATCAGCAGTTGTCATGGATACAATGGAAAGCTCAGCAGGTCTGCTGGGGCCCACGGTTAGAGGAACTCCACGTAGTTCTCAGGTATGAGGCCAGTCTTCCCGTTGAGAGTCCCCTCCAACCAGCCAGGCTCCTGAGATGGATGAACTGTATAGCAAGAGGGGAGAGAGTGTGAGAAGAGAAGGTGTTACAGATAGGGCAGGTGGTGGACGTGTGTGCACACTCGTGTGAGAACAAATGAGTGCAATCGCTTGTTATATTACACATTTCTAGGACTTGTTTAAACCAGGGGTTCTTATGGGGCACCTGGGTGGCTCAGTTGGTTGGGCGACTGCCTTCGGCTCGGGTCATGATCCTGGAGTCCCGGGATCAAGTCCCGCATCGGGCTCCCTGCTCAGTGGGGAGTCGGCTTCTCCCTCTGACCCTCTTCCCTCTCGTGCTATCTCTCATTCTCTCTCGCGCGAATAAATAAATAAAAAAAATCTTTAAAAAAATAAATAAATCAGGGGTTCTTAATTTTTTGTGGGACATAAGCTTTTCAATAAAGGTTACTCTGAATGTTCTTTATAACACAAAAGGAAACAAAGACGTTCAAAGTTTTACATAGAATTTTAGGAGTTTCCTAGACTTTCTGAAGTTGCTGGTTTAAACCAGAAAGAGGTGACAGATTTCTACTTTTTAGGTTAGAAATCAGTTATGGTGCTCCATCCATAAATTTATCTAACCATCCATCCATCTATCTATCCATCCATGGCACCCATCTACCTACCCAGGACTGCCTTTGTACCCAGTGGAGTGCCCATGAAAAAATGCTAAGAACTAGTCTTTAAAGATATCTAGCATGCATTTTACTAATCTAATTATGCATTTTGCTTCCCTTTAAACCTTACCCTCTGCTTCCAATCACCCTGCAAATTCCCTGTGTTTTTTGTTTGTTTTTGTTTTGTTTTTACATTCTATAGCCTTTGAACAGACCCCTCTGTTCCACCCATACCCTTAGTTTTCTTTGCTGTTCTCTAGAATTTTCCTCCCTCCTACATACAAGACTGAAAGCTGTCTTCTCCCTCTTTCTTGCAATTTTCAAAATCTCCATTTCTTTGATTTTTCAATCCAAAAAATATACACTCATTTCTGTGCTATCACAATACATCTTTGTGGAAATTACAGTGATATTGTAAATATTATATAAAATCCAGCTGAGTCTGCAAAGTTCAATAGCAGGAAGAAAGAGAGAAGGAATCATGGGACCTGGAAATGGGGGGGTGGTATTCATGCTTGTGAAGCGGGAATATACAAATCACTCTTAATGGGAAAGGCAACGTATTTGCTCTTAACGTATTAGGAAAACTCCAATTTTCTGAGATTGTTTAGAAAGAATGAATTTTCCCTTATTCCCTTCCTAGGCTAATTAAGTGACTTCCTGAGCTTGTTTTAGAAAAGCATTTCCGCCCTCATTGCTACTATGTAACTCTAGTTTCAGTTTGTGGGGAAAGAAGCAAGAACAGAAACAAAAGGAAGCAATGGGGGAGTAGCAAAAGGATACACATTGAGGCTTAAAGAAGATCAATGTCAATGTAATCTTGAAAGCTTCTTCAGGAAAAAACAAGATCAAACATCTATTAGGTGGCCTCCAAAATGCTTGCATAATTTTTTATCACTAGGTTTCATGAATAAACCAAAAATAGTAAGGGTACTTCAGATTCATGACGCCCACACAAGGAGGAGTCTGGAAGAAAAGTGCCACGGAAGAACACAACACAATTTAAAAGCAACCTGGCCTCTCCAATGATGAAACTCTCTCAACCCACCCCTCAGATACTTGCACTCAAACACCACTGCCTTCTGACCATCCATCCAGCTGACAATGTTAAGATCACTTGAATTTCTGCACTTATAAAGTGATTATAATAAAACTCTCACTCTGGGGGCGCCTGGGTGGCTCAGTCATTAAGCGTCTGCCTTCGGCTCAGGTCATGATCCCGGGTTCCTGGGATCGAGCCCCGCGTCGGGCTCCCTGCTCCGCGGGAAGCCTGCTTCTCCCTCTCCCACTCTCCCTGCTTGTGTTCCCTCTCTCGCTGTGTCTCTCTGTCAAATAAATAAATAAAATCTTTAAAAAATAAAAATAAAAAAACAATAAAACTCTCACTCTGTCAGTGGGTTCTTGTGAAGTTCCAGGGGCCCATATGGAGAAAGCACTCAGCAGAGAGCCAGGACACAGTTGGGCTAGTCAATAGGGGACCCTGCATCATTTGACCAGTCACTTGGACTGGTCAACAAGGCTCTCTCCCGGTAAGGGCCTGGTCTCAATACCCACCCAAGCTTTGGGGAACCTCAAATGTTCAGAACCAAACCAAAAGAAACAAACTCACTCCCCAAAATAAAAGGCCTAGAAAGAATAGCCAACAAAACAAAATAAAAACAAAAAAGACCCCTCCCACTTTACAGCAGAGCTCCTAGTTGAATTGTTACTCCACCAGATACACGGAGTCCCTCACTTTCAGACATTCTCCCTTCCTGGGCAGCTGTTCAAACACAGTTCAGGTGCTGAGGTGGTAAGGTCTACAAACATTAAAAATGTTATTTGCAGAGTAAGGGAAGAGCACGAGGGGATAAAGGAGGCCCTCCAATGGAAGAACAAGAGCTATGTCACAGGAGATGGCAGGGGACAATGCAGCCCTCAGGTTAGACTGCAGACTCACTGGGGTCTTTAAGCTGGGTTCATTAAGGCATGGGAGCAGACCACATCATCCCAATCACCTGGACACTTATTAAAACTGCAGAGTCCTGGACCCTGTGGCATACCGGTTAAAACACAATCTCTAGGAGTGAGGCTGAGAGATCTTTTTGACTCATTCAAAGAAAGGTAAGGGTTATGACTCTTCTGTGCCCAAATGCCTCTGTAGCGAGGGTGGTAATAAGGCAACGCAAATTCTCATTCACTGATGGAGGAGGGAGGCAACATCAGATGTCCTCCCTGCTTCTGTTTCCTGTCCTCCCACTTTATGGCTCAGCTGAAGCCCTACTTCCTTCATAAATACTGGCATGGAATCCGGTCTACCTGTTCCCTCTTTTCTCCAAACTCCTGGAATGCTCATTCTGCACATTGTTCATGGGTGCTATTAACACTGTCCAAATGTATTAAGCTTTGCTTCCCCCCTGCCCCCTTTAAGGACATTTTAGTCTGTACTGTCTCACCTAATGAGTCCCTTCTGCCTGGTGAATTATGACAGAAGCTAATACTTAGATGGGGACTGGGAAGCAGCCAATGGGCTGAAAGCTTTAGACATATATCAATTTATTTGATCCTAAAGATCCTAGCTTGTATTTTCCTATCTGTACTTTACAGATGAGAAAATTAAGGGCTCAGAAATGTAAATTAATTCGTGCCGATCGCAATGGTAGTACTAGAATTTGAACCCAGCTTGTTTGACTCCAGAGACCAAGCCCTTTTCCAAACCATTACACCTATGTTCAACCAGAAAATGATACATATGCACACTAAGAATTTACATATACATATGTATGTATATACCAAGTAGTGGTTTTTTTGCTAAGTGCTTTGCCTGCATTATCTCCTTTCATCTTCAGAATGACTCTGGAGTTGATTCTGCTATTATCCTCATTTTACTGATGAGAAACTGAGGCTCAGAGGCGTTAAGCATCTTGCCCAATATTACATAGCTGACAGGTGATGGAGGTGGATCTGAACCCAGGGCATCTGACCAAAGAGTCTGTGGTCTAACCACTACTGCTTTTGCCTAGCCCAATGCTTTGGATATCAACAATGCTCCCAAGTACTTGTTGAGCTGAACTGAGCCAATGTCCAACTTTCTGAATTGCACCAATGTCCAATGTGCTATATAAACACACAGAGTGTTTCAGGAGTTGCCTAGGCAGCTCTCCAGCCCAGCAAGCATCTAATATAAGCTGCTGCTGACATGGATGTGCTTCCTGCCAACCACTTTCTCTCAGCTCCATCCATATATACTCCATACACCCCTGTATACACAACTCATGCTCTCTCTTTTCCCTCTCTCAGATGGACAAGGAGCAAGCCTGTGACTAGGATCTCTAATGGCTGACTGTTCCAAAGGGAAGAAGCACTGGCTGGAAGAGGCACAGACCCTTGTGTAGTTGAATACATTTACTCATTTAACAAGCATTTATTAAGCACCTACCCTGTGTCAGACACTGTGCTAGGGGGCCTTGCACACAGTACAGAGCAAGCAGAAGGATTCTGCTCTTGGATCAGGGCAATATATTAATAAATAAGCACATAATTTTAGGTAGTGATGAGGGAAGAGAGAGAGACTGGGATAGGAATGAGGGTATGGGGAGGAGCTCAAAAAGCTAAAACCTAAAGGATCCAAAGGAGCTAGCCAGGCAGTGGATAATGGCAAGTGCAAAGGCCCTAAGGTGGCGAAAAGCTTGGTGTGATTTCACA
Source organism: Zalophus californianus (assembly GCF_009762305.2). Taxonomy (NCBI): domain Eukaryota; kingdom Metazoa; phylum Chordata; class Mammalia; order Carnivora; family Otariidae; genus Zalophus; species Zalophus californianus. The sequence continues at coordinate 35,700,747 of NC_045599.1, read as the reverse complement.
ACAGTGGTATGCAAATTTTTCTCAAAGAGCTAGGTCGTAAATGTGTGTCTCTATCAATTGTGCCATTGTAGCTCTACAGATAATATACAGACAAAGAGGCATGGGTGGCTATGTTCCAATAAAACTTTATTTACAAAAACAGGCAGTGAGCTGGATTTGACAGGTCATACTTTGCTGACCCTAGCTGAGAACATAGGGAAGGCCCGTGAGGCTGCAGTGTATCGAGTGAGGAAGGGAGGGGCCGGGGGCAGGAGCTGGTCAGTGGAGGCACTCATCAGTAATTCTAGGAGGAACGGGAGGCCAGGAGTATGTGAAGCAGAATAACATGATGTGATTTCCAAACATTACTCTGGCTGCTGCACAGGGAATGCGTTGTGGGGACAAGAGTGGACATGACAACCATGTAGGCAGCTGGTGGAAACACCTGGGTGAGAGATGGAGGTGGCTTGGGTTTGTGTTTGGATCTGGCAGTAGAGATGGCTGGGGAGTCCAAAAGACTCCACTCTGAAGACCTCTCCCCATAACCCCACTGGTGGAGTGGCTCAGTGGCTCCCTGGGAGGATTTTCTCTATCTGCAAAGGAAAGCTGGGGCAGCCTTATCTTGCACTCATGCCATACCCCATACCTGGGAATGAATGGATCCAGCCCACCTCACATCTTGATGGAAGTATCCCAAGAACCCAATTTTAGTGACTACCATGTGAATTTTCCAGGTATCACTAATCACATTGCCATAAAATGACTAATGTTCCTGAGAACACAAGTTATTTCTCTTTCCAGTTACTATCTGAGGTGCTCCTGGTGAAATGGGCTATTTCCTAGTAGACTGGCAAGGGCTGACAGTGGAGTTATTTCCGAGTATTGCACATCCATTCTCCCCTGCACAAAGTCCAAAAGCTGACTGAGCAGCCACCCCAGATTCACAGCACAGGCCCCTGGAATCCAAAGGCTTAGAGAGATTAATCATTATGAAATAACAGAGTTTCCCTTCAAGGTTCCCCTCCTTCTTCTTCTTCCTTATTCATTCTTCCTGATCCTGAAAAAGACAACACACACAAACTCTCTAGGCCTGTCATTAAGAAACTTTCTTCCTTTTGGTCTGATGATTTAATCTGACAGCGACAGAGAGCATCCGACTTAAACAGCTCTTACCTGATGTCTCCAGAAAGAAACTAGCAAGAGATGAAACAAGGAAAATGATCTCCCTGCCTAATGTGCTAACAGCTTTTTCTCCCCTAATGCCTGATTTCTCCAATGGAGGTGATGGGAAGGGGGAAATGGGGTATATGTAGCATTTTCTAAGAATCACCACAAAAAGTATATTCATGGGGCACCTGGGTGGGTCAGTTGGTTCAGCATCTTTGACTTTTGGTTTCAGCTCAGGCCGTGATCTCAGGATCAGTCCTTGGGATCAAGCCTGGAGGTGGCTCCTCACTCAGTGGGAAGTCGGTTTGGGAATCTCTCTCTCTGCCTATGTCCCCCTCCCCCGCTCGTGCACGCTCTCTCTCTCTCAAATAAATAAATAAATCTTTAAAAAATGGATTCACATTTTGTCAGACCCTTCTTTGACTGCAGTTCAGTCAACACTGAGAGGTATTTTCTTTGGGGTTTCATTTTGCTTTTGCTCTTCAGGGAATCTAAAAGGGCATTCCTGGTTAAAAACAAACTGGTGTCAATGACCTCTGCCATGACTCCCAGAGACCACAGGAAGGCATGGATAAGGCCTCTGATTCATTTAACCAAACCTCTTTCCTGCTCTCCTTTATCATTATAGGATTTATGATGATGACCAAGTTGTGTGGTGCATGCAGTGCCAGGACCTGCTAGGCAGAGCACCCGGCAGGGAAGGAAATGACTTGGTCATTAAAAATCACCTAGGTTTCTTTTCCTTTCTCTTTGGTTAGCTACTTCAAAAAGGAGATTTAAAAAGGTGGGAAGACAACATGAAGCAACCTCGCTGTAGAACAGTCTGGCAGCTCCTTCAACTGTTAACTAAGTTACAGTGGGATTCAGTAGTACTTCCCGCCCTCGCCCAGGTCTATCACCAAGAGACCTGGAAACACAGGTCCTCACAAAAATCTGTACATGCATGTCCAGCCGCATTGTTCTTCATAGCCAAAAAGTATAAATGATCAAAATGCCATCAGCTGACGAGTGGATAAATAAAATGTGGTATATCCACACATGGGAAGATTACCCAGCAATAAAAAGGAAAGAAGTCCTGATGCACACTCCAACAGGGATGAACCTTGAAAATACTATGCTACATGGAAGCAGCAAGTCACAAAGACCACATACTGTGTAATTCCATTTATATGAAATACCCAGGGCAGGCAATTTGATAATGACAGTGAGTAGAAGTGGTTCCCTAGGCTGAATGGAGCAGGACTGGGGGTAAATGGAGCATGGCTGCTAAGGGGTACAGAGTTTCTTTTGGGGGTGATGAAGATATTCTGGAATTAGATAGTAATGATGGTTGCACAACTCTGAATATACTAAAAACCACAGAATTGTACATTTTAAATGGGTAAATTGTATGGCATGTGGGTATCTCAATAAAGTTGAGGGCTGCACTCAAAAAAAGGAGTCACAAACAAGATACACACACATACACATACCTTTTGAGAGTTTAGACCAAGTGTACCCCTAAGATCAGGGTCCTTTGTGCAGTCACAGTGAATAGCTGATAGGAAAGTGACAGTCCCTTGCCCATAGGAGCAGTGAACTGGGGTTCAGAGGACAGACTTTAAATTCCGGATTCACCTGTAAACGTGGGAATGTCTCAAATCCTGCCCATCTCTAGGCAGAAGGCCTGCGCCTGCTGGCAGAGCAGGACACAGAAGGCCTGCATGTAGCCCACGCAGGTTTGTCTGCTGTGAATACTGCATCATGTTATGGCTGCACTGGGACTCTACCGTATGGGCCTATTCGGGCAGGGCACACTTGTTAGCGACATGGCTCTGGACAGCCTTCTGTGGACCCACGTCACCTCAGCTCTGCCAGGGCCTGACTGCTCCAGCTGCTGACAGGAGAGGCCGCTGGGCTGGCTGGCTGTGCACGTGGATATGCAAAGCACCCAAATGAAAGTTAATGGAGCAAAGGTTTAAGGACAGTGCTTTTGGGGCTCAGAGAACCATACAAGAGGACATGCGCTCAGCAGGCCACATACAGTTATGGGCTCACCCCAGCCCCTGCAGGCTCAGAAGGTCTGAGCGTGACCTGGGAATCCCCCAGGTGCTCTGTGAACTATTCCCCATTCTGTCTCCCCATGCCTAATTATTACCTCTGCAATGCTAAATGCAGGGGCTGGGTACACAGGGGGCTGCCCGCTCACATGGGGATGCACTCAAGGCTGTCCCCAGGAATCCATCTCTGCTCTGGCTTAGAGGCCGCTAAAGACAGCCAGGACTCAGAGGGTCAAGGTGCAGTACCTACTGCCCAGCCAAGAGCCAGGCCTGCTTTATAGGAGGGACGAATGTAAAAAGGTCACCGTGAACTATCAGAACATCAGGCTCTAAGATGGGCATAATGATGGCAATCATCATCATGATAATAATAACACTGAATGCTTAATGTGTTGAGTACTATCTTAAATACATGATGTGCACCATTGCAATTCTCCCTCACAACCCTCTTATCTTTATGTGACAGAGGACAGAACTGAGGCACAGAGAGGTTGTCACTGCTGGAGTTCACACAGAAGCAGGTGGTCGAGCCAGGACTTGCGCTTTGGTGGCCCGAATCTAGAGCTGAGGTACTCTAGTGCTAGGTGGGGGCCTTGGCTGCCCTGTATTTCTGGCTCTCAAGCAGGTGGCAGGTGTAACCTAGGCCAAAGTGGGGCACTCAGCCCTGAAGGGGAGCGCTTGGGCAACATGCACTCAGCCCTGCTCAGGAACTCTGCCACTACCCCAATGGAGGTCAAGAAGGCAGCCCCAGAAAATTTCCACTTCCTGAAATCAGGCAGCAGCTTTGGGTTTCTCCTTTGGTCAAAAAAGGGACCCTTTCACCCAAGGATCCGGAAAAATTAACCCCAAAGGAGAAAATCATCTGGCGAAAATCTCAGCTGTAACAGAGATTCTGGCTTTTCCCCAGAATCCTGATTTTTCTCTTAGGTAAATGGTAAGTTACGACAAATTATGCCATCAATACTCACTTTAAAAAATACTACCTTTTCCTTTTTTTTTTAGGGAGGAAGAACAAAAAACAAAAAACAACAAGAAAAAGGTACATCAAGTAAGACTAGTTCCCAGTTCTACAGTGCAGGTGCCACGAATCCATTTTCACACAGGATACTTGAGCAGGACAGCTGGGAGTGTGCAGGGGGATGGCCCTGAGGGAGTCTATTAACGGTCAGGGGGGAGGCCAAGCACCACCGCAGGGAGGCTCACTGACCCCAAGCTTGCCTAGTTGCCCTGCTAGCCTGGAAATAAGCCTCACCTGCTATGGAGAGTGAATGCCACTGAACCCAAGAGGAAAAAGAGGCACAGAACGTGTGCCTCAGTCTCCATCCTGAGCTGATCACTTGAAGGATCCCTGTTCTCTGCTCTGCTGTCTCCTATCCTCTGTCCAGCCCCCAGACTCTCAAAGCCACTGCCAAGTGCTTGGCAGAGCCCTGTCCAGGTACACAATCACTTTTCACGTCCAGTACTGCTCCATGAGGCTGAGTCTATCCAACCAAGTGAAGACTTCAGTACACTGTCCACTCTTGACAGAGCCTCCAGAAGTCTCGCTGCTACTCTCTTATTTTGGGCAAAGACCCCCACCCAACCCTGACCCCCCTCACTTCTTTTCAGTCTTATCCATCCAAGTGAGACTGTATTTTTTGTATTTTTTCTCCCTGCAGGAACTTTGAAAACTGCAGTTCTTTATTTGCTCTCCCACCCCTCCCAAATCTCTGCAAGGGGATGAGAAACTCACCATTGTCGAAGACCGTGCCTGCTGTGAACGAGAGTTCTGAGTCATGTTCAGCTTTGCAGGCATATAAGGCTTTTGCCTTCCGGAACGGTGTGCTGTGTGAAAATAGGAGTTTATTTAGCAGTATTTTTAAACCTTCTGAAAGCCCCAGATATTTAACCTCTCTTCTTCCCCTTCCCTGCAAGCCACCTAGTTGTCTCTTGCGGCAACAGCCTGACAAGGCAGCCAGATGGCAAAACATGAGGTGGAAAAGTTGCAAAGGTCACCAGAGAAAAATGAGAATTATTCAGAGAAAAGCCATAAGCCTGGAGAAACCACACTTCTTGTGGGGTCACCTTGTGCCATGTGAAACTCTGCCTAGGAGTTACGATACCTGAACAGTGGGAGGGCAGGCTGGGACCCACTTTTGGAGCAGGAGTAGTTTGGGAAAAGGGAGGTGGGGGCAGGAAAGAGCTTCCTAGTTGCTCCGGAGAGTACTCCCAACAGACCTTGTTGAAAACTGGCAATGCTCAGTGAGTCAAAAAGGAGAAATTCTAACAAAGCCATGTTTCGGCTCTAGGCCATGGGCCGACATTCGCTCTTCCAGATGTTACTTACTTCTCATTGGGCTGGTGGAGCAGGATTCCAGGGCTGGAACTCCCCGACCCCCAGGGTAGGGCAGGGAACAGACAAGTTGTGTGTGTGAGCACTTATGTGAATGTGTGTGGGGAGCGTGGGGAGGAAGAAGGGAGAGGGAACATGATGTATATATGTGCAACAAAATCATTTTTGAAAAGCTCTCAAAGTGACCCTAGTGTGCAACCAGGGCTAAGAACCACTGTTCTAGAGCAGGGGTTGGCAAACTCTTGCTGTAGGTGGCCTGGCAGTGAATATTCTAGGCTTTGTAGGCTATATGGTCTCTGTTACAGTTAGTCAGCTCTGCCTTGTGGCATAAAAACAGCCATAGACAACATGTAAATGATTTTGTATGGCTGTGTTCCATCAAAACTTTACTTAGAAAAAACAGGTGGTAGGCTGGACTTGACCCAAGGGTCACAGATTGCTAAGCCATGTTCTAAAGAGTAAATAATAAGAACCGGTAAATCCTATTACCTTCTATCAATTTTTGCTTTGATATCCAAATAGTTCCAAATGATCTATGGACTTCTCAAGGGTCATAAGACAAATAACATTTAACAGTCAAAAGTTGGCTCTTTATTTGCTAAGAGTAATCTCTTCTACTTCTGAGCCCTCTGAAGGAGCACATTTAGGGGCTCCAGGGCAGAATAACAAAAGAGCCAGTAGGTCCTCTGGGTTAAACAATTATTCCAGGGATATATTATTTACTTTAGCTTCATTTGACTAACAGAAAGCCTCCAGGAGCCAGTGATACTAAACGCCCTGTGGCACACTGATTTCTAGTGGCCAAATGAGATTTAGTTGAGGAAAGGCTGGTCTTAGGTAAGCCAAGACAAAATCAGAAGAGGAAGGGGTCTTGGGTCATTATGGAACTGTTATTTCTCAGAGTCACCAAATCCGGCTTCTTGTTGAGAAAGAGGAGCCATGGATGGATGGATGGATGGACACTTATACCGGGACCAGGCATCTAGAACGTCTAGTCTTGGCTCCATGAAAGATAGTTTAAAAGTTCTGTTGCAAACAATGATCACAATAAATGATTATCCAGAATTTGTTGCTGGGCATAGTTCACCATTCTTTCCTCTGGTCTTCTAGTGGCCAACAGATGATGGCCAGGTGGGAGAAAATTAGGAAAGTGGGAGAAAATGAGGTGGATCCACTGGGAATGAAGGAAAGAAGAGCCATCAGAATTCATGAGCTTTACGTGGAAAACAGCTCTTCTGGGGTAATTGTCATTAAAGTCAGAATAGAATTCTGCACCAGAGGCATATTCTGTGTTCCAACTAAACCAAGTCTGCATGTTGTCAGCAAGGGCCAAACATCCATTGTGCAACTTTCCATGGAGGGCAAAAAAGTTTGTTTTTGTTTTTGAGGGAGTGGGAGCCGAGAGGAGGAGCTGCCTGGCTGTAAAAAGTGATAAAATGGCCCAAACCCCATAATGGCAGGCAAGGAGAGCCTGGAAGGTGGAAGGAGAATCCATCTGACATTAGCCCTGATCACTGTCCTGTGAGGACAGGGCACAGCTAGTGGGTGGAGAGCGTAGACCAGGGATGAGAAAAATCAAACGCGAGGGTAAGATCATCTGAGGCAAGGCTCCTCCAGCTGCATTTTCATAGCGGTGACTTATTAACTTCATTAAATAAAGGGAATGGGACAAAATAGGCAAACCAGGGAAGCCAAGTGGGGTATCTGGCAGGAATCAAGTAGAGGAAATGGTCTCAGGTGCCGAAGTTTATCATTCAAGAGGAGTAAATTTTCCACTAATGTTAGGCTTTTGGAATTGAATCAAGTGACAATAAAATAACCCATTAAAAATAAAACAAAGATCAGGAAAGGGCCTTGCTTTTTTCTCGGATTAATAGGTGACTGACCATCTACAAGAGGGTCTTTTCCCCTGAGACCTCCTCCTACTCCTGTTCCCCAGGACCAGGGCCGACAAATAATGTTCAAGACACCAAGTTAAATTAGAATTTCAGATCAACGAGAAATGTTTTAATAGTAGAAGTAAGTCCCACATACTACATGGGACATACCTATAGTAAGAAAAAATCATTTGCCATTTATCTACTATTCAAATGTAACTGAATTTCTGTATTTTTATTTTATTTGCTAAACATTTGCTAAATCTGGTATCTCTATCAGGGGGGAAGTCTTATCTTTTTAAGTTTGTCAGCCCAACAGGTCCAGTGTCCTGTATTATATTAGCTCTCAAAAGCCCCAGCAGTTTGTTTTAGGTAGGGTTCCTACCAAAACAGATCCTGTTGGCACAGAGGTTGTGTTTGTAGACTTTGGCTCTGACTAAAAAAAATAAAACATCCCCACTAAGCATCCTTGGCTCTCTAGCTCCCCATTCTCTGCAGTACATCTCAACACTGGACACAGAGAGCCCGAGGTGCCTTCGGCTGCTCCTGAAACAGTGCCCTTCAGACCTCGGCTGGCCTTCAAGGGCATGAACAAGTTTGGAACCTTCTGCTGGTTCATTTTTAATTTTCGCCTCTGAGCATGGCACAAGGCCAGGAAAGCACTCAGAGGAGCTTCCCTCAAATGCCCTTGCAAACCTTGCAAAATGACAACCCACTCTCCGTCAGATGACACTACAGGGAGGTGGGGCCAGCTAGACTGGCAGGATGCAATAGCTTGATCATTCAAGCCCAACTGCCAGGGACCACTATGTAAAGGGAAGTTATGATTTAGGGGCTGGAAGCTTCTCTAGGGGTGACAGGAAAGGGAAGTGTGAGGGGAATATGCCTCTATGACCCTTCCTCTGCTGTGCTATCAAAGGCATCTTCCTTCCTGAGCTTGAACTAACTAACAAGCACTAAAAATGCTTGGAAGAGGGGAGAGGGAGTCATTTCCAGAGGAGACATTATGTAGAAGTTCACGGGACCATTTATTAGGTCTTACTAAGTATTTACTTTTAAAAGCTCTGCCAGGGGAAGGAAATCTGAAGCTTCACGCTCTGGAAGTGGATTTGGGGAAAAGGCCCCATTGGACCTGAACAATAGGTATGCCCCCACCTCTTGGCTACGTAACCCAACGGCAATTAGGGGATTTTAATCCTCTCTGTTGGCTAGGTCTGATGGGCTAGCTCCCAGCAGGGTCTCCATCTGTGCTCACCTCAGCACACATACTTAGCTCTGTGACAGCTGATTCCAAGCCCTAGTCTGTCTTTCCTATTTCAAAATGGCAGATTCCTAAAGTGTTGTGGAATAGCATCATCCAAATGGTGCTATTTTAATGATGGCCAGAGTAGGTAGTTCTGAATACCATGACCCCAAACCTACTAGGGTAGCAGATCCTATTGCCACCGTGCTCTGCCAATCGTGAAATACTTTGGGAGATGGAAAGGAGTAGCTAAAGAAAAAAAAAGCTAAAAAAAAAAAAGTAAATACCCTCAAAGCAGAGAATATGTTCAGCTTTTTACCTGAATGATTCTACCATCCTGAGTCCCCCAGCCCATTCTGTTCAAGGGACCAGTGTTTTGAAGATTTTACTTCCCTTTGTTCAGACTGAAGGAAACACATTCTGCTAATGACCAAGACTCTCCTACGAGTAGTGAGGCATATTGGAAGGTGACTGAAGTTTGCTCTGTTCAGGTCTTCATGGGGCAATGAGTGATCGAACCGCTCTGGTTAGATCCATGCCATATCTCGTGTCCTAGAAAGTTAACGTCTCCCAAAGCGCCCAGAATATGTCTAGGAAATAATGAGGAAATAACTTGAGTGTCAGAAAAATATGATCTTGAATTTTAACCCTATTCCCAGGGTGAGGATAAAAGAGTATATGGAAAAGCTACCTTTCCTACCTTCCAGTGCAAAGCTAGATAGAAAACCAGGAAGAGCAGGCCAGGCTCTGGGGCTGGGAGTGGCATGGAACCTTAGGTTTGGGGGCACCCATATGTTTGGAGGAAAGAGTGCTGAGTTAAGGACAAGAAGTCCTGAATTCTGGAGGGGCTCTCATCCAGTGGTGTGACTGGGCCGTCAACTCTGTGCCACAGTTTTCTTTCTCTATAAGATGGTTCAGGCCATTTCTCCTCTCATTCTCAGATGAGGATAGAATGCAATGATAGACTGGAAAGTACCTGGAGGAGAATAAACTAACATATACATCTGTATATATAAATAACATGGGTTTTCTTTTTTTTAAAGTGAGACTCAGTGTTATAAATTATTTAAGCCTCTCTGCTGGACCCATCCTTTGGGGAAAAAAAAATAGCTATGAGAAAAAGATGGATGAGAAAATACTGTAAAGGCTCCAAATGCTTATTATGCTTTATAACTGGGCTCTACGTTTTGGTTGTCTATAAGCAGAGACTAAATTTGAGAGAGACACAGGCTTAGGATCTACATAGTAGAGAGATTCTGCAGGGGATCTTTATTAATTAATTCTTTTCTTGGATTTACATAGCTTCTTTTCTCTAAAGAAGTACAAAGAATTAAGTCTAGACATCCTCAAACCAGAGGAGAGGAACTAGATCAACTCTGAGAAAGAGGTGCTGCTTATTCCCATGAGTGCTAAGGGTCCATGATGCATGGAGATCGGAGCACGCAGAGGGCAAGGAGGCAGCCATGACAATATAAAGAGAAAAAGCTTCACATCTCCATCCTTTATTCTGTTACATTCATCTCTCTCTCATGTCTCTGGTCTTAGCAACTAGGCGTCAGTGCTCACAGCCAATAGTCAAATAAATAAATAAATGCCCCACAAATAAATGCTGCCTGATGCTACCTGATAAAAATGAGGGAAGAAAAGGCCAGTACATGTCTCAGCACTGGTTCCCTCTGATATTATCTTATACCAAAGCACAGAGAAAGCTCCATAATTCAGAGAACGATCCAAACAGGGGCCTGTCCAGGTAGCACTCTTTCCCCAAACTCCAGGCATCATGGATTCATTCAGAAATTGGAGGAAGGGTTCAGAAAGGTGTGGAGAATGCCATGCTGGTTCATGCACACGGTCCCTCCTGGCTTCGGTCTCTTAGGCTGGAATCACAGGAGGGCAGAGGCTGGCCACCCCCACTGTCCCTGACCGGCTTTGGATAAAGAGGAACAGATTGGTCATCATCCGTGATTTTACCTGGAGTCTTCACGAACTGCTTCTTCTGGCCTGTCAAAAAGCAAGTGCAGGTTTGGATGGCGGGGAACAAAGTTGACGAGGAGGCTGAACACTGCATGAAGAGAGGACCAAGCCAATGAGAGAGCAACGGCAGCAACAGAAAACCAAACAAACCCTGCAACAGACCTGATGGGGGATGAGTCGCTGGACGTGGATGAGGTGGGCATAGGGCTGGATGGCGCCGAGAACATGGGCCAAGATGGCGAGAGGGGTGAAGTTGGGCTTGGATTCGGGGGGCTGCAAGACAGAACAACCAGAAAACTCGTCAGCACAGAGGGAAACCACAATGGGAGCACAAGGTTCATGGGAGGCCAAATGATGGGGAGCTGGAGCAGACGAGGAGCACTGAAACCCAGGCTGTGTCATCAGTGCCAAGTCACATTTCTCCAGACCAGATCTCAGTGACTTCCAAGTAGTGCCTGTTCTGCAATTCCTTGGAGTATTAAGGAGTCTCTTTGCCCTGCAGAACAGCTGCTTTCTAGGTCACAGGAGTTTCTTCGATGGTGTTCACTGTGTCCTTGCCCACTGGTGGAAGATGCCCTGGGCCCACATACATGAGCTTCCCCTCATTCCCTAGCACTAGCCCATGTGGGGCAGGGCTACCCTCTAAAAGGCCTTCAGCTTCCACTGCTGTGTTAGTGTTTTTAAAGTTGGGTCTCAGCAAAAATGACCATTTTTCTGGGCTGCACGGGCCATTCGGCCAGAAAACAACTTCCTGCTTACATTTTTAACTAAATGGGCTGTGTGCCATTGGAGACTCAGAGAAGCACTGCATTAGAAATACGATAGCGGAAGGAGGACGGGTCTGGACACACACCTCTCAGGAGAGGGCACACAATCACCGGCAGCACTGCGGTCCCTCTGAGGTTTGCTTTCCAGGCCTGCCCTTTCTCTTTTCATGGATTTTGGGCATTGTGATACTCTAAGAAAAAAACTCACAGGGAAGGCAATGAAAAAATGAGGAACTGAAAACTTCAATCTGTCATTTTGTTCTTTGATGTTAACTGATCAAAAGTTTGCAGAGGAAAGGTTAAAATTACTCATTAAAATACAGCTTGTGACTTTTAACTGGTCATGCTAGCCCTTTGACTTGTTTCTACAAATTACACAAACAAACATCCTAGCAACTCCATAAAATCACATAAATCACAGATAGTGCAAAGACCAATGACTGAGAAAATAATGTGGAAATCGCCCAGCCACAACACCACCACCTGCAGTCCTGAGCCTCAGCCGACTGCTGGAATGTTTGATCCAAGCACTTTATAGAGGTGAAAATGACAGCAATCCAATTCCAGTGCAACAGACTTTCTAAACATAGTGGGATTTAGCAAGAACACATAAATGTCCTATACAGTGGGCCATTCTCAATTCAGACATGACACCTCATAATGGTCCTAATTATCTATGGTTGTAACATACATTCTCATGGAAATATACAGTAAAAACCCATCACATGAGTTCACCAGAAATCCACAGACTAAATGAATGAAACACTTATTTAATGCCATTATGTGCATTATATTTCTAGAACATAAATTCTACAAGGGCAGGGATTTTTATCCATTTTGTTTACTGATCTATCTCCAATGCCTAAAATAGTGCCTGTAAGTATTCAAGAAATAATTGAGTGAGTAAATTAATAAATCTCATTTAACTTACCCAACAAGCCAAAGACACACAATATGATTCCTATTTCACAGATGTGGAAACTTGGGGCCCATTTGAGACTTGCCTATAAGTGACAGGGCCGAGGTTCAGACCCCGATCCCCTGGCCCTAAGCCCTGGGCTCTGGCCACTACCGTGTCCTGCCTCTAGGGTAGCAGGACTGGCTCTGTTCCTCTATGTTGTGCCAAGCTTCTTTATAGACCCAGCCATAGCACTAGAAGCCTTCTTAACCAGTGATTTATGAATCTCCTTTAGATGTCTGCCACATTTGCAAAGGAAAATGGGAATGTAGCAACAGACAGACTCAATAAGACTCAACACATTGTAAATTCCCCAATCCTGCCTCCAGTCTTCTCTCTGGTAGATTCGCATAGCAGATGGAATTCATATAATACAAGAAATTAAATTCAAAGAGTACGGCTTTTTTCTCTTTTTCTCAAATAATCCAGCAAAGACAAGCTACTGAGCACATAGTATGATCAAACACAATAAATGGAATACAACTTGGCATTTGCCAAGGTCCCTAACCTCAAGAGTTCCCAATGTATTTAACAAGATCGGACAGACCAAAAAACAACTATAACATAAGACAGTAAGATTTGGCAGCCGAGGGATAAGTTACTCTCTTATTAGCTGAATACATGCTCCCACTTGACTCTGTCTCGAGTCCTGGGAGAAAGTGCTGCCTCATTTTAACTGTGCAGTCCTCACTTTCTTCTGTAGCTGCAGTTGGTGAGCAAGACCTTGCTTTCTCAGGCCTCTCCCCACAACGCGTCCCTCTCGATATAGTAGGCAAGGCCTACCATGACTTCCAAACTGCAACGCAGCCCAGGAACCCAAGCTCTGACCAGGGACAATCTGCAAGTTCAAGAGAGCAAGCAGCTCAGGCCAAGAGGCCTGAACTCATCTGTTCCTCTGGTCAGTGGTCAGCACAGGACAATTAAAAAGTCCTTAGGACTTTTTATTTGTTTTCTTTTTTTCTTTTTAGTGGCTTTTATAAGTAGGAAACCCCTCTAGCTTCCTATCTCATTTGTATAAGAATTATGCCTTTGGTTAAAAAAAAAATAAAATAAAGGCATAGTTCGGGACATACTCTATGAACACAAATGTGGTTCTGAATGTTTTTTCACATCCTTGCATACCTAAGTGGGTCTTGACCAGTCGTACATGGCTGAAATTATCTGGGGGTGTGGCTGGAATTCTAGGGTATCTGAAACCATTATAAGAACTTACTCTTCAATCTCCATGTCACTTATTGTAGTACTGACTGTCATTTTTAATGACTAATAGAATTTCATTTGTTTGCTTGTGTTTTACTCATAGCAGTGACATTTATTTGCTATAAAATGACCACAATTTAAAATTTATGACTATTATATTTTAGTGTAGCAGTAAAATGCACACTCCACAGTACTTTGATTTTTTTAAACTACTGACAGAATTATGCTTTTTATTCATTTGTGCTCAGAATCATGTCATAAAACTCATGATCAACAATACTGTAGAACATTTTTATTTATTTAATGATGAATGTCTATAGCAAAAGAATGACAATAATATACAAATATTCCTCCAAGAAGCAAGGAGTACATTTTATTTTAGTTGTGTTACAACTCAGAGAACATGTAAATGGGAAATAAGATCACACGAATGATGCTAATGGCCCAAGACTGTATACTCTTTCATTCCCCTTCACTTCCAAAGTGTCTATAGCTTACTGAAAAATGACAACAGTAGACAAAAAAATCTCACCCTTAAAAAACCTAAAACAAAACACACAAACAATAAAAGGCCAGTTTTGCTACTGGCCCTGAAGCTTCTATCAAATTCTCACTTTTCTACTGAGGCCAAAGATAACAAATGACTGAGGTTAGGACAGGAGAAAATAATTTGGTAACTACAGTCTTAGCAGATGACCCCCTAAGGCCTCTCTACCATCCTCAGAGTCCAGTTGTGAGTATCTGAGCTGAATGCCCCAGCACATTTTTCACTCCTGGGATTCTGCCAGTGCCCCACCACCTTCCCCTCCCCCCCTTTAAGGCACAACTACAACAACAATAAGAGCTTAAACTTTAGCATGGAATGAACATTTGCTGGTCTAGTTTGGATTCAACTGGAAGGCTTATGTCAGCTTTAGTTTGCTGGTCCACAGTGTCCTCAAAAGGAGTCATACAGTCCCAGTCAGTCCTGTTGACATTCACTGGACAGTGAAGAAAGAATGGCTTAGGAAGATAAGGCTCAAAGGCCTGGCAGCATGTTGGGTTGTAGCCAACAGTTCAAATACAGTGTGTGGCATTATCATCAGCTTGACACCCTTCTGTGGTGACTCACTCGAATGATGGAATGTCTGGTGTACCAGCCAGGGCATGCCTCCTTTCCTATGGACAGGGCTGCCCCAGCAGTCTCCCAATCTCATCATGGATGTGGCAGACCCAGGGTAGTCTCTGCTCTGTGGTTATTAAAACCTGGTGCAAGGTGAGCAGTAAGCTGACCATTAAGAAGAAAGCTAACCTTTCAAGATTCTGATACTCAAAATTATAGATGGCCTTGTAGAAAATTGGAAAATACCAAAAAGCAAGAAAAAGCAATACAATCATAATTTATAACCACTGATAATCGCTGTTAATATCCTGGCATATCTTCTCATTTTGGGAGGAATAAAACTACATACATAGTAGCCTGTTCTTTTTTTTTTCCCCTTAATAAAGCATTTTCGAATGTCATTAAATAGCCTTTGCTATCACATTCTTAAAATGGTTATGGGGTATTTTATCATATGGTATATACCCTGATTTATGCAACCTTTCTCTTATTTTGTATATTCAGATTATTATGCCCTTCTAGCTATTATATAGTGGTGCAACTCGCATCCTTGTTGAGGATCACTGAATATATTTGTTTCCTTAGCATAAACTCCTGGAAGTTAAATAAGTGGGTCAAAGGCTAGGAGTCTTTTTTAAGGGTATTGATACAACCTAGCCAAAAGCTTTGCAGAAAGGTTATGCTGAACTGCATTCCCACCAACAATGCATGGGGGCTGTCCCTTCCCTCTCTCTGTCACTCTAGCAGCAGGAAGCATCATTTAAAAAAATTAGATTTTTTTTTTTTTTTTTTAGTTTAAAAAGGTTACCTTGGGCTCTCCTCTTTCCTAGCATTTCCAGTGAGATAAAAATGAATACAATTCCCTTCTCTTGTTCTGTTTCCATCTGGAAGCAATGTTAATTTTCCAAAGTGCATTCTGCCAAGAAGGTAGTATAGGGAAGGACACAAGCAGGTAGACAGAGAAGACAGTGTCAACCTGGAGAGTTAGAGCCCTGGTCAAATGGTGTGGCTGATCCAAGAGAAAGGGGGAGTGGCGGATGGCCAGCCTATTCCAGTACTCTTAAAGATAGGACTAACTAGGAGGGGTGAGGTACACAAGAGTGTCCAGACAGTCTTCTGCCAGGTATGTACTATGGAGAAGTGAAAAAATTGGCATTTGCTCCTCTCTGCCAGGCACTGGCCTGTGATCTATGGCCCAGGTTCCCAGTCATGTATGTCGGGCCTGGGCAAGGCCTGTGAGATCACTAGCCCAGGGCTGACCTTAATGTACCATCAGTCCTCTCTTCCCAGTTAGGTACGGAACAGGAAGGCGCTATTAAATCTAAGGCAGAATGCTTGTCTTGCCCCCGCTCCCCCCCTTTCCTCCTATAATGAGAGAGAAGAGAAAATTCCATGAAAACCAATACAATCTTATTTAATCTAATCCCAAATCAGTGAATTCTTCTTCCTTGGAAAATATCCCTTTATGTCTTGATTTAAGGCACCATTAAAAAAAAAAGAAGGGATATCAAACCTCAGCCAAGGAAAGAGGGCCAAAAGGAATACTGATAAACTGGATAGTCGTAAATCAGAGCAAATCACACACAAAATGATTTTAATTTGTTAAACAACTGACCACATATTCTTTACATGTGTCTGCTGAAGCTGTGACAACACAGAAATCCTATATATGTCCCAACCTTGTGGTTGTGAATTTTCAGTATGTGCTTCACAACCTAACAAGAGGAAAAACACACATGCCCCCGAGTTGTATCATTCTGTATTCTTTTGACTTTTACCAGTATGCATCGTATTTACAGATTCTTCCCCTCATCTAATATATTATCTAACATATCTTAACATACATTTTTACTCATCTAATATATTATCTATTTTAATGTGCATTTTAATCCTGACAATGGCAGAGTCCTGATTCTTATTTTAATGAGACAAAATGCTAAAATCCCCTTAAGGCCTTAGAAATTATTGGCAATCACTTTTAAAATAGTTTTTAAATAATTTGCTTTGAAAATAATTCAACTTATCTACAGTGTAGTAGTTCCATTTTCTGGCTTTCACAAAAATTTCTGAAGTGTAAATTTCAAACAAATTTTAAACTCAGATTGAGTGTGCTGGGAATGGCAAATAATTTCATGATTTAAACATAATTCAAAATCTTAGAATAGGGCATCTGTCATCCTTAAGGTTCTCCAAGTCAATAATTTGAAACTTCTCATGTATAATAATGCAGAAATGGGAGGTAGAAGGGAAAACTCTGGATTGGAAGTAAAGATGACTGGACAATGGTTCCAGTTCAATTGCTCAATGTGCAGGAAAACAAAAACAAAAACAAAAAACCTCAAAGGAAAGGACCAGCGAGGGTAGGAGGGCCAAATGCCTCCACTGTGCTTCATGGTGCACAATACTGAATGAGCAGAGTATTCTTTTCCGTTAAAACTGAGGGTAGCCCCTCAGGCTTTTTCAATACCCCACTCCAGGTACATGAGAATTGGTTCTTGGGTATTTACTCCCTCTCAACCGAAAAAATTTCACAATTTATGAAGTTATTTGTAAAGAAAGGTTGAAGCATTTTGGGTCACTACAGAGAATGCATATGGTCACACTTGCTGTTTTAAAAGATTTGAACGGTTGCGGAGAAATCGCCAAACTTCCTTACTATCTTAACTTGAGTGCAGTACAATTGTCATTCTCTATATACTGAAGACATCACAAAAACAAATGCAGTCACTATAATTTAAAAAGAGAAGGAAGCAACAGTGCTACCAGGTTTGATCTTCTACTGTCCTGAGGCATAACTTAAGGCCACCATTCTAATGCTAGGGATGCTTAAACATGATTCTTAAAATAAATCTGCAAGGAGGAAACTGTAATGACACCTCATGGAATTGAGAACGGGGGACTGGGTGCATAGGCATGGATTTAAATTTCATTTTTTAATTTTGTTTATACTGTCTCAATTTTTTTATCATGAGGCTATATTATTTTGTAATAGTAGAAAGGACTCTTCTATAAATGACACTAGGATAACTGGATATCTGCATGGTAAAAGTAACACTTGATCTGTCCTTCATATCATACCTAATATATAATTTCCAGGTGGATTACAGATCCAAATGCTAAAGGCAAACAATAAAGGTTTTAGAAGAGAGTAACTCCAGGAACTTGAGGTTGGAACATATCCAACAGAGCCTATAAAGCAGTAACCATAAGGAAAATACAGATATACCTGACTACATTAAAATTAAGAACTTTATTTATCAAAAGACAACATTAAAAGAGAGTAAAAAGGCAGCCTAAAACATATAGATAAACAAAGGGCTCATAACCAGACTCTACAAAGAACTCCTACTGATCAGTAAGAAACAGACAGACAACCAAGGGGGAGATGCGCAAGCAACTTGAACAGGGACTTAAGAAGAGAAAATGCGGGGCGCCTGGGTGGCTCAGTTGATTAAGCGCCTGTCTTTGGCTCAGGTCATGATCCCAGAGTCCTGGGATCAAGTCCCACATCAGGCTCCTTGCTCAGCAGGGAGCCTGTTTCTCCCTCTGCCTGCCGTTCCCCCTGCTTGTGTGTGCGCTTGTGCTCTCTCTCTGACAAATAAATAAATAAAGTCTTTAAAAAAAGAGAGAGAAAATGCAAAAGAAAAAGTGCTTAACCTTGCTGTAATACAGGAAATGTAGATTAAAACCATAATGGGGTAGTTCTGCACACATACCAGAGTGACTAAACAGCTAACATCAAAATGCTGAAAATACCAAGTGGTTACAAGATGTGGAAAGTCAGAACTCTACTACTTTGCTGGAGGAGGGTTGGAAACTGCCACACCTGCTTTGGACAGTTTGGCTTCATCTGGCAAAGGTGAAGAGATCATCCTCTATGATCCAGCAGTTCCATTCCCAGACATACACCCTCCAGCATGGTGCGTACGTGTGCCTCAGAAGAGAAGCATAAGAATGTGCACAGCAAATTATTTGTAAAAGCAAAAACAAGAAACCCAGAAGTTCAGCAAAAGAAGAATGGGGAACTAATTTTAGTATATTAATACAATAGTACACTCTGCCATAATGAAAATTAAACTAATGACTAATTTTAACAAATCAATGAAGGACTCTGAAAACCACTGAACAAAGGAAGCCAGACATAATAAAACAAAATATTGTATGTTAGGGATGCATACAGGTGATCCTTATTATTTGCAGATTCTGTGTTCGTGAATTCATTTACTTACCACAATGTATTTGAAACCTCAGAATCAATAATCATGGTGCTTTCACGGTCATTTGTGGACACCCACAAAGCAACTAAACACCTGAGTCACTCTGAAGCACCCAATATGCACAATGCCACCTGAGGTGGAAATAAGCGATGCTCCAGCCTTCTTGTTTCCATTCTCTAGAGTTTCTGAGTACAAGAAGGCTGTGATGTGCCTTACGGAGGAAATGTGTTGAGTAAGATTTGTTCAGGCATGACTTACTGTGCTGTTGGTCGTGCGTTCAATGGTAATGAATCAACAACATTAAATACAGTATACAGATCAGTTGACAAAAATGTGGCAAAACCAGAGGCTCACAGGAACCTAACCCTGTGCTTTCCCTAGGAACAGTGGTTCAGTATTTGTTAATTCAGTATTTGTATTGACTTTACTGAACATAACTACTGGACGTAACAATGAACTGTATTTAGGAGACAAAAACACAAATAAAAACATGGAAGTGATTATTGTAAACATCCGATTAGTGATTCCTTTTGTTGGGGGGGAGAAGACTAAGAGAGGGAAAGAGAAAGCAAGAGATGGAGACACTTCTGGGGTCTTGGCAGGGTTGTACTTCTTAACCTGGGTGTGATTAGGTGGGTGTTTGCTAAATGATAATTTGTTAAACTGTACATTCGTATTTCATGCACTTTTCTATAATAAAAAAACATGTGCAAACCTATCTTAAAACATACCTATAGACAGTAAGTATATCAACATAGTAACGCCATTCTCTGGATGATGACATTAAAAGTAATTTTTATTTTGTATGCTTTGAAACTATTTTCCACATTTCCTATAGTTAATCTGTTACATTTATAACCAAAAAATAAATGTCACTAGTAAAAACCATCTCCCTAATCATACAAATGGCTACTTTTATTCTCTGGAGGAGGGATGTTTAATAGAGGCAAAATAACAGTTCCATCTTTCTTGCACCAATCTGTGGTTTGGGTTGCATAATACAGTTGGCAGCTCCCAACTGTTCATGCTGTTTCTCTTCTTTTTTCAGTCAAATACAATCAACAAATATTTACTGAGCACCTTCCATATACAAGAACTAATTTTTCCATCCTGCTCTCCTCACTGAGAAATGATATTGGCTCCTTGAGAGACATTTTTATTTTGGTAAAGTTATCACAGTAAATCAATGGTGTCTTCCTTTCATCCGAGCATGGGGAAATCAAATAGGACATCTCCAATGTCACATTCGAGTAAGTAAGCTGGACAACATGTTAACAACAAGGGCTGAAAGTCATTGGCCATCTGGCGTACTTTTCTATAAGGTCTGCTTGCAGGGAATATTTCCTGTTTGGACAAGGGGGAGGAAAAGGAGGGAGGAGGATTTACTAAGAATCTCAATGTCCACTGCTGAAAACAAAGGAGTATCTAAAATTAGCAGTGGTGGCCCAGGACACTTCAGCTTAAAAGTAAACCCTGGGGAAAGGAGATTCCCTGAATAAGAAGGCTGAAATATTTCACTATGTTCAGAACTCGCAGCAATAGAAAAAGCACTTCTCCTAAGGATAATATTCAGGACGATTAAGTTAAACTCCTGCAAGCCTACAAATCTTGGTCCGGATACCATGAAAGGCATGAGGCAGAGAGATAAGCAGAGATGAACTTTGGTGAAAAGGCCAATAGTCTCTGACTCTCTTTTTCTCCTCCTAAGCAAATAGCTGACTTCCCTCTAATTCTAGTGTTTATTCAATAGTCTAAACATGCGGAAAATTATTTCTGATTTGATTTCAACCCACTCAAAGTAGAGAAGACTCTACTCCATTTATTACTTTCTATGACTGGCCTTGCTCTTTCAGTGTGACCATGCACAAAACGTGCATCTTCCCCTGGACCATGCTCCATTCCTACAAAGGCTGGCTCAGGCTGCACGATGAAGGAATGCAATCTCACTAGACTTCACGGTGATTTTTGCCCCTTGTTCATTTGGTTCTGAGTTGCTTATTGACTTGACTGGAAAAAGCTTTAAATGATTTTCCAGCAAAGTCACCCTTTCCAGTGGAAAAAAAGAGTTTTAACATCTGTGCATAAAAATGAACTGAAGGAAAATGATTTCTATATTCTGCTCTAGTTCTTACATTCTAAAACCAAAAACGCACTGAGAAGTCAAAGAAAATAGACACAGCAAAACACCATTATTTCTAATCTTACAAAATTATATATATATATGTATATATATATATATATTTTCAAATATGAGGCAGATAGAAATTACTCTGGACAATCTTTGGCAAATTTACAATGTAAACAAGATGTTCAGCATAGATACTCAAAAGGACCGTTCTTGGTGATCATCTCAAAGTGCAAATCTGATCCTGTCTATTCTCTGCTTAGAACACTTCAGTGTTTCCCCTTTTCTCCGAGGGTGAAGACCAAGGTCATCTTACCTAGACTACTCGAAGAATCTCTAGCCTGGTCTCTTTACCTTTTTACCATTCCAATCCATCGTACTGCATGTTGTCACTACATGAACCTCTTAAACACACAGCTCAAATTTTGAATGAATAGCAATTTCCTTCTTATAAACTTCCGACGACCTACTGCACAAAGAATAAATTCTTTACCCTGGGAGAGTGAAAGATGTAGTTACAGAGTTTATTCCTGGCCACCAGTTTTCCCACCTCCCTTCTTCTGCTCCACCTCAAGTGATACAGGTGGAGTCAGTGTCCCTCGGATTTCATTAAAGGGGCAGGCATGTGATCCTGGCTGGCTAGCCTGAAGGCCCCTTTCCTCTGGCCACGGAGACTGGGTCAAGGATGGACACTCAACTGATCAAAGTTCCTCCTTGTCTTCTAACATATGAATGCTTTTCTGGAAGCAAAAGCTATTGGCTTAGTGTGATCAGAGATCTTTTTTCCCATTACATGGCAAACATCTGTCTGCAAATGAAGTTAAAAAAAAAAAGAGGGAAGAAGAGCCAAGTAAAATAATAATTTGGGTTCCTGGGTCCAATTGTGCTCGAGGTTAGATTCACCCTGAGATTTCCCAAAATTGTAAGTTTAGAACTCCCACTTTTTCCTTAGACTAGTTGGGTTTCTGTCATTTGAAGGTCCTTCACAATACAGCCCCAATTGCTCTTCATAATCCACCTTACTTGCTTTCACACCCTTGGGGATTTCCAGGTCAGCAAGCTTTTTCTTAAAGTAAATATTGTAGACTCCCTGGACCAAGAGGCAAAATTGAGGGTATTAGGTAGTACTTATATAACCATTTAATATAAACAGTTGAACAATGTAAAAACCATTCTTATCTCATGAGCCATAAAACAAAAACAAAACCAAAACCAACAGGCAGCTGGCTGGATGTGGCCCAGGGGCCTTAGTTTTCCAACCAGTGTTCTAGCCAAATGGGTTTATTTGTGCCACGGGGGTACTTTCAGCTTCCCATCACCATGTTCTTTGCTGGTGCTGTTTTTCCACCTAGAATGTCTCTTCCCTTGCCCCTAATCAATGCCCATCCACCAGTCAAAGCCCATTTTCAGCGTGAACTCCGACATGAGGCTTCTCTAGTTACCACAGTAAGTTCTGTACTTCTCCTCTGAATCCTCAAGAACTAGCCTTTCCCTTCTGGTCTTGACTCTACTTCGTACTGCAGTTATGCTACTCCTCTTACATCTCTTGTACACTATGAATGCTTCCTATGTTTTTTTGGAATTGACGATATATAAAGGCTTCATTAAAAAAAAAAAAAAAAAAAAAAAAAAAGACCCCACAGGATCAAAGTCAATAGGGAAAGGAAAGGAAACAGGGTTCTACTAGAAGCCAAGCATAAGGCCCTGGTAGGCAGGGCAGCCAGACCTTCCTGAGTCAGAATGATCTGATATCATAAAATGTAACCAGCTCTCAGTCTAGTGCCCTTATGATGGCTCCGCATACAGCCCCTTGTTCACTTGCCTCAGATAGCAGTGCCTGACAAGTACTACAGAAGGGGCATTTCAAACCTTCTGTTTCTGGCAGGGAGGGTGACAGGCACCCCGGCCTGTACTCTGATGGACTCCTGTGTTTCCATATTCAGTTTTGGTCACTCGTTGGCATTGTTCTTCCTCCTGACTACTGGGTAGTGCTACCCAACCCCAGTCATTTGCCCCAGCCTCCTAGCTTTGGCTGTGTATTATGTGTATTTTTAATACATAATATCCTAATATTTTTCTAAGTTGATCCCCCTAATAAAGCAGAAACATCTGCTTATTCCCTTCTAAATGATAAAAACTGGTTATTATTAAAATGAAGAAAAAAGGTCATCTAGGCACTATTTAAAACATTCAGGTACCTCAGTGCCATAAGGCTCAAATTTTGGAAATTTCTGTTCTTGGCTATCTTTTTCTTTCCTCTTGTAGAAGTATAGCATTTATTTTTCTAAGACCTATTTAGTTATTCTAAAGAGCGAAATTAATGAATAAAAAGCTTATATGTCCATTCCAGGCAAGGATTTGATGGTTATTTAACATTTCTGCCTCTTAATTCTGGTATCATTTGTCAATACTATCATCATCATCATCATCATCATCACGTCAACATTGACTCATTGTGTTTACTATTCTTGGCAGAAGAGGATATTAAAAAAGTTTTATTGAGGTGCAATTTACATACTATCCAGGTCACATATTTGAAGTGTACACCACTGATAGAGTTGTATAGTCATCACCTATAATCCAGTTTTATGATGTTTCTATCAGCCCCCAAAGGTCCTTCCAGCCACTTGCAATGAAACCCTGCTCACATTATGAGCCATAGGCAACCACTGATCTACCGTCTCTAGAGATTTGCCTTTTCTGAACATTTCACAAAAATGGAATCATGCAACGTGTCATCTTTTGTGTTTGGCTTACTTCCCTGTTTTCACATTTTCATAGCGGGCTAAGAGCTTTCAAAGGAAAGGTGAAAATGATGATGGTAATAAATGGTGAGTTCTAATTTATATTAAATACTTACTATGTATCAGTCATTCTGCCAATCTTTTCAGAGGCATCTTCTTAACTCTTCCAAACAACCTCAGGGATAGATACTATTATTCCCATTTTTCAGGTGAGAAAACAGAAGATCATGAAGTTTAAGCATCTTTGCTGCCTAAGGCCAAGTGGTTAGTGGATGATGAGGAGCTGGGATTTGAAACTGGCCCTAACTCTAAGCCACTAAACCATCTGCCTTCTCTTTAAAAAAGAAACTCTTAAAATCAAACCAGCTGAGATTTTTCATTTAAAAATATGAGTTTTCAACTCACAGGAGAAGGCAATGTATAGTTTAAAGTGCTGGGGAAAAAACCCTGTGAGGGCACCTAGAAGGGAAGGTTCACTATGGTGAACGTTCTTAGCACATTCAGCCTCCATGGGGCACAGAATCTCCCTGGTGCATGCCAGACACATCGCACCTGCTGCTCAGGTAAGCTGGAAGTGCCCTGCTCCTTGCAGCATTGTTCATCATATGTGCTCTTGCCCTCAATCTACTAAGCCTTTTTGCTTTATTTAGAAAGCATGTGTTGGAAGACATGAAAAATAATATATGTAAGGCTGTTTATGAGCAAGTTTCCTCAAAAAACCTCAGAAGCTGGTCCATTTGTGCCATCTGTTATAAGAGAAACTAGAAACCACCTGTCTGTCTGCTTGAGCTCTGCTCTTATCAAGGAAGTTGTAATTACCTCTTTGGTGAAGGATTTGAATCATTACAGTAAATCCCTTATTCAGCACATATTGTATTAGGAAGGCATTCTGACCCTAAAAACTAGGGCTTTTCTCTTCTTCTCCTACAAAGATGCAATAAAACCTCAGCTATTTGGAGCCTAGCAAGTGAACTATGCCTTAGCCTTCCTTGTCACTCAACAATAAATACTGAACAAATATTTACTGCACACCTACTACATGGCAGGTGCTGTTGCAAGCACTGGGAACACAGCAGAAAACAAGCGGAGTGAGGCTTCTACTCTCAAACACGGCCTCCTGCAAGGCAGGCCATGAGAACACAGGCTGTGTGGGGAAAAAATATCGAAGCTTCTATTTGCATTTTTTATCCGATCCTTGTAAGATTTGTATTTTATATATATCTTCTGATGCATGTAATATAATAATTAGTAAGGTAGGTATGTAATTTATAAGTAAATAAAAATAACAAATACATATTGGAGATACGTGCCCCCAATATTTTTTCTGAGTATATTTTGATTGTTTTAGTGACCAAAATAGTTCCTGGGAAACAGTGTTACCTATGTGTGTAACAGACAACAAGTAAACAACCAAATACGACATTTTAGCTGGAATGAAGAGCTATGAAGAAAACAGGAATGAGGACAGGGTGAAAGTGAGCTCCCGAGTAGGACAGGGTGGGTGGGGATGATTCGGATTCTGTGTGGACAGGCCACTGCTGTCAGGACTCACATCTGAGTGGAGGCTCCGCAGAGCAGAGCATTCAGGCCTCATTCTCTTCAACACCTGGGCTTCTTTTCATTTTAACCATCTGGGATTAAAACAAAAACCAAGCCCCATTTCTTCCTATGTGCCCTGACAGTCTCTTTGCCTGATAGTAGGTTTTTCCCAGAACACTATGTAAACTTAATGGAAAGGGGGCTATTTTGAAAGAGAGGACTATCGAAAGAAGATCAGTAATAAATGCTGGCTGGGGCTGTAGCAGTTCCCAGTAGTGGCTGGTAACAGCAAAACATACTTTTCCTGCAAGAAATTGTTTCCTGGTACAGCTAGAAAGTCATTCTGTTTGGGGAAACGAATGTTCCCCCTTTCAACGAAGTCTCCATGTGGCTTACTCCTTTTTGGAAGAAAGGAATTATATAACTCCCAAACAAACCAACAGCCTGGACACTTCCCTTCTGTGCGAGCTGCCACGTCTCTGGGTTGCTACAGGACCAAGCACCTGATGAGATACTCCAGTTACCGTATCTCCTTCATTCAGGTCCCTCTGACTTTCACCATCTGAGGTGTAATACTTCTGGAGATGTAACCATTTTTTGTCAGTATATTTATATTAATTCACTTACAAAGTTATTTCTGGTGATAGTATTACAAGCCCATTCAGTTCCCTTTGGAAATGATCAGTCTATGCTTTCAAATACACCCACCTGAAACGTGAAGGCAAACCTTCCACGATGCCTGCGCCATATCCCTCTCACTCTTCCTTCCTATCGTCACCCAGGGTTTTAGAGACAAAATGACACTTTGCATATACTTAAATTTTGTCATTCTCCCAGAGAACTATGGAAAAGAGAATCCTCTCAAGAAAACCGAAGGAAGAACACTGCAAATCACAATTTAGCATATTATAAAATGAAAAGAAATACAATGTATTTTCCAAAATGAAAAGCGTTCGCATCATCAAGTCAATGAATGAGTCAGGCTGGGTTGGGTCATAAAAATCACGCTGTTCCAGTTCCCCCCAACCTCAGCCCTGTGATTGTGATAAGCAAGCAGAGATGGGAACCACTGATTCTTGGTTTCTACATTGTTCCATGTCAGCTTTGGAAATTACCGGGAAATGTGACTTACTCGCATGGATTTTATTATATTTGGCCCCGCAACTGTGTACGCTCATCTACTATATTAACAAACTCTCAGTGTCCATCTGTGATTTTATCCCAAGAACTGAAGCGTTCTGAGAAGAGAGGGACTGGAAATCTGGAGTAGTTTGGGAAAATTTCCATGGGGTTGTGGTGTTCCCATTTTCCACTGTGGGGTTTAAAATTAGGCAGCTGTGGTCATCTTGTATCTGGGAAAAGAGAATCACTGTCAAGGGCATAATGAACCCCGACTCTATGCCAAGACAAGGTGCAGCAACAGGACAAAGTCTGGCTCCTAAACTAACAGCTCCCACTGATAGAGTACTTCCAACACGCTAGGCTCTGGGCTGAGCACTTTTCGTCACTGACTCCTCCAGATAACCCTGCGAGGGCTGCCCTGATCTTGCTGAGGGGTAAGCTGAAAGATGGAGAGATTGGGCAATTTTCTGAGTCAGAAAGTGGTAGTGCTGTGGCTGACCCGAGGCAGCCGGACTCTAGAACTTGGGCTCCTCTGAATGCCTGTGCCCACTGCTTCCCTCCAGCCCTTCCCACTGACGAGGATCCTAACAAGGTTCCCCGAAACATTTACTTCCCGGGCCTGGTGGACAGAATGGGTCGGGAAATGCCAGACACAAAGCGGGCCAACTTACAGCGGGTTGCTTGACATGTCCTAAAACCCATTGAAACAGGTGAAATCCCAGTTCCAAGAAATCATAAATACACATTTAAGAGAAAATAAAGCAAAAATGGTTTGGAAGCTTCTCAGCAATTTCATGAGAACACCTGTCACATTTGCTAAACTGACTGCTAAATGAAAACAATATTCTTAAGAATAGTGAATTAACAGTTAGGTGCAGGAGTTTAGGGTCAGCCAGCCCTCTAATACTGGCTCTACCACTAATCAGCTGCGTGACCTCGGGGAACTTAACTTCTGTGTCCCACATTTTCCTTCCCTGCTTAAAATGGGGATAATTAATTAAGGAGATTATATATGTAATACACTCAGTGTATGAAAGCTTGGTATGCAGTAAGTGTTCACTAAATGACAGCTGTTAGGATTAGAGTATGCTTCACTTGTCTTGAGAAAACGGTTCCGTTACAAAATGAAAAGTGGACTTAAGGACTCGGTACTTACACCATCTATAAACCCCAATGAACTGATCCCAAGAGAAGTGAAAATGAAGAGAAAATGGTACCATTACCTAACTAACTACAAGGAAAGAGAAGAAGTAATATGCCTCAGGTTCTCGGGTATTCATCCTAGAATAATTCCCCTTCTTAGCACAGCCCTGTTACCTGTGTCTGCACAGCAAAGCCCCCAGTGGAAAACATACAGAGGCACGTTCACAGGTGCTCCGGTCGTGTTACCAGCGGCAGATAGGTCCACAGGTGTCAAATAGCCGGTGCCCAAAGCCCAGAATTTCATGTTCAAATGGAGGTGTCAATACTGAACTCGGGCTCATTTATGGACCTTAATTAAACCCTCTTTTTTCAGGGCAGGCTAACAGGAGATGTCTGTTTTCCCACTTGCTCTCTCAAAGAAATTCTGGTGGTGTCACTGAAAGCCTTAATGTTGCAGAAAATGGGCCTGGGCAGATGGGAAAATAGGCATTACCCACCTGCCCACACCCATTCCGGGGGCGTCAGTGGAGAGAACCTCAATCCCCAGGCACTCCTCTGGAAAGCTTCCTGAGAAGCCCACATGGAAAGGGTGGGTGGACAGACAGAGTGGTAGGGTAATACTTCCTCTTTGGGCTCCGTCTTTCTCCAAGGATGACTCCATGCTCTGAAAAGCAGCACTGCACAGGTTTCATACAAATGCTGCCTGGCACGGCATGGCTTATTCTTATAATACTCTGCAACGTGAGCAGCAAAGAGCTGCCCTCGCTAAGCTGGTCTAGGTGGGCTAGGCTGGATCCTCGGACATCAGGATTCAATGAATGGCTGAATTTCTTGGGGTGGGAAGTGGGCAACTGCAGTGGCTTCCTTCCCTTCTTTTCCTTCTCAACCATGAGCCTCTCAACATCTAACTTCACTTCTCCCTGCGTACACCTCTGTCATCAGGGTAAATGCTGGTTCTGTAAACAGGGTGGCGCGTTTAGGAAGACAGGCCTGGAGAAGACTGAGAAACTTCCTGCAGGGAATGCTAGGTTGAGTGAGAAAGGCAGGGCCTATGACTATGACTATGGGAGTCTTTACCACCCACCTCTCTCTCCTCATTTGAAAACCAGGGAAAATGCTACCCCAAAGGGCCTTTGTGAGGACTGCATAAGTGAACCTACAGAAAGGGCAGGACACCCCACCTGGCACATAGAAAGGGCTCCTGACATAAAAGCAAGTATTGATATGTAATGAATTTGGTAAACTCATAGATTTAGAGTAAGGAATACATAACCTTAGGGTCTGCGCAATCATATCTGCCTGCCTAAAGCAAAATTAACCAGGAAGGACTCCAAGGCTCTGGTTAATTCAAATATTCAAAGCCAGCTTACTTCTTCCCCTGCTTCTCCTCTGCCCATTTTCAGTTTAAAAAGAAAAAAAGGGGGTGATGCCCCATAATATATCTTTTCAATGCATATTTATATTTTAAAATACAGAAAGAAAATCCATTGTTTCTGTTTCTGGCTATAAAAGCAATTGTGCTCAATGTAGACAACGAAGAAACAACAGGGAAAAAACAAAATGAAACAAAAATAACCACCAATACTCCAACCCTACAGTACCATTGTTAAAATGTTGGTGACTATTTTAGAACCTTGCTACGTGTATATATGCATCCATATGTATTTTGGTTTGTGTATTAAAATGGCACTGTAATTTAAAGACTTTTTTATTCTGCTTTTTTCAACAAGGCAGTTTATTATGAAAATATTCCCTTGCTGATGAAATGTATTGGCAACACAATTTTTAATAGTTGCACTGTAGTCCATGGCTGTGTTATAATTACCAAATCATCGCTATTCTTCAACATTTAAATTTGTTTTTGCTGTTACAAATAATATCGGGATAAAAGTCCATCCACTTTTGCATATATTTCTCATTAAGTCCTTATGGCAAATACTAGAAGTGTAATTGCTCAAAGGATAAGCCCATCTTAAGGCTTATGACCAATATTTCTACAGTGCTAAAAAAAAAAAAGGTCATGCTGATGTATAATCTCACCCAAAGTGGGGTAATTTGGTCTCACCCATGTTCCGTTTTTCCTCCCCACCTGTCCCCTTCTTTGGTCTCTTAGGTATATGGGTTTTGTTTCTTCTGTCAAACGAACCAATCAAGAGTACTAAGACAAAAATGGGGCCAAACCAAACTGGGTTCAAATCATTCCTCCAAAATAAATCAGAGTTCTCAGAAAAGATGGTTTTGAACCACTGCAGTGTTTCAGAACAAGGGGGTTGGTGGGACAAGGGAGGGTAGGTTTGTTCTCACTTAGCCTCTTCTCCTAAAATGAGTTACCGGTTCCCTGCAGGCCATCAATCAGCAAGCCGAGTCTGAATGCTGAATTACAGTAAGGGAATGAATGAGCTTATGTAGAGTAGAGACACACAGGCTGAGCCCAAACATGCACCCAGATACCCCCACTACATCGCCAGCTGCGATGCTGGGGACACTAGTAGGTAAAATGTCCTTTCTTCATCCTCATGGAATCAAGGGGAAATGATTCTTATTCATTTTTTTAAAGGAAGATAAAGGATAAGCGAGAATTAATTTGGGTTGGAGGCTCAACTACTTGCAATGAGTATTTCAGCTAGTTAAAAAGAGGCATTCTCCAACCCCTAATGGGCAGGAAAGGAGAGCTGGCGTTTTGGAGCTGGCAGTTCCTCCTGGAAGAGCAATGTCGTCTCTGTGTGTGATAGACTGGTCTGGTCTAAGGTTTACTTGTTGAAATAGATAATGTAATATTCAGACTGTCAGCACATGGACACATATGCTATTTTCCGTTAACCGCTTTCCTTCTGAGAAATTTCTACAATCTGAATACCTTACCCTATTACTCAAGAGGCAAAGTTTATGATCAGAAACAAAGGGAACTTCAGGTGATATATGACTATCATGGGGAGAGGAAGAGAGACAGAACAAACAATCTGCAAGAACCTCAGGTTACCCAAAATTCTGCTACAACTAGGAAAATGGAGCCCTTCCCCAAATCCCTTCGACTATCTCCCCATCAGAAGCTCTGCTGCTTACAAGGACAGCAGAGGGAGAGAGGCTTGTTCTGCTAACTGTGAGGAGCAGGCTGACTTCTACGGAGCCTCAGGATTTGCACTGTGTTTGCAGACCTTGGCCGGACACCCAGGAGCTGGTGAAGGAGGCCACCCCCTGGCATGCCTTTCCCCATAGCTGGCGGCAGTGAGTGGCCTTGGGGAATTTCCACTGGTGGCTGCAGCTGCTGCTTTCTGGGTAACTCACGCTACGTGTGGGCAGGGAAGAGCTCAAAAAATGAGTTGCCTGGAGCCAACTCATTCTGCAAGCTCCCTACCAGATGACAAGACTGTCGGTGAGTTTTGCAACTACTCGGGATGGGGCAAACTCACAGTAGATTAGAGACAAAGCCCAGCCCAGGGCCTTGTGTCCTTCCAGAACATTAGCTGAGACAAGTGAACAGTAGTAATAGGTAATATTCACCCAAGGCACATCACAAGGCAGGTCAAAGAGTGCCTTGCTCTCATTATCTCCTCAATCCCCAAGACAGGCCCAGCAGATGAAGAGAACCTATCTATGAATGTGGGGTTTTGGAAAATCACAGGAAACCTTCCAGGATGTTTTACTGTGGGCCTATACAAACCCACCTCCTTCCCCTCACCTCTTCAAGTACTTGGCCAGCATTGCATTTATGCATGTTGTGCGAGGTTATATTGTCACCACTAACTGCCCAAATTCCCCTACAGGCCTTACCTAGGAAAAGGAACCAGCTCATTTACCACTTTTGAATTGCATGAGGCATAAGGAGAGTGACACTAAAACCAAAGTAGCCAAGCTGCTGGGTTCCCATGGAGTCAACGAAACTGGAGGACCACAGAGCCTGTCAGAGCTCTTAGCAACTGGTACCATCAACTTTCCAAGGAACCTGTGTTAAAAAGGATCAGGTAGACTATGATCAAGCAAGAACCTTACCCTAAAAAAATACTTTTCTTGACACGATTTATGGAAACAACTACTTAAATAGGATCTGAATTTGAGAATGGAGTGGCTAAAGACAGAGTGATTATCTACTTAAGAACAAGCCTGGCCAGGCCACCACATAAACAGAGGAAAAATGTCTGTACTAGCAAACTTCAGGACATTCTGGCCTGACACACTGGGTGATGTGTATATAAAACTCAGTTGCTATGTGAATTATTTCCTAGGCCAATTACTTAAGCTTCATAAGAAATTATTTTGTTCATCTTCTGTATTGATGCCAGGTTTTGGATAAAGGAGTTCTAATGCATCGAAAACCAAGTTTTATTTTTTAAAAACTAAAATGGATGGATTTAACAAATAATTATGAAGCATCTACTCTGAGCTAGACCTTCTCTCAGGTGCTGGGAATCCTGAGATAGTAAGATAGCATGGGCCTTACTGTCAAAGGGCTTATAGTGTCTTGAGGAGAAAGGGGCAATAAAGAGCTGAGTGAGTGTATCAAGTTAGAATATTTCAGAGGGAAAGTGCTATGAACAAAGTAAGTAATGTGGCAGACAGTAATGGGTGGGGACCAGAAAGGTCAGGGCAGGCTAGGGCATGTGAGGACCACAGAAGAGCTTTCTAAGGCAGTAGGAACAGGTGTTGCTAAGGCCTAGTGGCAAGAAGGAACTTGGTTTACACAAGGAAAAGAATAAGCAAAGGAGCACGGCAAGCAAGGGAGACAGAGAGCCAGGTGAGGTGAGGTTGGAAAGGTCAGGTAAGGTAAGCAAGGGCCAGGACACTTAGGCAGGATGGAGTTTAGATTTTATTCTACCTATGGACAAATGGAAGACACTGGAAAATTTTCAACAATTCTGGGATACAAGGTGTTGCTAAACATTTAATATGTTTATAGAATTAAAAAACTAAAAATGATAACAAAACCAAATCCAAACCACTAAAAATCTCAAAGATAGTGGCATTCCTATGTGGGGGGGGGGGGTGCTAAAATTCCACTTTCTGCAAAAGGGAATGTCTAGAAAGCCTTTTCAATGTATTTTATGTGTTCATTCATTCATGCAAAAACCTATTTTTACTACTATATTCTCAGCACTGTGCTGGACACTGAGGAGATACAACTGAGAAGTCATCACTGACCCTCAGAGAATGAAACAAGTAAGCAGCTGATGACATCACACTCTTCTGGGAGGTAAGTGCTTCCCCAATATGCAGGGGTTACCCCACCCAGTTTAGGACAGAGGGCTAGGGTGAGGAGGGAGAATCAGGAAGGGCTCTCTGAAAGGAATGTTTAATAACACAGCATTCCTTGGAAGTGAGAAGCCACAGGGCAAGGTGGAAGAAGTGAAACCACCTCAGTAGGGTCCAACCAGAGAGTTTCAACAGAGGTTTCAATGTCAAGCAGGGGTGGACCACCCAGGGCCTCTCAGTCAGTAAAAGGATTCTGGAGCTCACAGTATCCATGGGTGAGGGGGATAGTAGTGTGTTCAAGTTTGCACATTAGAATAATCCCAAGGGTTGCAGTACAGAGAAGGAGCCGGGGGGACTGGTCGAGGGTCAGGAAGACCAGATGGGCAAGGCTTGGGCTAGGGTGGAGGCAGCACGGATGGAGACAAGTGGGCTGATGTGAGAGACGCAGAACTGATAGGTCTTGATCACTGACAAATTGGTGGTGGGTAAAATGCAGAGGAAAGGAAGCTGGCCAGGTTTCCAGGTACTGACTATCGAGACAGCACTGCAAAGTGGTACCTAATGCAGTCAAGGGTGATGGGGTCAGGGAAGGCTCCCTGGGTGAGCTCATGGTGGATCTTCAAAGGCAGAGCAGATGTGAGCAAGTTCATGCAGGGAGAAGAAACATCAGGCAGAGGGAACAGTAATCTCCCATTTTTCTACGTTTCTTCCCCGGTTGATTCACCTCATACTATGAACACTATACTACTTTTTCTGGGTGCTGAATGAACAGAAAGAGCACTGCGCTTGGAATCAGCAGGTCCAGGTTTACACAAAAGCCTCCCAGCCTAACACTGTTATACATTCTCCAACAGGCCACTCAAGCTCTCTCAGCCTCTGTTTCTCTCATTCACAAAATAGAAGCCCTGGTTGCTTTATTCTACTCAGTTCATATTTCTCAAACACCTACAGATAGCACTGTCAAGTGCTGGGGAAACTAGTGAACCAGAAATAGGCATAGGTTTGAGGTATGTTTCAGCTTAGTGCAGGCTTCAGGGAAAAAAATGGGCAACATGTGCTAGGATATGGTGCACCAAGTGCTAGGATAGGGGTTCATGCAAAAATCAAATGAAGTATCTGTATGAAATGGCTCTGAAAACAGGGAGACACTATAAATATATCTTGTAATATTCTTGACAGTAGTGCTAGCCAGATTCTAAATCTCCTAGGAATTTTTTCAAATTTCTGGTCTGCTGATGGCACTTGCTTCCAAAGCAGCTATGGTCAAGTATATGGGTCTGCTATATCTATATACAAACACACATACACATACACACACCCTGTCACTGTCAGGTTCTCTGTGGTCTGGTAATCAACTGTGACAGAGCAGGCTTGGCATTCAATGAGAACAGCATGGAGACAAAAAAGATGGTCCCGTGTCCAAAGATGATCAGTTTAGTAAAAAAGACACTTGGATATGAATATGATGAGGTGTTATGATTAACTTCATATTAAATATAATTAGAGTGATCATAGAATTTACTGCCCAAACAGAAGAGTGAGTAGAGGAGGTACTACTAAATTTTTACCTGGGCAATGGTTCTAACAGGAACATTGAGAAATATGCTCCCTAGAAAGAATAGGGAGGTCAATTTTTTGCTCTAAGTGTTGTCAGTCAAATGCCAAAGCATATTGAGACTGTGGCCTGAGTCAATGTAATACATATTTTTGCTTTCCATGAAACTATTTACCTCCTTTCCATGGTTCCTGGCAATACAGAATTTCCTTTCCTTTGGACCCTAAATTTGTGGCATTTGTGGATTCTGAAATTATGAGCTGAAAATTACATAAAGATGATAATGAGATACCTGAGCCTTTTTTATAGCAGAAATTTACATTACAGTAATGAAATTTAAGCTTCCATGCCGTATCTACAGTTTTGCTTAAAGGCTTGCCACTTAGGTTTACGTTAAAGCTCTATCTAAAGGAATTTTCTCCTTAGGCTCCAAAATGAACTGTCTTTCCAAGTGCTTTTTTTTTTTATTGTTATGTTAATCACCATATATTACATCATTAGTTTTTGGTGCAGTGTTCCATGATTCATTGTTTGTTCATAACACCCAGTGCTCCATGCAGAACGTGCCCTCCTCAATACCCATCACCAGGCTAACCCATCCCCCTACCCCCCTCCCCTCTAGAACCCTCAGTTTGTTTTTCAGAGTCCATCATCTCTCATGGTTCGTCTCCAAGTGCTTTTTTATATTAAACCTTCAAAAGCATTTTCTAAGCTACCCTAGGGCTAAACCAAATTAATTTCTCATTTTTAGACTGCCTTCTCATATCCAGTGGTAAAAGAACTTCTAACTTTAACGTGAATGAGTGTGGAGGTGATCCTCCTTGTAAAATGAACTGGGGGAAGGACAAAAAAAAAATCCTGGAGACATCCATGTCACGGTATTTGGAAGTCACTACCTTGACTCAAGGGTATGCCTGCCAGGCCTATAGATAATTTCCCACATGAAATTTGCTGTCAAAGTAAAGTCCCATGGGATTATTGCCCACCACCTTAAAAGTGAACTTCTGTTCCTAAATATGAAACTAGACTTGGTGAGTCTCTTGTCCGAAGTCTACTGAGCAGTGGATTCCTTACTACACAGGCAACATGACTTTTCATCTTCCTTAAGGGACAAATGCTTGACCAATCTTTGGCTTACAGGAGAAGACATACATCTCATGAGATGATTCCATCTCATTTCACATGCCATATTTCAGATGAGGAACTTAAACAATAAAAACAAAAAAGGCAAAGGTGGTTAAAAAATCATGAGAGACTCTGAACTATGGGAAACAAACTGAGGGTTGCTGAAGAGGAGGGGGGTTGGGGGGATGGGATAACTCAGTGATGGGCATTAAGGAGGGCACGTGATGTGATGAGCACTGGGTTTTATATGCCACTGATGAATTGTTGAACACTACATCTGAAACTAATCATATACTATGTGTTGGCTACTTGAATTTAAATTAAAAAAACAACAACAAAATTCCTTATGCCAGTTCTCTCTCAAACCTAAAAAATAAAAATCAGAAAGAAACTCAAGCCTGGTTTTGCAAAAATACATAAAGCTTCCTCCTCTCTACAACAAGTATATTAAACAGCCCAAAACTTCTAGATCAGGTGCATATTAGGAATCTTCTCATTTTGGTACCCCTTATCCTTCATAAAAGTGTATAATTTTTTTCCACTGAACACCAAAAACTTAGTACAAAATTTTTTTTCTAAAATATTTCCAATAATATGTACTTGCAAAAAGAAGAATATCATGTTAAGTTGAGGTATGGCAGACATTCTTCATTTATGACAAGATGATAGCAAACTCATTTTCCTTCAGTGTCACCAGAGTACCACAGTCCTGTGTCTTCAGACACCCTTAAGCATTCTGCTTATGTTTCTCCTGAGTTTGCCTTTCATGATGTTTATCAATCCCTTTGATCATTTATTGTTCATAAATTCTGCCAGCTGCAAGCATAAGCCTGGATGCCTGTTTTGTTTTTTTTTTTACTGGTTAAAATAATACTACCACTTAGTTACCTGGGAAGCACCAAAAAGTAAGAATTAGCTCTTATGTCACCCAAATAGCCTTAAACAGGAGACAGAAGTTTTGGGCTCCTTTCACACAGGAAAGGACAATTCTTTTAAAGAGTTGGATCAACAGATGTATTCTGAGCATGCAAGTTCTCTGCATTCCTTCCTGTAGCTCCATATCAAATGTGAAACATAGTTAAATCACAGGTTTACACTTAAGCTTCCTTATCTGTGATAATGGACTTGGACACCTATCAAAGAACCTGCCTATGTGCACTTATCAGTCTCTGACAGGTATGAGGTTTGGGAGTTCAATATAGGACTTTACTGCTTACTTATTTAGAAATTCAGATGTAATGTATCAGCAAGTATTTGGATGAGGGCTCCAATTACTTATGATTCTAGGTAATCCTATAGTGCTACAGGGTTGTCTGGTTATAAACTACAGATTTAAAATGCTCTATGATAGATAATTCACAACCATGAGATAAAGGTACATATCTGTATCTATAAATAAACTATATGAATACGTTTCAGCCTGTTTTGGGAATGGGGAGGTTTTCTCTTTAATTTGTATATTAATCTATTGTTTTGAATGGACATTATACCAATTGATAAAATTTCCAAAAAGTATAAAAGGGTATCAGTATAAAAAGTTGAAAGGGAAAAATAAGTCTTCCGTTACAGAGATGCCCCCTCTCCCCCCAGAAGTAACCACTGTTACAGATTTCTTGTATTTCCTTTCAGAGATATTACAGGTACAAAAAAACTTAGGTGCAAGCATTTGTGAGAGGGAGGGGGGAGGGAGGGAACGAGCCATACCAAAACCTCATCAGCTTTAGAGAGAGAGAGAGAGAGAGAGAGAGAGAGAGAGATGGACGGACTGACTGATTGATGTTCCCATCTTTAAAAACAAACAGTAGCAAGTTATTCACATTGTTCTCAACACTGCTTATCTTCCTTAACTATATATCCTGGAGACTGCTCCATCAGTACATGAAGACTTGGACCCTCATTTCTTTATGTATATAGATAACATTCCCTTGTACAGAAACGCAAAGCCTTATTCAACCAGATCACTACCAAGCAACATAAAGGTTGTTTCCTGCCTTTTGCTTTTGAATGGGACTGAATATCAGAGCTGGACTAAGACGGTGGGGTGTGGGGGTGCACTGAATAAATACTAACATTTCGTCCTGCCTATTGCCTTCCTTCTTTTCAAAAGTACTGATGTCTAAACTACAAGGAGAGCCTAGCTGAAAGAGACGGTTGTTAGACTTCCTGCTACCACACACAGGAAGGTAACACCTTTCTCTCTAAAGCTGATGAGGTTTTGGTGCTGCTTATAAGCAGCAGCTGAATCCTGGGAAAAGGAACCACCAGACTTTGCAAGAACCCAATTGTTCATGTTGGGGGACCAGCCTGGGCATCTAGGCAGCCTACCCTAAACCAAAATTCTCTAAGGTTAGGGAAGCCTCAGTGGAATCTAGGTCAGGGTCACCCCTCCCTTCCACATAGCATGATGCAGAATTTCAGTTCTGTTGGGGTTCAATTTAGAACTTCCACAGGCTTTGGACCAAAAAAACCTCCCAAATAGTGAGATGGTCACAACTCTCTAGAGCTGGACTGGCTGGGTTTTGGGCAAGTTACTCAACCCTCCCATGGCTCAGTTTCCTCTCTGTAAAACGAGGAAAGTAATACCTACCTCAGAGGGTGAGTGTGAGGATTAAGTAAAATAATGCCTATGTAACTTGCTAAGCAAAGTGCCTGAACTTTTTAAGTGTTCAAGAAAATGTTTATTATTGGTAAAAGAAGCCAACGCCATTTTTTGGGGGGGGGGGGAGGAACATCTTGGCAGCACCAAAAAATATACTGGTTGTGAATTTTGGCCTCAGGGTGATCCTTCAGTCTCGACTCTTATCTCTCCATGCCCCCATGTTCCCCACAAGCACCCCCCCAATATTTCTGGGGCATACACACTCTCTGTGTCCTTGTACTTGTGCAGTTCCATATGCCTACAATGTCATCTTCATATAGGTAACTTTTACTCACTTTCCAAGATGTAGCCCAAAGGGCAAGGCTAAGTGTCCTCCCTCTGGGTCCCACTGTCCCCTGAGCCCACTTCCCTTGTGGCACTGTCATGCTACCCGGAAGGGACGTGAGAGCAGGGTCTTCACAGGAACTGTATACTAAGTTCCCAGCACTGTGTTAGCAGACTGTAGGCACTTGGTAACTGTCGCCGAATTAAAATAAACCCCAATGGAGACAATGATTCCAGTCAGTCTACTTAATTCCCTTGACAGAATATAATCTATGCCTCTGGTATCTTCTTTTAATCAACAACGTGGGTATCTGCACTGCAGGTGTTTATATTCTTAAAAGCCTCAATTCAGAATCACCTGTAATGTAGCTCCTGTCAAAGCATGGCTGAGCCAACTGAAGAGAGACTTCATGTAAGAGGCAAGCTACCTTCCACTCGTCACTCCCAGGGTATATATAATACCCTCTAGTTCCATCCACGTCTCCCCACCTGTGGCAGACCACCAGAATGCTTTGACTAGGTAGTTCTCCACCTTGCACCATAGTAAAAAGGACGTTTCAATACTTCAGCCTAGCGTTATACTCTACCTTTAATCAGAAGCAATAGGAGAGGCTACAAGGTTGGTTCAACATCTGCAAATCAATCAATGTGATACAATCCATTAATAAAAGAAAGAACAAGAACCATATGATCCTCTCAACAGATGCAGAAAAAGCATTTGACAAAGTACAGCATCCTTTCTTGATTAAAACTCTTCACAGTGTAGGGATCGAGGGTACATACCTCAATATCATAAAGGCCAGCTATGAAAAACCCACCGCGAGTATCATTCTCAATGGGGAAAAACTGACAGGTTTTCCTCCCCTAAGGTCAGGAACACAGCAGGGATGTCCACTATCACCACTGCTATTCAACATAGTACTAGAAGTCCTAGCCTCAGCAACCAGACGACAAAAAGAAATAAAAGGCATCCGAATTGGCAAAGAAGAAGGAAACTCTCACTTTTTGCAGATGATATCATACTTTATGTGGAAAACCCAAAAGACTCCAACCCCAAAACTGCTAGAACTCATATAGGAATTCAGTAAAGTGGCAGGATATAAAATCAATGCACAGAAATCAGTTGCATTTCCATACACCAACAAGACAAAAGAAAGAGAAATTAAGGAGTCGATCCCATTTACAATTGCACCCAAAACCATAATATCTAGGAATAAATCTAACTAAAGAGGCAAAGAATCTGTACTCAGAAAACTACAGAACACTCATGAAAGAAACTGAGGAAGACACAAAGAAATAGAAAAACGTTCCATGCTCATGGATTGGAAGAACAAACATTGTGAAAATGTCTATGCTACCTAGAGCAATCTACACATTTAAAGCAATCCCTATCAAAATATCATCCACTTTTTTTCAGAGAAATGGAACAAATAATCCTAAAATTTGTATGGAACCAGAAAAGACCCCGAATAGCCAGAGGAATGTTGAAAAAGAAAAGCAAAGCTGGCGGCATCACAATTCCGGACTTTTGTGCCAGGACAGTACGGTACTGGCACAAAACGGACACATCGATCAATGGAACAGAATAGAAAGCCCAGAAATGGACCCTCAACTCTATGGTCAACTCATCTTTGACAAAGAAGGAAAGAATGTCCAATGGAAAAAAGTCTCTTCAACAAATGGTGATGGGAAAATTGGACAGCCACATGCAGAAGAATGAAACTGGACCATTTCCTTACACCACACATAAAAATAGACTCAAAATGGATGAAAGACCTAAATGTGAGACAGGAATCCATCAAAGTCCTTGAGGAGAACACAGGGAGCAACCTCTTCGACCTCAGCCGCAGCAACTTCTTCCCAGACACATCGCCAAAGGCAAGGGAAGCAAGGGCAAAAACAAACTATTGGGACCTCATCAAGATAAAAAGCTTTTGCACAGCAAAGGAAACAGTCCACAAAACCAAAAGACAACCGACAGAATGGGAGAAGATATTTGCAAATGACATATCAGATAAAGGTCTAGTATCCAAAATCTATAAAGAATTTATCAAACTCAACACCCAAAGAACAAATAATCCAATCAAGAAATGGGCAGAAGACATGAACAGACATTTTTTCCAAAGAAGACATCCAAATGCCCAACAGACACATGAAAAAGTGTTCAACATCGCTTGGCATCAGGGAAATCAAAATCAAAACCTCCATGATATACCACCTCACACCAGTCAGAATGGCTAAAATTAACAAGTCAGGAAACAATAGATGTTGGCGGGGATGTGGAGAAAGGGGAACCCTCCTTCACTGTTGGTGGGAATGCAAGCTGGTGTAACCACTCTGGAAAACAGTATGGAGGTTCCTCAAACAGTTCAAAATAGAGCTACCATACAACCCAGCAATTGCACTACTGGGTATTTACCCCAAAGATACAAATGTAGGGATCCGAAGGGGCACCTGCACCCCAATGTTTATAGCAGCAATGTCCACAACAGCCAAACTATGGAAAGAGCCTAGATGTCCATCGACAGATGAATGGATAACACACACACACACACACACACACACACACACACACACACACACACACACACTGGAATATTATGCAGCCATCAAAAGGAATGAAATCTTGCCATTTGCAACGACATGGATGGAACTGGAGGGTATGATGCTAAACGAAATAAGTCAATCAGAGAAAGACAAGTATCATATGATCTCACTGATATGAGGAATTTGAGAAACAAGACAGAGGATCATAGGGAAAGGAAGGGAAAGATGAAACAAGATGAAACCAGAGAGGGAGACAAACCATAAGAGACTCTTAATCTCAGGAAACAAACTGAGGGTTGCTGGAGCGGTAGGGGTTGGGAGGGATGGGGTGGCTGGGTGATGGATATTGGGGAGGGTAGGTACAATGGTGAGCACTATGAATTGTGTAAGACTGATGAATCACAGACCTGTACCCCGAAACAAATAATACATTATATGTTCAAAAAAAATTTAAAAAAAGTAATAGGAAAAATGACTATATAGAGAAAGCCTGATTTACTTTTTGCATAAAACTGCTATAAAAGATGTAGTCTATCATGCTATTCAAATATCATGAATACACAGACTTATATGGCAAATTAAGATTTAAACTTGCAACTCTTGATGAACTGCCATGCTTTCCTTGAAGAGACCACTTAACTGTACATTCTATCATATTTTCCCCTTCTTTGTTATGGCTGCGAGGTAGCTCAGGGCAGGGCAATGCTGAATGACTCTCCCCTTCTCTCAGCTGTTGGTTAAGCTGCTGCTATGTGTTATTCTGTATTTACTCTACTGTGTAGGTATTTTGAAAAAGGAGAATGAATCTCACATTTTTGTTTGGTTCTCAATAATGCTTGGAGAACAGTTGTCATCCGACACCTGGGACATGTAATACAATTTGCTTGCACTGTCACCCAAATGTGCCCTAAACACACACACACTCATACCGAACTTGTCAGCACACAAGGATTTGAAATAAAAAACGCCTGCACTTAGGAGAGGCTTGCAAGTCTAAAAGACACTGCCCCAGTTTTAGCTGGCAACAGGAGATAGGAGTCTCACACAGGGTGAGACAGATACAGTGCCCAGGCTGGAAAGTCATCCTTTCTTCAGGGTACTGCAATCACTTCTGCCTGGAGGGGCACACTGCTACCTGGATTCCAAGCAATAAAAGGAAGGAAAGGGAAAAAGCGAAGAGGATGTTCATTTCCCCACTTGCAAAACTGAGAGTGAATTGGGACTGTACTCACTAGACACTGGGACGGTACCTGTGCCAGAGATAAGGGCTAGGCTTGCAAACATCCTGCCGCCACCTCTGCCATTCGGAGGCAAGGATAGTGCCAACCAGGGGGCCAGCTTCAGAGGGAAAGTTTTTAGTTTTGTTTTCAAGGGCAGAAACGAGGTATTGTGAGGAAATCTCACAAGTATGCTCACCTGAGGTGAGGTGGCTAAGAAATGCTGACGAAGAGGAGCGTGTCTGCCAGCATACTTCAAGTCTCAAGAGCTGGCTCTATAAAGTCTGAAACTTTGGAAGAAAGGAGGAGTGCCATCAAGCTGCTCCCTTCCCCTCCCGCTCCTTGTGATGGAAGAAAACAGCAAGAGCCTCCCAGCAAAGGAAGGGCTGTATCAGTATCATCTCTGAGGATCTGCCCTATCTCAGGATCTCACGGGAGGCTCACGTCTGGGCTATAAACCATGGCTACGAGTAAGACTCATTCTCAACATGGTGGAGGATGGGCCTCAGTTCAATATCTGGTCCTGCTGCCTCCCAGCTCTCTGATCTTGAGGAAGTCACGCTGTCCCTCTGAAATCCAGTTTCCCCCTCTGCCAAGTGGGGATACCGACAATGGCTGTTTTCCTCACCGGGCTGCAGGGAAGATGAGACAATGTCCACAAAAGCCCCGGACTAGCACCTGGCAACAGTAGGGGGTCACAAGACATTCATCCCACTCTTTCTCTTCTTGCAATCACCCATCCTTACCCTTTATGTTCTCTGTTCTTTGTTCTAGCCTATTCTAGCCACTGCCTGCTCTCCTTTCCCTGCCTCTTCCTCGCAAACTCTGACCAGCCCCACCTCTTTTTTCAGGTCCTCCTTCATTGTTCCTATTCTCCCACATTCTTCCTAGCTCCCCAAACTCATCCAGAACCTGAGCTTGAGTGACACTGGTGTATGGAGGGTTAGAACGAGAGAACAAGCAGTGGCTGCTTCAGTCTCTCTCACACACCCAACAGGAGGAGCTAGCCATTACCCACCACCAGCAGCACAGCAACTGAGCATGGTGGCTGGGTGTGGAGGAATACTGGCTTCACACCCCACCTCTACACTCCGGTAAGTTAGGTAACCTCTCTATACCTATTTTTTGTTTTTTAATAAATATTCTTTTTATTTATTTGACACACACACACAGAGAGAGAGAGAGAGAGAGAGAGAACAAGCAGGGAGAATGGCAGGCAGAGGGAGAGGGAGAAGCAGGCTCCCTGCTCAGCAGGGGGCTCCATCCCAGGACCCTGAGATCATGACCTGACCTGAAGGCAGACGCTTAACTGACTGAGCCACCCAGGGGCCCTCTCTGTATCTGTTTCATCATATGTAAAGTGAGGGTTATAACAGTACCTCATGCATTATGATGATTAAATAAGCAAATATTAAGTACAGTGCCTGGCACACCCACACTTCATGAATATTAGCTGTCCTCTCCACCATCACCATCCTCCTATGTCTTATGGAGACTTGATGTCCCATGATTATATTTTCAACCTTTTTTTTTAAAGATTTTATTTATTTATTCATGAGAGACAGAGAGAGAGAGAGAAAGAGAGAAGCAGAGGGAGAAGCAGGCTCCCAAGGAGCAGGGAGCCTGATGCGGGACTCGATCCCAGGACCCTGGGATCATGACCTGAGCCAAAGGCAGACGCTTAACCATCTGAGCTACCCAGGCACCCTATTTTCAACCTTTGAAAGCAAAATTTATTCTCAAGAATATGAACCAGGCATGGGCGCATCAAATCAAGATGGAATTTTCCAGCAGCTCAGCATGATCCTGGCAGAAGAATCAGTTCTTATCCACATTTATAGGTTTTGGACAACGTCACCACAAGTTGGAGACTTGCACATAGCACATGAGTTGGCTGTTGACTGCCCTGCCGTTTCTGGCAGACCACCAGAAGATGCCACCACCCAGAGGCCTGTGCCTGAGGAGCTCCCAGAGCTGCTGAGCCAGAAGATACACTGTTCTTGCATGTTCCTGGCTGTCACAGAAAAGAAGGGGCCAGTCCTTT
Source organism: Zalophus californianus (assembly GCF_009762305.2). Classification (NCBI taxonomy): domain Eukaryota; kingdom Metazoa; phylum Chordata; class Mammalia; order Carnivora; family Otariidae; genus Zalophus; species Zalophus californianus. The sequence goes on along the minus strand of NC_045599.1, from coordinate 35,656,621 downwards.
AAGAAACTTTTTTCTCTGCTTAATCCCATTCTAAGATGCACTCCTTACTGTCATTAAAACTAATGGAGGCCAAACCCCAGCACACTGGAGTTTGTGTCCTCCAATGATCTGTAATGGGCACTGATAATGAAAGCCTTTTCCCAGAAATTTATTTTTTAAATGCATCAACTGTGTCCAGAGATAAGTAAGAAGATGAAATTTTCTTTGTTTTTTTTTTAAAACTATACAGTGTGTTATTCTCAAAGGAGCCAGTTAGCTAGGAATAAAATGAATTCTGCAACAACCATTTAGACTCAAAAAAGGGACATTTTTAGAGAACATGTAAGGAACTCATGGAAACAATAATAAAAATCAGTATGGATTTCCCTCTTGGAATGTAAAGCTATCAAATCCTCCACTAAGTCCATGTAAGAAAGACCCACTGTAGTGGATGTCCGTGGTTTGAGGTTGACTCTCCTCTGGGAATCCCCCCTCTGCTAAATTCTCACAGTCTAAGAACTCTGCATGTCAATCCTCCCTTCTCAGCCAAGAAGGAACAGGCAATTCAGGCCTAGCCCAGTAGAGTATTATATACTCCTGGCTAGAGATTGGTTAAGAGATGGGGAGATGATTCAATTTGGACCAAGAGGAGTTAAGCCCAGATGACTGTTCAAACTTTTGCAGAAGAGAGGCTCTTTCTTTTCTCCTGGACTTGAAGTTTATGGAAGTAAGTCCACCTCGTGGCAACCATCTTGCAATCAAAAAGAAAAAGCTTACTTAAGAGAGGAAACTGAACTGAGAGATGCCAAAAGTTGGGGCCTGATGGCAACATGTGAGCCGCTGGATCCAGCCATGCCTGAAGCCAGCTGTTCCTGCGCTTTTCAAGTAAATATATGAACCAAAAAGTTCCATGTTAGCTTAAGTTAGTTGGGTTGAGTTTTCTGTTACTTGTAAATAAGAATCCTAATTGGTAATTTGCTCAAGCTGACACAGAGGATCCTGAATATAGCAACTGCCTGTACATTTAAAAGATGTCATATTAGGGAAGTTTATACTAGTGCTCAGCTTCCAGAAACATGTGAGAAGGACAGGAATAGCTAGCTCTCCTTAGTGTCTACAAAGGCCCTGGATTTAGAGAAATGCAAACGCTCCAAAATAAAGACCAGGACAGTGAATTCAACAGTGCATGGTGCTTTGTGACAATGTATCAGCTACAGCTGAAATGCTGGGATGCAGTTTCTATAATTCACCTAAAATTTGAGAAAGAGAATGGATGTTACCAATCCAAATGAAAATAAATACTAGGCTCACTTTAGCAGGTTTAGCACAGTAACTAAAGGCTAAACATAGCAACTCTGCCTAAGGAGTAAAAATAAGCAGGAATTTTCTGTAAGGCTATGTGATGGCTATTTATACTCTCTCCTTATTAAGCCCACTATGAATCTGGCCTGTCACAATTGTCTCTGAGCTACTCTGACTTCCCTGAGCCCAGAATTAGTCTCTTAGAGGTACAGCCTGACTCCGAGGTAAACAGCTCCTGCTGAAAGATGAAGGAGTCAGAATTTGTCTGATGTGTTTAGCGTTGGGTTGTTAACAGACAAGAAGAATACAGCTGATTTTCAGACCTATTTTGTTGGCTTTTTACAAAATGAAACTCAAAGCAAAGAGGATGAAGTAGAATGTCACAGGGCCTTGTGTGACACTTAGAAATGAAAACAGGCCCTTTTTGGAAGAAAATTTGGGCTAAAAAAATAGAGAAGAGTTCCAGATGGTGAGGTCTATTTACTGTGAAGCAAAACTGTGATGAAAGTAGGGAATGTCTCAGGCAAGTCAATTACACAAGATAAATCGATAGAAGATGTTCTATGGGGATCTAGCTAGCAGGGAATTCTGGAATGGGAAGACAACATTAATAGGTTTTCCCTGCTTTGGCGCCTAAAGAAGTAAAAATCATATTGACATAAGAAACAAAACAATTGTAATACTATAGATGAAAAGCATATGTTAAGACAAAGTCAATTACGAGCTGCTCCTTGCACATGCCTTGTAAATTCCTGCCTCTGGGTCTTTCCGTAATGTTCCCCCTCCCCAGAATACCCCTGGTACCTTTGGTCTGAAGCCAACCCACCTTTCAAGACCCAGTTCAAGTGCCAATTTGATGACAAAGCCTTCCTTGACCATCCTAGCTCAAAGCCATCTTTCCAGTTGGGGACTTTCAGCAGCACTTTGTCCTGTAGCATCTAGACCTTTTGGTGTTGTTTTATAGTTTATATGTTATATATTAATAATGTATGAATATATTATCTATTTCTTTTATCTCTCACTATTTAGGGCACTGTCTCCATCTACATCATCTCTAACATGATGTGCTTACATACTGAGGACATTCAGTAATTCACTGAATGACTGAGGAATAATTTGGTTGCAGAAGCCTGGGATACCTTGAACCAGAGAAAAGAAAAAGGTGTACAGGAAGTCACCTCTCTAGTGTTGCTCCCACTATGTCTTGTCTCTCTCTCTATACAATGCAATCACAGCAACTGGTCTTTCTCCTTGCAGTGCGAAACATGGCTGCTCATCAATCTGAAGACCAAGAGACATTCTTTTTTTTTTTTTTTAAGATTTTATTTATTTATTTGAGAGAGAGAGCACAAGCAGGGGGAGCAGCAGAGGGAGAGGGAGAAGCAGGCTCTCTGCTAAGCAGGGAGCCCGACGTGGGGCTCGATCCCAGGACACTGGGATCATGACCCAAGCCAAAGACAGACGCTTAACCGACTGAGCCACCCAGGCACCCTGCCAAGAGACATTCTTAACCCAGCTCTGGTTTCAAAAAAAATCCCTAAGAAAATATTATGGTCGACCTGGCTTGGTCATGGATTCCCCACACTATTATCAGAACTGTGGCACAAAATCTATATAAGTGAACAACAAGGCTTTACATCCCAGAACTCTACAAATTATTTAAAACCCACGTTTTTATTATGACCAAGTGAAATCTTTCTAAAATACAGCATGCATTTTTTTCCCTACCTTCACAAACAGAATATATCAAATGGAATTTACTGAGGGATGAGGATTATAAATACCAATTAGCGTTTGTGTTGTCATATACATGTCAACCCAAGGGGCTGTTGGGCATGAAACATGGCTTGCTTTTTATCCAGACCTCTGTATTATTATAGCCTCTGTGTCTTTTTTCCCCTAAGTTCGCCCTGTACCTTGCCTCATCAGCAATTAACTTTTGTTAAAGAACAGGTGAAGTGTTATATTTCAAACTACTGGATGATGGGAATCTGGGAGCCAAGTGTGTTATAACTGGGTACAAAATAAGGTGTGTCTTGGACATGGCAACCTTAGCAGCTGCTCCCCGCTCAGTTCCTACTGAAAGGTTCTATAACCTAGCCCCTCCGGCCGCAGATGATTAAAAGGTAGAAACACCTGCCTCAGGGTCTTTGGTCCACAGGCACCCACCAGCCAAGACAGGGCCCAGAGCAAAGCTGAGCTCCGTCAGTCAAATTCTTGCTCTCGGGAAACAGGGCTGAGAAGCAGAGAATTAGGGAGAAGCAGAAGCTGACAGTCTGTGGAGAGTGAAGCTCTGAGCTAGCACGGGGGTTGGCAGGGTCATGGCACTCCTAAACTATGGACACAGAAGCCATGGGCAGGGGAAAGCTGCAGAGACAGAATGGTGGGAAAGGATAAGTCAGGGGTGAGCATCCAGCAGAGGCAGCTTCACGTCGAGATGGCCAACACACCAAATGGCTAAAGGGTTGCCATGTGGCTGGCACCAAGAGTGCCGCTCAACTTCATTCTGGTCCTGGCTTTCCTCCGAGGGGCTCCACCTCCCTGTAGCTCCCACTTTTTCCGGCCTGACTGGATTTCTGGTCTGTGCTTCTGCTTCCTACTCCTTCGATCCTCTGAAGGGACCAGAGGAAGGTGTGGGCTCTCTTGGCTGCTCAGAGCACTTTAACCGGGATCGGTCCAGATGAGTTAGGGGAGGTGGTTGCGTCTCTCTGGAACTGGATATGATGGAATCCTGCGGGCAGCCTCCTTCTCACCCTGTGCCAGTCAGGAGGCAGGACTCAGCACCTCAGTACACCCTCCAAAGACACTCTGCATCCTCAGTTACTGGTGAAGTAACAACTCTCCCAGTAATTATGGCAGGTAACTTTTAATGAGCATTTATTAACTAGAAGCCTTGCTAAGTACGTAAACTACTTCATTTAAGCCTTATGACAACCCTATGAGGTAGATCTATTACTGTTCCTATTAAATAGAGGCACCTTACAGATGCCAGGTAAGTTCTCGGCAACACAGCTAAGAAGCAGTGAAGCTGGGATACAAACTCAAGTAAGTCTGTCCCAGAGCCTGTGTTCTTAACACTGTGACACACTGAATAATGAAAACTTGATTTTTACTGAAGACTCATGAGAGGACTTGAAAGAGCATTCATATCTCTGACCAATATGAGAAACTCCCTAAGATTTCCTTTTAGATAGTTCTGTTCCCCCAAAATTCCTCCCCTACTGACTCCCCTGTCATGTCTCCTCCCTCTTCTCTCCCCAGCCTCCAAAAATCTCAACCTGTACGCCCTGCTCAACAAAACCAAAGCATGGCCCTTAGGAGTCCTGATTCTACCCCCAGCTTTGCAGAGACACACATTCCAGTCTCATAGCTACTACACGGAGCAAAGGTAGCCCCACAGTGATGCACAGGAAAGCAGTCTTTATAGGGTCATATCCTCTCCAGAAAAAGGGGATATCTTTACAGGTGGCAAAACTCAGGTCAGATCATCTGAGTAGAGCAAGTGTCTTCCTTCTCTTCTTTACTACAAATTTTTGTATTTCTTGATGTATCCAGAGTAAAAGCTAAGCACAAGGCTGTGGCAGCACATAAAGAGGGTTCTGCCTGAAATCAAATTGCTCTTCTATTCTGGGGGGGTCCGATGTACTGATTACATATTCATATTCTTGATGAGGGTCTTAGGTTTCTACTGAAGGTTTTGCACATAGAGACCTAATCCTTCCTGAGATGTGCCTAATTTGGTGGAGGAATAAGGTGAGGAATAAGACGCAAAGTTGGCTCTCAATTTCAACAAGGCTATTCAGATTATTGCTAACAGAGCTCTCAAGAGCCCAGTTCAGACCAAATGGTATTCAAAATATCAACTCAACCCAGGTTCTATTAAGCCTCCCTTTGTACTGCCACTGGAAGTGATTAGTGAATTGTACCTTGAAAAGAATAAACACCAGAAGCTGACATTTCTGAAGCGGAAGAAGAACCTGGAAAAATCAGCCACGTGTGCAAAGAAAAATACAGCAAGAGAAGTTTCTTCCTTTGTAATGATGAACCAGAATGCTAGCTTGTGGGCATATGACCTAATTGACTCATGCTGAAATTAAAGGCAGAACTTAATAACTGGTTTGTGAAGAAGAGGGAATTTAGAATTTCCTTATAGACAAAGAACCAGAAAAAAAGAGCCTGCACCCCTACACAGAGATTTGGCTGTTGCATGAAAATTTGGTAGCAAAGCTTCTTCTCTTGACCCACTATGCAAAGCATAGTCTCATTCACTTATTTTTCCTGGTTCCTCTGATTCAGAGTTTAAAGAACTACTAATTCTCAAGAGCTTTCCTTTTCCATGCAAGTTCAGAAAACAATCCTTCAAGTTATGAATTAGATTTCAATTTAACAGGATATTTGGTGTAGGGCTTTATACAACAAAGTGTTATAGATTTTTGTCACAAGTATTCATAAACTGCTGGTTGTTTGGGAGGGAAGAAAAGTACAAGAGTCCTAATGAGAAATTCTGGTTGGGGGTGGAGAGGCTTCAAAACACAACACAATCAAATTCCAACTTTTAATTCCTTCAATTTTTTTTTCCTCTCTCCATCAATCTTACAGCCCAAATTTTAAATTTTATGGTATCTTAAATGTGAGGTCCATAGAGACTTCTGGGAAAAACAAACAAGCCAACAAACAAACATTTGGAACATTCTACCATCTTTTGTTTTCTAAGCCCAAGAACAGTTGGCAGTCTTAGCCATAGGCAGCCTTCCGGCTAACAGAATAAAAAGTTGGGTCATAAAACTACAACTCCTCCTCCCCCACTCTCAGGAAGCTGGACCAAGGCAGACAAGGGAAATTACAAACTTCAGGGTAGATCTAGAAGACGAAGCAGGGAGATTATTGGAAACTCTGCCCACACAACATAAATTGCAAAGACAATTCATTCAACCATAAATACTTTTAAAGTGAATGACCAAGCCACTCACTTACTACTTAAAAATAGTCTCATTTTGGCACCAACGCTCCTCCTCCATGTATGTAGATCTGATTTCTACCATCTGGGCTATAAGAGATTTGAGGGGAAAGTATGTGCTTGTCTCTTTCCTAGTGCCTGGAACAGTGTCTTAAACACGTAGTATTCAGTATGCGTTTGCTAACTGACTGGGAAGGGATTGTCTGTCAGATCCGGCTGATTCTGACTGCTGATGTTCATGAGGTCTCCAGAGTGCAGGAAAGCTACAGCAGTGGATATTCAACTGGTGGTGCCATATACCAAAGGGACACGTAAGATTACGATATGTCTCCATTCCACTGAGATTTAAGAAAGGTTAGAGGGTCGAGCAAGAGCAGGTGGTGGGTGTTCTTCTGCTGGTAATTATTCAATTGTAATGACAGTGCTGGGTATAACTACTGTCTGGGATGATTATGTTGGCCATGTCAGTCACTAACATGTGGATCTTGTCTCTACTGGATTAGTGTGTCCAGGATTCCCATGACTCCACTTCTTGATTCTTGATCTGCTGCCAGTGTATTTTCACTGTGACAATTGCACATTGTAAATGCTGCCATGGGATGACTAAGGACATATTTCCTCTAATTCCACTTTCACACAAAGGATCAAGAGAAGAATGGGAAAGAGGATGTACGAGGGGGTGGGGGCTGTTTCTTCCCCAGAGGAAGCAAAGAGTTCCATGGTGCTCCTATCATGAAGTCTGTGCTGTAAGGCACGGCGTATGTAAGTTAAGGGAGAATACAGGCTTCCGCCGAGACAGAGATGAAGTCAACACATTTATTTTAGAAAAGAAATCTCTCTTGTGCTTCAGCTTTGGATTTTCCAACTTTCAAGCAGTATTCTTCAAGTCCAAGAGCTGAAGTTAGTGGGCTTTAATCGTCCTTGTCAGGGATGTCTAACATGGCATGATGACAGCCTTGCTAATGTCATTCTCTCATTATATCCCTAGTGCTGCGACCCTTAGATTCTAATCTGCCAGTCGCACCTGCTTACATCTCCTAACGTTGTGAATACAGTGGTGAACAAAATTAAGCCTGCCAACTTGCTCAAACTTAAGGTGATTTCTCTAGGTCACTGCTTTAGTCACTAGAAAAACAAAAAACCCTCTTTTCAATCTAATCACAAACAGTATCACTTCTCCTACTCCTATAGTAGACCTGAAAAGGATTATAAAATTACTCAATTGTTCTTTTTTTCATTAGCACCAAGCAGGTGATCTCACTAACTAGAAAGCTCAGGATAGTGAGGAATACAGGTGATTTAAGCAGTGTGTCTGAGGTTACCAGGGCGACCGCTAATTATTACTGAGTAACTCTAGCATACCTCTATAAAGGTCAGGAGTTAAGGTTTTTCCATCATATATTTTGCTTTAAAATGGGGCTTTTAAAGGAAATTGGGGAGAGAGCAGATGGAGGATGACAGATGAAGATCAGGTTAAAGAACTATATATAGCACAAGAAAATTGAACTACTTAAATTTCACAATGTTGGTTTAGGAGATGGTGTGGGAGTTCATGAGTAAATGTAAAAAATGACTTTCTGGTTTCCTAAGTTAGGGCTTCTCAAATTAGTAAGAAATCTGAAATCATGCCAGATGCAGAGATGTAACTAGATTTACTTTACTTAGTTCCCTGAGACAAATTTCCTCTGCCGTCCCAGAGTTAATGTTCTCTGCACTGACCTGGAGCCCTGGATAGCCCAGCCTGGAAAAGATTCATATGGTCATTGAAAGAAAAATTCAAGACGCAATTTCATGGAAACACACCAAAACCAACACCTTCTTGGTATAGGTCTTATTCTTCAAACAGCATCTTACGCACATCCTTAGTTATTGAGGATGTAACAAATTTGAAAAGTTGAAAAAAATTCCTGTGTTCACTTTGGCAGCACATATACCAAAAATTTGAACCATACAGAGAAGATTAGCATGGCCCCTGGGCAAAAATGACATGCAAATTATAAAGCATTCCGTTTTTTTTTAAGATTTTATTTATTTATTTGACAGAGAGAGACACAGCAAGAGAGGGAACACAAGCAGGGCAAGTGGGAGAGGGAGAAGCAGGCTTCCAACCGAGCAGGGAGCCCGATGCAGGGCTTGATCCCAGGACCCTGGGATCATGACCTGAGCCGAAGGCAGACGCTTAACGACTGAGCCACCCAGGCGCCCCAAGCGTTCCATATTTTTTAAAGTCAAACCATCAGGCTGAATGCCTAAAACTTACACAGTGATGTATGTCAATTATTTTCAATAAAACTGGAAAAGCACATGTATTAAAAATAATCCTCACAAAGATGTACCCCACAACTTTAAGAAAAAAGTAAAATGGCGATTTTAAAACTGAGCTAATCCGAGTTTTCAAAACTGAACACACACACACACACACACACACACACACACACACACACACGTTAAAAAACTTCCAACACTACAAAAGAGTAGGGTTGAAAGGAAGTCAGTTTCCCTTCCACCAAAGGCCACTGTCCCATCTGCCTCCATCAGAGACAACCACATAGATTTATTCCCCTGTAACTTTCCAGAAATATTACAACCATGTACACACATCTGTAGGTATATATATCCCTGGATTCTTATATACAGGAGTATACAATGAACACAAATAGTTTTTAAATCTAGCTGGATAACAAAATCACCTAGGGAGTTCAAGAAACATACCAAAACTCAGATACCACCCCAGACCAATTAACTCTGAGGCTCCAGTAAAGGAGCATAGGTGTTGACATTTTTTACTTTAGGGTCCCCGGGTGATACTAATAAGCAGCCTGGCCTGAGAACCACAGTACCTTGCTTTTCCTTTAATGTACCTTAGAAGGTTGTTCTATACCAGCACATATAAAACTACTTCATTCCTCTGCTGTACTGGGTAGCAGTCTACTCTAATATAGATCTTGGCTATCTTTTACTAACGGTCACCTGTGCCAGAGAACATCCACTCTCTATCCTGCCCTCTTTTCTGGGAGCTGATCAGCATGGATTACATCAACAGGTCTCCTGTACCCTCTGGCTCCTTATTGGGGTCACTAACGGGGAGCTCTGGCAAGAGATTAGCAGGAGGAAGGAAAGAGCCAAGGTATTTATTCCTTTGTCTCACTCTGAAGTTGCCCACTCCTGACTGAAGCCCTTAGCCAACATTCCTTTCAAGGTACTGACTCTATAGATCTCTCACCCCTTTTGGGTCTGGTAACCACTTTCTACTCAAGTCCCTCCAGCCTAAGGATGATAATTGGTTGGGTGCTACTAGCCCTGATTTACTGTACTATCTCATGATTTTCCTGCCCCCACTTCTTTGTAAATAAACTCTTCCTTGAATTACATTATTTTCATGGTGCTGATGTTTCTTATGATTCTAATACATCATCCTTGGATATACATCTTTGCATTTCTTTCTTTATGGACAATATCATCTTTGCTCCCTCCAGAAACATAGCTTCTTCACGTAAGGCAAAAAGAGGATGAGGCACCCTGGTGGCTCAGTTGGTTAAGTGTCTGACTCTTGATTCTGGCTCAGACCATGATCTCAGTCAGGGTTTTGAGAGCAAGCCCCGCATTGGGTTCCGCACTGAGTATGGAGCCTGCTTAGGTTCTCTCCCTCCCTCCTTCGCTGCCCCTCCCCCCTCCACTTGTGCTCTCTAAAAAACTTTTTAAAACCTTTAAAAAAGGGGCGCCTGGGTGGCTCAGTCGTTAAGCATTTGCCTTTGGCTCAGGTCATGATCCCGGGGTCCTGAGACCGAGCCCCGCATTGGGCTCCCTGCTCCGCAGAAAGCTGCTTCTCCCTCTCCCACTCCCTCTGCTTGTGTTCCCTCTCTCGCTGTGTCTCTCTCTGTCAAATAAATAAAATCTTAAAAAAAAAATAAAAAAAACTTTAAAAAAGACATAATGGGGCAGTCCATACAGCAGCTCTTTTATTCCTTTTCTGAGCATTTTTGACAACAGCCTGGGCACAGCCCCATCACCTGTTCAATTTGTAAGGACTATTAAAATGAACCCTGAAGCGGGGCGCCTGGGTGGCTCAGTCATTAAGCTAAGCGTCTGCCTTCGGCTCAGGTCATGATCCCAGTGTCCTGGGATCGAGCCCCACATCGGGCTCCCTCCTCAAGGGGAAGCCTGCTTCTCCCTCTCCCACTCCCCCTGCTTATGTTCCTGCTCTCGCTGTCTGTCAAAAAAAAAAAAAAAAAAAAAAATGAACACTGAAGCAATGTCTAGGGGAGAACTCCACTGCTTCTTTGAGAAAGAAGCCGATAGGCACTGAAAGAGAACCTGCTAGAGCAAACTCAGTGAATGACTGAAAGGCAGAATTTCAGAACACTTTCAGAAATGCTTTCTCTTTGTCATAATGACAGTTAAATGTACACAGAGTCACAGGCTGGAAAGGAATTCCCGAGGCTAAATTATCCCCCAGTGAAAACTTAGGCTTGCAATTAGGTTCTCCTCTAATTAGTATGGTTCCGATTGGCTCCACCCAACAGAGAAACAACAGAGTAGATAGATGGCTTGACAGGACTCTGGAGGGTACACACCTAAGCCTGCTGACTTGGTGCAAACAGTTTAAAGCTTGTCTTGAGAGAGGAGTGCCTCTACTAATTTTGGTGTATTTTGTTATTTGTAGTTAACTGAGTTTTAGGTATTTTATTTATTTATTTTTTAAAGATTTATTTATTTGAGAGCATGGAAGCGAGTGAGCAAGCGGGGGTGGAGGGGGAAGGGGCAGAGGGAGAGAGAGGAATCTCTAGCAGATTATGCACCAAGCACTGAGCCCGACAAGGGGCTTATTTCATGATCCTGAGATCACGACCTAAGCTGAAACCAAGAGTCAGACGCTTAACTGACTGCGCCACCCAGGTGTTTTAAAATTATCTCAGTATTTTGTTGTAGGTTGCTCTGTGTCACACCAGGATCAAAGAAACAAAAATAAACACTGAGTGTCTACTGCCACCACCAAAAGAAATCAATACTAAGGATTTGTTCATTGGTAAAGGGATAGTCTAAGAGCAAACCAATTTTTGCTTAGTGAGAAAGGAAACCAATTTTTTTTTTTAAGATTTTATTTGAAAGAGCACATGTGTAGGTGAGCAGAGGGGCAGAGGGGAGAGGGAAAAGAATCTCAAGCAGACTCTGCACTGAGTGCCGAGCCGGACGCGGGGCTAGAGCCCACAACCCGGAGAAAATGACCTCAGTTGAACACTTAAGAGTTCACTTAAGAGTCGGACACTTAACCGACTGAGCTACCCAGGCACCCCAGAAACCAATTCTTATTAACCACTTAATGTGAACCAGGTCATTTTCTATAAGGTTATGCTGGCATTAACTCATCTGACCCTCACAACAACCTTGAAGGCAGGTCTTATTATTACTATGATTATTTTTACTATTATTGTTACCATTTCACAAAAGAAGTTTAGCTCAGAGAGGACAAGTAACTTGCCCAAGTTTACAGTTAGGAAATAGCAGAGCCAAGGCTTCACTACCAGGCCACATGGGCTTTTCCCTACACCAGATCTCAAAAGCTTTTCGTACACACTAGAACCCATGTCAGCCTTCAGAGAGCTATTTGTAGCCCTGTTTATATATAAACTACATCTGTTCTCCTGAATGACTGTTTCCCATAATGCCATCCATTATGAGAAATACATTTCCCCCCTCAAAAGTATTCATATGGAAAAGCCTTTCCTCAACTGTGGAATATTGTTTTAATGATGCCAAAGAGAAGTTCTGTAGAGATGTTCTAAGGTCAAATATACATTTAGGAAATGTGGGATGTTATTAACACATGCTCTTTGGGAGATTCACAAGAGACATATTAATGGCTTAAAAGTCCTATAGACAAGAATCTTGGAACTTTATTCAACTCAGAGCTCTTGCCTTTCCCTACCTGTCCCGCCCTCTTCCTGCATCAGTTTAGGGAATGCTGATTTAGAAGTCTCAAATATCCTGTACACGACGATGATGTCATCTACCACTTTCCAAGCTGTTTTCCTGTCAATGCAAAGGGCTTGATCTCATGTGACACGCACAGTAGGTGCTCAATAAAAACACCTGTTGGTTTAACTGATGCACCTACACTATCTTGATTTGTGACCAAAAGGCACCCGTTGCAAAGCAGCAGCCAGTTGGCTTCCCTGGAGCAGTGACAGGTGTAGGCCTGGTGAGCTAACTGGGTTCCTCTATGGAGCAAACCCATCAGTCCTCAGCCTCAATTGTTGTGACTGATCGCAAAAGCCAGGGATGGGGTGCTCTTAAGCCCCTCTGCTGTCATCAATGCAGGAACAAACAGAATGCCAGTGATGATACAGGGTTGGTCCTGAAAGCTTTACAATGAGGTAAATCCTATTTTTATTCTTGTGGAAGTCCACCCACCTACTGCACTATGCCCGTTTTCAGACTTCAGGACATATCAGAATCACCTGCAGAGCTTGTGGAAACACCGAGAACTGGGTTCCTCCTCCAGAGGGACAGATCCAGTAAGTCTGCAGCGGGGCCTGTGAATGTATATGGATCTAACAGGCTCCCAGATGATGCCAATGACACTGGTTCAAGGAGCACAGAGAACACCACAAGGGGCTAAGACCCTGCCTAGAAGACCAGTGTAGCTGGGACCAAAGGGAGCAAACATGAGATCCTGCATGGTTTTCTAGATACTTAATGCAGAGAAGGGGTTAAAAATAAGATCCTAAGGCTGTTTCCAAATAGAAATGTGTTCCTAACTAAGTAAGCATCTGCTTTCCAGACTGACTAAAAAGGTTTAAGAAGTACTACTTTAGTATGATTTTAATTTACCCGATTTAGGATCTGAATCTACCAATAAGATTCCCCCAAAGTATACATGTAGAGAGAGAAACACTTCCAAATTTAATTCTAAGTGAGAAAAATGGCATTTTAAAGTTCCTTCAAAGTCCCCTTACGGGAATAATAGTGCTAAAAGCCATGCACAAGATGTTAAGCCTATTTCCTTCCCCAAAGATGCCATCAAAAATTCAAGATTTACAAATACCTAACACCTACTTACATATATAAAATGCAGTGCCATAATGCATTTGAAAGCAGCTAAATTCAGAATTTATTTATACGTTTAATTAAACACCAAGACTTTACTTAGCATCTACTGTGTGTAATGACAAATTTGGGTAATTGTCTTAGATTATTTAGCAAGATTAATTCATTTACAGAAAAAAATACAGATCCTTTATGATGTTAGCTCATCAAGGGGGAAAGAAAACAACGTGCGTGAAGGAAAACATTTTTCCATTTGCGATTTCCACTACGCTGGAAAACAGGGATGTGGGATGTGGCTAAGCTCTTGAACGGTGTCCCATCCCCGCCTCCTCCCATACCCCCTCTGCTGACAGGCTGTAGAGATCCAAGTGCCACTGACAGCCAGAGTGCTTGGGAAAGAAATCCTGCTGGGTCATGAAGTGTGAGGGCTGCCTTGAGCAATTTTTATGTGAAAAAAATACCCCTGCTAATCACCAAACACATTTATCCAATAAGAATCAGATGGGTCATCAGGCAGGAATCTCCACCCTCAACCAAGTGAGCCCAGCTGGGCTCCTGACTGGTGAAGGAAATCTTGGCTAGGGAATGGGAAAAGCTGACAGAAAGGCTCTCAGAAAACAAGAATACGGGTCACATCAGTGACAAGCTCTGAAAATGCCAAGGAGGCATATTTGGAGGAGCTGTGGCCACGGCGGCCCCAGGAGACAGAGGTGTAAGAGGGATGGTCTGGGGTTTGGCCAAGAAACAACCATGAACGAGCTGGCTGGAACCACCATAGAGGTTGTGAGGAGGAAGAAGAGGCAACTGATTCCTTTGAAAAGTGACTCTACTTTCAAATTATTCCCCAAGGTGAGGAATGCCACCAAGTTTTCAGGCAAAACAGTCAGAAGAGACCTTTTCTGCTTGGAGGTGGGTGAGAATCAGACTCCTCAGTCTAAGAGGAAAGATCCTCCTCCACAGAAAAGTGATTCAACCACAGGGGAAAACTTCCTCTTTCAAATCCCTGCATTCCAAAGAATGACAAATCAAGATCATTGTAGTAAAAGCATAGCTGCCTTTTTGGGTGTAACTCTTTTGGCATGAAATAGCACTTAGGAGATAAAATTACTTAAAAAAAATATGCCATTTATTATCACCGTTTATTTTTTATTATTTTTTTAAGGATTTTATTTATTTGACAGAGAGAGACAGCGACAGCAGGAACACAAGCAGGAAGAGTGGGAGAGGGAGAAGCAGGCTTTCCCGCGGAGCAGGGAGCCCAATGGGGACTCGATCCCAGGACCCCGGGACCATGACCTGAGCCGAAGGCAGACGCTCAACGACTGAGCCACCCAGGCGCCCCTATTATCACTGTTTAATGCATAGTAGTCATTTTGTGATTCATTTGGTCTCAGTAAATAACAGTTATGCACACAGCTCAGTCACGTGGGAGGTGGACGTTTCCAAATTGTTCAGCAACAGGCATGCCTAGCCCCCAGCTGGTCTTGGTTTAAAGCGGGGCAGCACCTGCCCTGAGAGAAGTCCCTCCTTTTCACTGATAACTTAATGACTGGACTGACAGTTCCAGTTTCGGATTCTCCAATTCCAGGTGGGAAGCTCGTTGGGGGAAGGTGAGGAGAAGAGCCTGGGACATGTCTCTGCCCACAAGAAAGACATAGCAAGGCTGCGGGGCTATAGGGAGAGAAGGGAATCTCTGAGAGGAAGGAGGACAAGAGGCTCCAAAACAAAATTAATTGCTATTCACAGTGCTAAATGTACGAGGTAACAAAAGATCTCATTTAATCTTCCCAACACCTTTTTGAGGAGGTAGAATTCCTGTTTTATAGGTGGGGAAACTGAGGCGGAAAGAACTAAAGCAAAAACTCTCATTTGTTTATCAACGTACCTTCAGCATTCAGGATAACGCCTGCCCACAGTAGGTGTTCAAACTGTATTTGTTAAATGAATGTTGACTGAATTAAGGAAAACACAAGTCAAATTTTGGAGATAGCTCTCAAGTTTTCCCCAGATCTTATCGGAGAGCAGCTGAATCAAATTCAGGAGCCAACAGTGCTTCAGAGAAACAATGCTGCCTGGAAGCAGGCCATGTTTATCCTCGGAATTCCAGGGACTGTTCTCTTGCCTCTCACTGGCCACTAAGAGGTAGAGGGCGGTTGACTCTGGCACAATTTGAAGGCATTTGGCATGAGCACGGCTTTTAGGTCACCAGAAATAACTTGGAAATTGTGTGTGTGTGTGTGTGTGTGTGTGTGTGTGTGTGTGTGTGTGTGTGTGTGTGTGAAGTGGAAAGGACAAGAAAAATTCATTTTATTTCAGAGGCTACTGGGCAGTGAGTTATTTTCTAGGGGTGGGGACCACTCAGGCAGGGAGAACTCCAAGCTTGGGTTCCTCCCATGGCTACCTCCTAGCATGCTTTCCATCTTAATAAGCACCCCCATCCCTACCCCAGCAGTCTGAAGCATTCACCTAGTAGTTTTTAACTTGAGGGAATTACTGCAGTATTTTATGTCCCTGGTGGGACGTCCCCTACACCTTTTTTCTTAGCATTTGTTTACTTCCTTCTTAAAAATCACTATCTTCCAGAAAGGCAGTGGCACAAGGCCAACACCACTGGTCATTGTGAGAGTGGAGAGTGACTTTCATTTTGTCAGTCCTTTCTAAGCACCCTTTGAACCACCTCCATAGTTGAGGTGGTTCATAGAGACAGGTCGGCCCCACTTCTTACGGCCCAGGGAGCAGGGGATGGGCACACTCAGAGCCAGGGATGGGCACCAGCCAGTCTATGTTGGTGCCAGAAGTGAAACCTTGCTTTCCTCTTTTCCATGCCACTGTGTGAGCTATCTTTCTGATTGCCTCAGTCATTAGCTATGGGTTTTGTTTTGCTTAACTTCTTAGAATATCACTTATGAGTCATTTGCTTTCAAAGAAGATTCTGAAAATTGACAGGCTGGTCTCCATGCTGCCACTCTCTATGGTGAGAGCCTTTCGTACCTTTCTACCTTACCCAGGCAACCCAACACCCTCCCAAGGCAGTTTGAGGATTCTGAGGTCACAAAAGCAGAGGCCTGTGTCATTTAACTATTGCTGAATAAACTGACCTCAACTCAGTGGCTTAAAAAACCACGATGTATTATTCCTCATGCATTTGTGGGTTGAAGAGCAGCTTTTCTTTAGTCTTTCCTGGACTCGTTCATGTGGCTGCGTTCAACTGACGGGTGGCCTGGGGTTGGGCATGCCTGGGACAGTTGGGCTTCTCTCTCCAATAGTCTTGCATGCCGAAGGAGACTAGACTAGACTCTTTACATGGCGCTGGATTCCAGGAAAATGAGATGGGAAACTGCAAGGCCTCGTGAGCCGGGCTCAGGTGTTATACACAGTATCATTTGTACCACATTCTTTTGGCCAAATTAAGGCAGGAGATGAAGGCCAGCCTAGGCCCAAGGACTCCACCCCTTCATGGGTGCTGCAAAGATTCTTTGGCCGTATTTCATCTATCATAGGCCTACAGCCAGGAGATAAGAAGGAGTGAAGCAGGCCAGTTGTGAGAAGATAACCACCGTAGAGAGCATCACCTGTTACCAAGTAACACATGGATTTAGGGTGGCCAAATCTTCTAACTTCTCAAAAGAAGTTGGAAATATAGATTTTTAAAAAATGTATTAATTTTTCAGAGCAGTTTTAGGTTTACAGAAAAATTGCTCAAAATAACTCAGAGTTTCCACATAACCTCTCCCTACTGCCTAACTTCCCCTGTAATTAACATCTTTCATGAGTGAGGGACATTTATTAGTAATATTAATTACATTAACTAATAAGATTAGTTACATTAGGATTCACTCTGTGTTCTATTGGTTTTATAGCTTTGGACAAATGCACAATATCTGGCATCTACTATTATACAGTATCATACAGAGTGGTATCACTGCCCTAAAAATGCCCAGTGTTCCACCTTTTCACCCTTCCTCCCCACTCATCTTTTTACTGACTCTATAGTTTTGTCTTTTCCGGAATGTCATATAGTTGGTATCATACCACACACTACGGCATTTTCACAGTGCCTTCTTTCACTTAGTAATCTGAACTCAAGCCTCATTCAGGTCTTTGCCTGACTTCATAGCTCTCTTCTATCACTGGATTATATTCCATTGTCTGGATGTACCACAGTTTGTTTATCCATTCACCTACTGAGGAACATCTTGTTTGCTTCCAAGCTTTGGCAATAACAAATAAAGCTGCTATAAATATCTGTGGGCAGATTTTTGTGTGAACTTAAGTTTTCAATTCATTTGAGTGAACACCTATGAGTATGACTGCTGGACTGTGTTGTATGAGAAATCTATGTTTAGCTTCATAGGAAAGTGCCTAATTGTCTTTCAAAAGGGGTGTCTCGTTTTGCATTCCCACCAGCAATGCATGAGAGTTCCTGTTGCTCCACACCCTCATAGCACTTGGTGTCGTCACTGTTTTTGATTTTAGGCATTCTAATAGGTGCACAGATATCTCATTGTTTTAATTTGCAATTCCCTAATGACATAAGATGTTGAGCATCTTTTCATATGTTTATTTGCATCTAAATGTCTTCCTTGGTGAGGTGACTGCCCAGATCTTTTCCTCAGTTTTTAATTGGGTTGTTTACATATTATTGGATTTTAAGAGTTCTTTATATATTTTGGATACTGATCTTTTATCAGATATGTGTTTTGTAAATATTTTCTCCTACTCCAGGCTTGGCTTTTCTTTCTCTTAATAGTGTCTTTCATAGAGCACAAGTTTTTAACCTTAATGAAGTTCAACTTACAAATTTTTTCTTTCATGGATCATATACCTAGTCATTACCAAACCCAAGGTCACCTAGGTTTTCTCTTATGTCATCTAGAAATTTCAGTTTTGCATTTTACATTTCAGTCTAGGATCCATTTTTTTTTAACGATTTTATTTATTTATTTGAGAGAGAGAGAATGAGAGACAGAGAGCACAAGAGGGAAGAAGGTCAGAGGGAGAAGCAGACTCCCCGCTGAGCAGAGAGCCCAATGCGGGACTCGATCCCGGGACTCCAGGATCATGACCTGAGCTGAAGGCAGTTGCTTAACCAACTGAGCCACCCAGGCGCCCAGTCTAGGATCCAATTTGAGTTGATTTTTTGAAAGGTGTCAAATCTATATCTAGATTTTTGTTTGCATGTGAATGTCTAGTTGTTCCAGCACAAAAGGTTGGTTTATACTTTAAAAGCGGGGGGGGGGGGGCACCTAGCTGACTCAGTTGGGCTTGAACTCACAACCCCAAGAGAAATAATTTAATGCTTAAATAAATGAATAAACAAATAAATAAATGTTCGTTTGTTATTAATTTTTTTTTGGTGGTAGTGGTAAGGGAGGAAGGAAACTCCCCCTCTACCAACACACATGTCTGTAGGCTGTTTTCTCCATCCTGGATCATCTTTGCCTCCCTCATCCCCCTTACCTGCAGTGAACTTCATCCATCCATATTAATCTTTTTAATCTTACTTAACACCAACCTCACACTTTCACTATCCACTTTTTCCAATATTCTGACTGGTACTCAACACGATCAGTTAACAGTTGGTGAACTCTAAAACCATTTATGAGCTATGAATCCCATTTAGCACTGCCATATACCACTGTCCTTCCTCCTCAGCCAGATTGTAAACTCTTGATGAGGCCAGAAATCCTCCTGTTCTCATTTACCCCTGGTAGCTTAGCAGAGGTCTGGGCACAAAATATGTCAGCAATAGTTGCTGACAATTTTAGACTACCTGGACTTTGGTCCTGACTTACCAAGTGTCCTTTGATCTTCAAGAGGGATGGCTACGCTTTAGGAAGTCCAGCTGAGGACCTGCCAAAGGTGTAAACCCTGAAGCCTTGCCCTGACATGGCCAGAATGGTGCATCTCTAATTTTGATGCCCAATTTAGCGTTATGCCCACACAAACAAGAGGGCCCTGATCTCCTTAGAGAATTAGGAAAGATTTACCAATGAGACAGCAAAATGTGGTCTCTAAAGTACTAAAGGATGCTGAGTCATAAAGCATGTTCCTTTCATTATGATGGTTATATGGTCATAATGACTGTTCCAGTCATTATGAAAACAATGAAAAACAAATGAATGAAATAATAAGGAGAATGGACAGTTTCTGGTGACTGGCTCCCCACCTTATGCCTAATTAATAATCCAAGTAATGGTAATCCCCCACCCTCTGATTTTGTTTTCTGTTTTCATCCGCATCATTAAGTGTTCCCATTCAAGGATCTCTGTGTACTTCAAAGTGAACAATGATGGAGGGAATGAAAGGGTCCCGAACTGAGGCTGGGGCCAGTGGTCTCCGTGGTTGTGACTGAACCCAATCTCCACGGCATACTGTGCTGACAGACTTCTCAGAATTCGTTTTCTCCAGGAAAGTACTGTGGCTTCTATTTGCCAGGATCACCTAGCTTCTGTCTATGGCCCACCCAAAAAAACTGCAGGCAGAAAAAACGAGGGAGGCCCAAACTTGGATATGGCATATTCACGGCCCTGGGTTTCCAAAACGGGCGGTGAAGCTCCTGCAGAGCTCGAGGGGCCCTCGGGGTGGGCCTCAGGGCGGCCGCAGCAAACTCTGCAGTCAGCATGGGCAGCTGCACTGCCTCTGCCTCAGGAACAGCCTGCAGCCCAAGACTCACAGGCTCCAGGCAGGTGTTCACTCAGCCTGGAAGGGCAGCAGACTTGTTGGCAACATCCACAATCCTACCTCCAACTTTCCTTGAAAGTCAAACAAAGTACAACTGTTCCTGACATCACTCTTCCTGACCTGGGAAAGCCCCCAAATTCTGTAGCAGGCAAGCAACGGTCCCCATGGATGGTGTAAAGTGGGCCAAGTGACCCCCAGTGTTTTATGTAAAACAAATCACGTCTAGACAATTGAAAAATAAAAATCTCAAGTCCCCTCCTCTAGGACCTGTTTAAAAGACATTGCCCCCTTTTTACCACTTAGCCACTGAAGCAGCCTCTTTAGACACACCATACTCAGTGGTGACTCAGGGGGCTCCCAGCTGCTAAAAACAAAGATTAGAGAGGGATGCCTGGGTGGCTCGGTTGTGTCTGCCTTCGGCTGGGGTCATGATCCCAGGGGCCTGGGATTGAGCCCCATGTTGGGCTCCTTGCTCAGCGGGGAGCCTGCATCTCCCTCTCCCTCTGCCCCTCCCCATGCTCTTTCTCTCTCTCTTGCTCACTTCTTCGCTCTAAAATAAAAAAATAAAATCTTAAAAAAAAAAAAACCCAAAAGATTAAAGACCATTAAATGATACTGCTGGCTAAGATCAGGGATAGTAAGCAACCTGGGCTAGAAATTCAACCTTGCTCATGCTGAGCAACAAATAACACCAGTAACTGACAGGTACAGAAGTTTGAACAAAATGGGGGATAAAAAAAGAGATAAAAAAGAAACCAGAATCTCCTTCAAGTCTAGGGAAGCAGGTATAGGAGTGCTTAACAAGCCAGGCAGCAAGGGATGGAGACTCCACAGGCAAGTCTGGCCATGGAGAAGCAGAAGAGTCTCACTGCCCATAAGCGGAACGAGTTTTCTCAGTACATGATTTCATTTTACGCTGTTTTGTTTGCAGTAAAAGTATTCCTTAAGTCCATTTTAGAGTTTTCTCCCCCCTGAGCCTTAATATCCCTTAGTATCTTCTAAGGCAAAAATTGTTGGTCCTGTTTTGCAGATCCACAAATATCTTAAAGAGATAGAATGGCTGGGTGTGACTGTGTAACCATGGCCCGGAGATGGGCAGGAAAAGGTTCTGATATGCTGGTGTCTCACCAGGTGCAACGACTGCCCTGAAGACAATCTGTGGCTGAACCTCGAACTGTTTTCACTAGAGAAAGGCAAAGTCGACTCTGTTCTTCCCGAGTTTTATCCAACTGCAGCCTGAGAGTCCAGCTGTTCTGGTCATGGCCTCACATACTTTCTGCAGAGGCTCTAGTTGACAAGATATATGCGGTGGTCTGAAGAAGCACGCTAAGCAGTGTGGGAGGAAACCACAAGGGAGGAGTTTCTGGCCCTAGCACAGTGGATATCTAGTTTCTGTGGAGGACCGGACAAGCAGCCCTAAAACTGCCTGTCTAGGTTATGGGTGCTTACCACTCAAGGGTGAAGCAACAAAGGTTCTTTTCTTTCCTAGTCTCTGGTATGTCATCACAGTCATGCTAAGGGTTGGGGATCTCAACACTGAAAGGGCTACTGGAGGGCTTTTCTTTCTAGAAGTGGACACAGAGGTAGCACTGGACATATTCCACACCATCAGGGAGAAAGGAAACCAGGACAACATAAATGAATGAAACAGACTTGGCTACTGATCTACTGAGTTGCTACAGTGTCTGGATGTTTTATAAAACTAAAAGAAATCG
This sequence comes from Zalophus californianus, assembly GCF_009762305.2. Classification (NCBI taxonomy): domain Eukaryota; kingdom Metazoa; phylum Chordata; class Mammalia; order Carnivora; family Otariidae; genus Zalophus; species Zalophus californianus. The sequence continues at coordinate 35,634,937 of NC_045599.1, read as the reverse complement.
CTTTTCATGCCCAGCAGCCAGCACAGTCAATAGCCATCACCAAAGCCATCTCAGTAGGAGGGTAAATCAAAGATCACCAAGGCCAAGAAGCAGTATGTTAAGAATAATGATTCCCCTCTGAGATGATGATGCTCAAAAAATCCACAACAAACTAGCCAAGCTCCACATTTAGAAAGAAGGTTAAAATCATGTTCATGGGACAATGCTCAAAGTCAGATGGGGCCAGAGCATAAATTCCGGGTGGGATGGCTGAGCAACGGCCTACTGTGGAAGGCAGTTCGACATCATACTTACAGTGAGTTGGGCCGGGTGGGTTTGAGCACATCCAGGTCCGGGTCACTGGAGTTCATGTTGGGCTGCAAGCTGCTGCTGGAATTAAGGATGCTATTTGCATTTGATGAGACGACAGATTCCAAACTGGAGTTGATGATGCTGTTTCTTTGTTCCTCTGGAGAAAAACAAGGCCACAAACCCCATATTACTACTATTTCATAAGGATAGTTTGTTTCGGCATATACAAAAACTTACCAATAATGAGAATGGATTGAGACCTCAGCAAAGCTCAGAAGAAGACATAGGAAAGGATAAGATATACAGGTGGGAAAGGAAGAGGAACAGGTGACTTGTGACTTTGGAGAAAACCCCTCTCTGCTCAACCTGATAGGACAGACCAGCCATTTTCCTAAGAGTGACCCTACCATTGCACCATAAATTGTGTGTCTTCTTTTGACTGGTAGATGGGCAAAACACAGAGCGGCCTCCATAGCACCCTTGTATTCAACCAGGTCCTCTTGGTTTCTGTGACATTCACCTTTTATTCTAAAACTCCCGCCCCCAGTATGGTCTTAACTGCCAGGGCCATGTCCTAGCTCCAATTCTATAGCACCTCACCATAAAATATCTACTACTTACTTGGTCATCAACATCCTTATGACTCTGCAGTCTACGTTCCTGACCACTCCCAAGACAAACCCTCCTGGGTTGCCTCCAGCTCCATGTATTTGATGTCTAGCTTCAAGTCAGTTCTTTAATTAATAGATCTATAAGGGCTACAGAGTCTTCTGCTTATAAAAAACCAAGTCCATGGTCCACACAGTCATATTAGTGCTTGGAGAGTATTACTAATCCCAGAGGGAGGAAACCTGAGTTCTATTCAAGACTCCACCCCTGCCTGGCTGAGTGGCCTCAGGCAATTTTCACTCTGTTTCTTGGCTAATGCATCTGTAAAATGGGGATAATGAAAACTGCCATGCACAGCTCAAGGAGTTCATACGGATCAAGTGGGATCATATGCAAGAATGCATTTTGTAAACTTCAGAACACTGTTCAAAGATAAGAACTTTCTGTTTCTTCCCATCTTTAAAAACTTGGAACCATGTGCTGAAGAAAACATTTTTGGGATAAATTAGCTAAATGGCACAGGCACCACTGCTGTAGCAAAATATCAGCGTCCTGGAATGTCATTCTCATCCCACATTCAGTACAGATACACCATAATAAAATCAGCTGATGCTGTGGGCAGTCAATTCACTTAACAGGAAACAGCCTATGTGGATTAATCCTCACTGGACCTTTGAAACAAGCCGGAGGTATACCACGTCCCTAAGAAGACAGATTGGACTCACTGACACGGTAGTTTAGAGGCTGACATTTGAACTCTTCAAGCAATACAGGGGGTGATGTGATAAAAAAAATACTTTTCCATTTATAATAGTCATGTGCATAAAAATTTATCATGCTTATGAGATGATGTTAGAGTAATCTTTACATTTAATACACACACATTCATTCACACACACACACACACACACACACACCCAAACACCCCTAATATCTTGACAAATTCTCAATGCCTTGTTTAAAACCCTGCAGAAGAGTCAAAAACTCCATGAGGCTATGGGGAGATTTCTGAACTCTAAGTAGATTTTGAAAAAAGTAGATTATTAACTTGATTCCTGAGATTTGAAACTATTCATATCTCAAGAGCTTAAGTTCCAAACAGAAACAACAACAAAGAAAGAGAAACCAAAAGAGTTACAATGCACCCAGATGTAGGAGAACTAACAGGGACTTTGAATGGGAACTTGCTATCAGGAAGAAAAATAACTCTAAAATTACATAATTAGGGGATCACTGAGAAAATGGATATGCCACTTACCAGTATGAATCAGTGCAAACTTTCCTTTGCACAAAATACTCATGTCGAGATTTCTGAAAAAGACTGAGAAGCCCAAGACCACCATATAGAAGAGGGCACTCAACACACTTCTCTGGGGTTCAATGAAGACAATTTCTGCTTCACAGGGAAGGAGAGGTGAATAGTTTTACAAACTCTAGTTTGAGGCCAACTTTGCATGATGTAATTCTCTGGATTCACAGGAAACCAAAGAGTATAACACAGCTCATATTTCTCCTGTGATTATATTTACTTGCCCTTAAGAGGACTATGAGTCTATAAATTAAAAACAATACCTTGCTAAAAACATATTAGTTTTTCTAAAATATTATTGGGACTCTTTTTCCTGCCTTACTGTCCATTAGAAAAAGAGTATCTGAGATGGAATTTTCTTCAATTTTCATCTATTCAGTGAATACTTATTGAGTACCAAACACATTCCTAGATAATGAACACCCCTAGGTATTTTATTCAGATGTAAACTAGAATATTTATTAGTAACTTGCACATACTTATTTGTTCATATGTCTACCTTCCTCAGTAGACTAGGAGCAACCTAAGACTGAACATGTGACAGATAAAGCTTTGAAATCACAACTGAAAAAAAAAACAGATAAAGATGTTTTCTTTTATATAACACTTTATCAGAATCCTAACCTCATATGAGAATCTGATTCTATAAATGGGATTTGGGTAAAATTTTTAAGAACTTATCTTCTGTTACAGTATTACAGACTGGCTTTCTCCATGAGCTAAGCAAGGAACACTGCTGCATATGGAAACTGACATTTGTCTTAGATGAACCCACACGAGAATGAGGATGGGGTGGACAATGAGAATCCAACCCTGCCTGGCCTAGAAAAGCCACAAAAATTAAATGGGTGGCAACCCCCAAACTGAAGTCAAGGATTTCTAGTATTTCATTCAGTGGAGGTCACTAGAACTCTTTTTTAGGAAGTAAATCCTTTTTGAGATTCTATTTTGACTTATATTTAGGTACTGCGAGCCTTACACATATGGCAAAACCTCTAACAAAATGACAACAAAAGCAAAAGATCAAGAAAAAGTGTCCTTTGTTCAAAAAGAAAATACAGAAAAAAATTAATCATAAAATTTCATAGTTTTGCAGTCAAGATAGCCAAATACGCATCTAAAGAGTCAGACTCTTTACCAGTATGCCTCGATGGGCCACATGATAAGGAATTCTGGAAACCTGGCACTCTCGGACTATAAGATCGCTACAGTTTTATTGGACATGAGACCTCAAATAGTGAGACTGAGAACGTCTAAGGTGGATAGGCCTCTGAGCTGAAATGCTGACAATCCCTACTGAGGGTGAGCAGGACAGTGAGAATCATTCCAGAGAAGAGGTAGAGAGTAAAATCAACAGCAATTCAAATGTTTTAGTGGTATGGCAAACTATACCGAGACAAATTCTAAAGCATTTTGCATGAATTAAGAAAAAAAGAGAACATGATTCAGTAATGTCACTCCAAACAGGGGGATCTTTGTCAGGTGGGCAAATGAGTACTTCCCCTAACAGAAAACATAATGAGAACAGGCAGCCTAAAACACTATTTAAAAAAAAAAATTAAATTAACCAAATCTTTCCAATACCAGACCTGGACTTCTTTGAGACATTGATGATTCAAACTAGCTCTGGCATCCTCATCACAAGGTATAAGAAAGACTGATGGCAATTACATTGCTGAAGAAAAGGAAATTATAGGCTAGGGAGGGGACTGAAAAAGAAAAACAACAGCAGCTATGAGTCAAAGCAAAAGGATCATGGAGAACCACTTAAATGACCAAAAGAGAAAGAATGCCTACAACTCAGGAGTACTCCTAAACTGGATGAAGTCAGTGGGGATGCTTGCCTTCTTCAAACATGTTTGTCAACAAGAATCTCTCTTCTTTTTAGTCACAGAAGACAAGAGCTCAGAGCAAGGAAATGATAAAATAAATCCCCTAACAAATGTAAACATGTATGGGTAAGTGATGAATGTTTTCATGAACGTAGTTTCTATGAAGAGTGATAAACTAGACGTGGTCCTAGTGCTGAGAAATGCAAACTACTCGGGGCAGGGGCACGTATGCCCATATAGAACCCCTCGAGCATCTGTTACAGTGACCTGAGAGGTCAGCATCAGTCACACGTTCCTGGCACCGGGCCCGGGCATAATATACACTAAAGCTCCATGAATGGTTACAAGACAAATAATAACTAGAAGGTGATAATAAGCAGTGAAAATGTATTCTGCTAGCACAGAAAGAGGCAGTTCCAAGTGACTGAATTTTCCAGGTGCTTCATACAGGGACCACTAATATCCTTGAAACCAAAGTAATGGTTACAGTGGACAGAGTCTGTGTTTTTTGTACAAATCAGGAGTGGAAAAATATGTCTATGCAACCAAATCACTGCAACTAAAAAAAGAAAGCCACAGAATAATTTTGGTGATATTGTACTTGTTCTGGGGGTTGCCATGGAAATCTGGGAGCTAAGCAACTTCACTTTCCATATTTACCAAGTGACTCCTGCTCACTCTAATGACAATCCCTCCCCATCCCCACACCCCCCATACAAAAGGCAGGGTCTCTGTTTATCACAGAACCCAGAAGCAGGGCCAGGAATGCACATGCAAAACCAAACTGAATTCACATGTCTCGGCAAGCCTCAATGCTCTGGCCCACTGAATACACAGAGTGGGAGGATAAATAGGAAACACAGACTTGCCACGTCACTTTGGGGGAGGTTTCCCACCACGCATGGACGTCTGTCAGAATACGGGCTAACATCATCTTTCCATGATGTCTGAGACTAGCTGTCAAAAAAAGGGAAGAAGAAATGTTCTTAAACAGTAGCTCATGATGCCTCACAGAGCCCTAAGGAGGGAATGTGCTCTCTACATGATCAAACAGGGAGGAAAGGGAGTTACCAGACTGATGGAAGTTCTGCAAAGACACAGGCTTTCAACAAAAAATATTAAGACAAAAGCAAAATACCCAGAGGCTTTCCCTTGCTGTGGTAGGGAGAGAGGTGTACTTTCTCCTGCTTATTAAAGTTTTGCAATGAAGTCTGTAATGTATCATCCTGACAAGATAGGATGATAATAGAATGGCAGCTTAATGAATTTTGCAATAAAAAATGATGAGTGCACAGCAATTTCTGAGTTTACCATCTCTGGGAAACACCCAAGTACATGAGAAGCTTGGGATCAGACTTTCTGAAGCAATTTTTTTCTTTGTAGTTTTTGTTCCTGATAATAGTGGCGTGCCAAGCCACACTAAAATCTGAGGTGGTATGATTTCATGTTGACCCAGTGTCAGTCCCTATGATAAAAATAATCTCAAAAAGCAGTTCGAGCAATGTGTTTGGGCACATAAAAACAGTTTGGGCAATGTTTCAAAAAATAGTCTTAAAAAAACAGTTTGGGCAATGATGGACTAAACAGTGAATTGATAAGTAAAAAATGTGGTCAATCTGTTGTTTTGTCCATAGGACATACTACATGATATTACAACTTTTGGCAGGTCGTCTTCAACAAAAACTACCAATTTTGGTTCCATGTAGAGTGACTCACTTATTTCCTACTCATTGTGCTCATAATAACCCTTCTCTTTGCAAAGGGAAAAAAATGCCAATAAAACTGGATTTCATGAGGGAATGGGGGAATCACTGTGCCCAGGACAGGCCCAGGACTGAAATGATTCACAGGAAAGAAGCGTGAAGGCACAATGGGGAAGACCATCCCCGAAACAACACCATTTCAAAAACCACAATGTAGAAACGAACCTCTACATAATGGTTGGACAGGGAGTTGAGTGATCAGAGTTAAATAGGTACTCTGCTACTTATAACATAGTCTTCTTTTCCAGCTGAGAACTTGCTTTTGAGTAGGGATGTTGTTCCTTGAATTTCTGGTTCCCAGGTAAGTGAGGGAGTCCACTACAGATTGCTTATATTATTGCTCATTAAATATTTTATATATATATATATATTATTTACTTATTTTTATACCATGACTCACTGCAAAATGGGCTTGAGATAGTAAATAAAATGTGTGAATAGGTAGTTTGTTTTTAATAATGTAAAAATTAGTCACTACATAATAAATATGCATTCCTCTCTAATTTAGAAAGTACAGAAAAGCATACAAATATTCTATATGCATTTTGTTGTGGAAATGTCTAGTCGTTTTTCTATATATAGAAAAATACATATATATACTTTTCTTTTAACAAAATGGTATAACACCATAACAATAATGAATTACCTGCTTTGTTCACTAACTGATAAAGCCAGACACATAAGACTGTAATACGCTTTTTTTTACATTTAATGATCTACCTTGAACTTTTTTCTTGCCATTAGCTTTCCAGGGCATCATTTTTTAAATGGCTTCATCAACTACATGGTTTTCAGTAACACACGGTAACTAAGCATAATTAAGCCAAGAGCCACATGACACCTTAGTCTGTGCGACAGTAAGATTCCATGTGGATAAACGTGTCGCCTGCCAAAAAAAAACAGGTGTGTCCAGAGCACCCAGGACCTGCAGAGGCAAAACCTGAGAACAGGCACGTGCTGCAGCCTTGAGTGCTTGGAGAAAGGCATTATGTAAGCCTCTGAATAGTATGAATTCCCAGTTATTTTTCAACAAGGAAGACACAAATGAGAAGTATATGAGCTGAATTCTTAACCTCTCACTGGGTCTGTCTGAGAGAGGGTCCAGGATGAATTAAATGCACTAAAAGAATTAATGAGAGCTATAATCCCAGCAGCTAGTTAGTGTGATCCATGTAAAACAAAGCCCAAGAATCTATTCCCACCCCCCAGCCCCAGCAATGCTGTACAACTCATCCCAGCTGCCGATGAATTTGAAGTCAAGCATCAAATCAGCTCTCTCTGGGGCCACGGTGACTCTGCATTCCCCTCACAAATGGGCCTCTTCTTTGGAATCTGCATGATCCAGAGGTGGAATATTTCTTTAGTGAAATGTAATGTAAAACTATAGTCTGACGATAATCATCACAGTTGTAGCCAAAGTTTATTAGGTGCTTACTATGTTCTAGGCCCAGTATCAAGTACCTGACATACACTTGCACTGGCTCACTTAATCATGTAACTGCCCTCCAAGGAAGCTGTTCTTAGTGGCTGATTTTAGAGATGAGCAAATGGAGGTATAGAGGTTCAGAAAGGGAAAGTAATGCACTCCAGGTCTCAGAGCTGCTAGGTGACAGAGATGGCACTGAAACAATGCAGGCTGACTGCAGAACCCCTGCTTTCAGCCACCATACCAGGCTGCCACACACCTCAACAGAGTCAAAGAGTTGTTCTGGCAGTGACAGAAATGAACAACCTTGACTGTTTGCCCCTTCCCCCAAGCCTGTGTGTCTCTCACTTTAGCTGGCATGCACATCACCAGAGTGTTTTTAAAAATACAGATGCCTGGGTGCCTGGGTGGCTTGGTCGGTTAAGCATCTTGATCTTGATTTTGGCTCAGGTCATGATCTCAGGGTCTTGGGATTGAGCCCCATGTCTGGCTCCACACTCAGCATGGAATCTGCTTGAGACTCTCTCTCTCTCTCTCCCCCTTTGCCCACCCCCCCACTCTAATAAATAAATAAATCTTTAAAAAAAAAATACTGACACCTGAGCTCTAGTCAAGACTTCCTGATTCAGAATGTACCAGGGAGTACCTTTCTTCTAGATATACCACTCTCATTTCTGCTATATGATGTATCCATGTGGCAACCTGGAGATCAAATGTGATTGCCCTTGCTACCATTCATCTGGCAGCACAGTTGAAAACCCCTGTTCCAGCCGTTCTGAGGTGATCACAAATGAGAGTGACTACCTGGGCCCAGCACATTCAAGGTACTGCTGAATGCATACTGCTTTGTGCATAGTTGGTGCTAGATTTGGAGGGGCTGCTGCCTGCTGGTATGCATATTGAGGAATCCAATCAAGATGGTTCAAGTGCCCCCATGGCACACTGGATGGATGCTAGGACAGACGGCTTTAACTGCTTCTGTAATTCAGTCTACTAAGATTTTCACTTCCATGGCTGAGGAACTGACACAGACACCCCTTTGGAGACAACGTGGCATGGGGAAGGGACATCACCTGGGTACGAATTCCTCCCAGCCCTTCACCAGTTGTGTGACTACTTAACCTCTGGAGCCTGAGTTTGTCTGTCTGTGAAACGTGGTTACTAAGAACCTATGTCACCAGGTGATGGTCAGTTGTGAGAATGAAGTAAGATAGTAATGTGCTTTAGGCTGCTTGGCATGTTAGGAGAGGTATAATAATTTTAATTTTTATTGCTGTTCTTACTGAATGAGGTTCAGATCTAACTTGGTCTCAAAGTTCTTCATCAAATGCATTAATTTATCCTTCCACACCAGCCCCCCACCCACCTCTGTCTCTTTACAGGCAGATTGCTAGCTTATTGAAAGTTTAAACTCCGGGTACATAAGCAACACTGGAAACATTTTCCCTTAGAATTAAGGTTGGGTTTGCAGGCTAGGTCACAAAAGCACATAGAACCACATCTCCTCGAGAACAACCCCACAAGTTGAAACCAGTAGGCAGAGTAATCACTGGCTAATAGTACAGCTGTGAGGTCAGAAAAACTGGGTTCAAATCTACTTCGTTGCTGTGTGATTCTGAGTACATTATTTGATATAAATTTTATTTTCCTCCATTGTCCCAAATGGGGACAGCACCTGTGTCATGTAATTGTGAAAATTAAGGGAGCTGTTGCTTTGCACGGTGCTTAGCATGAGAAACCACTTGATAAATTATGGAGCCATATACATTAAACATACATTTAAAAATTGATTTCTAAGAGAATGTTTTCTAAGTACAATTTGGAAACAGATCTTTCCACAATCCTCAGTTCTAGAGACAAGAGCTACCCGAGCTACCCTCTGCTACTTATATAAAGACTATTCCATGTTCCTTCTGTAGACCATCACTGTCATCCTTCTCTCCTGTGGACGAGACTATGACTCATTTCCTTTAGCATCTTACTCAAAATTCTACCTCTCAGAAAACATTTCTTGACCAGCTATATATAATTTGGATATCGAGTCCCCTCCTCACTAAAATATTCAGTGGTTTCCAAATGACTTGCATTTGTTGCTGTGATGCTTTTTAAACCCTGTATCTCCCTCATAATTTCCTTTCTTTTTTTTCACAAAGTTTAATCTCAGAGACTGCTCCCATTTCATTCCTAGCCCCACTTCTACCACACATTGATTTGTCTGAGGAGCCACACGCTGCCCTGGGGCTGACCGAAGTCCTTACCCAGCAAAGAGCAGGAGAAAGGTCTCTTTCTGGGAAGACACCACTGTCATCAGAAAGACATCTTTACCTTTAGGCAAAGGGAAAATGCCACCTGGAGAAGATTCTACTACTATCCATAGATTGAAGCTGAAGAATCTTATGGAGGTACCTGGGACACAAATCGTCTATGTACACAGAAAGAAAAACACTTCTGGAAAACAAGACACACATCCAGGAGCATCAGCTATTATGTCACATGCTTCCATGAGCCTGAAGTGGAGGTACGAAGACAGAAGACTGAGACTATGAATTCCCAAGGTGACTCTCAGGAGCTTCCTCTCCTGAAGAGGGAGGCGATTGACAGCCTGAGGCCAAGCACGTTGGCACAGACTCATGTCTATGACAAAAGAATGGGCTCCACCTTTAGCACAGAGCAGGGACACTGCAGAAAGGGGAGAGAAATTTCACAGGTGGGAGGTAAGATGTCAGATGAACATTCTTTATCTTAATGGTTACATATTTATTTTAATGTATACTTGAGAATAACATGGTGAGACCATCAAATTCATGTTTTTAGAGATTTTACTGAATAGGATGAGGCCATGTAAAGAAGTGAGTGGCTTTAAAATTAATTTTTTTTGCATTTCAATAATCCAACTTTATTAGACTGAACATTTACTTCAAAAATGCAGAAGAATCATACAAAATGAACATACCTGCACATAATAATCATAGCTGAACATGTAAAGAGAGAATGATCTGGTATTACAGAGAAGTAATTCTCTTCTCACATAGAATGGGAACAGGATAATTAATAGCCTGAAAATCACAGTCAAAGGAGATTAGTGAGACTACTGAGGTCAGAAGTGATGCAAGTTTTCCATACAATGGCCGGCACCAGACTTCACGACCAGCTGGGCAGGGTGACTTTTAGCCAGCATATCCAGAGAAGCCAGAGCATCACAAAGAAAAATTCTCAGAAATTTTTTTTTCCAGCTTAAATATTCCCTTTGCTGGCATTTTTACCCCATATTTGGGTTCAAATGCTCACTTTCAGGATGTACCTCTAGAATCACTCTTCCAAATAACCTTTGGAAACGTTATATAGAATCTCAGGAGTTTAAACTTCTTTTGTCACAAATGCAATTCATTGTCTCTCCTTTCTTTTCATAGCACCAAGCTTCTCCCAATGACTCAAATTTCAAAATTCCACATTCTTCTCCTTTGTTTCCTACATAAAACACATTGCAAAATTAATTTTCATATTCTCTTCTTTTCTCTGTGTTCCTCCTGCGATCTGCTTTCTTTCAGATTCTGTCAAGAATTGGTAACATAATGCTGTAGGAAGACCATAGGTTTGCAGACAAATAAACCTCATTCTGAATCCATTGCCTTCTCTCTGTTATATGATTCTGCAAAATAATTTCATCTTTCTAGGCCTCAACCTTAGCATCTTTAATAAGTACCAAGCATAGCATAGCATTAAAAAATGGTTATCCTGGATACATGTGCCATCATCATCTAACTGGTCTACAGGTTCGTTTACTTATTCTTTAAAAAAAGTGTATCAAGTGTCTACTGTAAACTAGAAACTATGTTATGCACTGAAACTTTACAAATCAATTTAAAGAAATGTATTAAATGACAGCATATGAGTTATGTGTTTGTCAACCAAAGAGTGAATGAAGGTTTATGCAAATGATTCAAGTTTGGAAGGAACTGAGCTAGGTGTCGAAAGTTCCCTTAAACTGAAAGCGTCACCTTACAGAAATACACATTTTTTTCTTTTTTTTTACCCACAAATGACCTGCCGTGTTTATTTGTACTTTAATTCTACAGAGTAAACTCGGCAAAGTGCTTTGATAAAGGAGCCTTCTGTCTTTATCCACAGATGAGACAGAGGGAAGAGTCAGGTGTGTGAAAACGTAACAGTGCCCTGTCACCTGCTCATGTCACAGTGAGGGGTGGCTGGGTTACAAGCTGGGGTGGGGTGCCAGGAGAACCCGCCAGCTCCTGGCCAGTCACCTACCCATCCTGTGGTACTTTCCAAGCCAGCTTGATATCGTTCTAGTTTCTTGGGGAAAAAAAGGTTTTTCAAAACAAACTATAAAAGTCTATGTATATATGCCTGCCTACATACTTTGCAATGAAAACATTTCTTCTTTGAGAAAGGGAGGAAAGCTAATAAGCACCCCTCAAACACCCGAGGTTCCATTCCTGTTTCCAGGGAGCATTTCATAACATTCAGAGGAAAGACAGGCTGCTTCACTGTCTTCTCGTCTTCCATCCTCCTGTCCACTGTCTGCAGACAGAGACATCGGCAGCTCGTTCCTCAGCTTAGGTCTGTCTGTTCTCACATGTCCTGACCTTCCATCCTCTACCTCGTGTGATCAAATTAATCTTGGGTCAGGATCTAATTGATTTTCTCCTAATCTTTGTCTTCTTTCTAACATGCTCCCAGAATATGCTTTGAGATCCGTTCCAAAGCTGCTTCTGCCTCAGTGTAATTGTCTGATGGGTCCGAATCTACACTGTCCACTGCTTAGCACCAAACGCCAGGTGACTGTGGCTCCCCTAGCAGCGTGAGGAACACATTACCCCACAGGCCAACGCCGTTCTCGTCCATGGTAGATATGGGGAGACCAGCCCTGTTTGTGTTCCCTGCTACACTCAAGGGCCCAGGCCAGGTGCAGACCAAAGTGAGAATGGCCCAAGCCACATATTTAAGAGGAACACAGGCTATTGTTTAAAGGGAACTCAACCCTAGTGCTCACAGCCCTGAAACTGTGCATATCTTCTGACCTAGAAATTCTTCCAGGAATTTAGCTTAAGGAAATGATCAGGCCTGTGAACAGATTTAGCTACAAAGATAACAGTAGCTTTACTCATAAAAGCTAAATATCTGAAACAACCCAAATGGTGCTAAATTCACCAAGGTCTAGCCATTTTATGGGACAGTATGACATCTTGAAATGCAGTGATGGTCTGGGGACAGCGAAGATTTGTTTTCAGAATGAAAATGAAGGCCATTACTTCTGAAATACAGGGGATAAAAAATGTTTTTTGTTAAAAAAAAAAAAAAGGTTTTTTTGGTGACAAATAAAAAGATGCCAATCCACATATATATTTTCTCTCCTCTTCAAGGCCAAGTGATTCATTCTTCTGCTCTGTATCTTTACTGTGCTTCATAAAGGTTAACAGCAACAATAACAACAACATCCCCCCAGCATTTACTGGGCACTTACTCTGCACCAGGTACCATGTGAAGTAGTCTAATCTGCACAACAACCCTATGAGGTAGAAACTGTTACCCCTGTCTTCCAGAAGAGGAGCCTGAGGCCCTGGGATGCTAGGTGACTTGCCCACGTCATGTGCAGCCAGAGACGGCAGACACAGAACTAGCAGCCAGGCAATGTGGTGCCAGGGCGTGCTCTCGCACCTGTCTGTGTTCCGCAGTCTCTGTGAATGGACTTCTCTCTCCGAGGGTGGTGATCACGGTGACTTACCGCTATCTATTCACCTACCTACTCCCCTCCCTCAACTGTGAGCACCTTACAGACAAGGTCTGATGTTTATATTCCCAGTCACTCGCAGGCAACATGCAAGTGTCAGCTGTGTGAAAGAATGAGCCTTGGTATTTGTGCGTGATTAAACAATAACTAGTAATAATAGCAGCAGCTCTCAGCCAGCAGCCCTTGCCAAGTCCAAGACTTGTGCCAGATGCTTAAATGTAAAATTTTATTTACTCCCTAACAAATCCCTATAAGAGAGGCAATCTTATCCCTACTTTACAGATGAGCAAACAGAGGCTGAAAGAGGGTAAAAGGCTTGCTCGTGTGTTGCTGCTGGTGCGAGAACCCAGGTCTGACGGGACTCCAGGCAGAGCTTGAGCCCTCAACTCCTACACTACACCACTCAGCTGTCTTATTCCAGAAGCTGAAACAAGCCTGAATAGTTTAGGGCCCAGTCACCTGATAACTGCAAAGAACTCCATTCTGACATGAAAAAAGGACTCCGTAAAACTGGGGTGATAACACTGTGCTTCTTGGAACAAAGACAGTGTTATTCTCTAATTAATTCATCCATTAAGTTCACCCATTTATTAAGTGTCCACTCCATGCCAGGTTCTGTAAGAGGTGGAGTAGCAAGATGAGAAAAGCCAGGGCCTGGCCTCAGAGTCACTTCAAGTGGGGCACGTGACTCACACTAATAAGCATTTAATGACAAACTGAGAAAAGGAAACTGCTTCTGTGGGAGCCGCTAACCAAAGAGGGGCCAAGGCAGTGATGCCGGAGCTGAGCTCTTACTGTGTCGCAGGAGGAAACAATGCTCAGCTGTTTGCCCAAAGGAGATCTGGAAGAGAGAATCCTGCACAGCAAGTGGCCCTCGCCTTTCATTTTCCTCACACTGTTTCCTGTCCTACCCAGGCTTACTCAGCAATGAAAGTGGGGAGGGCCCAGCCACACACCATCCTCAAGGACACACAGGACAGCAGCACACAGAGAGGCTGGAGATGTGCACCCTGAGCAGGTGGGAGGTGGCACAGGACATCTCTTGAGCACCTTGCTGGCCCCGAGCCATGGGACTCACGTTTTTCTGCTGACTGCATGGCGTGGAAGAGCGTCAGGGGCCTCTCGCTGCAGGAAGGGGGCTTGGAGTCACTGCTCTTCTTCCGGGACAGGTGCAGCTGGGCATTGGTGAGAGGTGTATCAGGCACGGTGTTAAATATCTGCAAGTAAAGTTGCATAGAAGGGTTACATGCTGCTGTGAGTGGGAGAGCAAGCCCCAACCAGCACACCTGAAAGCTTGGTGGTATCAAAGAATCAGCAAGAAGACCCGAAAAGACCACCAGCATTAGCTCAGGACTTCATTTGAAACATCTCTCAGAACTGGCACTATACATTTTCTTTCGGAAGTGATTCTCGGAGTTTGCCAACCATTCACTTCCATTTCTAGCCCCTTCTGCCGTCACTTTCACTGGTCCTCTCTCTGTTGTTCTCTCCAGGGAACAAACTGTGCTAAATATAAGCCATTGTCTATTAGTAGGGCTTTGAGTGTTTTGACTACCTTTGTCCAGAACCAGTTCATCAAAACCCTTTACTTTTCTTCACTGGTTCTACTGACCAGTTCTTAATGATTGCTTTGCAACTTTCTTAGAACGTGAAACTGCATTTAAATAACTTTCCAAGAAGAAGCCCAGAGCAGGGCACCAGTTCCTGGTCCTCAGTCATCCTTAGATGGAGACTGCTTTCTAGTTCTGGAGCTCTGTGTCATCTTTGATGCTGAGAGTTTTCTCATTTAAAAGGGGAAATAAAGGCTGATGATAAAAGTAACCAATACTACAATTTGGAAAATGTAGAAAAGCATTAGGAAAAAAAGAGAAAAACTTTCTAATTCCACTATTTAGAGACAACCACTATAAGCATTTGAGTTTTCTTATGCACTTTTTTCTTTTAAGCTTTTACTTAAGGAAAAAAAAAAAAAAAGTAAAGTCCTGGGTAAAAAAGCAAGAACAAAACAACAGACAAAAATCGTGACAATATCTTTTCTTTTTACAGACAAGCATGATGTAATTATTATAACAGCTACACTTACATGGTGCTTACCATGATCACCATAGCCACCACACAATGTCACTTCCCTAGGGATTTGTCACTGTGTGTGTTTTACATGTGGCTCATTCAGTTCTCAGTGACCTGGAGCAAGATGTACTGTCCTCACCATTTATAATAAAGAACCAAGACAGAGATTAGCTGCCTCACTTATAGATATAATTACAGATAACATAGAAAGCTGTATCCCTAGATTTTCTTGATTTCTTTTCTTTTTTAAAGATTTTTTTATTTGAGAGAGAGAAAGAGAGAGCACAAGTGGTGGGGGCAGAGGGAGAGGGAGAGAGAGAATCTCAAGCAGACTCCCCGCTGAGCAAGGAGCCTGATGTGGGACTCGATCCCAGGACCCTGAGAGCACGACCTGACCTGAAACCAAGAGTCGGACACTCAACTGACTGAGCCACCCAGGAGCCCCTAGATTTCTTTTCAAATGCATATAAATGATAACACTAATTCATTCAGTCAAGAAAGATCTTTTGAGCATTTACTTCATACCAAGTACTCTGGATATCACAATGCACGAGGTAAACACGTTCCCTGTGGGGAACGTTTTTGCATCCAGTAGCTGTGATTTACTGAGCGTTTGCCATGCCAGGTATCAGGTTAAGTGCTTTGTAGGAGTTACCTCATTTAATGTCAAAAAACCATTTTCCCTAATTGGGATTACATAATCTACACAGTTCTGTATCCTATACATCTAACATTATATTTCAACATTTCTCCTTTCTTTAAAAAATCTTAAACATGATTTTTTTTTAAAGATTTTATTTATTTATTTGACAGAGAGAGACAAGCGAGAGAGGGAACACAAGCAGGGGAAGTGGGAGAGAGAGAAGCAGGCTTCCCACCAAGCAGGGAGCCCGATGCGGGGCTGGATCCCAGGACCCTGGGATCATGACCTGAGCCAAAGGCAGATGCTTAACGACTGAGCCACCCAGGCGCCCCTTAAACATGATTCTTAATGGTTGTGTAGCAACCACACTGTATTAAGATATCAATATTTATTGATCTACTCATTATCATGTCTCACTCTGGAGCTAGCCTCCTCCTGGATTTCGTCCTTTTCAACAATCATGAGTAACAACAGGAAGGTGGGGGCACCCCACTTCTTTCAACTATGGGTAGCATTAAATATACTACACTCTTTCCAATGGCCCTCTCTCCTTTGTGAGTGCATTCAAAAGCAGAACTCTGAAGATGATATATAGGAAGCAAAGTCATAAGAATGATGACAATTTCAGCCAAAACAGCTGCTCTCCATGGGCTGGCAGGTCCTTGGGCTCCAATGATGCCAGCCAGCTGGTTAAGTCAGTCTTGCTCCCAAACACAGCTGTCTGAAAACAGCATTATCATATTTTCCCTAGGGGACTGAATTTTCAACAAAATAAACTGAATCACAACATAGCTGAGTTCAAGTGGGGCGAAGGGGTAAGAAGAGAAGGGGACTTAAAGCAAAAACACAGAAACGTCCTAGCTTCCAGAGGAGTTGGCACCCCTAAAAATAAGTACCGGGGTTATGCGTATGTGCAGTCTCCTGAGTTGTACAAGGGAAGCAAAAAGAAACTATGGCTGTTGTTGAGGTCAAGGACCACAGACTCTAAGAGGCTTTCTCCCCACTTTCCTGTGTTCCCCCAAACACTGCTGAGCTGCAAGGCTCCTCCCAGGTGACCACCTCATGGTGCACTATTATCACTGACATTTAAACCTTGCTCCTGTGTGTGAGTATCTGTGCCTCGCAGGCACCACGCTAGGCACTTCACATGACTTCTAAGCACACAGGTCAACTCAGCATATTAAGTAGGGTGAGCCTGCCACAGGAGAAATCTCCTGACCTGCTGCACAGCGAAGCAGGAGAGAGGCTGGACCTGGAATGTAGGGCTGAGGCTCCTCACATGTGCACTCTCCACGTCCTCAGCTGTCATTACTCATTCGGCTCAGCTTTTCCAGCCAGTCTTCACTCCAGAAGCCATGCCCCGAATGGATAAGCATGGATTTCAACAAATAATGGTGTCCCTTAGCACCCCTCTTCCTCTGCCCTTGAGTATAGCACTCTCAGCCACCCCTAGCTGAAAACGTCTGAAAATGAATTCAGATATGTGATAGGCCTCCGCCCCCTTACGTCTGGCCTTCAACTTTTATTTCTCTTTTCGTAACTGGAAATGAGCTCCCTGGGCAACATTACAACGGGCACAAAGAGAATGGATACACATTTTAATTTCAACTATCACCAAAAATGTGAGGTTATATTCCTACCTAAAAAACATAGGAAATGCTGGAGAAGCAAAGAATAGATTGTGAGGAAAGGCTGCAGATTTTGGCAGATGCGTGAAAAATTGCTTCCAAAATAATGTTTATACCCAGCCAAGCAGGAAGAGACATGGAACCCAGGAGACTCGTTCGTTCTGCACACTGGTAGGTTTCTTTAAAAGAGAAGTTGTGAGACCATACTGGAACCAGTTCTAGGAGATTTTTACCACGGGTGAGACCTACAGTCCCAAAGGCCAGTTCTCTGGGCATCATTGTGAGCCAGGCCCAGGCTGCTCAAGAGCTCTGATGGGGCCGCTCTTGCACCACAAAATGTCGAGTAACAGACACAAGACTACCTCCACTGTGATTACACATGTCTCCGGAGTGCAAGGGCACCTCTGTAAAGGACCAAGTCAGGGCAGATGATACAAACTTACGTTAAGGAGTCTGGAAAATCACTCCCCTAATGACTGTTGTTCATTTAACTCTGAAACTTGAACAAATACAAGCTGTTTAAAGCCTGCCTACTGTCTGGCTACTTTCTAGCCAGGCCAAGAGTTTGTCTCCATGCTAAAAGCCCAAGCTGGAATTCTGATGACAATTCGAATTTTTCACTTCTGTTAGTTATTCCAAACCTGTTTTGTTTGGAAGAGGTAATCTCAAGAAAATCAAATGAAGTTTCCTTCTTTCTGTTGAGAAGAATCACTGTACGAATGATCCTGCTGAATGATGCAAGTGTGAGTTCCTATCATTTATGAGCAATGGATTTATGGAGCTCTACCACATGGCTGGAACAATCCACACTTTTCACAGAGACTTTCCAAATTAACAGAAAAAGGGGGGTGGATTTATTCTGTGCCCCCAAGTGCCCTATTAATTCTGTCCAAACTTACTAATTCTGAGTTAGGAACACTTTAGAAATGAAAGTTACTGGGAAGGCCATAAGCCTTCTGGAAGCTACTGAGGCATAAAACTGTAACATAAAAAAACAACTCTGGATATCTCTTCCAAGTATTCCCAATTTCAAGCTTCCTAAAAGTGGAATTAGCAGACCCGTAAATACCAAGCTTCTGTTTCCCCTTAAGCTACAGGGGAGGGTGGTCAGGCTTCTGCAGTCACACAGGCCGGGGCCAGGGCCAGGTTCTGCTGCTTATTCAGTGGGCAAACACCTACAGCTACACTGACCTCACCATCACTGAGGGCAGCGTCATTGCCGTATCACCACAAAAAGTCCAGCAAAGGGATTCACAGCCAGTGTATGGGTAGAAAGCAAAGAGGCTTTGGAGCTAGACAGACTTGGGTTCAACTCAGGCAAGAGCCTCAACGCCTCTGAGCCTGTTTTCCTTGTGCAAATGAGGATCTAAAATCTGCCTCGCAGAGCTATGGAAAAGTTAACACACATTAAGTGCTTAGCACAGAACCTAGCAAAGAGTAGACAAGAAGTGGTAGTGGTATAAATGACAATAAAATAACCAAAATTTGTTGAGTGCTCATCATGTTAAGTTATTTACACGAATTACCTCATTATTTTACTCACAATAACTCTATAAGAAAGGTACTATTATTCTTGGCATCATGAAGGTAAGGAAACTAAGACTCAGTGAGATGAACTGATTCATCCAAGGTCACATACTTGAGTGCAGCTGGACTAGAATTTAGCATGACCATCTGGATCTTACCCACGTGTAGTCTTTATACCTATTATTAATTTGAGAGACAGGAAAAAATAAGAAGACTCCAAGTTTTACAGTCCAATGGATCTGACTTTAGTTGCTTACTAGTAGTTCTGTGACTCTGAGCAAGTTGTATAACTCTTTGACCTTCAGATGCCTCACCTGTAAAAACTCCCAGGAGTGTGGTGAAGACCAAAGCACCTAACACAGTTTGACACTCAGTGTTCAAGAGACATTACTGTATTCAATAAAAAAAGTATAAGACAGGAAATAACTGGAGACTCAACAATGAATTATTTGCAGTCAGGACATGAGGATTTAATTTATAAGTGCAAATTTAATTACTGTTCTTTGCAAAACATCGATCTTAACTGCTTACAGCAATGTTAAAATTTGCTGTTCTTTTCCCTTGTGTTGTCTACAAAATTCAAATTTCACTGCCTGCCCCTCTGCCTGCCTGAGGCCCATCCCAACAACTGTAGACCACTGCTACTTGCAGAATTCGTTGCTGGAAATGGCACATACACATTTTTACACCTTTTGCGATCCCATTCATCACATGCTCCTGCAATTTACAAGGATTAGGAGCCTCCCTATAATGTGTGGGGTACACTCTTTATTATGTGCTGTGATTTTTATGGGAGGAAAATTAGGTCATGATAGAGTTCCTGGTCTATAACTGCAAAGTAGCTCTGAGACAATAAATCAACGACAGAGGCCTGGGGATCACAAAGCAAAACAGAAGAGACTGAGCATTTTCCTGAGACACAAATGCATCAGTTCCAAGTATTAAAAGAATCAACAAATCTGGGCTTGTTTAATGTGAGGAGTGTCTGCTTTGGGAGTGGAGGGCTGGAACCATAGAGCAGGGCTCACATACTGCCCACTCCCCTTCATGACAGACAGTAAGCAGGGCTGCCTAGGGCCTGAAAAGCCGTAAACCCAGCGCCTTTCCATGGGAAAGCCGGGCAAGTCCTATTTAGCAGCATTCATTTACAGCAACAGTAAAGAAGCCAAATTCAAAGGCTACAGCGACAGAGAGGGATTTTAAGGACATCTGGGAGTCCGATGCCCTATTGATATCAGCATTTTGGCAGAGGGATCAACAATTTAGAAAGTAGTTTGAGGAGTTATTAAAAGTCCTTTAAAAGAAACCAATTCCATTTAGTAACCGAGGTCATATATAGATGGCATGGGTCATCCACTGGATGCTGTGATTTTCCCTATCTCCAGAAAGTTTCTATTTCCTGTTCTCTTTGCCAACAGAGGAATAGATGAAAACATAACAAAACCCCACCCTTATTTAAGCAACATTAAAGGAGCTTCACAATTCAAACAGTGCTCAGTTTATCTGGGGCTTTTTGGGAGGGAATATACATGTTCAGATCCACAACCCTATAGCATTAATGAAGAGTAATTTGCTCAGCACTTGACACTCAAAAAAGAAAAAAGGCTTGTTACAGAAGCATTCCAGCCCCTCATATAAGTAAATCTAGCTTACTTCTAAACCTAACATGGGCAGGACCAAAAAAGAGCATACTCAGGAACCAACAGAAGGAAAAGTAACAAAAAATAAAAAAATAAAAATCAATGA
Source organism: Zalophus californianus (assembly GCF_009762305.2). NCBI lineage: Eukaryota > Metazoa > Chordata > Mammalia > Carnivora > Otariidae > Zalophus > Zalophus californianus. The sequence continues at coordinate 35,614,344 of NC_045599.1, read as the reverse complement.
ACACATTAAAAAAAAGCCACGACCATAAAATACAAGACTAGCTTCCCAAGCAGGCAACAGTACCAGGGATTATCTCAATGTAGTAAAGCATCAAGGCATTCTTCATCATCATTATTAAGGTTGCATATCAACAGCTGCTTGAAATATCAAGAACATGAAATAAAACTGCCAAACACCTGTCAGTTGCCAGAAACTATTCAAATCATTATATTTTATTAACCGATGGACATTTTGTGCACAAAGCCCAGTAGTGGTGCAATGGATTTTGATTCCACCAACATTTTGGTAAAAGCAGGTTGAGGTAGTTTGGGCGCAAACCAAGTCAGATCAAAAGACTATCATTTTTTTTTTAAGATTTATTTATTTATTTGAGAGAGAGAGAATAAGAGAGAGAGAAAGCACATGAGACGGGGGGGGGGGGGGGCGGTCAGAGGGAGAAGCAGACTCCCTGCCGAGCAGGGAGCCCGATGCGGGACTCGATCCAGGGACTCCAGGATCATGACCTGAGCCGAAGGCAGTCGCCCAACCAACTGAGCCACCCAGGTGCCCAAGACTCTATCATTTTAATGGGAATGCAAAATTGCTTAGGACTTGGTGCTTATACTAGGTGTTCAGTGGGGCCCCATCCATGGTTACCAGGCTCTTCTCCTTGACGGATAAGATTAAAAGTTAACATACTTCTAAAGGGGGCACTGATCTTTGGGCATTTCTAAGAATTAACAATTCAAAGATCAACACTCCTCCCTCTTCCAAAGCAAACTGATGAGGGGGGGGAAAGAATCATGATGCTTTCTTTTGTAAAAGATCAATAGGCATTAAAAGAGGCAATGGTGATAAAAGCATATGGTGCTTAGGCACATGAGCACATCCACACTCTGCTTCATGTGCAGAAACCTTTTTGAGTGCCACAGCCAAAAGAATATCGTGGACCATTACACGAGTGGGTCCAATCCTACTCTTACAGGTTGGAACTTAATAGGAACATAAAATGCACACACATACACGTTATTAACTTGAGATTTCACATTTAACCAAAACTATAAAAAGAAAGCAGTTTGTTTCCTTGGTATGGTTGTTCTTTCTCAAACATCTAAAATCTTCACAGTTACTGGCAAGGTAACCTTTAACCAAAAAATAAAAGGAGAATATTTTAAGTAGCAAAATTCCTGGGCATTGGGGAATCTTAGACAATGAGAGCACTCAACATTTTGTTTTAGTATCTTAACTAGAAGTATATAAATATTGGTAACTTCCACTATAACCCCAAGTATTGACCTGCTTGATGTTTTAAGGCTCAGAGTGATAAACTGTGAGCTGGGCAAAGATTGTGTTCCCATACAGAAATGGTAATTTTATATAATGGATTGTTACCTTAAAACAAGCATGGAAAGAACTAAAATCTTTCCCCTTTGATATGTGACTACAATTAAAAAAAAAAAAAAAAAAAAGCCAGACTTTTAAGACTATTCTTCTCTAGGTCTCATATAATCCAAGAACCAACAAGAACCCAGGGTATGGAGTCACTGAAGGGAAATGATGCCATAAGCTAGAATTTCCCTTTAAAAGTCTGGCAAGAAGAACCAAATAAAAGCCATTAGAATCTTACTCTACCCTGTGAGAAGTAAAGGCTTTGTAGGTCAAAGGTTACGCTCCGAGACTTTTTTTTATATAAAGCCACAAGTTTACATACAGTCAACTCTATGATTTTTGTGCTTTATTTAACAAGTGATTTTGATATTAATAATCAGAGTATAATTTGGTTCATCTTCCAGAGAAGTCTTTCTAAAGTACGGATGTAATCATTTCACCTCTTTAACCTGGAAACCTGAAAGCTCCCATTTTTCAGGAGTAAATGCAAACCCTTTTCCATAGCTTTCAAAATCCCTGACAATGGGCTAAAACCAACAATCTGGCAGGATCTCCCACCACTTGCGAACATATAGACCACATTCTTTCACAACCACGTCATTTTAACACACATGAGTTAATTAATCCCTGGAAGGCTGTCCCTCATGTCTCAACTCTTTCTCTGCCTAAGAAAATGTCTTTATCTGCCTGAGCCCAGTACAAGCAGAATTAAGTGATTTCTCTTCAGTGATGCCATATACTTGACTTACTGGATGTCACTTAGCATGCTGTATCATGCCAAGTCATACCCTGATAAAATCGGAGGGCCTTGGGAAAAAGGTCCCCTCTTATTCCTTTCTAGCCAGTAGTAGATGCTCAATAAATGCATGGCACAGAGATAAACTAGAGCAGATTTGAGCAGCTTGGGCTGTAAAAGCAGTTCAGATCTAGTTCCTCTCCTAAGGTCTGTTTCTTAAACTCTTTGCACTTCAGGTTCATAATTTGTAAACTAGAGGTAAAAATATGGACCTTGTAAAAATTAAATGATATGATGATATAAAGCTGCTTAGCACAGTATCTTGTGGATAAGAAGCTATAATAAAAGTTAACTGTTACTGCTTCTAAACTATGTACATTACAAAGATCCATTACCTTCAACAAAGTAAGTAGATCAGTATGTATTACCAAACATGAAAAAGGAAGATCCCCCCAGCCCCCAAACATAATCCCTATCTTCTGGCTTTTTCCTCTCTACCTCCACTTACTGTGGGATATTTATCTCCTACAACTATTCCAAACATCGCTCTCCTCACTGGGTCTGCCAGGGGAGGTGAAGGACTGAGTTTCTGGTCATATGCTTTAGCCATATACTTTAGCCAGTTCAAACACAAAAGCCTTTTTCCTTCTCTTAAAAAAAAAAAAAAAAAAAGACATTTCATCAGGTAAAAGAAGCTGAATTTTATGGCTAGAAAACATTCCCTTTCCCCCTCTTTTAAATGTCAATTTTAAAGACAAAGATGTTTTTCCAGTTTTAGACATAGATGAGTTAGTTCTCCACACTGAGGCTCAATACGAAAGGGTATTTGAGGATTGACTTGTCAGTATCAACAAATGTTTGATGCCCCCTGGCTGTGTAAAAAATGGCAATGCTAAGAAGAAGAGCACTTTCTGTAAGAAATACTAAGGAACTGCCCGTGTTCAGCGCAAGCTTCTCATAAGAAAGCAATGCCTTTTCCAACAGGAACTACATGCCAACCTGCCAGGCATGGGGAGGGAGGCCTTATGGCAGAACTCCTACACAGATGGCAGCTCACAACTGCTCCTTCCCCTCTATGTGCACGTGGCTTCTCTCAGCCGGAGGTGGGGTCTCTTTTCCACCTCTTCAATCTGGTTGGCCTGGTGACTTGCTTTGACCAACACAATGTGGCTGAAGCGACACTCTGTCTATTCCAGGCTGACGCCTTAGGAGGCCTTGTGGCTTCTGTGTTTGCCCCCTTGGAAGTCTGGCCCAGACTATCAACTGAAGAGGGATCACATGGAGATAGAGAGGCCACAGAGAAGAGAACCAAGGTGTCCCAGCTGACAGCTAGTACCAAGGTTCCAGACATGTGGATTAAGGCCATCTTGGATCATCCAGCTGCAGTCAAACCTCCCCAGCAGATACCATATGGGACACACAGGAGCCCTCCCCAAATTTCTGACCCACAGAATTGAGAGCAAAAAAAAAAAGTCCTTGCTGTTTTAAGTCACTAGGTTTGGAGATGATTTGTTATGCAGGAATAGATAACTACAACAAGCATCTTATGGTTCTGTCTCTGAGTGGCTCCAATTGCTAGACGCCTGGGCCACTATACCCTCTTCTGGTACTATCTTCTATTACTTCTGTCTACTATTACTATACTTCTATTAGCTAATTTTATTCCAAGGGACCAATGAAACACCTTCTACAAAATGTTCTTAACAACATGAGAGAGTATTACACCAGTCATTGCAGGGGACATACATTTTAGACCTTGTTTCAAGCAAGACGGCATATACTATCTCATGCTTCTTGTTGGCAGACAGAATAAAAAGATGCTGCTGGAAAGCATTTCTTCAAGTGGGGTTTCAGAATTTTGTCCAACTTGTGACACTAAAGTTAGAAAAGTAGTCACTCATGGACATTTGTATATGTGTGCGCATATTTCTAGAAAATTATAGCCAAGCCTAAGGGAATGCTCATTAAATATTAACTAAGATCTTAATAGTGTAAATTTTAAAGAATAAGTTTCTGACAATATTCATCTGAGGACATAAGAGTGCTCTGGATTTGATGACTACAGTTCAGTTTTACTGGGAGGATATTTATCCAAAGCATCATCTCCAGAAAGCCGGGGGCCAGAGCATGGCCATGGATGCTTAGGATTCCTATTAGGTGAACTTCATAGGTTCCAAAAGGAGCCTAAAGCAGGAACTGCTCATTTTATACCAGACCAGACCTAAAGCTATATTTAAAAAGGAGTCTAGTTGACTAATTCTAAGTTGTTTTTACCAGAAAGGCAAACCTGATGAATATGAAGGACTTTCCCCCTAGAAGAATGTACATATCCAGGTCTTGCAAACTTTGGCCCATCGTGGACCCCCAATTAAAAAACCTCTATCAAGGTGGTACACTAGGCTCCTTCAGGACTGGGGACAGGCACTCTGGGGCAGTCTGCATCCAAGAAATGTTTTCACTCATACTCTTTCATCACTGATTCCCACAGGAATATAAACCCTCAATGTGATTCATCCCACTCTCTGGCATAGACTAATGAAAAGGAGCATATAATGAAGAAGTGTAATACTCTTAATACTGTAGGTACCTTAACAAACACACAGCACAGAGTACCATAATTTATAACCCACCAAACCAGCTGAGTATTTTCCACCAGTTCTTGCCCATATACTTACAGTCCTGGCCATGCACTTCATATTTCATTTCTATTTCTGTATTTTGTGCCTTCAGCAGGAGGGCTGCTTGTTTACCCAAGTTTCAATATTGTTATTAGCACTTTCTGGTCCTTTTTCTATCATGCTACTTTTGAATTTGCTTGCTGGCTTTGAAAGCCCAAAGACACCAAAAAGAGTTATAGTTCAAAAAATCATTGGACACCGCCTGATATCGGCTTAAATACAGCCCCTTTGAGGAGATGGAACATAATCACACTGTTCATTCTTTGCATATCTGTCTCAACATTTAATATTTTATTCAAGAAAAGATCAAATTACAAAAAGTTTTATTTTGGGAGAGGGGGACATGTGACATTCAGAAGTGGACTTGAGCTCTATTTTCAGAGCACTCTGTTGAGACTGCTAAAAACAATGGTTTACAGTTATTAAACCTTATTTCATGCCAGATTCCTGGCTAAGTCCTCTACATATCATATCTTATTTAATCCTCAGAGAAAACCAACTGAAGGAATGTGGTAAACTGGCTAGTTGGTCATCAAACTCGCTTCCCCTTGCTCTGAGCACACAGTTAGCTTGCTTTCCCAGCCTCCCTTACAGTTAGATGTCGCCATGTGACTGACTTCTGACTAACAGAATGTGGAAGAAAATAAGGAAAGCATCCTCTGTGCTTAGTCTATACAATCTTTTTTTTAAAACATTTAATTTATTTATTTGAGAGAGAGAGCACATGAGAGGGAGGAGGGTCAGAGGGAGAAGCAGACTCCCTGCCGAGCAGGGAGCCCGATGCAGGACTTGATCCAGGGACTCCAGGATCATGACCTGAGCCGAAGGGAGTCGCTTAACCAACTGAGCCACCCAGGTGCCCTAGTCTATACAATCTTACCCAGTCTTCCAGACTCTCTCATTTCATCCAACTGGTTGATTGCAGAGATCTGCAGAGCAGAAGGCAGAGCTACCAGATGGAAGGCACCTGAGTTGCTTAATTGCCACAGAGGATACCACCTTCATAATATCCACGGAGAACTCTTTTGTGAGCAAGAGATAAACTTCTATCCTCCTGAGTCACTGATATTTGGGGGTTATTTGTTCCATCAGTTAGACTGCACTGAAAGTACTTTTATGAGCACAGAGAAGTTAAGTAATCTGTTCATGGTCACATATCTAGAAAGAGGTGGCAGATCTGAATCCAGATGGTTTGTCTTTAGAAACCATTTTTTAAAAAAGATTTTATTTATTTATTTGACAGAGAGAGTATGTGCACACACGGAGGAGTGGCAGGCAGAGGGAGAAGCGGCTCCCTTGCTGAGCAGGTAATCCAACACAGGGCTTGATCCCAGGACCCTGGGATCATGACCTCCGAAGGCAGACACTTAACCAACTGAGCCACTGAGGCATCCCTAGAAACCATTTTTAACTGCTATTCAATTATATTCCCTTTTCACAAGTTCATTTTTCTCATATATCACATAAAGTTTACTTATACCTGATTTAACTATATTTGAGGGAGGTGGCTGGATGGAGGTCCAAAATTTGGAATAGAGAAAAGATAATTTCTTCAAATAAATCCTTTGATTTCCTATCTCTTTATTAACCATGTAAAAGGGAGGCCATGCCACTTAAACAACTTTGCAGGATACTTGTTATTTTGTGAATGTTTATATTCAGAGGTTCTTTAGTAGTTATTAATGCTCCACAACAAATTACCTTGAAAACTCAGTGGCTTAAAACATTTAGTGTCTCTCCAGTTTTTATGAGTCAGGAATTCAGCAGGGGCTTAGCTCACTGGTCTCTTATGAGGTTGCACACAAGATGTCCATTGGGGCTGCATCATCTGAAGGACTGACCAGGACTAAAGGATTGACATCCAAGTGACTCACTCATATAGTGGCCCAACTGGTCTGCTTGTTGGCAGGAAGCCTCACTTCCTCCCCACAGGGTTGTGTGACTACTGTCACAACATGGTAGCTTGCTTCCCCTAGAGTGAGCAAATCCAGAAGCCAAAGCAAATGCTGCAAGTTCTTATTTGATCAGTCTCCAGAGTCAGTCTCCATTAGTTTTGTAATTTCCTATCAATCACATTGGGATTAATACTAGGATCCCCTCTTCAGAGAGGGAACTACACAGAGCAGTGAATACCAGGTGACAAAGGGTCACTTGGAACCATTATGGAGGCCAAATACCACAAGAGCCCATTTGTTCATCCACCACATATGTACTGAGTGCCTACTGAGGACCTGGGGATAAAGCAGTGGACAAAACAGATAAAAGTCCCTGCATGCAAGAAGCATATATCCTAGTGGAGGTCAGAAAGGCAAGATATTTAATCAGTAGGCAAATTATGTACTATAGTAGGAAGTGTTAAATGCTGTGGAGATATAAAACAGTATCAGGGAGAAGGGGAATGCTGTAGTTGGGAACATATGCAATTTTAAACAGAAAGATCTAGGTAGGCCTCATTTAGAAGGCCTAAAAGAGGTGAGGAAGTATGCCATAAAGTTACGTGGAGAAAGATTGTTCCAAGTGCTGGGAAAAGCAACTGCAAAGGCCTTGAGGTGTGCGTGCTGAGATGTGTAATGAACAGCAAGGCATTCAAGGTGGCCATTGGAGTGAACTAAAAGAGAAGGCCGTAGATGAGATGAGGTAAGTAACAGAGCCTGTGTAGGACCTTCCAGGCTCTTATAAGGGCTCTGACTTTCATGCTATGAAATGGGAAGTCACTGGAAGGTAATCAGCAGACGAATGATATGATTTGACTTAGCACTTAAAAAAATCTCACTCTGGTGGCTGTTATCAAAATAGACAGGCCAAGGGTAGGGGAAGGGAACAAATGAGGATGCTGTTGTAAATATTGAGACAAGAGATGATGACGGCTTGTGTCAGAGTATTATCAGTGCAGACAAGTGATAAGAAGTGGTCTGATTACAGATTTATTTTGCAGGCTATCTAGCACAATTAAATCACCATTCGAGGTAGAGTTTTCATTTAGAAGGTACAGCATTTTTTAAATTACTTTTTATTATATCCCAGCACTGTGGCTGTCAAATGGTGTTCTAGGGGAGCCTACAAGTTCTGAGAAGCTTCTTAAGGATGTGCTACTCAGAACTAAGGTGGGACAGATGCATAAAACTTCATGGCCCCCATCCGAGTTTTGTAAGGGCAGCTCTATTGACAAACTTCATTATGTGGGATGAGAGAGATCTTTTTAAGACCAGAAACTCCATGGCCCTAAAAGACAAGACAGACTCCTCCCAACAGAACAGTATGAAAAAATATACCATTTAGAGAACTGGAGGGTAAACTACAGATTAGGAAAAATATTGGCACTATAGATAAAAAAAAGGTTACCCTTCCTAATATTAAGGGAAAAACCTCAAATTCATGAGCAGACAACCACGTAAAAAATGGGTAAGGGGCCTTTTCTAAAGGAGGCTCACTTAGCACAGTTTTTAGTACAGAAAAAATGCTCAACCAATGTTGCCCACAACAACTGCTACCATAATCACCACTGCTCTTCCCTACTCTCCATTTGGCCACTGTTGCATGACAAGATGATGACCATCACCAACATCACCACCATCAGCAGCAGCTTCAGCAGCATCATGGTGTAAGAGCCATTAGCAATGGGAACCTGCTTCAACCCTGAATGTCATTTCCAACTCAGGTTCCCCCCAAAGACGATTCTTCACTCACAATGACCAATGATATATTACCTTTTCGTGATTTTCTATTAGGATCTCAATAACAATGTTCTGAAACTTGATGTCCATGATGGCTGCTACTGTTTCTTCCTGAGGACGCAGCAGGGTGGGTCCAAACACCACGCCGAGGTTTGCCACTGTCATCAGATTCTGCTTGTGGTTGTTAGCAACACTGAGAGGAAGGAAAAGAAAAGGCACAAATGAGAGAAAGACAGTACAAATAGACAGCTGACTTCCCTATCTTCAGACTCCTCATCCGATAGGAGCCAGACTCTGGGACGTCTTAGGATGTCTTTGAGTCCAAAGAGAGACTTCTCTACTTGTATTTTTGTCCCCCAAAGTCTTCAGAAATCTTCAGTATTCTGGCTATTTTGCTCTTCCAGGACATGACACTCCTTTACCCAATTCTGTTTTGCCTACCAACCACCAATCAACCAACCAACCAAAGCAGCTGCCCTCCAAAATGTGAAACTTTGCACATCTGAATCCCTGTTCTGCAAATCCAGCTAACTGCTCATCTCTTTTAGTTACGACTTTTATACTTGGCTGTTGCTTAAACCACTGTGATCTTTAGCATTTTCTCTAGTGCAAATACAAAAACTCTTGATGGCTTTAATACACTTGCAAATACAGGCACAAAACAAGACCTAATTTTTTAAAAAATTTTTTTATTGATATGTTAATCACCATATATTACATCATTAGTTTTTGATGCAGTGTTCCATGATTCATTGTTTGTGCATAACACCCAGTGCGCCATGCAGAACGTGCCCTCTTTAATACCCATCACCAGGCTAACCCATCCCCCTACCCTCCTCCCCTCTAGAACCCTCAGTTTGTTTTTTAGAGTCCATCGAATCTCATGGTTCGTTTCCCCCTCTGATTTACTCCCCTTCATTCTTCCCCTCCTGCTATCTTCTTCTTTTTCTTTTTTCTTAACATATGTTGCATTATTTGTTTCAGAAGTACAGATCTGTGATTCAACAGTCTTGTACAATTCACAGCGCTCACCATAGCACATACCCTACCCAATGTCTATCACCCAGCCACCCCATCCCTCCCACCCCACACCACTCCAGTAACACTCAGTTTGTTTCCTGAGATTAAGAATTCCTCATATCAGTGAGGCCATATGATACATGCCTTTCTCTGATTGACTTATTTCACTCAGCATAACACCTTCCAGTTCCATCCACGTCATTGCAAATGGCAAGATCCCATTCCTTTTGATGACTGCATAATATTCCATTGTGTATATATACCACTTCTTCTTGATCCATTCATCTGTCGACGGACATCTTGGCTCTTTCCACAGTTTGGCTACTGTGGACATTGCTGCTATAAACATTGGGGTGCACGTACCCCTTCGGATCCCTACATTTCTGTCTTTGTGGTAAATACCCAGTAGTGCAATTGCTGGATCGTATGGTAGCTCTATTTTCAACTGTTTGAGGAACCTCCATACTGTTTTCCAGAGGGGTTGCACCAGCTTGCATTCCCACCAACAGTGTAGGAGGGTTCCCCTTTCTCCACATCCCCGCCAACATCTGTTGTTCCCTGACTTGTTAATTTTAGCCATTCTGACTGGTGTGAGGTGGTATCTCATTGAGGTTTTGATTTGGATTTCCCTGATGCCGAGCGATGTTGAGCACTTTTTCATGGGTCTGTTGGCCATTTGGATGTCTTCTTTGGAAAAATGTCTGTTCATGTCTTCTGCCCATTTCTTGATTGGATTATTTGTTCTTTGGGTGTTGAGTTTGATAAGTTCTTTATAGATTTTGGATACTAGCCCTTTATCTGATATGTCATTTGCAAATATTTTCTCCCATTCTGTCGGTTGTCTTTTGGTTTTGTGGACTGTTTCTCTTGCTGTGCAAAAGCTTTTTATCTTGATGAAATCCCAATAGTTCATTTTTGACCTTGTTTCCCTTGCCTTTGGCGATGTTTCTAGGAAGAAGTTGCTGCGGCTGAGGTCGAAGAGGTTGCTACCTGTGTTCTCCTTTAGGATTTTGATGGATTGCTGTCTCACATTTAGGTCTTTCATCCATTTGGAGTCTATTTTTGTGTGTGGTGTAAGGAAATGGTCCAGTTTCATTCTTCTGCATGTGGCTGTCCAATTTTCCCAACACCATTTGTTGAAGAGACTGTCATTTTTCCACTGGACATTCTTTCCTGTTTTGTCAAAGATAAGTTGACCATAGAGTTGAGGGTCCATTTCTGGGCTCTCGATTCTGTTCCATTGATCTATGTGTCTGTTTTTGTGCCAGTACCATACTGTCTTGATGATGACAGCTTTGTAATAGAGCTGGAAGTCCGGAATTGTGATGCCGCAAGCTTTGCTTTTCTTTTTCAATATTCCTCTGGGTATTCGGAGTCTTTTCTGGTTCCATACAAATTTTAGGATTATTTGTTCCATTTCTTTAAAAAAAGTGGATGGTATTTTGATGGGGATTGCATTGAATGTGTAGACTGCTCTAGGTAGCATTGACATCTTCACAATGTTGATTCTCCCAATCCATAAGCATGGAACATTTTTCCATTTCTTTGTGTCTTCTTCAATTTCTTTCATGAGTATTTTATAGTTTTCTGAGTACAGATCCTTTGCCTCTTTGGTTAAATTTATTCCTAGGTATCTTATGGTTTTGGGTGCAATTGTAAATGGGATCGACTACTTGATTTGTCTCTCTTCTGTCTTGTTGTTGGTGTATAGGAATGCCACTGATTTCTGTGCATTGACTTTATATCCTGCTACTTTACTGAATTCCTGTATGAGTTCTAGCAGTTTTGGGGGGGAGTCTTTTGGGTTTTCCACATACAATGTCACATCATCTGCAAAGAGTGAGAGTTTGACTTCCTCTTTGCCAATTCGGATGCCTTTGATTTCTTTTTGTTGTCTGATTCCTGTGGCTAGGACTTCTAATACTATGTTGAATAGCAGTGGTGAGAGTGGACATCCCTGCTGCGTTCCTGACCTTAGGGGAAAAGCTCTCAGCTTTTCCCCATTGAGAATGATATTCGTTGTAGGTTTTTCATAGATAGCTTTTATGATATTGAGGTATGTACCCTCTATCCCTATACTCTGAAGAGTTTTGATCAAGAAAGGATGCTGTACTTTGTCAAATGCTTTTTCTGCATCTATTGAGAGGATCATATGATTCTTGTTCTTTGTTTTGTTAATGTATTGTATCACGTTGATTGATTTGCGGATGTTGAACCATCCTTGCAGCCCAGGGATAAATCGCACTTGGTGGTGGTGAATAATCCTTTTAATGTACTGTTGGATCGTATTGGCTAGTACGTTGGTGAGAATTTTTGCATCCATGTTCATCAAGGATATTGGTCTGTAATTCTCCTTTTTGATGGGGTCTTTGTCTGGTTTTGGGATCAAGGTAATGGTGGCCTCATAAAACGAGTATGGAAGTGTTCCTTCCATTTCTATTTTTTGGAACAGTTTCAGGAGAATAGGTATTAATTCTTCTTTAAATGTCTGGTAGAATTCCCCTGGGAAGCCATCTGGCCCTGGGCTTTTGTTTGTTGGGAGATTTTTGATGACTGCTTCAATTTCCTTAGTGGCTATAGGTCTGTTCAGGTTTTCTATTTCTTCCTGGTTCAGTTTTGGTAGTTGATACATCTCTAGGAATGCACCCATTTCTTCCAGGTTATCTAATTTGCTGGCATAGAGTTGCTCATAATATGTTCTTATAATTGTTTGTATTTCTTTGGTGTTGGTTGTGATCTCTCCTCTTTCATTCATGATTTTGTTGATTTGGGTCATTTCTCTTTTCTTTTTGATCAGTCTGGCCAGGGGTTTATCAATCTTGTTAATTCTTTCAAAGAACCAGCTCCTAGTTTCGTTGATCTGTTCTACTGTTCTTTTGGTTTCTAGTTCATTGATTTCTGCTCTGATCTTGATTATTTCTCTTCTCTTGCTGGGTTTAGGCTTTATTTGCTGTTCTTTCTCCAGCTCCTTTACGTGTAGGGTTAGGTTGTGTATTAGAGACCTTTCTTGTTTCTTGAGAAAGGCTTGTATTGCTATATACTTTCCTCTCAGGACTGCCTTTGCTGTATCCCAAAGATTTTGAACAGTTGTGTTTTCATTTTCATTGGTTTCCATTAATCTTTTTAATTCTTCTTTAATTTCCTGGTTGACCCATTCATTCTTTAGTAGGATGCTCTTTAGCCTCCATGTATTTGAGTTCTTTCCGACTTTCCTCTTGTGATTGAGTTCTAGTTTCAAAGCATTGTGGTCTGAAAATATGCAGGGAATAATCCCAAACTTTTGGTACCAGTTGAGACCTGATTTGTGACCTAGGATGTGATCTATTCTGGAGAATGTTCCATGGGCACTAGAGAAGAATGTGTATTCCGTTGCTTTGGGATAGAATGTTCTGAATATGTCTGTGAAGTCCATTTGGTCCAGTGTGTCATTTAAAGTCTTTATTTCCTTGCTGATCTTTTGCTTAGATGATCTGACCATTTCAGTCAGGGGGGTGTTAAAGTCCCCCACACAACTTTGTTGTCAATGTGTTTCTTCGCTTTTGTTATTAATTGCCTTATAAAATTGGCTGCTCCCATGTTAGGGGCAGAGATATTTACAGTTGTTAGATCTTCTTGTTGGATAGACCCTTTAAGTAGGATAGAGTGTCCTTCCTCATCTCTTATTATAGTCTTTGTTTTAAAATCTAATTTGTCTGATATAAGGATTGCCACCCCAGCTTTCTTTTGGTGTCCATTAGCATGGTAAATGGTTTTCCACGCCCTCACTTGCAATCTGGGGGTGTCTTTGAGTCTAAAATGAGTCTCTTGCAGACAGCATATTGATGGGTCTTGTTTTTTAATCCAATCTGATAGCCTATGTCTTTTGATTGGGGCATTTAGCCCATTTACATTCAGGGTAACTATTGAAAGGTATGAATTTAGTGCCATTGTATTGCCTGTAAGGTGACTGTTACTGTATATTGTCTGTGTTCCTTTCTGATCTATGCTGCTTTTAGGCTCTCCCTTTGCTTAGAGGACCCCTTTCAATATTTCTTGGAGGGCTGGTTTTGTGTTTGCAAATTCCTTTAGTTTTTGTTTGTCCTGGAAGCTTTTTATCTCTCCTTCTATTTTCAATGACAGCCTAGCTCGATATAGTATTCTCGGCTGCATATTTTTCTCGTTTTGTGCTCTGAAGATATCTTGCCAGTCTTTTCTGGCCTGCCAGGTCTCTGTGGATAGGTCTGTTGCCCATCTAATATTTCTACCATTGTAGGTTACATATCTCTTCTCCCGAGCTGCTTTCAGGATTTTCTCTTTGTCTCTGAGACTTGTAAGTTTTACTATTAGATGTCGGGGTGTTGACCTATTATTATTGATTTTGAGAGGGGTTCTCTGTGCCTCCTGGATTTTGATGCCTGTTTCCTTCCTCACATTAGGGAAGTTCTCTGCTATTATTTGCTCCAATATACCTTCTGCCCCTCTCTCTCTTTCTTCTTCTTCTGGGATTCCAATTATTCTAATGTTGTTTCGTCTTATCGTATCGCTTATCTCTCGAATTCTACCCTCGTGTTCTTGTAGTTGTTTATCTCTCTTTTTCTCATCCTCTTTATTTTCCATCATTTGGTCTTCTATATCACTGATTCTGTCTTCTGCCTCATTTATCCTAGCAGTTAGTGCCCCCATTTTTGATTGCACCTCATCAATAGCCTTTTTGATTTCGACTTGGTTAGATTTTAGTTCTTTTATTTCTCCAGAAAGCGTTTTTCTAATAATTTCCACACTTTTTTCAAGCCCAGCTAGTATCTTTAAAGTCATGATTCTGAACTCTAGGTCCGACATCGTACTAATGTCCGTATTGAGTAGGTCCCTGGCTGACAGTACTACCTCTTGTTCTTTTTGCTGAGGTGATTTTTTTCGTCTTGTCATTTTGTCCAGAGGAGACTAGATGAATGAGAGAACAAAATGCTAACAGGTTAACAACGTCCCCAGCAAATATACTCTATACAAATCAGAAAAGACCTGAAACCAGGGGAAAAGAAAGGGAAAGAAAGAAAAAAGAAAGAGGAAAAAAAAAAAAGAAAAAAAAAGATAAAAACAAAAACAGAATACAAAAAAAGCAGAATATGATCAAATATGATCAGGCTAGTGCATAGATCAGTGCCACACATTAGATTTTGGGCGTGTTTTGGTCTGTTAGAAAAAAATGCCTCCTAAAATTTTAAAGGAAGAAAGACATATATGTACAAAATAAGGGTTGATACAATGAAGGGATGGAAGATGACTGTAAAGATGAAAATTATAAAAGATTTTATAAAAGGAATTGATAAGTTGTTTGAAAAAAGAAAGAAGAAGATTTAAAAAAAAGAAAAAAAAAAGGAAAGAATGTGATCAGGCAGGAGACTAGAACAAAGCCATACACTAGTGATTTAGGGTATATTTTGATCTGTTAGAAGAAACTGTATCTCAAAATTTTAAAGAGAGAACAACTTATATATATATATGCCAAAAATAAGGGTAACTACTATGAAGGGATAAAATATGACTTAAAAATGAAAAATAAAAAATGTTTTTTTAAAAAAGGGATTGATAAGATGTTGGTTGAAAAAGGGAAAAAGAAAAATTAAAAAAAAGTTAAAAAAATTAACTTTGATGAACTAATGAATCATGGTAAAAAAAAAAAAAAAAGCCATGAATTCTATGTGCAGTACTCCCCTAGCGCTGGAGTTCTCCCGTTGTCCTTGATGGTAAACTTGGTCTTGGCTTGCTGGCTGTTCGTGCTGATCTTCTGGGGGAGGGGCCTGTTGCCGTGGTTTCCAAATGTCTTTGCTGGAGGCTGAATTGCCCCACCCTTGTCGGTCTGGGCTAAGCAAGCTGCTCGGGTTTGCTCTCAGGAGCTTTTGTTCCCTGCAAGCTCTCGGTACAGCTTTGGAGGACCAGGGCAAAAATGGTGGCCTCCCAATCTCCACCCGGAGGAGCTGAGAACTCGGGGCCCCGCTCCTCAGTGTGCCCCCAGAGAAAAGCAGTCACCCCTGTCTCCCTGGTCTCTGGCCGCACTCCATGCTCATCCAGCCTGTGACCGAGCGTTTGTATCTCTGGCACCCGACCCCGTGTGGAGTCTCCAAACCCAGCAGATCCCTGCGGTGCGCTCCCGCGCCGCTCCTCCCCAGGGAGGAAGGGGAGTCTCCCCGGCTCTGCCACTTATTGGGTCCCTGCTGGAGGAGCAGTGGCCCAACTGGGCCGCGGATCACAGTTTATGGCAACCCCAAGCTGAGAGCCCGCGCCTCGGCTCCATCTCTGCAGCCGGCTTCCCCGCTCCGGTACCTGGGAGCTCTGCCGCACTCAGGCACCCCCGGTCTTTCTGTGACCCCGAAGGTCCTAAGACCACACTGTCCCGGGAGGATTCCACCCCCCACTTAGCCACTGCAGCGACGTCCCTCAGCGCAGCCAACTTCTGAAAGGTCCGATTTTGTGTTCCGCAGCTCTATCACTTGCCAGAAGCGGCCGACGGAGGCCCCCTCCCCCGCCGTCTATCCTCCCGAATATCACCTCGGATTCACTTCTCCGCACGTCCTACCTTCCAGTAAGTGGTCACTTCTCTGTTCAGAGAGTTGTTGCTATTCTCCTCTTCGATCTCCTGTTGAGTTCGTAGGTGTTCAGAATGGTTTGATCCCTATTCACCCGAATTCCTGAGACCAGACGAAATCTAGATCTCCTACTCCTCCGCCATCTTGCTCCGCCCCTCAAGACCTAATTTTTAAGACTAATAGATCTTGGGAAATTCAGCACTTTAGGCTCAGAGTATTAAACCTCATTGTACTAAACATGTGGCTTACATTAAGCGACACATATGGCATAAACAGAAATAAAAGTGTACTACTGTGTATCCATGTGTATGGCTATGTTTATAATGTCACTTATACCCAAAATCTAATGAACACACAGGGTCAGCAGTAGCTGGATCTAAGTAATCTGCTAAATACATATACATATTTTTGGATAAATAGTACTCACAACATATATCTGAACTCCAAACTGTGACCTAGCCACAAAACTTAATTGTTCATTTGCTGGCCCTGTGTTTAAAAATATACAAATGATCTACTGACAACAAATAAGTTAAAAGTTAAGCCCAATTTAGTATTGTTAAGAAAATATTAGGGGCTTCCCTAAATCACCTGTTAGAAAAAGGAAACTATTCATTACTAGAAACGAGAGAGAAATTGGACAGAGATAGCAGTTTGCACAGACATACCTCCCCAGCATTTAGCGCTATTTATCCAGAGTATTTTTGCACACAATTCTATAAATGTCTGCACTGTTTCTCTTGAATACTTCTATTTTGTAGGAGGAGAAGACGTTCTACTGCCTTAAAGTGCTGGTGGTGAAACTGAACCTTCACTGAAATTACTACATCAACCAATTTTATCAGCAGATGTGGACTTTTCTATAATTTTCTAGGGCTAAAAGTCTAATGTCATAAAAAAAACTTTCTTCTCTGAAAGGGGCAGGGGGTGGTTAGGTCCGTGAAACTTTTAACTGTGGAACCAGCCAGAAACGAAGAGAACTTGCCTTTTGACTGCTAAGCAAGGACAGTTGCCACTGATATACTGTCCTGTTTCTGGTCCACATAAAAGTAATTTCAAGCATTTTTTGAGTTCTAGTGGAAGCTCTTGATTTTACTTACATAGCGTCCCATCTACGCAGAGCTGTATCACATTTCTGTCTCATGTTCAGTGCAGAGGGTCAGGTTCTTACCCGGCAAGGGGGAAAGACTTTGGTTCTGTAACTCAGTCAATCAGCAAGTATGCCCATTTACAAGCTGCTTGTAACATTACTCCTTTCATCATGGGCTCCTGTGTGCAGTAAGCGAATTCCGTGCCCTTATACTTCTCCCTCCCAACTGAGCAAAGTCATTAGACTTACCCCTCCGGTCACAAAAGTCTCTTGTGCAAATGAGTCAACAAGCTATTTATGTATGAAAGTACTTTTAAATTGGAGACCAATATAAAAACATATGGTTTGGATGATCACTTTTTTACCATCAACACTACATCTGACTAAACCAACAGCCTCCTAACTAGGATCCCTGACTAGCATCTCTAGGGTCCACTGTATCCTGACTGCCACCACCAGTTACTTCTATAACTCAGCCTTGATCAAGACATTTCTCTGCTGACAACTACAACGGCCTCAAACCTCACTGGGCGGTTGGGAGAGAACACAATGACACGGTATGTGTAAAGTATTTAGCAATGCTGCTACTGTTTGGTCTGATAATGATTATAAAACCCTTGATGGGCTCCATTGTCTTTAATGTAAAGCCCAGACTCCTTTCCCAACTCACCTCTAAGCCCTCCTCTGCCATCTCCCAGCTCTGGGTCCCTGGACAAACCGCTCAACGTCTCAGCTTTGGGCTCGTCTTTGAAGGGAGGTGAATAATATGTCTACTTCATGAGGTGGTTGTGCAGATTAAATATGGCAATGTGTGGGAAACATAGTGATTATTATTACAGCAATTTACTATCCATCCTCTCCCCACTTTCACACCTAGCTGCCTTTGTCATTCCACTGCCTTGAATGTTCTCTTATTCTTCTCAAATGGCCCCCTTCCTTTCTGCAGTCTCTGTCCAGTCTTTCCCCAATCCTCTGCCTCTCAATGAAGGCAGAAGTATTATCTTGATTACATGTTAGTAACGTCTCTCCACTGCCTTAGGATAGAGACTGTGCTTATTTTAAGTGGTAACACCAGCACTGAGCACAGTGCCTAGCCCAGGAGAAGTCCAACGAATATTCATGAGGTGTTAAATGGGATGTGTCTGGGTAGGCATAAAACAACTGTTCCCGTTCCAGCTACTTACTCATAAAACCTCCAATTATTATTGATGATTTTTTGGGGGGGAATATATCTCAACTATTCCAACCTCTCTTTTCAAAGTCTGGAGTTGCGTTTCATTTCTTAGATTTAATTAATGAATAACAATTACTCTAATTTGCAGGCCCCAGTGCCCAAAGGCATTGGGAAAAAAGGTACAGTAATTCTAGATAAGCAACTCTGAATATAAAAAGGCTTGAGGCCATTACCCAACATCATTCATTTCCTTTTTAACAATCTATTTTATTTTAGACCTTAAAAAACACATTGACCTAAGGCTTACGAAACTTTTTTGGGGGGAAAGTTGTAACTTTTGTAAACTAACTACCATTATCTTTTGGCACACTGAAGTAATAAATTGATCTGTCACTTGATTATTACTGCTCACAAGTTCATATGGCTATGTTCATTACTCTAGAATGAATTATTAATGGCTTGAGAACTCTATGTATCCTGGGGAGAGAGGCATAGACCTCAGCCTCTGCTGGCACCAGCCATCCATTATAGCTTGACAAATTTACAGGTGTGTGGGAGGCAGGCTGGCAGAGCACTGGGAAGGCTAGTCCAGCAGAGGCCACGGGACTCATTCATTAGTGAGGTCTGTAAAACACCGAGAGCTTACTTTCTGGGTCGGTAATTGAGCTGCTTGAGCTCTTCCTCACGTAGTCCAGAATGTCATGTTGAGTCTTGACTTAAAACCCATACACAAAAGTTTCTTGTGCATTGCACATTCCACTGAAGGAGTCTTTGACATGCCTTTCAGATCCGTAGGTCGACATGGACTTTTCTGCGGAGCCTTCTGCAAGAACTGTCAATTCTATAGGCTTCCTTTAGAGGTTGCAGAAACACAGTTACACATGTGATTTCAACCGGGGGGAGACACAGTTCCTTTTGTGACCACTGAGTTTGCTACATTAGCTGAAAAGTAGTGTATCTCCTTAAGAGCATACCTTCAGGGCAGTTGTTGGGGGACTGGCACCCCATGTTATCAGCAGTTCTCTCCTGAAATACAATTAATGAGGAAAGAGCATGTTCCAAGGAAAATGGCCTTGGCAGAGGGGCCTCTTGCACCTTTTTGTAAGGGGACATGGGTGGGGACTCTGGATTGGTCCGATGACCTCTGAGAGGCAGAAGGAGGTAAATCATTTCCAGATGAGGATGATGGTGGGGAGTGTTATGAGAGGAGGAGAGAGAAGTCAACCCCTTTGGGGCTTGTAATGCAGTGCCTCTGTACTGTTATAGGGATCACATCTGTTTTCCTTTGTCTAAATGAGAGCCATGACTCTGGAAGTGCTAGGCAGTGCTTTATAACCACAGACTGGTCCTGATGTCTGCCAACAAAACATAAGCCTATTGCTGGGTTTGCAAATAGCTTCCATCTTGAGGTCTGGAGTGCTGTGTCAAGGAAGGAGTGTCAAGGCTAAGTCCTGGCTCCACTGGACACAATGTGGTGATAGGTTAGCACTCCCTGCTATAGACTGCATGGCTGGTAGAACAGCACAGTGACATTGACCTGCCATGCCGTGCTTCGGGTTCCAGGGTTAAATAATGACACTAATTTACACTTGCAGGGTGTTTTAGAGTTTCTAAGGAGCTCAGCAACTACATTTTATGTTTACATTTATATTTATGGGAATTACTGGCCCCCTTCAGAATAGGCCGGGTTTTGTTAAGAATGAGAATTGTACTTTTGCTAAACTGCCTCATTTTCTGAAAGTAATCACAGTCGTTTAAAGACGAACAACAGGCCAACCTGAGTTCTATTTGCCCTACACTATTTCAGCCACTTGGTAGTTGAATAGTCTTATGCACAAAGAAGGTACATGCCTTCCATCCAGACGTTAACTGGTGAGCTTTCCCCTCTCTGGTCATGGGCACTTCAAGTTTTAGCCTGTAGCTGTATTCTAGGACGCAGTTCACATGCCTGGATGGAATAGCACTCACATTAAAAACAAAAACAAAAACAAAACCTACAGAAAAGCTGGCCCACAGAACCCCTCTTCCTGGAAAATTACTTAACCATTTCAAATTGTATAACAATTTGAAACATTCTCAAGTCCAGTGGAATTATCATTTTCAAAGCATTTTATAGTTTCTAAGGTCCTTTCACATTCATTACCCATGATTTATTTATTTTGAAGCTTACGTTCTCCAGTCGAGAGAACCAGAACATAAATAGAAGTTTAAAAGTTGCCTCTGTGCATGCCAACCCGATGGCACCACGTGCTGCAAATCTATCAGTTCCTGTTGGTGGCAACACCTTCCCTCAGTGGCTCAGCCTATCACCTTTAGGCTAGCACTGTCCAAAAAGTCAGGTCATAGAGAAGTTGCCTGAGGGCTTTCTATCCAAGGAAAGAGGTACAAAGTGACCCAGAACAGAGGCCAATAAGTGCACCACGTATTTTCAATGATCAAATATTTTCAAGTGTCCATTATATGCCAGGGACTGCTTTAAGTGCTAGGGATAGAGCAGTGAACAAAACAGACACTTCCCCAAATTCCCTGCTATAAGAAGCTTGTATTCTTTTGCGGTAGGACAGACAATAAGCAAATTGTCTTTACATTTGCTTATGTATAATACATGGTGGAATACATGGTGGAAAGGGAGGACGAAGGGACTATTAGCATTTGAGACAGGGTGGTCAGGGAAGGTGTCACTGAGAAAGAGGAACGCACAAACAACCTGAAGGAGGGAAGAAAGCACGCCACACAAATCTCGCAAATCTCTGGGAAGAAAGCTGCAAAGAGCAAACAAAAGATGCAGATACCTCAAGTAGGAACATGTGTGGCATGCTGGCACTACCTAAGGAAAGCCAGCATGCCTGCCACACAGTGAGCACAGGGGAAAGTATTAGGGGAAGTCAGGCAATGGCCTTGGGGGTGGCAAATCCTATAGGACTTTAAGAGCTTTGTTCTTGACTCAATGAGATGAAAAGCAATGAGAACATTCTGATCAGAGGGATAACAATACTTGTCACCCCTCTCTGTAGACTCAGAAAGGTCTCGGTTACGAAGACTTACAGGCTCAAATTCCATGGGATGTAAGAGACAGAAGAACTTCACAAACCAGCATAAAACCCATTCAAAGAATTTAAGACCCATAAAAACTAGAATACAGCACTTTCCCATTTATTTGAGTAACTAAAATCTATCAGGCACTGTGCCTTTGACCTATGTCTGTGTTAACATGGTAAGTCTGTGAGGTCGATCCACACTTTTCCCTTAGTCATTGTGCTGACCTCCACTAGGAACTTGGCGGAAGAACAGAATGTTGAGCCAAATATGAAATGAAGGCCTAGAGTAACAGCCTCTAGGTGCTAGTTTACCTGTTACCCAACTAACAGTCACCCACAAACAACACCAATATTACATGTCATTATAAAACCCACTGAATTCAACCACCTTTACCATCTTAATTAATTAAAATAAACAGTAGTCTTCTGAAGCCAGGTCCTTATTACTAGACCCATTTTACAGATCAAAGGACAGGGACAAAAGGGGCTAAATCAAAGGTTACGCAAATGACCCTTCGCCATGTGGCTTAGCTCCCACCACAACAGTGTCTGAGACACTAAGCAGTCAGAACTCCTCATGTCCCATTAAACACAAACCTCATTTTTATGGGAAGGACCATACTCCTTCCTGGAGGGCAAACCAAGATTCCAAATCCACAGATGGGAATATGGGAGAGTTGCAGAGTAAGAGACTGACAACTGACAGAAAAAAAAATATGCAGGCACGTCACATACATATACACTGGGCCATCTATCTCCTTTCATGGAGACGTTTTAAATCAGGGAAACAACTCATCAGGCATATTTTTGAAAAGGAGGGTACTTTCACCCCCAAAAAGGAAACAAATAGAAAATTCCGTTCCTTACCTTGAGTCCGAAACAAATTGAGAGGCCAAGAGTGAAAGAACTGGCTTTATTTTAAGGGCCCATGTACCAAAATGACTGAAATTTATATGCCTACATGAGCTATCACAGAACTTTTGAATCCTATGTGGATATTCAACTAAGAGAAAAAAAACTTATTTCAAGGTGTCCTGAAGAGTTCATGGCTCTTCATGTACAGGAACTGACACCCCATGGGAACGTTCTGGAGATCAATCAGTACTAACAATGAAAGAAGTCCCAGATCTCTAACATCCATGAAGAGTTATTTGAACAGAACATCAACATTCTCTATGTTCATCTGTCTCACGCTAAAGAATAGAATTCTTTAAAAAGATAACATGCTTTTCACAGCCCATAAAAGATAGAAAAAAATCTGAGTGGATTACCCCTTCATATGTCTCCCTACTCCTGAAGCTTGGAGCCAACCTCTCCTATCTCCTTGCTGTACTACATTGTTATCTCCTAAAATTTCCATGTAAGCTCAAGCCTAAGTGAAACAGTAGCTCACCTTATTTATTTACATGTATAAAATAATTATGTTTATATGTAGCGGTACATGTTAGAATAAGAGTGAACACAAACCCTTCTGTTGTATTACTGCCTTAATCACAAAAATAAATTCATCAGGGAATTATGCCAATAGAGTTTTTACTTCAATGCATGCCTGGCAAAATCTGATTTATCTTCCTCGTAGGCAGCACAAAACTAGAAACTCCTTGAATTCTACTCCTTTGGAAGCAAATTACAGAACAAAGAACAGTGTGTCAAGCAGGAACTAGGGATCCCATGTGAGAAGCCCAACCTATCATTAGGCAGAGAACAGCAGAGAGTATCTGGTAACAGGGATGCCAAATGATTTAAACAGTGGAGTCAAGATCTGGGCTCCTGATCCCCCCATCATTCAGGCTCTCAGAGAGTGTCATTCACAAAGCCTGAACCCAACATCTTTCAGTGGGGAAATCAAAGTGTTTAATGACGAAGTTCTGGAATGCTTTCACTTGTGTAGGCATCAAAGCCTCACACCTTAGCTTTTGTCACCTTGCTTTACTGGGCTCATCTGGAAAGGCAGGTGAAGAATGCCAAGTTGATGGCAGTGGAGATGGGGATGAGAAAGGCAGTGTAGGCTTAAGAAGCACTTCAGGGACACCACAGTGCACAATTCCCAGTAGAAAAGCCATCAATAGCTGACTTGAGCAAACCAATCTGGATCGTATATAAATCCTCAGAGATGAAAGAACTTAATGAACATCAGATCCTCAAATAACTCCAAACTCCTCACTGTAGGCCACATGATTTGACACTGCCTACCTCTCCAACCTGCTGTCATGTCTTTCTGCCCTCATTCACAGCTCCCACTACCTGGGCCTTCTGCATATTCCTAAACGTACACATCTGCTCCTCCCTACCATGGACTGAACACCTATGAGATGCCATGACTTCTAGGCCCTGGGATATAGCAGTGAACCAGACTGACAAGATTCTTCCTTCAATATACTGGCACTACATTCCAATTAGGAAGACAGAAAATACACAAGAACACAGTAAGAATGTCAGGCTGAGAAAGTGGTAAGAAGAAATTAAAGAGGGTTGTATGATCAAAACTGGTGAGAAGGACCAACTTAGGTGAGCCGGGGAAGGCCTCTCTTTAAGGGGAGACATGTGAGCTGAGCTCTCTCATTAAAGAGTTCAGTATAGAAGTCTGCAAATTAGGAGAAGACTACAAATCATACACACAAATGCATGGACAATAAAGAAGTCCTATCTTCAAACACAGGCATCAGTGATGCCCACCAGAGACCTCTTTAAAAGTTACATTCTAGAAGAGTTCACTTCCTTTCCATGGGCATTCTGAAGTCTGTGTCAAGAGCTGTTTAGCACAGTTGAAAGCACCAAAATCTTTAATCTTTGCCACCCCTATATTTTCCCACATGACACTGATAATGCCCCGTGGCTTCTGGCTGCTTCCCCCATGCCATCCATCTCTATTGCCCCAATCCAGTTAGGAAGTGGCTCCTCCTAAAAGCAAGTCGCTAATAGATCTACTGCTCAGTCCTGCAAACAGAAGGCCACCTTCCTAAAACTTGACTGTTGACATGCACCCACCTTTGGTTGGGTTATATAAAAAGCTATGTAATCATTAAACAGGACAGGAAACAAACAAAAGAGTAAGCCTTTAAAAAGATCATTTGTGTTTGGAAAACTTCAGGATAGAAAAGAGCAAGGTTCAAGAAGTCCTGCTACCCAATGAAAGATCAGGGTTCAGATTTCACTATAAAAATATCAGAAAAACCACTTGTACTTAAACTCACCCAAACAAGTCCTTTCCATGAATTGGTATTGAAAGATAAAAAAACTGGTATAAATAGCAAGTGGTTTCAACAAAGAATTAGTGCACCCACTCTCTCCTGTGCCTCACAAAGTCCCAGTGCAGGTGAAAGCTCTTCAGGCTCTGGGCCCAGTGAGGACAGGATGCCTGCAGCTGTACCTGGGGCACCAGAGGAGAGAGCATGCAGTCGTGACTCAGAGGTGTGAACCACACCGCTCAGCCAAGCACAGGTAGCATTTCTGGACACACCAATCTATGCAACTCCCGTGAGGACCACAGCAGTGCACGGCTATGACACGTTACTACACATACACAAACTCCCATGTAGGTGGCACACTCCCTTACACATGTACACACTCATGTAGGACTCCCACTGGAGTGCACCCAGGACACACACACGGGTAAACCGATAAAATAAAATGCTTCTGTCTTCCTGAAGAAGAATCAGTAAATGTCATCAGATGTCAGTTTGGTCCTGAGGGTAGTGGCCATTTTTAAATAGCTGTCCTTTATTTTTTCTCTTAGTGGCTACCATTAGGGGAAAAAAAGCCTAAGATACATGTTTTCCTTTTTTTTTTTTTTTTTGGTGTTACAAGTGAAAAGCATGCATCAGAGAATAACTGAAAAAGATGGAAAAGCACAAAGAAAATAAAAATCACCCATAATTCGACCAATCAGAAATAATTAAATTTCATCCAGTGTTTTAAGGTATAGATATTATGGCCTATGCTTTTCCCAGGCATACATGCACAGACACACACAGACACACATATTTTAAAAGAACCTGGAATCATATTGCATGCACCTAGCTTTATAACCCATTTTTACTGCTTTACCATGAACTTTTCAAATATCATCCATTGCCTTGTTCAATATATTTATGGTTGTATAGTATTCCACTATATGGATCTTCCATAATATATTTAAGAAATCCCCTATTAGACATTCAGATTGTTTTTCATGTTTTGTCTCCAGTAACACTTCAGTAAGCCTATACACAAATAAATGTTTTTGTACAACTTTCTTTCTCTAGAATAAATTCACAGAAACAGAATTCCTGGATGAAAGGGTATAAATACTTTTAATATGTATTACCAAACTGTCACCTAGAAGATCTTTATCAATTTACATTTTCACTTAGAATGTTTCAGTATGCCTGTTCCTCTGGCCCCTAAGGCATTACTATTTTGGAAATTTTTAATAAGTAGTAAATAGTATCGTGCCTCTCGGGCTTTAAGTTGCATTTCTTTATTAATGATATCGACCTTTTTCTTTTTTTTAAGATTTTATTTATTTGAGAGAGAGAGAGAGAGATTGAAAGAATGAGTGGGGGGAGGGGCAGAGGGAGAAGCAGACTCCCCACTGATCAGGGAGCCCAACATGGGGCTCGATCTCAGGACCCTGGGATCATGACCTGAGCTGAAGGCAGACACTTAACTGACTGAGCCACCCAGGCACCTGATATCGACCTTTTTCTAAATGTTTATTGATCCAGTGACTTAATATTAAGGGCCCAGACATAATAATAAAAGTAACAGCTAAATAAGACGACATACCAAACAAAGATGACCTCCTCTATTTTTAAAGATAAATATAGCTCTACATCTATTAAGGTGTTCCTGTATTTATAATCCAGGTATCTTTCATGAAATTTAATGAGGATGAAAAATATTACTGAGATATCAAACCCTTCTCTATGAATCTGGGCAAAGATAAATTTCCTTGGCTCAGTGTTTGGTACAGGAGTATACTGGGGTCTGCTTTAGAACCACAAATGAAAACAGCTGGAAAAGAGATAACATAATCCCCTCCTCATCTGGTTTGTAAATTCCACGAAGGTAAACACCATATCTGCCTTATTTATCAATGTATGCCCAAGACCTGGCAGGACAGGTGCTTAATAAATATTTGTTACAACTATTTTCAGGCTGGTGGCCAAAACACTTGAAGGGACCTGAGCTTCAGAATTTCTGCCCCACTGATTTCAAAATATCCCACCCATCCCAGTGAGTGCTGTGGTACTTCGGAGGCATCACATAAATGTTTGTGGCTGCCAGAGTCCACACAAGAATCACATTACTACCTCGATCTACCTCACAGGGACATTGTAAGGACAAAACAAGGAAGACAGGTGAAAAAGGCTCTGAAAACTACCCAGGGCTGTGCACAGCGGGATGGTGGTGGTGGTGGTGGTGGTGGTGATGATGATGATGAAGAGGAGGAGGAGGAAAAATGTAAACAGAAGGCTCAAGGAGGCAGAAATGATGAGGAGATGGCAGAGAATGGTATCAGTGAAGCAGGCCGTGGTAAGAAATCCATCTTTCATGAGCAGTGTACTGAGAGCCTGTCTGCCTCGAGCCTGGGTGGGTAATGCAAGATGCACAGTGTAAGCGGACCACAAAGTCCTCAAAACCAACTTTGAATCATAGGCCATGGTTGTGGGGCTCTTCTTTATTACTCAAGAGTTCTTCTTTATAGATTTTCTCTCTGTCTATAGTGTTCTGCAGCTTCTCCAGGATGTGTGTCTGTATAGCCTTAGTTTTGCTTCTCCTTTTGAAAGGAGCTCTGACTATTGAACCTGTTTCCGATCTCTTGATTTAAGAGGCAGCAGGAAGTCAGCAATTAGCAGAACTAAGCATTGTTGGGCAAGCTTTATTAGGCTCAGCATTCTGAGCTGGGAGGGAACAAAATAAAATACTATGATAAGAACTTGCTCTACAAAAGAGTCCAAAAAAAAAAAAAAAAAAGCATGCTTGGGATGCTTGAGGTCTGCGGTGAAGGTGAACCTCTGAAAGCAGCTGAGGTGGCATTTCTAGGAAGACCTGACAGGGAAGACTCATGCTTTGTTAACTCCCAATTGAGCAGATTGGCATTTACCAGGAGAGAGGCCCCTGCCTGAGCTGCATCAAAGGGAGAGGAAGAGGGCTTGTATCTGCCTGCACGAAGCAGAGGGCTCTCCTTGCTCAGGTGCCTACTGGATCAGTTCTCTGTTATGGACAGAGGGGGTTTTAAAGGCCTGTGCCCTCGACTTATGGTTCCTCTGTCTCACAGCTCTCTGTGCCACTTAGAAGCAAAACCAAACACCAACCTACCCATCTATACATAACATAGAGTCTCAATTATGAAAAAGGGCAGTAATTAATCACTAGAAGAAAGCCTGCTGGAGACTCATGCTACTCCTTGGGTATTGCTCCCCACTCTCCAGACTCCTGCACTACCAGCACCACTACAGTCTGCCTCCAGACTAGCACCTGTTGCCATGGTAGCTGCTTTCCCCCTCCCAGGAAGGGCACGCTCCAAGCCATTTTGAAAATAAAAAGCTTTTATGTTTCATGACCACCTCCCCTCCAGCTTCTCTCTCTGTCTTGTCCAGTTAAATTCTAGGTAGCGCACACAGCAGAAATTGAAATGTGGGTATTTCAATTACAGCACTGACAAAAAAAAAATTAATAATCTAGTTTCCAGACAGAGGGGGATAGGAAACAACTGTTCAAAGCAACAGTGTGTGTGACTGAGTTAGGAAAAGAAAAAAAAAAAAAAGAAGAGAAAAGTAATTAAAGAAAGACATTCTCTGAAGCACATAGGTCTGACCAGCACCAAAGCGCTGTGTGGTCAGATGCTGAGGAAGACAAAGGGGGAGAAATCAGTAATGGTGATGGGTAATAACAAAGGGTCCCCGCAAGGGGCTGAGAAAACAATCCCCTTCTGTTAACAGAAATCAAAGGAAGGAGTAAGAACTATCTGGGGGCCCAACCAAACACATATTTAAGCACTACTCCCCTGGAGAGAAATCGTGGGTGGTATGTAAGTCACAATCCTACATCATGGGACTTGTTGATATCTAACATGGAACACAAAATGAAAAATAATGAGAAAGAAATGAAGAATGTTCTATCAGGATTGGAGCAATTTTCTGTATTGTCCTTATCTCTAAAAATGCATCCCCCTGTCAGCACTCGAATATTCTCATTTTTGATTAACTCTGTTGCGATTGTTGGGTGAGGTGACACAGGTGAGGTGTCTTGGCACATGATTCACTCCCAGGGATGCTTTCAAAATGAGTTATAGCTTCAGACCTCTATTGCAGTCCAGAAAAAGGAGATATATGGATCAGTTCATATGCAGAAAGGAGAAGCAGAGGTCAAGTCTACAACAAAAATGTAGAGATTTCATTTCCTGCCTATGAAGCCAGTGGAGTTCTTAAGGCAAGTGGCAAATAGAAACTATTCCAGTTCTATGCGCAAACCTGAATCTGGAAGAAAGAAGGTTAACCCCCAAAACTTGGACCAATGGAGACGATTAAGCCTAAAATCACAGGTGATAGTAAAACAGTGAAACAAATGATGCTTAGCTATAAAATGCCACACCTAAAAGATACCAGTCTAAAACCACTTTCACAAAAGAGAAGCTCAAGGAGAAAAATGTCTGCATCATTCAACTCGTTTGTACAACTACTAGGGCTGGAGGTGCCAAGGGCAAGGCTAGTGACAGGAAGTCCTTTTGCTACTTTCTCAGAGGATGTAGGAATGGTGTTGGGCTCTTAGTTATAAATCAAGAGTTTCTCGTTATAGATTTTCTCTTTGTCTAGAGTGTTCTGCACCTTCTCTATACACTGTGTATTTGTGCAGACTCAGTCTTCTTTCTCCTCTTCAAAGTTGGGCTTGATGACTGGATCTGAGGTTTCACATCTTTAAGAAAATTCTCAGCCTTTATCTCTTCAAATGATACCTCTTAGCATTCTGTCTCGCCTTCTATACCTCCTACAGACATATTTTCGACCTTCTAATTCTGTCTTTCACGTGTCTTCAAATATTTTCCATTTCATTATTTCCCTGGATTGCATTCTGGCACTTTTTAAAAGGTCTATCTTCCTGTTTGGTAAGTCTCTCATCAGCTTTGTTTACTCTGGTATTTATTTAATCCACTGAGTTTTTAATTTTAATCCTTTTTTATTTCTCTAAGTTCTATTTGCTTCTTTCAGCTCTGTTCTTTTGCTTTTAATCCCTTTATATGTTTTTAATTATTTTCAACAGTTATTTTTATGGTTTCTGTGGGGTTTTTTAATTATTGTTTTATTATTTGAAGGTCACGGGTTTTGATATTTCCGTACATTGTTTCCATGGTCTCTGATTGATAGTGGATTGTTTCCTTGTGTGTTTTTAATTTCAAACTCATCTGCAGAGGCGCCCTATTTATGGAAATCCTAGGCATCACAGGTTGAGTACGTATTCTTCGGCCAGTGCTCAAGCAGTTATCACTGAGTGGTAGTGGTGGAATAAATTTAAATGTGGCTACAAATTCCCTTACAGATTCCAGGCTGAGAAAGAAAAATTAAATCCCTGTTGTACCCTTGGACTAGAGTGCTGTTGTTTGTTTTTTAAATCTACTCCAGATTTTCAATGAGACTGAAGCCCATTTGGAACCCTGATTGAGGCAGGGGTTTCAAAGCTAACTGTAGCCCCTTCTACCTTCAGGTGGTCCCCAGGTCTCATCAAGATTCCCATATGGTTTTAAAACCCAAGTTAATGGAGACAGATGACTCTGCTTCCGCTACCTCTACCCACCTAAAACAGCCACATTGCCAGCAAGGCCTATTAATTAATTCTCTAGGGAAATGTAACTTTTGCTTGATTTACTATTTACTACCAATGAGGACGCAGACTCTATCAGAGTAGATTTCAACTTGAGTTAAAATTGATAAGTTTGCCTATTATTTTTGTTTGGGACAGATGCGAATAACTTCTGTTTAGCAGAAAAGACAATCTCAAAGTTAAGGTCTTATTACCTTGTGGAAGATTAACCAGTTTTGAATTTAACTTAGTGATTATATTTTCAGAGTTCTTTCTTTTATTCACTCTATAAATAAGTCTCTCCTATTCTCTTTTGACCAGCTTTATATTTTCTACTGGTAACCTCATAAATCTTTGACATGTGCTCATTCTATACTTTCATAAAAGTCGTACCAAAAAATTTTTTAAATTATGCATTAACTCTATTGAGAGTCTATCAAGTTTATGGCAATGTGTTAACTTCTTTACGTTATACTATTAAATTCAATTCCCATGAGGGAGAGGTAATTATTGCAATTTGACAGATGAGGAAATTGAGGTGCAGAGAAATTGAGTAACTTGTTCAAGGTCATCTAACTAAGAATGCACAGGTCCATGATTCAAATCCAATTCTCATGCTCTTTTCACAATATAATGAACTGAATATTCTTTTCCTATATCATCTACCCATTGGTCGTAATATCGTAAGGAGTTTTTCCTTCCCTTTTCTAGACAAAATGGTCCAGCTAATGTCGATTAAATACGTACTAGCTTTTGAAGGTAGATAATTCAATCCACTGTCTCACGTTGAATTTACAGGACCTAAACCCCCTACGGATTATTCCTGTGAACTGGTTTTAAGTTAAACTTGAACTCACCATCAAGAGCAAAGTAACTATAAAAAATACAGCAAATTAAAAAAAAAATTTTAAAAATCACCCTATGATATTGTTAAATTGAGACTGGAAACTGTATGCTTGGAAGAAATCAACATTCAAAAAGAAACACAACAGGTATGCTATCCAATGAGAAGATCAAGCAAGTCTATATGGTTTGAACCCGAACACTGTAACTTATGGTCAAATATACAAGCACATTTCTAGAACAAAAACAGTTCAGAGCCAACTTAAAATGAGAATTTTAAGCTTTAAGTTCTAAATTACTTAGGTTTTCAAATTAAAAAGACGAGAAAGGGCTATGAAGGAACAACTCTTCTGAACAATAAAAAGGAGAAATCGGAGAAGTTAGGAATTAAGGTCTGAACTACATTTTTTTTAATTGGAATTCTACGAAAAGCTATTTTCAAAAATCTCCAGATTTTCATCACCTATGAAAAAAAAATCCCACTAAAGGTGTCAGCAAACCAAATATGTTGGAGATAACCGAATAACCAAAATCCTAGATGTTAATAGGCAACATAAGGGCAATATTCAAGTTAGTTCTGCTTTGATAGAATTCACTGAATTCTCAGGTACTACCTTCTGCACAATCAGGCTAATTTGCTTTAGTACACTAACAGGGAAATGTCTTCTACCACTTGGCTTGTCGTCAGGTATACTCTTCTTAAGGAGTATCTGGAATGAGTATATTTATTAGAAGGCTATTTGTGATTTTTATTTTAGATAGGACAGTAGTTCTCAGAGTGTGGCCCATGGACTCTGGGGAGGTTTCCAAGATCTTTTCCGGGGCCATGGGATGCAAAAACAAGGGTCAGTGAAACTGCTGTAACCTTAGAATTAATCCAGGCAGTGGCCCCAAGCTATACCAACAGTCAATGTATTATTTTTCTTTATTATGTTATGTTAGTCACCATACAGTACATCATTAGTTTTTGATGTAGTGTTCCATGATTGTTTGCATATAACACCCACAAACTAACAGGTTAAAAACAAACAAATAAAAAACCCCAGCTTTACTTTAAAAATGTCCTTAATAAAACAGTAAAAATTATTATTAAATCTTGACCTTTTAGCACACATTTTTTTAATACTATACTCAAGTAGGAAATATGCACTTCTGCTGCATACCAAAACTGACTTTAGGGAAAGCAGTTGTGTAACTGTCTGAGTCGCAACTAAACTAACCTCTTTTTTACATAAAATGCCATTTAAATTTGAAAATACAGCTGACAAACTATGGTTATTCAGACTTCACTATCTGGCAGACATTTTCTCAGGAAGGAACCAAGTGAGTCTGTCGCTTCAAGGAAAACAACTGACAATATTTGATGCAATAATAAAATCCATTCTTTCAAGCAAAAAAAAGTATAATTTTAGACAACTGGAATGGCCACCAAGAGCTTGGCAGCTTCCCAATACTTAGTAACTATTTTTAATGAGATTACCGGTGATGCTAACAAATGTGATTTTTAAAGTATTTTATGAAATACTTTATTTCTATGAAATGTGTCCACATCTATGAAATGTGTCCACACTGGAAGATTTGTATAACTTCCTGAACTAAATGACCAATGTACATTAAAAAATCATGTGTGGGTAAAAGAGTCATTCAAAGTGTAAGGTAGGCCAATAGGTTTTAATGCAATTTTGTGTGAAAAGCTCCCTGGTAGGATTTCATTCTCCACACTGAAATACATTTTTTTAAAAATTATCACTTGCTGAGTTTTGGCATATTAACAAAAAAGAATATTCAAAAATATATGAAAAGGTTAGTAGAAATATTTCTTCCTTCTCCAACTGCATATATCTGTGTGGCCTGATTTTGTTCATATCCTTCAATAACAAAATGTATGGCAACAGATTGAATGAAGAAGGCACTATTATCTAATTACCTTCTATTAAGTCAGACATTTAAGAGATTTACAAAAATGTAAAATGTCATTTAATGAGTTTATAAATAAATCTTTAGGTTTTTTTCAGTTTTAATTTCTAATTCTGTCAATACAGATATAATTCAAATAAAGGCTGCTGGAGCCCTTTATAATTTCCATGAATGTACAGAGGGGCAAATACCACAAAGTTTTAGAAATGCTGAGCTAACAAGATGGTACCTTGAATGGGGTTTCTTATGGGGGTGATCAGAGTTTAAGAATAGACTACAGAGTTGATGGTTACATAACAAGGTCAATGTACCAAATGCTACTTACTTGTATGCTTTAAAATGGTTAATTTATGTTATGTGAACTTATCTTAATAAAAATAATGTCAAAAAGGAATAGAGTACTTGGGAATGACAACTCAAGAGTCCCAGTGATCTCGCATTTTCTCCTTTCACACAATGAAGACCAAGCACCATGTACTACCCCCATGAGATCACCTCCATCTAAAATTACCTTAGGTTATTTCTGCTGGACATGAAATTTAAATATTCCAGGAGGCTCTTTCCTTGAAAAGAGTGATGATCATGACTAAATTTTTACAGTTTGTCACAAAACCCTGGGTTTTATAATCTCCCTGTCATTTCAAGCCAATAAAGGTAACCATTCTGTCAACAGCCAATACAACAGTCAAGTACTTCTCAGCCTATCCTAAGCATACAGTGGGTCCTATAATGCCATATTGTTATGGGTTGGGTAAACAAGAGTGAACAAAAATCGTTAAGTAGGCCCTGTCCTCACAGGGCTCTCAGTGTAGTGGAAAGATCAACAGGAATCAGATAATAGCACACATTTAAGAAACTGTACAGTTGTGAAGAGTGCTTTAGAAAAGAATAGTGTACAATGTCAGGCCCATGAAAAGTAAGAGATTCAGACTAACCTGAAGAGCAAAAAAGGAGTCCTAGCTTCACTTGGGTGCTTGTCAGAATTGTCAGATCCCAGGCCTACGAGAGAAGAATCTGCATTCTTAACAAACTTCCAGGTGATTCCTGTTTAAGAAGTACTCACCCTGTCACAGAATTTTGAGACCCAATAAAACAAAAGTTTAATGAGGAAAAAAAAAAGAAAAAAGAAGTATTCACTATTCTGAAAAACAGGTAGGGGTTAATTAGATGAAGGAGGAGTATTCTGACAGAGGTAACAGACCAAGACCCCATGGCCAGAGATTGGAGGGCACATTTGAAGAACTGGAAGAAAGCTATAATGTCTGGGCTGGAGTGTGCCCCGATAGCACGGTGAACGTGATGGTAGGGGCTGGCATATACTAAATCCAGTCACGAGTAAAGAGAGGTTAGAAGGGACTGTAGTCTCCTGAACCCTATCAAACACGACTTTCTGGCACTAAACTGCTTTCAAAACAAACACAACAGTAAGATACTCATCCTTTTATAGTTGCTGAAAGGCAAATTCCTTTAATTCCAATGTAACAACCAAGTTCTTATAGCACAAGTGGTAACAGCTCTGGTTCCCTACAGTGAAACAACAGGGCAGCCTTGCAACACCTAAATCTGCATGTATCTAACAAATATTATTAACATCTTGATGCTCTGGAGGGCACTCATTACCAGGAAGGTCTGAATTCTAAAGAGGTAGGGATCACACTCCGGATTCTGCATAAATCCGAAGGTATGGTGTACTTGAATCCCCAGAGAGCAAACATGGATCATAATACCACTGACCTTGATGAACAATTTATCTAGTGCTTGGGAAACTTAATGGAACATGACCCAGCAAGCCTGTAAAATCAGCAAACTTCACTGCAGGAGCTGCATCAAAGAGATGGCACAAAAGAAAAAGGTGAGACAGAGACAGAGAGGAAAAGAAACCAGGGCAGGAGGGGTGGGGGCAGGGAGGCTCACAAGACAGGACGCGCGCGCGCGCGCGCGCGCACGCACACACACACACACACACACACACACACACACACACACACACACACACACACACACACACACACACACACACACACACACACACACACACACACACACACACACACACACACACACACACACACACACACACACACACACGCATTAGCAAAAGTCAGAGAAGGATCCCAAACTTAATAGTGGCTCCAGGCATGCCTGGATGTCTGAGCATGGGAAGAACCGATCGTGCCCGGCAGCCCCCTCTGTATTGACTAAAACAAGCTCTTCGGTACCAAGACACCCCAGTGAGAGGGAAGAATCAAGATGCGCACTTAGGCGGGAGAAGACAGTTTATACTGGACGAATCTCAGCAGCAATGCAGAGCTCTAGGAAGAGCAGGAAATATCTTGATTAACACAAGGAAGACTGGCTCAATCTTCAGGTAATAAGCCCCAGAAACAATGTCCAAAGTGAAGGGTACCCAGGATAAGGATCTATGGCTCTGTGCTCCACGTTCTCATCATTTCAGGGATCTAGGTGTATTGGCCAAAGTCGCCTGTAGGATAAACAAGAAATAAAGATGGAGGCCCAGTTGATTTCCCCCGCAGTCGAAATTCTACATAAATTAGAAACAATGGGGTTGTGTTATTTTAGCAGTGAGAAAGCGGACTGGTTTTCTAGTTCTCTGAATGGCTATATCCAGCTTTACAATTCTTTTCCCAGACACTCTGGAGAGAAAAATATTCTTCCAAAAAAGACAGGATCAACTTCCTGGTCTTTTATGGTCAGTAGAAGCCACATGAGCAGCCACCATATGGAACTCCATATGGCCAGCTCTGAAAATTAAAGTCTAGGATGAAAACAAGAGTTTTGTCTTATTTCTCTGTGGAAAGCACCGACGGGCAATCTATCAGCCTTAAGAAGTTGAAAACTTCCTTGCATGATAGAGACAAGTGTAGCCAAAATTATTTAAATATTACAAGAAAGCATTAATAAAAAAAAAAAAAAAGAATCTCAACAACCAAAATGGTTTCCAGTGAGTTTGAGTTTCAAGGCATTCTTTTGGTTAAAGAGGTCTGCTTCCTTCCTTGTACTCATAAGCCACTTTAGGGCTGAGAGTCCTCAGCTAACTTTTGGCACTCACTCAAATTCAACTGCAAAGGATAAACCCTTGGTTGAGCTGAACAAAGGCTTTGGAGCACTGTGCATCTGCCACCACCAACCTCAAAGTCTGGGACAGGGACAGCCTGAACAGGATCTGGTTTTCACTATTGCTTATTTGGTTATGAAACTCAGACTGATTACTTCACTTAGAAATTATTCATTATCTGCAATTATAGTACTGCCCCTGCATATTTCTCCTAGGTGAATCTCCACCTTGGCCTCTTCCTCTGTGCACTCCAACTCCGTGCTACCTTCACACATGCCATTACCTGGGAGTCTCTTGCTTCGTGTCCTTTTTCTTTACTCAACTAACTTCTACTGATCCTTTAGCTCTTAGCTGACCCCCACCCCTCAATTAGGGACAGTCCCTGTACTCTGCTGCAGTTTGTAGTTACATGTGTATATATGATTATCTGCTGAAGGTTACTTGCTCCCACCAGAGGAAGCTCTCTGAAGCACTTACAGCAGGGCAGGTAGATAAGTGGGACCAATGATGAGGCAGACATTGGGCCTGTCATCAGGGAGCTTGTCCATAACAAAGAGGAAGAAAACCCAGTGAATCCAGGGTTTCAGAGGCTATGACCATGTTATGCACAACGCACAGGGTCGGCGTGAAGAACAGCTATTTCTGCCTGTGCAGCATTTCAGAGAGAGATACAGGCATATGAAAAGACAAACAGGCACACAAATCTGTGGGCACTGCAAGTGGCTGGTTACTCCCAGAGCATCAGGCCTTTGGCATGGAGTGGAGAGGCAAGGCTGGAGGGGAAGCAGTTTCCGGATCAAGCATGCCTTAGTATGCCATGCTGCAGAATGCAGACGTCAGCTTCAAGTAAGGCAGTGAAAAGGGCAGGGCTCCCTTTGGTTCCAAACACGCCTCCTTCCAGTTCTGTAGAAATTCAGGCCATAATCCTTGCCCTGCTCTCCTGCCAAATTTCCCATAAGCGATCCATGCGTTCTGCTCAAGGGAGCAAAAAAGAGCAAGCAGCTTCTCCATGCATTCCAAACTCATGTCTAGAGCCATCACGAATCAATCAGCACAGGGAGTGAGAATCCAGAGCCCATGGCTGGGCACAAACAGTCCAATCAACCTTATTCTCATTTTCTTTTCTTTTTCTATTTTAATGGCATATGATGCAGAAACTTATCTTTTAAAATGCATCTAGGTGGACTGGGCTGGTGGAATGAAGTCAACATCAACAACAATGGTGGCGGGATCCTGCCTTCAATAAAGTGAACACGGAAAGGGCTAAAGGGTCTCACGTTGAAGAAGATTATTGGCTCTAAAATTAGGCTGTAACATTATCATGTGGAATGACTTAAAATGGGTCCTTTGCCAATGAAGTAACTCAAGGCTTTCTTATAAGAGAGGGAAGTCCCAAGATGTAAGATCAGATAAAGATATACTGGATCGATCTGAGTTAAGATGCAAGAGAACAGAGAGGGCAGGTTCTTCTCAGTTCAAGGGATATTTAGTGAGGGCATGTGATGTGACCAACAGACTAGACAGATGCTGGGGACAGTCAGACAAATAAGACTTGATCTCCTACCCCACAAAGAACATAAGAGTGGAAAGGAGAAAGGAAGACAAAGATAAATTTTGCTATAGCAAAACTGATCATTGGACCAGTACTGGAGTATATACTTGAGGCAAAAATGAAGTTGAATTTTATATCTATTTCTAAATGGTAAGTCCATTTCCTTAGAAAGGTGGCTATTGCCTGTTGTCTTAGATCACTAATAATGTAAACTAGACCACATCTGGAAAACACTGCAGCCCATGACTAAGGTGGGGGTGGGGTGGAGAAAAGGACTCTAGCTCTAGTTTCCCCAATGTGCATTAAGGACAGCCTTCAACTGGTGGATATACACGCTGCAGAGATTCTTAGTAACTATAACTTATTGATGTGGTCCAGAAAAATGTAAACTCAACAGTGATGACCCTTTATCTTAAGGAATACAAAAAAATATTTAGCTATGAATAACCAAACAAAGGTAAGCAACATGGTAGAAATAGAACCATGGGAAAAACTAAATATCTTAGAGTTTTATGATTTGAAAAGGAATATTCATTTTTATGAAATTGAAAAGGAAATAAGTAAAATACGAGGGGTTTGCTTAAACTGAGCTATAGACCCATCTCATTATCTTGGTTTCAGATCTATAATGAATGCTTACATGGAGGTAGAATGTAGTATGAAAAAAATTAGGCTCAGGATTCAGACAGGAACATGCATACAAATCTTGACTTTGAAACTTGGTAGCAGTGTGACTCTGGGCAAGATAATGTGACTCTTTGAATCTCCATGTTCTCCTCTATAAACTAAAAATTCTAACATCTGCTTTTTGGGATTTCTGCAATGACAGTAGATACTATATACTGAAAGCATCTGAAAAAAAAAAAAAAAAAGAAGGCCAAAACCTCAGGAGTCACCCCTGATTCCTCTCAGATGCCACATTGAGCCCATCAGTTATGCCTGCTGGCCCTATCTTCAAAGTATATCCCCAATTTTTTTTAAAGATTTTATTTATTTATTTGACAGAGAGAGAGAGAGCACAAGCAGGGGGAACAGCAGGCAGAAGGAGAAGCAGGCTCCCCGCTGAGCAGGGAGCGGATGCGGGGCTCGATCCCAGGACCCTAGGATCATGACCTGAGCAGAAAGGAGATGCTTAACCAACTGAGCCACCCAGGCGCCTCAAAGTATATCCCAAATTTGACCAGTCCTCCTCACTCCCACCATTACCATCCTCATTCAGGCCTCTAAGGTCGTCAGTCTGGACTACTGCAGTAGCCTTCCAACTGGTCTCCTAGAGTCCACTCTCACCCCCATTCAGCTCATTCTCCAGGGATCAACCAAGCAAACTTGGAGAAAACAACAAAAACATATCCTATCAGTCACCGCTTTGGCACTATGATAGCTTTGCATTACAACCACAACATAATTCAAACTTCTTCCCATGGCCCCCCCCAAACCCTCCCTGGTCTAGCCCCTGCTTACCTTTCCAAATCCAACCCATATCATTCTGACCTCACTGTTCCTGGAATCAGCCAAGCGTGTTTCCACACCAAGCAGGTCCCTTTCTCAGGGCATCTGTACCTACTATTCCCTCTACCTGGAAAAGTCTTCCTCTAACTCTTCACGTGGCTTTACTCTTTCATTTCATTCAGGTAGTGACTGAAATGACATCTCCTATGACCAACTGATCTAACAGTTAACTTGCATAATCCCATAATTCTTTTTATTTTATTTTATTGTTATGTTAATCATCATACATTACATCATTAGTTTTTTTAAAAAATTTTTATTGTTATGTTAATCACCATATATTACATCATTAGTTTTTGATGTAGAGTTCTATGATTCATTGTTTGCATAGAACATGCTCCATGAAGTACGTGCCCTCTTTAATACCCATCACCAGGCTAACCCATCCCCCCACCCCCTCCCCTCTAGAACCCTCAAGTTTGTTTCTCCCATCATTCTAACTGCAAACCCTTCCCTGAGAGCATTTAACACTCCCTGAAGTTATTTTCCTAATAAGTTTAGTCTGCATTTTCATACCATATTTTTAAACAATTCACTGCTGTATTCACAGGACAACGAGTAGTTGCTCAATGAATATTTGTCAATATCTTCTCTCTCCTCAAAGTTTAAGTTCCAGGAAAGCATGGACTTTATCTGATTTGGTCATTGCTACATCATCATGCCTAGAATAGCAGTTGCATATAACAAGTACCCCAATATTTCAAAAAGTGAAAGGATCCTATCAGTCCTATACAGATCAGGCCAACTCCCTTCTCACAGGTAACAAGGACAGGCACTCCCTTATTGGAACTGCCATCTGAACTCCTACTGGAGCAGTTCAAAGTGCCCCATTATCCAGAGGTAGGTCATGCTCCTGGGGCTTTACATTAGCTCTTTCCCATCCAAATGTCCTGAAGCTAGGTGATAGCTGACCTTGCCATTCAAAAGGGGAGAAGAGGGGTGCCCCAGTCGATTAAGCATCTGCCTTCCGTTCAGGTCATGATCCTGGGGTCCTGGGATGTAGCCCTGCACCACGGGCTCCCCACTCAATGGGGTGTCTGCTTCTCCCTCTGCCCCTCTCCCTGCTCATGCTCTCTCTCTCTCGCTCACTCTCAAATAAATAAATCTTAAAAAAAAAAAAAAAAAGGTGGGGGGAGAAGAGAATGTGAGACAGTAGGAGCCCAGGTTTTGGGCGCTGACAGAATTCTGTATCTTACTTCCTACCTCTAGATTCTGCCCAGGCCCTGCAGAGCCTGCATCAAACAAGCTCATTTTCCCTAGACATTGTGCACCATTGGATCAATTTCACGAACACTACACTAAGGCCATAGGGATATGAGTCCAAAGGCAAAGCAGGTCCTTTGCATCCTAGTTCTACCCCAAGGAGCCACAGAAATGATGCAAATACTTGCTCAGAGGACTGAATGAGGCACACATGTTTTCAAAAAACATAGTCATTTAATCCAGTCTGACAGTGATAAGGGTTTGTATGGGGCCCATAATACCAGCCGGGCTGTACTCTGTCTGGTAGGCCCTGCAGGTGCTTTGAGTTAAATGTGATAATCAAATGAGCTGCACAGCACAGTTAACTCTGAAACGGCAAACGGAGCTTCCTGGGTGATCTCCCTGTCTGCCTTTCTCCCCTGCTAAGTACAAAGACAGAAGAGCCTTAACCTCATAGCAAAGGCTCAAGTGAAGGCCAGCAAGCAGAGGTGCCTTGCAGGCATGCACGAATAAAAACGGAAGGGTAAAGGGGGGGTGGGAGGTGGGTTTTTGCTCTAGCATAAAAGATCCTTACTTTACAGTAGATCAGGATAAAAAACCGTTTTTTCCCCACAGGCTTATCCAACCCAACTTGTTTTGTTGTGCAACTATATAGATTTCTTGTGTTCTCTCTCTCCCCTCCACCCTTTACTCCTCCCTAGTTGACTTTGCACTCACATGTGGCTAAGCTTCTTAGTACTCCCAACAGACTAAATTAAAGGAAGGAAAGGACCTCTGCAGGACTGGTTATGAGAAACCAAGGAAAAATTAAACGTGTGATAAGATACTATGATAATCCCAGGATCTTTTCCATTGCCAGTATTATTCTTGCCCGATTCAGCTGGAAGTCACCTTTGGGGTCCAAATTTGCAGAGCATGGTAAGGAGATAATGTGCCTGACTGGAGGATTGGTTCCTTGAAACGAAAATAGCCCTGTCAATTTCATTTATTCTATTACTACTGACTCACTTAAATGGCTCCACCATACCACCTATTTCACCAGTTAGCCATTGACAAAGTACTTAAGAGGCACAGAGAGTGCAGTGGCTGCACAGGTATCTAAGTTGGTTTCCCAGTTCCTAAGCAGATCAACCCCACCTGTTCCTATTTTGCCACAGCGGTGCACAGAGCCAGCTTTCAACCACTGATGTTGCAGGGGGAGAGGGATGGTGGCAATTTTCAATTATCCACGCTAAGCTGCAACAAACACATTCCTGAAAAGTTCTCTCTAAACCAACGTTTTGTATGTGAAACCCCCTTTTCCCACTGCCTGCTATGAAATTCCAGATGTAGCAGAGATGGCCAACTCAAGACAGACTGAACCCATCTCTATTCTCTAGCACTGCCAATCACTGTTTACAGCTGAGGGGAACAAGAGGCAGGACTCGGGTCTGCATGCTAACAAGAAGCCCACAAGGGGAATTTAAACCCAGCCAGGCCCAGGATGAGGGTCAAGCGGAGAGAGACCTGGGAGGTGACCATCTGTAACAAGTCTGAGAGTGAGCACCTCTTTAACACTTATTAAATTCTGCATCTTTTTTAAAAAGATTTTATTTATTTATTTGACAGAGAGAGACATAGTGAGAGCAGGAACACAAGCGGGGGAGTGGGAAAGGGGGAGTGGGAGCAGGCTTCCTGCTGATCAGGGAGCCCGATGTGGGGCTCAATCCCAGGACCCCAGGATTATAACCTGAGCCAAAGGCAGACGCTTAACGACTGAGCCACCCAGGTGCCCCTAAATTCTGCATCTTTAAAGAGGTGAATACTCTCAGAATTGTTAAAGGTCATTGCTTCCTGAAATTTTGCACCCCAGGTGTCTCTCTTGCCTCATCCCAGTCCCAGCCCTGCTAGACACATGTCGGTGTCCTGGCTTACTTTAGTTGCAGCTTAAACTTTGTTTATTGAGTT
The DNA here is from genome assembly GCF_009762305.2 of Zalophus californianus. NCBI lineage: Eukaryota > Metazoa > Chordata > Mammalia > Carnivora > Otariidae > Zalophus > Zalophus californianus. The sequence continues at coordinate 35,572,175 of NC_045599.1, read as the reverse complement.
ACCATAATGTTATTGGCTGGGTAATGCAGGAACCTAGTCTTCGTTAAGACTTTTTTTTATTTATTTATTTGACAGAGAGAGACAGCGAGAGAGCGAACACAAGCAGGGGGAGCGGGAGAGGGAGAAGCACGCTTCCCGCTGAGCAAGAAGCCCGATGTGGGACTCGATCCCAGGCCCCTGTGACCATGACCTGAGCCAAAGGAAGATGCTTAACAACTGAGCCACCCAGGAGCCCCGTTAAGACATTTTTTTCCCCTCTTCATTAGCTCTCTTGCTTCCTTCCTTCCACTTCCTGTCCCTTCACAGGAGGTAGGAAATGTAGTTAGATACGTGTTGGCTTACTTCAATGGTGGTAAAACCTATGAAAGATCATGAAGAAACTAGTTCACCTTTAGAGGCTGGCGGCAAAGTTGAGAGGCAATCAGGGCCTTGAAGATATTCTGGCAAACACTGTTGGGGAAGGACAAATGCACTCGGCCTGAACCCAAGAAGAGGAACCCAGGCATCAACAAGCTAGAACACCCTCCGCATTACTGAGAAGCCACAGGGCACCAAGTGTTCCTGGCCTTAGACCCCTGGGGTCTAAGGGGTCCAGATGGCTATGCAGATCCCAAGTCTGAAAGACAGACTTCTCTTTGCACATTTTGCTTTTAGAAATTCCCCATGCCACTTAGAAATTTCAGACTCATCCTCAAAAGAGACTTGCACAAAGAAGTTGGCAGGGCCTTTGAAAGCCAGAAAAGGTGGCTCCACAGTCATGGCAGCCTGTTGCAGACAGGAGTCTATGGAGCCCAGTCATCAGCAGTGAGGCCTTAATGAGTTGTGTCTACAGTTGCTCTCTGGGATATAGGGCTATTTTATGGAGGATATGACACAGGCCAGGAGCCTTTACATTTTAGAACAAACAGGACTTACTAAGGCACCCTTGGTGAGGACAATGAAAAGGAGAGATGCTGGAGTGTTTCTATGTCTGATCTCTCTGAGTGGTTTGCAACACCAGCCAGTCCAGCGTCCTATGAAGAGATTCACCCCTTTGATTCTTTGGTTCTTTTTTCTTCCCTGATATTCTAGGCCTGCGTTCTAACACCTCCCCTCCAACCTCCGTTAAGCCCAAATTCTGCATTTTAAATCTTTACATTACAGGTTAGATGGTAATTTACCAACTCCCACAAACAATGCAGAGAACTTACAGCAACATGAGAAACCCAAGAGGTGCCACATGAAGCATTCTGTATCTTTATAAATCTATCGCTCCAAATAAAAACTATGTCAAGCATATAAATGGATTAGTCATTATGGAGAATAATTTGGTGATATCTATAAAGAAAAAAAAATCAAGCTGTGTACATTCCTGCAATTCTACTGACAGGTATACATACCTTGCCAAAATTCCCATGTGCACAAAAGGATATCTGCAAGGATGTTCACTGCAGCATTGTTTATAATGGCAAAAAATGAGAAACAACTCCAAATGTACTATCAATAGGGAAGAGGGAATAAATAATATGTGGCATATTTACATAGCATTTAGAGGAATGAACTAGCATTTATCTCAAAAAGATAAAACTGAGTGGCAAACACAAGCTGAAGAATGAGAGTACACTCTGATACCATTTATGGAGATTACAACACACACACACAAATACCAGATGACTATATTTGGACATAAAAAATCGATTTTAAACTACCAAAACATAGTTCAGAGGGATACACACTACAATTCATGTTAACTTTTCACTGGAGGGCAAAGGGAATGGAACTGGGGAGGAGCCAAAAGAGGATTTCAGTGTTAACATGAGAGAAAAAAGAGGCCAAATGTTAACTGTGATATAAGTATATATTCATATGCACACATAAATATATACATGAAAAATTATAGCAAAACATACAAATATAGTCCAAATACATGTTACATTCCAAATGATTTTTCTTGTACATTTTGCCCTAATTTCTAGCCCCCTCCCAGAAAAAAAGAAAAAACAAGGAGGGCATGTTTGGGAAATCACAGATTCCTTCACATCATCTTGGGGGAACTTTAAAAAACTCTATATGTGTCAGGGGCTGATAGCAGATGAAAGGAAAGAAAAAACAGTTTAAAAAATAAATGTAATAATAACTTTAAAAAAATCCATCTTTAATCAGTATTATCCTTAACAGCAGTTCCCAGACTTTGGTATAGACGCAAATCACTTGGGAAGCTTATTAAAAATAAAACTCCCTGCCCTCCCTACCTAAACCCCCAACATGATGATTCAGGAGAGCCTGAATGGGGCCAGTGAACTCCTTTTTATACAAAAAACAGACATCCTTAGAGTTAACCCATTTTAAATGTACTGAGAAACAGTTAAAAAAACAAAACTTAGGGACGCCTGGGTAGCTCAGTCGGTTAAGTGTCTGCCTTTGGCTCAGATCATGATCCCAGGGTCCTGGGATCAGCCCCACAGCTTCTCCCTCTGCCTGCCGCTCCCCCTGCTTGTGCGCACGCTCTCTCTCTGACAAATAAATTAATAAAATCTTTAAAAACAAAAAAACAAACTTAAAGCAAATGAAAATTCCAATTTTAATGTGCAAGTCTATTCCCCCTCTTAAGTGGATAGCTAACAGTGATTCTCAAAAGAAAGTTTTAATTTTGACGATGATAAACTAAAGTCATTTTAGGCAATGTTTATTTACATAGCTTTATAAAATGTTGATCCTGTAACAGAGCAGTAATTTTTATGTACAACCGAAACGTTAAAGGTGCTCTAGTTAAAATTATAACAGGTGTTTTAGGTAACAATGAACTTTAATGAAACAATTCCAGTGTTAGAATTAAAAATTACCAAAGAAGAACAATGCAGCTTTAAGCTATCAAAGCCTTGTTATCCATTACCTAAGTTAGACCTCCTCTCTTCCTGCCTTCCCCAGCATAGTCAGGGCACCCCCTTGGAGTTCCCACAGCCCCCACCTCACACCTGGGCAAAAGCACACAGATCCATGCGTGGTTTACCTGTGGACATGTCCACATTCCTCTCTAGGCTGTTCCTCCTAATAGGGAAGGCATCGTATTAACCTTTGATACCTGTGTCTAGCACAGTGTCTGGCACGCTGTAGGCACTCAGTAAGTATCTCCTGAATGAGTTAGCATGTCTCAACAGGTCTTAGCTCGAAGACATCCAAGGAAAAAGAGTCTCTAGCATAGAGTTGGCAGACCTGTTCTCTAAAGAGCCAGACAGTAAATATCTCAGGCTTTGAGAGCCATGTGGTTTCTCTTGCAGCTTCTCAACCAACCAACGTTAACTCAAGAGGCAGCCACAGGTAACATGTAAATAATTAAGTGTGGTTCTGTTCCAATAAAACTTTACGAACATTAAAATTTGATTTTCATATAATTTTCATGTCATGAGCTATTCTTATCCCCCCCCACTATTTTAAAATGTAAATAATCACTCTGAACTTATGAGCCATACAAAAATCAGCAGCAGGGTTTTCTAACCCCTGTGCTAGTACATCTGGGCAGAGATATGTAGGAACATCTCAGGATACCACACAGGCTGGAACAGACTGAGTAGAAGACAAGAAGAAAGGAGTCTATGGTAGATGGGTGGACCCTCACAATACCTGAAAATAGGACAAAAACATAAAACACAGAAACAAAAAACAATGGAGTTTTTATTATCTTTCTTTTAAACTAGTTATACTGTAACGGTAAAGCTCACATTCAATTAACTAATGGCTAAGGAATTGAGAAAAAAACTGGTATATTTAAAAGTCATTAGTAATAGTAGTTGGGGGAAAAAAAACCCAAACCTTTTCAGGTTAAAGTTTTACTACCCTCTCCAGCATTGTTAAAATGTATTCTCCATTGTCTCTGTTGCCCACTCTCAGGTAGAAATACAAATGAACAGAGAAGCAGACAAAAGATTGGGAACAAAAGCAGACAAAAGGGTTTCTATCTCAGAGTACCGAAGGGTTGACTGTCCTGTCTTGTCCTACCCAGTCCTGTGCATAAAATCATAGATGTCTTCAAATTTAAAAGGACTCAAAGTCAAAAGGCTGCTCCATTCATTAAAAATAACTAACTCTTTAAATAGCACACACGATCATTTCATAAAAATTCAAAACCAAAGAAGCCAAGAGGGGGCGCCTGGGTGGCTCAGTCAGTTAAGCATCTGCCTTCAGCTCCGTTCATGATCTCGGGGTCCTGGGATGGAGCCCCACGTCGGGCTCCCTGCTCCGCGGGGTCTGCCCCTGCCTCTCCTTTTGTGCCTCTCCCCCCCCACCCCGCGCTCGTGCTCTCTCTCTCACTCTCCCACTCTCCGTCTCAAATAAATAAATAAAATCTTAAAAAAGAAGAAGAAGCCAAGAGAAGAAAACCCAAGTATCTAGAGATAACAGTTAAGCTAATGGTGGATAGCTCCTTCTAGAATGTTTTCCTTAACTGCATTGTATTTGTGTATGTCTATGTATGCGTACTTTTTTTTTCTTAAAACAAAAAGAATCATTTTGTAAACAAAGAAATCTAAGATTTGGTAAACTTTCTCAAAATTGTGCATAAAATGAGCTTGTAAAAACTCAGGCATTGGACATCTCGTCTTTTGGGCCAATGCTCTCTCCTACCACCTCCTAACAGAAATAAAAAAATTGCATCTCGAATAGTGCCTTATACATAGCAGGTGATCAATAAATTAATACATGCTGAAATGACTGATGCTAACAGTGCTGTCCCATTTCTTTTTCTCAGCCCAGCTCTGTCCAAGCTAGCTTTTCAGAGATGCTCTTTATTATCACTAACACCAAAGAGCATAGCTTTCAATAGGCTGCCAAATCCCAAAATCCATATGGAAACAAGAACAGCATCCTTTAATAATAACTGGCATGTAACTTCAAATTTCTGCTACTGGAAAGTGCTTCACTTTGAATGTTTCCTTTTGGCTTTATTTTAAAATGAACCATTATTCTGCTCCTTTATGGATTTGTTCATGAGGGATTCATTTTTGGATTCTTCCCATGTCCTAAGGGGTAACATTAGAAGGACCAGTAAGTATCAAGACATTTGCATAAAGTTTGCCTTAATTTTCAATTGAGTAAGATCAGACTTAACCATGACTAAAAAAATTTCTGATGGGCCTATTCATGTCCGGAGTCACAGTTCATTAATGACATGACAAGGAAAGGATAATCTAGGCTTAGCCAACAATTTCCGCTTCATTAACTGTCTGGCTAGGGCCAGGTAGCAAGATCCTGTGAGACAGTCCAACTATTTTGGAAGAAAAATCTTGTATCTGGGCAGTATGCTAAGCAGGTTAAGTGGCAGTTCTAGTGAGAAGGGAAGTATAATTCTAAAAGAAGCAAAATGTCAAGGTTATCTCTCAAAAGAACAAGAAAACCTGATTAGCCAGCTAGACAGAGAGGCATGCTTGAAACGGAAAACTGCCATTTGCCTGGTGACTTGAGGGAATGTGTTTAAATGGTCCAGTTCTGGGAGTTGATGCATCGAGTTAGCACCTTGACTCCATCAAACTCCACTGGGATGACCCTGGGTCTAGGGCACAACTGAAGACATGCTCTGAAAGGACGCCCAAGGCTTTTACGAAGTGCCAGCTCATGCAGAAAGCAAACTACGCATTCTGAGGAACTGAGCAATGTAACCAGGTATTAAAGAAATACCCGAATGCTCTGTTTGCTGTGTTTATCATTATGATGGTCCCATCTTCAATATAACAATGCATAACAGGGTCTCCAGGGAACATACAAGATCCACCAAAGAATTAATATTTGTGCCAAGGCCTGAAGCTTTCAATATATAATAGGAAATCTCTAAGGCAAAAAATTGTGTTTCAGCAAACACAACAAACACCTGGTATTTTTATCTGCCTGGCATCCTTTGAATAATGGCATCCAGTTTTCCTCAGATTGCCCCTCTCCTGTTACATGTGGCCCTACCAAGAATGTCAGTTGAGAACCCCACTACTGCCTCACCAGAGAAGCGGGTGCATTACTCAAGAGAAGCTATTACAACTCTCTTTAACTAGGAATGTTGACCTGCAGTGGAATCCCAAGAGGATAAAGGTGGTCAGAGCTGAGACATTCCAAAGGTAGTGCTCCAAAGGGGCTACACATGAGTTCCCTGGTTATTTTCCACCTCTTATTTTATTTATTATTCAGCAAATATTTATGAGTGCCTCTTACTATGTACAAAGCACTGTTCTAGATGCTAAGGATACAACAGCACAGAAACAGAAATCTCCAACTTGAGGAGTCTACATTTCAGGGAGAAGAAAACAACAATAAACAAGTCAAAAAGAGTATATTAAACAGTGATACATGCTATGGAAAAAATTAAGCAATGCTAGTGGGTAGGGAGCACAAGGGCTGGCAGTTACAATCTTAGAGCAAGACCTCACTGAGGAGGGGAAGAAAGGGAGGGCAGATCGGGGCTAAGGACTGAAGGGCTGAGCCATGGGGCACAGCAAACAGGACTAAAAAGGAGCAGCCAGGAGGGAGGAGGAAAACCAGGAGAATGTGGTATCCTGGAAGCCAAATGAAGAAAGCATTTCAAGGAAAGAGGGAGTGAGAAACTGTGAAAACCTTCAGAATGATCAGAGAAGGGAAGTCTGAAGCTGATTTAGCAACACCAACATGACACTTTTCAGGGGAGGAGTGGGTGTAAAAGCCCAAGTGGAGTAGGTTTGAGAGAGGATTTGGGAACAGCAACACAGACAACTATCTGAGAGATTCTGCTGAGAAGAGCAAGAAGAAATGGCAGGGGGGAGGGGATATCTAGAAGGAGATGCGAGATCAAGAAAGGTTGTCTTTTTTTTTAAAGATTTTATTTATTTATTTAAGAGAGAGAGCACGAGTGGGTGGTAGAGGAGCAGAAGGAGAAGCAGATTCCCTGCTGAGCAGGGAGCCTGATGTGGGGCTCGATCCCGGGACCCCAGGATCATGACCCAAAGGCAGACGCTTAACCAACTGAGCCACCCAGGTGCCTTCAAGAAAGGTTTTTATTGTTTTTGTTTTTCATTTGTAAAGGATCACAGAAATCAGAACTTGTGAATTTTGATATCTGTCTCAACAGAGAAAGTCTCAACACAGACTGAAAAGTTGATCATGTAGGAGACAGGGGGAAAAACTGTTGGAGCCAAGTCCTTATTGATGCAATCAGGAATCAGCTCTAGTGCCCCAGGGCAGGGAACGCCTTTAGGTAGAAGCACGGGACTGTTCCTCTAGCACACATGGATGAAAGGTAGAAACACAGACATGAGTGTGGTAGATTCTGGAAGTTCTCCTGATTACATTTACTTCCTGAGTGAAATAAGCAAGATCTGAGACAATCTACAAGAGTAAGAGGGAATGGCATAAGAACATGTAGCAGGATACCAGGCACATAAAGGCCCTTGAAGTTGCTTTCCAATGTCCAATGGTTCAACTCTACATTCAATTATGTGATCAACCCAGAAGACTCCCAATAAATTCCATTCTTTTTTTATTAGCCACAGTTGACTTCTGTTGTTTACAACCAATGACCTAATATACCAACTCTGTCTTGAGGCCTAGGGTTATCCATGTTCTCACTGAAAGTCCAACTTTTAGGGGCACCCGGGTGGCTCAGTCGGTTCAGCATCAAACTCTTGATTTCAGCTCAGGTCGTGATCTCAGGGTTTTGCAATCAAGCCCTGCATCAGGCTCCACGCTCAGTGTAGAGTCTGCTTGAGATTCTCTTTCTCCCTCCCTCTGCCTCTGCCCCTCCCCCTGACCTCACTCACACACTTTGTAAATAAAATCTTTAAAAAAAAAAAGAAAGTCTGACTTTTATAAAATAGAGATCCTATTTTATCAAGTCCTGTACACTCCTAAATGCATAGGAAGACCAGCTTCCGATATACCAATAAGCCCAACAATTTGAGTTCCTCTCCCAGAACCAAGAAATAATGATTTACATTTACAATACCAAATTGGAAACACTAAAGCAGTATGCTAAACTACTTAAAAACATGTCCACTCATGTGAGAAAGCAGAAAAGACAGATACCAAAATTCAAATCCCCTGACGATTTCTTCAAACCCTTTTTTGAGTTAAGCTGCAATAGTGTCTACCAAGACAGAATGAAGATGAATACACATAAAACTTCCCTGAGAATGTAGATTAATACTTCAATACAGACTTCACTAACTCAGGGAGGGAAATCCACATCAAGAGTGCACTACAGGGTAACCTGGAGGCACAGAGAACCGTTTTTACAGTGGATGGCAATGTTTAATCTGGGAACGGCATCTGAGAGGGCAGGCAAACTGAGTAAGAATGAAGGAAAGTCAGACTCTCCCACAAAGAGAAACATTTTGAAGATCACAAAGATGAGTGGAAATTTCCAGACCACGCAGACTAAGATGAGTCTTCATGATATAACGTGTCATCCCCTCCAGGAAATTAATAGTTATTAAACTGCAGCACAGACAGCTGCTTCTGAGATGAAATCAGCCTTGCAACACTAAGAAGCAGGAGGGTGAAGGTGAGTAGTTGCTAACCTTCCAAAGAAGTCAGCCCCACACAGCTTCTTCCAAACAGGTGCACTGCGCTCTACAGGGCATTTGACTCATGAAGAGCCCTGAATACTCACAAGGAAGTGTGAAGCTTGGTATGATATGACCTGAAAGCAGGTATTAATGGGCTCTTTCTCCCAGATGACCCTGCGCTGGCATATCCCTTGCTAGGAAGGGTGAGAGCAATGGTCAACCCTTTGGCCAAATGCACACAGACTGCCAAGAAAACAAAACTAGAGCAAAAATAAACACATGCACACACAAAAATCCAAGTGGATAAGAGCTATGTGTGCTATGTTGTCACCATCAAGCCCTAAGGTTTTTGCTCACCAATAATGGAACTATGAAGAAAGTCCCATCCCCTGAAAAGAATGACTTGTTTTGGCTTAATCGCTTGAACAATTCTCCTATTTTCCCTCACTTTACAAGGCACGGCTCCATGATCCTCCTTCCCCCACCCCCCAATTCCTCAAACAGATTATAAAAGCTGACAATTATGGAGGGTGTCCTATATGCCAGACACTCTTCTAAGAGCTCTATGTGGATTAATTCATTTAATCCTCACAACAACCCCGAGAGGGCAGGTGCTATTGCTGTCTCTAGGTTTCCCAGAAAGAAGAGTAAAATAGGTGAAGGCTTCTATACCTTACTTCTCTATGCTTTACTAGGGGGTTCGCAGGGGGAGTGAGGCAGAGAAGCTAGCCACCACCTGGTTCAAGCACTGGCACTTGCTTCATCTCTTGGGACCATCTCGTGAGCGGCTAAGGACTGCTGTCTGGAATGCCCAGCTCCTACCCCCATTAGTCAAAGGTTTCCCCTCAGAGTCTTTAAAATATCCCCTTGCTTCCAGGTTGTGCATGCATTGATGCCACTCGGTGTCATGCCTCCCTGGGGTGGGAGGGCAGAGGCAGGAGGCACCCGGTCTGGGCATGAGGCGACAAGCTGCCCGGCTGCACCTGCATGAAGCAAGGTGCAGGCTATACCCGGTTCCCGCAGTGCTGGCTGACATACACCCAGGACAAGCCAAGAGAATCTCATGTGCTAACTGAGAAGTTTCTGAGAGTATTATTTGAGCTCCGTTTTCACATGAGGAGACTCAGGCATAGAGAAATAATTCACGTGAGGTTATAGAAGGGACAAGGGCAAGACCAGGCGGTCTGGCTCCAGAAATGGTCTCTTAACCACTGTGCTCTCAATGATGAGCTTCGACTACGCAGAAGTCCACCGGCTGCCTCAAATGCAGCTGCCAGGCGTGAGCCACAGGAGTTGTGAAGAACTGGTTAGGAAACCAGCTGGTATTAAGAAAACAAGTATTCCAGATAATGCTCACCATTCAGTGCAAAGAGGACACAATGGGAGTGAATCCATCACTGCTGTGCCGCCAAAGAGAGAATTTAACAAAACCAATCACGGGCCTAATGCCTAAGAAAGACAGCTCATCAGAGCAGAAATAAATGAAATGGGGACTAAAAGGGCAACAGACAAGATCGAGGAAACAAAGAGCTGGCTTTTTTGAAATGATAAACAAAATAGATGAAACTTTAGCTAGATTCACCAAGAAGAAAAAGAAAGATGACTCAAATTCGGGAACGAAAGAGACTTAAAAAGAAAGGAAATAAAGGAAAAAGAAAAGAAAGAGAGAAAGAAAGAAATCTGGCTCTGCTAAAAGTTAGCAAAGAAGAAACAAAGTCATGTCCATGTTAATACCCTCGCTTTGATAACACCCCACAATAAATGGGGGCAGCCACTGAGAAAGGAGAAGATAGTGTCTTTCTCTTTGCTCCTCCTGGCATTTGAGAGGGGAAACTCCGTGGCTGACTCTGGGGTCAGAAGAGGAAGACGTACATCAGAGAACAGGAAAGTCATTGAAAACATTAACCCAACAGAAGTGGAACAACTCACTGCAAACAGGAGACCCAAATCAAAGGCACTCCAAGACTGCTGAGTACTAACAGCTTGAAGCCAAGAATTTCCCCTTGCAGAATGCATGTTTCTTAGGCTGTGAAGGATTTAGTTCTTTGAATTCAGAAATTATGATTTTTTTTTTTACAGCAAAAATCTAAACTGAACTTGTATCTTTCCTTCTCCTAACCCTAAAGTTTGAAAGGTCATAGAACAGAGAAATTCTTGAGTTGAAAAGTAAGTGAAGGTCTGGCAGCTAAGTAAGGATTGAGCTCTAATTTTGTCTACATTTCCATTAATTTAAAGTGCTAAGTTGCCTGTTTGCTTTAAAATATGTGGTTCTCCTCTTTGCAGTATCCCTTTAAATAGATTTTCCTTTGCCTGTGCCAAAAATAGCTAGAGAAGGTCCTTTGAGAATCCCATTCTTAGTCTTAAAAAAATAAATTCTCCTCCCTAGCCCATACACATAAACAGGCCTGGAAGCACTCTTCCTAACTTCTTCCAGGGACCTCTAATTTATCAGAAATAATAAATATTTCAGGAGAAAAACATAGCTGGTCAGGGAAGTGATTCTCCCAGCCCATTTCTGCTTGTTCATTAATTATGCGATCACCCAATATCTAGCCCCTCTTTTGGGATTAGCAAATAGGAGGGCCAGGTGCTGAAAATCCAAATGCCTACCCCATGGCCAGGCAGGTGGGGGGGTGGGGGACACAAAAGAGGTAGACCACACACAAGGGACAACAGGGACAGCTAGGATTTAGTGCACTGAAGAAGGCACACCCAGGGGGTTAGGGTGTGGCCTCTACCCAGTTGCAGCCAACTGTGAGCAAAGAGATCTAAATTTTTTTCAAGTAAAATCACCCCCATTAAAAATGTTAGAAATCTGTCCAAATTTTAAAAATGGCAACATGTGGAACAACAATTCCAAACAGAATGCATGTATGTACTACTCTGGCTGGACACCCTTGTTTGCAACCTCTAAGTAAGAAACAAAAGATAAAGGAAGACAGACTGCCTGTCCCGTGGGAGTTTACGACCTAGTAGGATTAAGAAGATAGACACTTGATCAACTGTCCCATAAGGTGGAATGTGATACCTGTTAAAAGGGAGAAATAAGCAAAGGCTATGGGAGCTGAGGAAAGCGAGAGCGCCCCTTGAGGCAGAAAGGATTCTTGTGGTCAATGACATCTGAGCTGGGGCTAAAGAATGAGGTAGACTTTGCCAGGCAGAGACTGGGGAGGGACCATTCCAGACAGAGGAAAATGAATTGCACAAGGTATAAAGAGGGAGTTGGAAAGAGAATGTTTGAGAAATGGTCAAGAGACTCTTCATGCTTCTACTTGACGAATATTCATTGAGTGTCTACGTGAGCCACACAGCAGGGATGCAGAGGTGATCATGAAGGGACAGAAGATGAGGCTGCTATGTGTGAGAAGGTCCAGTCCAGACAAGGTGTTAGAGGCTGTACCCTGAGTTTTATCTTCAGAGCAATGGGAAAGTTTCCTTTGAATTTTTTTTAAGCAAGGGAATCACATGTTGAGATCTGCAGTGTTCCAAGTTCCCCGGCTGCAGAGCATGCATTCTGTGGACTGGAAGGGAGCCAGAGAGAGCTGGGAGGAGGCCTTTGCAAGCAGTCTGGGAAAGAGAGAATACCAGCTTGGACTAGGGGGCTGGGGAGATGCAAGAGGTAGAAAGGGGTTAAAATCACCAGAACTATCAGTTCGGGGTAGGATTCAGTGAGTTAGAAGCCAAATGGGACTAGAGAATGTGGTCAACATGGCTCAACGGGGGTATCAGGGCACACCACCAGTGGCCCAGCAGCCAAGCAATTCTGTACCAGCAGCAGCGGGTATCTAGTGGTTACTAGAGAGAAGGAAGGTTTAGGAGCCAGGGTGTGTGGCCGAGGGAATATTGCCAGAGAAGCTCACAGGAGCTTTCCATTTTAGAAAGTGATCATCTCAAAAGCACTATTTTCTTTTAAATGTGCTTTGTAAAATTCCACAGCTATTTTGCTTGGACTAGTCTTGAGGGCAAGGAAATAACTAGCTCTTCTCATGTTCAAAAGTTTGTCACTAAATTAAATCCTAGCCTTTAGACTTGGGATGGGGGAAGAAGGAATATTAGAATATCCATAAGATATATGTTAATGCCAAGTATCCATGCCCACTTCCTTTTATTTTGACCCTCTCTTAAGAACTTCGAAGAATGCTAGTTAACCATCACGGTCCATCCTCCTTGGTGCCAAGGCCTAGCAATGACTTTCTTTATAACCACAGGCATTTGTAAATGAACCCAATTCACTCTCCTTCTGATCATTAAGGAAATATGAATACATCCTTCTTAATTGGCAGGAATGCCTGGAAGTACTCATACTCCAGTCACAGAAAGGTGTAAACAGCCAAGCCACTAGATGCTTAACTCTTGATAACTTGTGACAATGGAGTCTACATATTTTGATAAGGTCTCACTGGTATGCCAAGCATTTGGCAAATCCCAAATCATTTTACGATTTCTGCAATATACAGAATTTTGTCATTTTTACAAAGCCACAACAAGTAACAGATCATCCAAACAGACATGAGACGACTGGGTAATGAAAAGAACAATAGGAGTCAGTAAGTGGGAATGAGACTAAAGTTGATTTTGCCCTCCTCATTTCTCTCTCACCTTCCACCCCACAAATCTTAGAATTTTAGTGTATGTGTGCCCATACTCAGATGTATTCCTCTTCCCTCCCAAATTGGCTTATCTGTCCCATATGTCTTAATCGAGTTAGCACACCACATAAAGATCATTCAATAGATCTAATGCTCTCCATTGAATCTTAATTTTATCAAGACTATTTGCCGTAAGCATTAGGCACTGCCTACTCAGATCTTTTATACTGATATCCAGGCCTCCCACCAATGGCCCAGGGAAGTCCTGTTTGGTGTAAAAAATCATGGTGGCCCCATTCCCCTTGTTGGAGATTGTGTCAAACCAGTAAGATGTGATGGGAAGTCTGGAGAACTTCTGGGAAAAATATCATCAGAGCCCTTAAAAAGAGAAGCAAAGAAAAAACAATGCTTTTACTGCCTCTGGACAACCACAAATGTGCAAGGATGCAACACAACATCTTATGACACTGACCTAGACAGCACAGTGATGCTGGCTGTGAGCAACACCATAGAAATAACCTGAGTACTTCATGAGCCAAGAAATTAACCAACCCTTAGGGCTGATTCTGTGTAATGAGAAACAGATTCCTTTATTGTTTAAGCCATTTTGAATTGGATTTTCTGTTTCTTACAGCCCAGAGCATCCTAAAGGATACAATACCTCTTTGTAGAAGCAAGAAAAGGGCTCTACCACTTTCACAACATCCTAGCAATAAAGGAATAGTTACTTCAAAAAAAGAAGAGACTAAGATTGATTTCTCAATAAGTGTTTTGGGAAAACCAGCTGTGAAAAGGTATTTTTAATAGCCACTCCTGATGTATGGAGAGTCCTTTGAAATCCTCCCAATGCAGCATAAACACTGTAATAAAATGATGATGAGTCACTATGAATGGTATGTGTGGGGATATGCAACATACTTGGAGTCATAATATGTAAACATTAGGAAACTACCATGAAATTTGTCTTTATTATTCATCTACTCTTATTTCTTTCTACAATTATAATATTGGGAATTTTTTGTCTTCTCCACTCCTTTTACCTGATGAAAACGCAGAATGCAGAATCACATGATTAGAAGGGAACTCAGAAAACTGAGGTTGAGAGAGGTTGACTAATTTCCACAAGATCCCGGAGCTAGCTGGGGACCATTTTATTATTAAAAATGCTTTATGCAAAATAAAAAAAATGTTTTATGCATGATTTTAAAACAAAACCATTTGCTGAACACTCAATTTAATGCAAAGTCAAACTGTAAGGATATGGGAAATCAAAACTGGATTTTTTTTTTGATTATGAAATCTCCTTTTTGAATTCACTGCTTTGAGCTTCTTTGTCCTACTTCTATTACCTTCCTAAATCCCAATCCTTTCCACTCAAAATCATTTCTCTCTCCTAGAAAATCCCTGCATATGGCCCATTCTCTTGACCAGTTCTCAAAGGACTTTGCATCATAATTACCTGGGAAATAAACCAGACATGCAGATTCCCAAGGAGAGGCCAATTTAGTAGAGCAGGGGTGGGGTCCCCCAATATTAATTGTAAACAAACACCCCAGGTGAGTCTAGCTGTGCTTTGAGGCACATGACTCCAGATTGTATACTAGATTCCAGGATCCAAATAGAAAACATCTAATTATTATAGTAGATTTAAGCTGGAACAACAAAAATATGTGCATAGTTGCCTATAATTTTTATGTTCCCTCGGAGGTCTGAAACAAACCCAAGAGCTCTGTGATTTGGATGCACCCTGGTAATCATTTGCTTGGAGGCTTTGAGATTTTAGCCTTTTCCTCTAAGACCATTTTCCCTCTGAATGCATTTCTACTTGGGATTAAATATAAAATGTCTTAACTCTCTCTCCACAGCTAAAAGAAATCAATTTTAGAAAGTGTTTCAAAAGAGCACTTTAAAAATTGCACAATACAAAGTATCTTCTCTTTGAACCAGACGATAGAGATGCACAGGGCATACAGGATAGGTAATGAGAGCAGTGAACATGGGTTTTCCAGCAGATCTAGCCCTGAAATCAAAACTTAGGAAGGAAGTTGACCATTAAGTAAGTGGACCAGAGGAACAATAGCTCAGGCGTATCAGAGAGTAAATCTGAAACTGAGAAAACTGGAATCAGACAAACCCCTTATCCCAAGTTAACCATCCCTTCCTGGTCAATTTTAAAATAGGACAGTGCTGTAAATGAGAATATAGCATTTAAATGGAACCTTAGAACTCCTCTGGGTGCCAAAGCATTTTTTCAGAACTAAATAAATACTCCTTACTGGAATGAGCAATGCTCATTTATACCCATCTCCTCCAAGACACTTTTAATTCCGATCTTCTGAGACCAAGAACACAGCCTACTGAGAATTTAAGTCTGTGTGTTATAACATTGGCTCTGACCAAGTCACCCTATGGTCTCTATGTAGATTCCTTAAGGATTAAATGAACAAAGAAATGCCACATAACCTCATAGAATCAAAGAAAATTATTGTGATTGTGAATCAAAGACAAGACATAATGCTCCATAAATGCTATACTATAAGTATACCATAAGTAACTCAGCAACAAAGTTGATTTAAATTTGTTAGAAGGCAAAAAGTCAAGGTCACAGCTCTCACTTGCATATTCCAGTTGTACTCCTCGTTAGGTTAGGGACAAAGATGAACTGAATTTAATGGGGTTTGGAACACAGGTGGACAAGAGGGAGAAAATGAACCATCCCCCAAGAGATAAACAGGCTCAAGTGTTTAAGATCTACCTTAACAGTTTTCGATGTTTTTTAAAATCTTTTTCTCCCCCCTTTTAAGATTCCTAACAATCTCAGGGCACTTTACAAATGGGCAGATGCAGTAGTGAGTCTGCTGGATCACCGTTTACTCTTGGTCATGCTCAGTCCAGTTAAGCTCTCTTCACAATTTCACATTTTGGAAAGCCCACTGCTCTCAGCTAGTTCCGAGGCCTTCTCCTCCAGCTGCTCCCAGGAGGCTCAAAGCCTAGTGGCCATAACAGAGCAGCCATCGAGCATCTCCACACACACTTGGCCGGAGTATGTACCCAGAACTTCCTCTGTTTCAGTAAAGGCCCTTCAAATGTGCAAAGTTTTGTAACTAAGATCTAAACCAGCTTTTCTATTGAACAAATGCCGGACTGAGTTGTGTGGAATCGGCACCAAACTGTCATCTCAGAGCATCTGGAGTCACTTTTTTAACCCAGTTCTCATTATTTTAAACACACTTCATCAGGACTCTTTGACATTTTTTGGGCATTCCCCTTGTAAGCTTGCATGTCCTCTGCTATGCTTAATTGTTTCTGAACATGCAGTCCCAATACCGCATGGCAAGAAAGACATTTGACCAATAACAGAGCAATCCTTGACTCTGCCTAATTGCTTCTGACCAACATGCTAAACACACTTGCTTCTTCATAATTAAGATCTGTGGAAATCTTTATGGTAACACATATACTCTCTCTCCACAAGGCAGTATCAACATGCTTGGTAGAAATATGAAAACAAACCATCATAACCTTCCTCAGCTATCAACTTATCCCAAAGAAATGACTTAATGGCATGAGCTAAGTGTGGGTAAGGACCAAATGCATTACACATCAATCAGTTCCATAGAACGTACGGCTTAACAGTTTAAGTTAACTGTTACATTCTGTCCTTTTTTTATACTCCAGTCTCCAATCAAGAACATTCATCCAAGTCAATGGAAGGTTAGAAGGTACATATATGTAGTCACTGACACAGCAAGGGAAGTCAGGAAGGCCATTCCCAAAACGGTCCAGCAATAGTAAATAAACAAAAATTCAAAACCATTCCAAGAGTAAATATTCTTTGCAGGACAATCAGGCCCCATGCTGAATGCCTTGCTTATCTCAGAGGGCAAGCAGGCATTTGTCAAAGATAGTTTCTTTATTCCCTAGGCTTTAACACAGGTAACTTTTAAAAGCATTGACACTGTAGATAAATAAAGGGGCCCCTACTATCCAAATCTGACTGATGAAGAAATTAAGGTCCATGGCTCGTCCAGGGCTCACTGAGTGGCTTGTTAAGAACACAGTCAACTCTAGAACCCAGGCCTCTTTCCTACAAATCCCAGGTCGGTAAACCCACAACATATTCCTATTTGTCTCTGATCATCAAAAGAACACACAACTCCTGAAAACTGGGCTTAGTGACCTGGTTATCAAGGAGGACATATTCCTGTTTGCCCTTGGTCATCACAAGAGCAAAAGCCCCCTGAAATCTCTGCCAGGTGGCCTGGTATCTTGGGCGCTTCCCCAGCCTCCTCTGTAAGGAGTGTGGCATTTACTGCTGTTACCCACTGCAGTTAACATTTCACACATTTCTTTCCTAAGCCTCCAGCACTCCTGATGCAATAGTGGGAGAGGGAAACCTGAGCAGAACCGAGACCAGCTTTAATGCTAAGACATGAACTTTCCAGGAGTGAGAAGAGGGTAGCATTCAGTCTTAAACCTACTTTGCCAAGTGGTTCATAAGCAGCTGTAACATCTGCCTATTTTTCTCTGGGAGCCGATGAACAAGGCTGTGGATTTCAGAGACCCGAGACTCCTGGTTTTCCAACTCTGCAAAGGAAGGAAGAAGGTAATATTTGATCAGTGTCACAGCCAAATCAGATTACAAAACAAAATCAAAGGAAACCAAAGGTTGGGCACTAACAGAGGATTTCTCAAAGGTTTAAGAGCCTGTTCTATGGACTCATGGCTAGATCTAGAAGTGTTTTAAATGGTACTTTCTGTAACAGTTCATTAAAAAAAATGACTGTCAAAAAATTCAAGCCAAAATGATGACGGGAAGAAATGGAGCCAGTCAACTGCACGCTCAGAGCAGACAGAAACTTGGGAGCAGCCGGCTTCCTAGAACAACGGTTTCATTTCAAGGAAGGAAGGAACTTTATGGGCACTTATCAAATGATAAACAAATTGTACATGAACAACATTACAAGGGTCTCAAATATCAAAACAACGTCTCAAGACAGCATCCAACAAATCAAAGGCAATGTCCAGTCATTCTCAAATCATGTGACACCCAACCAGCCTGGCGGAAGAAAGAAATGGCTGATAAAATATGTAAATCTTTCCGCCCACCTGCCACCTCAATCAAACCCTGCCATGGCTTGGTTGAATTTGGGTAAGTGGCTTCACTTTCCTGGGAGATAGACTGAGAGTGCTCACCACACCTATTTTTAGGACTGATGTGAGGTTTAATTAGAGAATGGTTGCTATGGGTTTGGAATTTCTCTGAGAAAGAAATCACATAAACACGATCTTCACTCCCAGCTTTCTCTCAAGTGTTTCTCCTTCCTCTTTTAAGGAGACAACTCTGAGAAGATAAGGCCACCAGAACATTAGGTACTACTAAATTGGGCCAGTAGTAGCTACCAGGACAAACAAACTTTGAAGGCTTAAAGGAAGCAGGGAGAGGCACAGAGACTATTGACATAATAGCACTGTGGAGATTCATGCCAGATTTAAATCTGATAGAGAATCTTACTGCCCCTTACAGGAGGCCTACCCCACGTAGACAGATTCCAGTATACTTAGGGTAGCTTGCACCTAATCCCTATGTATTTTAATACCAGTAATATGACGCAAGGGACCTGGATGATATAGCTGAAGAATGATCATAAGCTGTAAATGGAAGCCATGATGGAAAAAGGACTAGGAAGTTATATAAATGGTGTCACATTCAAGGAAACACTTCCAATGCTCAATTTAGGTAATGTGCAAAGTCTGATTCATTCTGCAAAATGCTACTCCAGGGCTGGGAAAAAACCCAAGGAATTAGAACTCCAATAATCAAAATTAGAAAGGCAAACTTGCTTTTCTTTCCTCCCCCCACCCCAAAAACACACTTCTGAAGTTTTTCTCTTCTACTGTAAATTCAATATGGCAGCAGGGCCTTTGACAATTCCAGTTTGGTTTTGTTTCTATTTTGTGTCCATTTCGTGAGCACTGTGTGTAGGTATTTACATGCAAAATACAAAGGGTAGAAAGTATTTATTTTGGGATACTTACTGCTCTTTGAAATAGAAAAATGTATTCCTTTCCCCCTTAAAACTGGCAAAAAAAAAAAAAAAAAACACCACCTACTTGCTGCTTTGATGAAACTTCTTTGAAACTGGTACATCATGAGTGGTCCTGGAAGCATTCTGGGATAAAAGGATATAAACCAGTCAGCTTAATAAAAACAAACAGACTCTAAATAACAGCGTAGACGCTGCCCAACTATATACAGACTAAGATCAAGGGACACAAGAGCAACTCAACTTAGTCCAACTGAGTTTCCCGTTTGAAAGGGTCCTGAGATTTCCCGCGACATTTTCATGCTCTTTCTTCTTTAAGGGAATGGATACAACTACGTTTCCTAGTTACAACTAGGAAAGTGCTAATGTGAAAGTCTAGCACAAACCAAGAGATTTCCTTTTCAGTCAGTGACTCACCCTTTGACAAGAGCATTTTAAGATGTGTCTGAGAAAAAGGCAACTAACTAAACATTTGTAATTACCTGTGCTTTAAACTCCTATCTTCCCAGCAGCTTGTTATCAGAATCAGTTCATCTGGAAACACTATGGGAGACTTCTGTGTTTTTGTGGCAAATTCACTAGCGAGTGTTGCTCCAGTTCTAGCCCAATGTTAGGGCTAGAATCCCTAACATTAAGCACGATATAATCAAATTTTATCTAGTTTTTAAAAAATATGTTTTATACTTAATGTTTGTTAGCTAATCAATATCAACAGGCACAAATTAAGTGCTAAATACAAACCTCTGTGGTATGGTTTTGTGTAAACTGCAGTGATAGTATATGTGCTATGAATGTTTAATCAATATGTTTAATGAGTGTGTTTAACTATAAACTTCAGATTTTTTCTGACAGTCCAAATAATAACCTTCGCAACAGACTATAAATTATTCTTGGCTCAGGTTTTATTTTATTCTCATCAGAACCCCTAATTTAACTCTTGATCATCACTTGCATTACATCTTACTCTTCAAGATCCTTCTATCAATTCCCCAATAGCCAATAAAACCTGCATTACCAATTCTTTTTCTGGGGCTTTCTTCCTCCTTTGTTTTTGAGCCAAGTGAATCTTCACAAAACCTGAACAAATGCTTATGCAATTCATGAGTATAGCTTTCCTCCTGGTTTGAGACTGGACCCTCACCTACTCTTCAAGTTCAGGATAAGTTTCAGTCACTTCATGAAACTGATACGGAGGCAGCTAGAATCACCCACTCCCTAATAACCAAGGGAGGGACAGAAAATAGGAGTCATATCATGTACATTGTTACAAGAGAAAGAGTCTCTTCTCCAATAAAATAACATTTTCCTATATAAGGAGAAGGAGTAAAAAAGGACATCCAATAAATTCTCATATTTAAAGGACCAATATCAGCAATATAGTCTATGTGTGCAATGCACAAAATCATCAAAATACATAGGATATGTATGTAATCATGCATTTCAACAGAATGAGATACGTAGTTCCTTGTTTTCTTACTAGAGTATTTGGGGATTTAAGGAAATACTGTATTTTAGGTTCTGTAAGGCTAATTATCATAGTAACTTCTCATAAAGAACAAAGCTTCTTGAATCACTCATGGCATCCCTGCAAATGGCAACCCATCAAGGATGGATGACTTACAATTGGTTTGACCAGCTGAGCTAATTGCACCCACACATAAGCTGTTTCCATATCCAAACACCCACCCAACAGCTCTCTGGAGGCTGGAAATAAAACTGCTTTCTTCCTGATTGCATGGTAACAAGCTGGCACCCTGCCCTGCAAATGGAAAGTCCCTACCTTAGGTAGGTCTTCAAAGCACTAGTGATCGTCTTTATCTCCCATTCAGCACAGATATCGGTCTCTGTTTCAGAAGCTGTTTTGGGGTCTAAAAAGAAGAAAAGGCAATGTGTAAACAAGAGCAGAAAATACAGCTAAAAGAAGAAGCACAGTACATAAAAGCATTCAGCCTCTCTATTAACCAAAGAAATCCAAATTAAAACAAAAACAACACCCATTTTTTTGCTGGTTCAGTTAAGAATATGGTTAAAAATCAAAATATCTATTGCTGGCAAAAATGCAGTGAAATTGATCCTCTCTTAAACTGCTGGACACAGAAGAGATAAAATGCAACAGTTTTGAAAAGCAATTTGGCAATATGTATCAAGAGACATAAAAATGTTTATACCCTTTGAAGCAGTAATCCCACTTCTCACAATCTAGCCTCAGAAAATAAAATAAAGCAAGACAAAAGTTACATACCCCAGGAACGTTTAATACAGACTAATTCTTTGTAACAGCAGAAAAAATTTAAAAGGAGATAACCTAAATGTCCAATGATGGAAGAATGATTAATACTGGGATGGCTCCCTGATAGAAAATTGTATTGCATTTACATGATAATGCTGACTATGTAACAATATGGAAAATGCCTGGATTATCATGCAATGTCAAGCAAAAACACCCAAACAAACCAAGATTTGAAAGTTTGTGAGAAACTTGAACAAAGGCTGAAAGGAAATACTCTAAAATTAAAATAGTGGTTGTGTTAGAGGGGGAGAACTGTTGTTTCTATATTTTCTGAACTATGACTTGATTCCATTACTTTTATATGTACTTTGAAAAATTGCCTTAAGCCAAGAAGTGCAATGGGGACCGCCATAATTACGCTGGCTCCTTATCATTCCTTCTTTTGTCTCCTCTTGTGTGGACTTGTCGACAAATGTGTGCATTTTAAATATACATGTATTATAAAGGAAGAGATCACTCTTAGAGTTAGTCTTCCTGGGCAGCACACAGTCCCATCTCACCAATGACGAGGTGGTCAGAAGTGAAATCTTTCAGCACAGTGAAGACAGAATCCAGCTTTCTCACACGCAAGACTAGTGATTTGCCTCCCAGCTCTTACTCCCATTTCTTTCTGTTACAGCACCTCATGTTCGGTAGGGCTGCCCCCTTCTCCCATTCCTATAGCACATGCTTGGAGGCAGGCTCCATGCTTCTAGGGTTGGGAAATGAGAGTCAGACAGACCAAATCAAAGCACAGCATCTCTCTGACTCCATGGCTGGTTCAGAGAGAATCCAAGACCTAAGCCAGTTGGATCAGAGGGAACTTCAGGACCTTTCTAGGAGACAGGGGAAAGGCTCTCTGCTATTTCCTTTTGGGTTTGTACCTGGAAGGTTATCCAACAGTCCTATGTGTCACCACCTAGAGCCCAAGAGTGAAGTCTGACAGACAAACACAGAGATGAGAGAAGCAGAGAGAGCTTGATGATATGGGTTGAGCCCTCGTATCTCGCCCTTCCTTTTTAATCACGCGAGCCAATAAATTCCCTTTGTCCTCAAGCAAGGTGAGGTCAGGTTTTCTGTTTTTTACAATCCAAAGAGAACTATATGATACAGCAGGTAAACAGAAACAACCACTGGACTCTTTCTGGACGGTCTCAAAGAAAAAAAGAGGTTCCTCCTACAGAGTCAACACCTTTTCAGCTGGAAAGGAAGAATGAGTCACAAGTGGGCACAATATATTTTCTATTTATTAGGAAAGAACCCACTTTCATTCAAGCAGGAAGAGTCCAAATAATCATGAGTGGATTAAGGATTTAGGCTCTAATCCCCAGGTAAGGGCACAAATGCAGTTGATACCTACTGCTCTCAGCATGTTCCCCGATACATTTAATTTTTTTTTAAGATTTATTTATTTATTTTAGGGGAGGGGCAAAGGGAGAAAGAAACTTAAGCAGACTCTGTGCTGAGCATGGAGCCTACACGGGCCTTGATCTCACAACCTGAGCTGAAACCAAGAGTCGGATGCTTAACCACTGCGCCACTCAGGCATCCCCCTGCCTGATACATACTAGATGAGCCAGAAAAGGCCCCAGCTCACAAAATGCTTGGTTCCTAAAGGCAGCACGTGTATGTGTTTGCAGGTGACGCTGGGCATGAATGAAATCTGTCTTGTCACATGAAACAAACAATGAACAACCTAAAGAGAGTGATTTTATTTCTAGGGTCACAGAATAGAGTTCCATCACAGCAAATTTCTGAAAAGTCAACCACACAGTGATTCTCCAAATGACCAAAATCTCTGCTGCTTTAATTCTTTTCTTGTTTTGTCATCTCTCATTCCCTTAATGGTTTCTTCCTACGGAAAAGTATGTACCAAAAAACTTTGCTTAGCATGACTTTTTCCCCTCCCCAACCCGAGACACATGGAGAGCTGCCATAGTGCATGGTTCCTGGATGCGAGACAACTGTTACTGTACATTTTTCTGAGGAACAAACCAAGTTCTACCCAAGAAAGAGTGAGCACGACACTAAACAAGCAGTTGGCAGGTCTGGGAGTTATGAACTGTTCCACGGACCACATTTAGCAAACTAATGATTAGCTTCCATTTATTCGGGCTCTGTAACCATAGGAATATTGTGTAACATTACCGAGAGGAGAGTCAGATTACAGCCCTGCTAAAGGGCTTTTTATAGTACCGATGAGGCAAGGCTCAGAACTTGAGCACGCCCATTTTAATTCGTTTAATATCCAAACTAAATTGAATACAGCCTCCCAAACCACCTAATTTTCAGAAAGTGCTGCCGATTTCCATACCTCCCTTACCGATGCTCCCCCTCACTTAGAGAAGCTTCCTGGTGGCACCCAAATATAATGCAAAGACATAATTACAATTATCCTCTGAACGCAGTACATTTCTCTCCACCAAGTCACCTGACCATTGCATTGCACTGTAAAACGGACCTAAGCTAGAGGATCAAGCCAACGTACAGAAAGGCAGCCTGTGGGTAAAGTGAAATGAATATATTTCTTCATGAATCTACTCCCACATGAGTTTGGAAAAATAGGAGACAGACTGGAAGCAGTGGTTACAAGGGGGAATAGTCTCAGAAATATCACAATGATCAGATGGATCAGCAAGATCCATCTAGTCCAGAACTGTGCTGCTGATGAAAACATGACAGACATTCTAGAGGAAATGATCAGGACCAGCCACCTACGTACGCCTAAATTTCCTAAGAATACATTATAATTGTATGCAAATTAATTTTTTCTCTTTAACTGAGAAAATAATATGTGCACATGGCAAAAAAAATATTAAAACAAGTAGATAAACATTAAAAGGTAAACCTTTCCTATGCTAGAGGCAACTATTAATAACAGTTCTGTGTATGTGTATGCTATCTCTAACAGCGTATGCAAACTAAGCACATAAATACATACAGCTTTTGAAAAACATAAACACAAGTACACTATACATGTCATTTTGTGCACTGCTATTTTCATTTAACAGTATCTTGAGAAAGTGTTCCACATGAGCACACATATTTATCTACCTCACAGTAGTACTTCACTGTACCATAATGTCCCCATTAGTGGAAATTAGGTTATTTCCTGAGTTTTGCTCTGATAAACAATGATATAAACTACTGTTTCCTTGTACATGTCTTACCTATAGAAAAAAATCCCTCAAAGTAAAATTCCCAGTTCGAAAAGTACACGCATTTTTAATTATGAAAGATATTCCTCAACTACCCCTCAGAGGTTGTACCATTACATTTGAGAGTGACTCTTTCCCCAAATCCTTGACAATTTTCAAAACTTTGATCTTAGCCAATCTGAGAGTTGAAAAAAAGTCCTGTTTTTAATTTGCCCTTTCTTTAATGAGGAGGAAGGTGGAGAATCCTCTCCTATGTGCCAAATTTATGAAGTATAATCACCCTTTTTAAGCATGTGTGCTTAAATTTTGGATTTTGGACAAATGTGCCAAGTCATATAACACCCATAGTCAAGATAAAAGTCATATCCATCACCACGAAAATCCCCCTGTGCCCCTGTACAATCAATCATCTCCTTCTACCTCCAGACCCTGGCAACCACTGTCACAAAGCAAATACTTAGTTTGATCCTTTTATTACTGGATAGAATCAATTTTATGGATATCCCACAATTTGTCGAACCATTCATCAGGTGATGGACATGTGGGTTGTTTCCAATTTTTTACTGTTATGAATAAAGCTGGTATAAATATTTACATACAGATTTTTATATGGACTAAAGTTTCATCTCTTGGGTCACTTCCTAGGAGTGGAACTGGGTAAAAATATGTAGAATAGGTCACAGAGTAAGTATGGTTAACTTTATGAGAAATTGCTAAATTGTTTTCCAAAACAGTTGGGTCATTTTGATTTCCCACAGCAACCTGAGAGCTCTAGTTGCTTCATATCTTCATCAACACATGATATGGTCAGGTGTCTAATTTTGAAATTTTAGCTGTTCCAGTAGACATGAAGAAATTTTTTCTAAAATTTGCTTTTCTTTAATGACTCACGATTTTGCTCATCTTTTCATGTACTTTTTGTCCATCTGTGTATCTTCTCTGGTAAACTATTCAAATCTTTTACCCATTTTAAAACTGAGTTGGTTTTGTTCTTATTACTGAATTACTTGAGTTATTTTTAATATATTCTGGATACAATTCATTCATTTATCAGATACATGTCTTGCAAAAGATTTCTCATCTGCAGCTCTCAATTTCTTTTTCTTAGTAACTTTTAAAGAGTACAAGTTTTTTATTTGGATAAAGGTTAGTTTATCAGGTTTTTCTTTTATGTTTCCTCCTTTTTATAGTCTACTTAAGACATCTTTTCTAAATAAAGGTCACCAAAATTTTCTAAGTTTTCTTCTATAAGTTTTATAGTTTCAGCTCTTAGGTTTAGGAATATAATCCACTTTGAGTTAATTTTTAGATATAGTTTAAGATAAAGATGGAATTTTTCCCATATAGATGTCCAACTGTACATCTGTTGAAACGACCGTCCTTTCCCTCACAGAACTATGGTGACACTTTTATCAAAGATCAACTGACCATATATGTGTGGGTCTTATTTCTAGATGCTCTTGTCTGTTCCACTCATCTTATGTCATTCCTTAGGAAATACCATGTGATCTTTTCCTTCTGTAAATGTTAGTTGTATTTTCTTTACTGTCTTTTTTTAAAAAAGATTTTATTTATTTGAGAGAGAGAAAAAGAGGGAGAGAACACAAGTAGGGGGGAAGAGCAGACAGAGAAGGAGAAACAGGTTCCCGGTTGAGCAGGGAGCCCAACACGGGACTCAATCCCAGGACCCTGGGATCATGACCTGAACAGAAGGTGGATGCTTAATTGACTGAGCCACCCAGGCACCCCATTCTTTACTGTCTTCAAAATCTTCTTGAGTCTTTCACATTCTCCATCTCCATAACATCTTTGAGGAAGAAGTTTATAAATAAATATCATCCACTATGTAAATTAGACTTTTCATTTACCCTATTTTCAAGACTAGATTTAATTTCATAAGCAATTTAATTTATTTTATAAATTTTATATTTATATAAATATATTTTATATTTTACATTTATATATATAATTTATATATTTTTATATATAATTTAATTTAATAGCAATTTCATAAGCAAATTTGTATTTTCTGATTATAAAAGTCATCCATCTTAATACTTTGCATCACATCCCCTATCTAAGTGCCTAAGAATCCAGAGTATCCATAGCCACTTCTGTACGGACATCTGAAAGCTCTTACTGTGTCAAATCCCTGGTCTTATGAGAACTTGCTCGTAGCATTCCAATAAGCAAAAGTGATGGTAGGATGTGCAGAGAGGAAGGTGAGCTTACATCCAGGCTCTCCATTCCCTGAGAACTCAGGATTGTGGTTAACAGCAACCTTGCTAGCTCCAAGAAGGATCAATCAATCCTTCATCCCAACAGTCTATCATGTCCCAGTCCTGCACCATCTGTCTGTTCCCTTTCACTGGTGGATGAAATTGGAAGTTAATGAATTGCATGGCACTGATGCTTCCATGAGGCTAGCTATAGTCTTCAAATGTGGGGCTGTTTCCACTCATGAGTAAACAAGCCTTCAGATCTAAGAAGTTGTCATGAAGAACGACATAGAGAATCCTATTACTTTAGGATTTCTTCTGAAAGAATCTCTGCTTGCTTTATTTATGCTATGCTGTATGAGAATGTGAGAAAAGAAGGGCACAGATAAAAGACAAATATTCAAGGCTTCAGAGGAGTAAGGAAGGATACCTCATGGTGGGATCAGAGATCAGTGGGTGAGGCATGCTATTGTAATTTGGTGCTTTAAAGCCTTGCAGTCTAATACCTTCCAGGTATTCTCTGTAGCACTAACCTCGCTTTAAACATGAATTTTTTAATTCAAAAAAAAAAAAAGTTACAAGATGACAAAAAATAGCAACATGGAATTTGTACTTTTTCACCACCATGGTGAAATACTAATAAAGATGCACAAAAAAAGAGAAATGAAGTTTCAAAAGCACAATAAGGTTCACAGTCAACATTTTGCCTGTCACCAGAAGAATATCCACCAGGCAGAACTTGGTGAAGCCCTGAGGAAAATCCACTTGCAGGAACCATGTGGTAGGCAATGGCCCTCTGCTCACCCTAAACCATAGCCCAAGACACCCCAGGGAGCATCACTGCACTTCCCCCACCCCACCCAAGCACAAAGAGGGGAAGGTACTTTCAGGAGTAGCCAGAATTGTCCTGAGATCAAAATTCAGGCAGTGAAATTAGACTGGGGACAGCAGTGTAGGGATATCCCTTTATATCAAGGGAAATGAATTCAGAAAGGAGAAAGTCCTAGAAGAAAGATGTGAGTGACAGCCAAGAACCACAGCATACTTCTGATTAACCAGGAATAAAATTTACTTCTCCCAGAACCATGACCAGCAGAATCAGGAGAAATCTATTTAGGCTTATAGGTCCACACTAAAACAAAGATTTTAAAATACCAGAAAGTTGGATGGATTCACATATACCAGCCCCCCAATACATGTGACAGAATGATTCTAATAGCTTTCAGGAAAATAGCAGTAGAACAAGGAGAACCTAGCCACAGTGAATTTAATGGCAAAGATTTATAAACTTCTCTGTGTTCAGGTTTGATTAAAAATATTAAAAAGCTGATGAAACACTTGGCATAAAATATGAAGACCAAAGCACTCTAACAAAATTTCAGAAAGCACCTGTTCTGTACTATAAATGAAATTCAGAAAACTAATGGATAATGTGAAATAAGGCATCAAAGTAAGAAGACACAGACTGAAATAATAAAGGTCATGGCTGAAAAGTATAAATGAAAACAGCTAAATATGTTAGTAAAGACACAAAAAACTCAATTAGAAAATTAAGGTTTGCATTATAAACAGATAAAAAAACTCAACCTAAAAGAAATTTAAATAAATAACATGGATATGGGGTACAAGTTTGAGAATTTTTGCTAACATACAAAGAATCAGGAGAAAAAATTTGAAAATGTAAAAAATGAAGAAAACTTCTTTTTAATGATTGAGAATTGCAGAATAACAGAGAATTTGTTTTCCTTTGGAAAAACATATGTAAAAACTCCATCAACAGACCCTAAAATGTATAAAAGAATGATTATATAGTGATACTAAAAAGTAGTAGAAGGGGAGAAATTTTCTTATTAAATGGTTATTGGTCCATCAGATAAGTATTCAAGGAAAAGGAGAGTCAGTTTCCATCAAATATTCTTGATGGGATGTAAAGAAAACAAAAAGGTTTTGTAATCCTAGATGGAGAAGGTCTTTTAAGGCATAATTCAGCTAAGAAAAGGACTGATTTCATAAAAGACTAGACTTTGTAAAAATTTAAAATATTCATAAAACAAAAACAAACGTACCACAAATAAAGTTCAAGATAAATGACAAAATACAAAAAAATACTGGTAACATAGCCTCCACATCTAAAAGATTCTTACCATCAGAAGATGAATGCACCAATAGAAAAACAGTCTAAGAACACAAAATCAGGCAATTCAGGAGAGAAGAAAAATAAATCAGTAAGAAACACAGAGAGAATGTCCAACTTCACCCAGAACTACAGAAATGCAAAGTTAAATAAAAAAGAGATACATTAAAAATATATTTGTAACTTATATGCAAAAAAAAGTAATAAAGAGTATGGCAAGGATGTGAGGTAACGGGCACTCCACAAACCACTGACAGCAGATATGTGGTATCAATCATGGGCCTTGAAAACATGTACATACCATGGCCCAGCAATTCAACATCTTAAAACAAACCCTAGGGAAATCATTCAATATGCATATATAACTTAAAAATAACAACAGCCGGGTGCCTGGGTGGCTCAGTTGGTTAAGCGACTGCCTTCGGCTCGGGTCATGATCCTGGAGTCCCGGGATTGAGTCCCGCATCGGGCTCCCTGCTCAGCAGGGAGTCTGCTTCTCCCTCTGACCCTCTTCCCTCTCGTGCTCTCTCTCTATCTCATTTTCTCTCTCAAATAAATAAAATCTTAAAAAAAAAATAACAACAGCCAACATTTATTTACTAACATGCAGAGGCTTTCAGACTCAGCAACCCATAAGCATCTTCCCTTTAACCCTCATGTTATTACAGAAGCAGGAGTTATTACAGATGATGAGACAAGACTAGACATGTTTAAATAATTTGTGTAAAGTCAAATGGATAAGCAGTGGAAATGCAACTTGTCTAACTCCAAAATGCATACTTTTAAACTTTGCATCCCCTATGGGGATGTTTGCCTGAGTGCTTTCTAGAATGACGAATTGCAATCAGTCTGTATCCAAGAATAAGGGATTGATTAAAAAGTTGGATCTACACAATACATGGCCGAAAAAAAAGAAAATCACACTCTAGAACTTGAATGACATAAGAAAATAGACTGTAGTGTTACATGAGAAAAAAAACTATTAAAAAGCAATATATATGCACGGTGTGATTCCACCTTTATAAACATTTTATATTATAGAATATATTTTAATGGTATGATAAAATGGTCAGTAAAGGTTATCTCTGGTCTGCAAGACTTTTCTTCTTTCCACTTTTTGTATTTCTCCAAATTTGCTATAATCACTACTCACAACCTTTGATCAGAAAAAATGTTATTTAAAAATTAACATAAAGATGTACAGGAAGAAAAACAGATGTAGTGAACAAATCAGCATACAGATGATTTGTATTAAAAATGAGCTAAAATTTAGAAAAATTTATCTTAACATTCAGGGGACAGGAAAAACAATAATACACACATGGAAGACACTATTTCTAGGAATCTGCAAGTGTTCCTGAGACCTTTTCACTCTTCACAGACTAAAGACTCCCACTGCTAGGAGGAAGAGTATTAAGGGTAGCTTTTGGTAGGACACTAGCACCAGGCTACACCACATGTACTAACAGATAATTCTAGCAAGCTTTCTTAAAGAATTCTAATCAATAGAAGGAAAAAGTTCTTAAAGCACTGGTTCTATTTTTTTTTAAGATTTTATTTATTTATTTATTTGACAGAGAGAGAGAGAGAGAGAGCACATGCACTCAAGCAAGCAGAACGGCAGTCAGAGGGAGAGGGAGAAGGTTCCCCGCTGAGTTAGGGAGACGGACATGGGGCTCGATCCCAGTACCCTGGGATCATAACCTGACCCGAAGGCAGATGCAGAGTGTGAACTGAGCCACCCAGGCATCCTTCAAAGCTCTGGCTCTTAAGATTCCTCTTCTAATCTCAAGTCCTCTAATGTACTGAAAGCATACAAAGTAAACTCAAAGTGATCAAAAGAAGTCTCTGGTTTTACTTAATTCTAATCCATACTTTCAATATTAAAAATTCACTACTCTACTTCTGAGAGCCTCTGTAAAATAGTCCATATCCTACCCATTGCCTAGCACCTAAAAGGGCATCCAATCGATACAGAATAAAGCAATAGTAAATGAATGGTTCACACTCAGCCCAACCATCTCAGGGAGAGGTTTTGCAGTGTAGGAGCCTTATTTATTCTACACTCTTGGCTAACCCAGCCTAGCACCAATACCAGGAACTGATGAAAAGGGCAGCATGTTCATACAGGGAAAGAGACCCGCCTTCAGGTTTGGAGTCTTCCTGGTGTAAGAGGTGAATCCTCACTTACAAGATCCAAACAGGTTATCTTAACTGGTCATGAAAATCACAATACCGTTCTCCATTTCTTTTTTTTTTTTATGTTATGTTAATCACCATATATTACATCATTAGTTTTTGATGTAGTGTTCCATGATTCATTGTTTGTATATAACACCCACTGCTCCAAGCAGAACGTGCCCTCTTTAATACCCAGCACCAGGCTAACCCATCCCCCCACCCCCCTCCCCTCTAGAACCCTCAGTTTGTTTTTCAGAGTCCATCGTCTTTCATGGTTCGTCTCCCCCTCCGATTTACCCCCCCTTCATTCTTCCCCTCCTGCTATCTTTTTTTTTTTTAACATATAATGTATTATTTCCTTCAGAGGTACAGATCTGTGATTCAACAGTCTTGCACACTTCACAGTGCTGACCACAGCACATACCCTCCCCAGTGTCTATCACCCAGTCACCTCATCCCTCCAACCCCCCACCAATCCAGAAACCCTCAGTTTGTTTCCTGAGATTAAGAATTCCTCATATCAGTGAGGCCATATGATACAAGTCTTTCTCTGATTGACTTATTTCACTCAGCATAATACCCTCCAGTTCCATCCACGTCATTGCAAATGGCAAGATTTCATTCTTTCTGATGGCTGCATAATATTGCATTGTATATATATACCACATCTTCTTTATCCATGCATCTGTTGATGGATATCTTGGCTCTTTCCACAGTTTGGCTATTGTGGACATTGCTGCTATAAACATCGGGGTGCACATACCCCTTCGGATCCCTACATTTATATCTTTGGGGTAAATACCCAATAGTGCAATTGCTGGATCACATGGTACCTCTATTTTCACTTTTGAAGAACCTCCATACTGTTTTCCAGAGTGGCTGCACCAGCTTGCATTCCCACCAACAGTGTAGGAGGGTTCCCCTTTCTCCACATCCCCGCCAACATCTGTCGTTTCCTTACTTGTTAATTTTAGCCATTCTGACTGGTATGAGGTGATATCTCATTGAGGTTTTGATTTGGATTTCCCTGACGCCGAGCGATGTTGAGCAATTTTTCATGTGTCTTTTGGCCATTTGGATGTCTTCTTTGGAAAAATGTCTGTTCATGTCTTCTGCCCATTTCTTGATTGGATTATTTGTTCTTTGGGTGTTGAGTTTGATAAGTTCTTTAAAGATTTTGGATACTAGCCCTTTATCTGATATGTCATTTGCAAATATTTTCTCCCATTCTGTCGGTTGTCTTTTGGTTTTGTGGACTGTTTCTTTTGCTCTGCAAAAGCTTTTTATCTTGATGAGGTCCCAATAGTTCATTTTTGCCCTTGCTTCCCTCGCCTTTGGTGATGTTTCTAGGAAGAAGTTGCTGCGGCTGAGGTGAAGAGGTTGCTGCCTGTGTTCTCCTTTAGGATGTTGATGGACTCCTGTCTCACGTTTAGGTCTTTCATCCATTTGGAGTCTATTTTTGTGTGTGGTGTAAGGAAATGGTCCAGTTTCATTCTTCTGCATGTGGCTGTCCAATTTTTCCAACACCATTTGTTGAAAAGACTGTCTTTTTGCCATTGGATATTCTTTCCTGCTTTGTTGAGATTAGTTCACCATAGAGTTGAGGGTCCATTTCTGGGCTCTCGATTCTGTTCCATTGATCTATGTGTCTGTTTTTGTGCCAGTACCATACTGTCTTGATGATGACAGCTTTGTAATAGTGCTTGAAGTCCGGAATTGTGATGCCGCCAGCTTTGCTTTTCTTTTTCAACATTCCTCTGGCTATTCAAGGTCTTTTCTGGTTCCATACAAATTTTAGGATTATTTGTTCCATTTCTTTGAAAAAAGTGGATAGTATTTTGATAGGAATTGCACTGAACGTGTAGATTGCTCTAGGTAGCATTGACATCTTCACAATGTTTGTTCTTCCAGTCCATGAGGATGGAACGTTTTTCCATTTCTTTGTGTCTTGCTCAATTTCTTTCATGACTATTTTATAATTTTCTGAGTACAGATCCTTTGCCTCTTTGGTTAGATTTATTCCTAGGTATCTAATGGTTTTGGGTGCAATTGTAAATGGGATCGACTCCTTGATTTGTCTCTCTTCTGTCTTGTTGTTGGTGTATAGGAATGCCACGGATTTCTGTGCATTGATTTTATATCCTGCTACTTTACTGAATTCCTGTATGAGTTCTAGCAGTTTTGGGGTGGAATCTTTTGGGTTTTCCACATAAAGTATCATAACATCTGCAAACAGTGAGAGTTTGACTTCTTCTTAGCCAATTTAGATGCCTTTGATTTCTTTTTGTTGTCTGATTACTGTGGCTAGGACTTCTAATACTATGTTGAATAGCAGTGGTGATAGTGGACATCCCTGCCGTGTTCCTGACCTTAGGGGGAAAGCTCTCCGTTTTCCCCATTGAGAATGATATTCGCTGTGGGTTTTTCATAGATGGCTTTTATGATATTGAGGTATGAACCCTCTATGCCTATACTCTGAAGAGTTTTGATCAAGAAAGGATGCTGTACTTTGTCAAATGCTTTTTCTGCATCTATTGAGAGGATCATATGATTCTTGTTCTTTCTTTTGTTAATGTATTGTATCACATTGATTGATTTGTGGATGTTGAACCAACCTTGCGGCCCAGGGATAAATCCCACTTGGTCGTGGTGAATAATCCTTTTAATGTACTGTTGGATCCTATTGGCTAGTATTTTGGTGAGAATTTTTGCATCCATGTTCATCAAGGATATTGGTCTGTAATTCTCCTTTTTGATGGGGTCTTTGTCTGGTTTTCGGATCAAGGTAATGGTGGCCTCATAAAACGAGTTTGGAAGTTTTCCTTCCATTTCTATTATTGGAACAGTTTCAGAAGAACAGGTATTAATTCTTCTTTAAATGTCTGGTAGAATTCCCCTGGGAAGCCATCTGGCCCTGGGCTTTTGTTTGTTGGGAGACTTCTGACGACTGCTTCAATTCCTTAGTGGTTATAGGTCTCTTCAGGTTTTCTATTTCTTCCTGGTTCAGTTTTGGCAGTTGATACATCTCTAGGAATGCACCCACTGCTTCCGGATTATCTATTTTGCTGGCATATAGCTGCTCATAATATGTTCTTATAATTGTTTGTATTTCTTTGGTGTTGGTTGTGATCTCTCCTCTTTCATTCATGATTTTGTTGATTTGGGTCATTTCTCTTTTCTTTTTGATAAGTCTGGCCAGGGGTTTATCAATCTTGTTAATTCTTTCAAAGAACCAGCTCCTAGTTTTGTTGATCTATTCTACTGTTCTTTTGGTTTCTATTCCATTGATTTCTGCTCTGATCTTGATTATTTCTCTTCTCCTGCTGGGTTTAGGCTTTATTTGCTGTTCTTTCTCCAGCTCCTTTAGGTGTAGGGTTAGGTTGTGTACTTGAGACCTTTCTTGTTTCTTGAGAAAGGCTTGTATTGCTATATACTTTCCTCTCAGGACTGCCTTTGCTGTATCCCAAAGATTTTGAACAGTTGTTATTTTCATTTTCATGGGTTTCCATGAATTTCTTTAATTTTTCTTTAATTTCCTGGTTGACCCATTCATTCTTTAGTAGGATGCTCTTTAGCCTCCATGTATATGAGTTCTTTCTGACTTTCCTCTTGTGATTGCGTTCTAGTTTCAAAGCACTCTGGTCTGAAAATATGCAGGAAATAATCCCAATCTTTTGGTACCGATTGAGACCTGATTTGTGACCTAGGATGTGATCTATTCTGGAGAATGTTCCATGGGCACTAGAGAAGAGTGCGTATTCTGTTGTTTTGGGACAGAATGTTCTGAATATATCTGTGAAGTCCATTTGGTCCAGTATGTCATTTAAAGTCTTTATTTCCTTGTTGATCTTTTGCTTAGATGATCTGTCCATCTCAGTCAGGGGGGTGTTAAAGTCCCCCACTATTATTGTATTGTTGTCAATGTGTTTCTTTGCTTTTGTTATTTAATTGCCTTATATAATTGGCTGCTCCCATGTTAGGGGCATAGGTATTTACAATTGTTAGATCTTCTTGTTGGATAGACCCTTTAAGTAGGATAGAGTGTCCTTCCTCATCTCTTATTACAGTCTTTGTTTTAAAATCTAATTTGTCTGATATAAGGATTGCCACCCCAGCTCTCTTTTGGTGTCCATTAGCATGGTAAATGGTTTTCCACCCCCTCACTTTCAATCTGGGGGTGTCTTTGGGTCTAAAATGAGTCTCTTGCAGACAGCATATCGATGGGTCTTGTTTTTTTATCCAATCTGATAGCCTATGTCTTTTGATTGGGGCATTTGGCCCATTTATATTCAGGGTAACTATTGATAGATATGAATTTAGTACCATTGTATTGTCTATAAGGTGATTGTTACTGTATATTGTCTGTGTTCCTTTCTGGTCTATGTTGCTTTCAGGCTCTCTCTTTGCTTAGAGGACCCCTTTCAGTATTTCTTGTAGAGCTGGTTTTGTGTTTGCAAATTCCTTTAGTTTTTGTTTGTCCTGGAAGCTTTTTATCTCTCCTTCTATTTTCAATGACAGCCTAGCTGGACACAGCATTCTTGGCTGCATATTTTTCTCATTTAGTGCTCTGAATATATCATGTCAGTCCTTTCTGGCCTGCCAGGTCTTTGTGGATAGGTCTGTTGCCAATCTAATGTTTCTACCATTGTAGGTTACATATCTCTTCTCCTGAGCTGCTTTCAGGATTTCTCTTTGTCTCTGAGACTCGTAAGTTTTACTATTAGATGTCAATATTTTTATTGATTTTGAGAGGTGTTCTCTGTGCCTTCTGGATTTTGATGGCTGTTTCCTTTCCCAAATTAGGGAAGTTCTCTGCTATTATTTGCTCCAATATACCTTTGGCCCCTCTCTGTCTTTCTTCTTCTTCTGGGATCCCAATTATTCTAATGTTGTTCCGTCTTATAGTATCACTAATCTCTCGAATTCTGTCCTCATGATCCAGTAGTTGTTTCTCTCTCTTTTTCTCAGCTTCTTTATTTTCCATCATTTGGTCTTCTATATCGCTGATTCTCTCTTCTGCCTCATTTATCCTAGCAGTTAGAGCGCCTATTTTTGATTGCACCTCATTAATAGCCTTTTTGATTTCAACTTGGTTAGATTTTAGTTCTTTTATTTCTCCAGAAAGGGTTTCTCTAATAACTTCCACACTGTTTTCAAGCCCAGCTAGTATCTTTAAAATCATGATTCTGAACTCTAGGTCCAACATCGTACTAATGTCCGTATTGAGTAGGTCCCTGGCAGTTGGTACTGCCTCTTGTTCTTTTTGTTGAGGTGATTTTTTCTGTCTTGTCATTTTGTCCAGAGGAGAATAGATGAATGAGAGAACAAAATGCTAACAGGGCACCAACGTCCCCAGAAAATATACTCTAAACAAATCATAAAAGACCTGAAACTGGGGGAAAAGAAAGGGAAAGAAAGAAAAAAGAAGGAAAAATAAAGAAAAAAAGATAAAAACAAAGAAAAACAGAAGAAAACTAAACAAAAAAACAGAATATGATCAAATATGATCAGACTAGTGCATAGATCAGTGCCACAAACTAGATTTTGGGCGTATTTTGGTCTGTTAGAAGAAAGTGCCTTCCAAAATTTTAAAGAAAGAAAAACTTATATATGTACAAAAATAAGGGTTAATATGATGAAGGGATAGAATATGACTGTAAAGATGAAAATTATAAAAGATTTTATAAAAGGAATTGATAAGAAGTTGTTTGAAAAAAGAAAGAAGAGGATTTAAAAAAAAAAAAGAAAAAAAAAGGTAGCGAATGTGATCAGGCAGGAGACTAGAACAAAGCAATACGGTAGAGATTTAGGGTATATTTTGATCTGTTAGAAGAAACTGTATCTCAAAATTTTGAAGAGAGAACAACTTATATATATATATGCCAAAAATAAGGGTAACTACTATGAAGGGATAGAATATGACTCTAAAAATGAAAAATAAAAATGTTTTTTAAAAAAGGGATTGATAAGATGTTGGTTGAAAAAGGGAAAAAGGAAAATTAAAAAAAAAAAAAGACAGTTAAAAAAAAAATAACTTTGAAAGACTAAAGAATCATGGTAAAAAAGCCATGAATTCTATGTGCAGTATTCCCCTAGCGCTGGAGTTCTGCCGTTCTCATTGATCAGTAAACTTGGTCTTGGCTGGCGGTTCTTGCTGATCTTCTGGGGGAGGGGCCTGTTGCCGTGGTTCCCAAATGTCTTTGCTGGAGGCGGAATTGCCCCGCCCTTGCCGGGTCCAGGCTAAGTCATCTGCTCAGGTTTGCTCTCGGGAACTTTTGTTCCCTGAAAGCTTTCCGATGGGCTTTGGAGGATGAGAGTGAAAATGGTGGCCTCCCAATCTCCGCCCCAGAGGAGTCGAGAACTCGGGGGCCCCACTCCTCAGTGCACCCCCAGAGAAAAGCAGTCACTCCCATCTCCCCAGTCTCCGGCTGCACTCTGTGTTCACCTGGCCTGTGACCCAGTGTTTCTATCTCTGGCGCACAACCCTGTGTGGAGTCTCCAAACCAGCAGATCCCTGCGGTGCGCTCCCGCACACTCCTCCTGGGGGAGAAAGGGGAGTCTCCCTGGATCTGCCGCTTGTTGGGTCCCTGCTGGAGGAGCAGTGGCCTGACTGTGCCGTGGATTATGGTTTATGGCAACCCTGAGCTGAGAGCCTGCGCCTCGGCTAGGTCTCTGCAGCCAGCTTCCCTGCTCCAATACCTGGGAACTCTGCCATACTCAGGCACCCCCGGTCTTTCTGTGACCCCGAGGGTCCTGAGACCACACTGTCCCAGAGAGGGTTCCACCCCCCGCTTAGCCACTGGAGCAACGTCCCTCAGCGGAGCCAACTTCTAAAAGTTCTCATTTTGTGCTCTGCAGCTCTATCAGTTGCCAGAAGTGGTGGACGGAGGCCCCCTCCCCTGCCGTCTATCCTCCCGAATACTGCCTCGGATTCACTTCTCCCCACGTCCTACCCTCCAGAAAGTGGTCGCTTTTCTGTTCAGAGAGTTGTTACTATTCTTTTCTTCGATCTCCTGTTGAGTTCGTAGGTGTTCAGAATGGTTTGATCCCTATCTAGCTGAATTCCTGGGACCAGAGGAAATCCAGGTCTCCTGCTTCTCCGCCATCTTGCTCCGCCCTCTCCCCATTCTCCATTTCTGATAAGATCTTGCACTGTGGTCATCTTTCAGCTCTGATTGAGCCTCAGTTTGGATTCTAGTCTATCTGTAACATTCTCCTGGTAGAGGCAGCTGGCCTTGTGACTTTCAGCTGCTGGTTATTAGTTTTTCATGACATTTCTCAGATATTCATGATTATTTTGTCTGCCCCCAGGAAAACTGAGGAAGAGAACAGGACAAATATTTTGTTTGAGAGCCACTAAGAGAAGTGATAAAAACAAGATCCTTTCACACCACTCTTTGCTTAGCACAACTGAGCTAAACTGGTTCTTTTTTCTGGCAAACCCATCCAAAATGTCCTATTTCTTTTCACTAGTATCACCTTACATAATAATCTGTCATCTTTGAAATCTCTTTGTCCCATATCCAGTAGGTTACAAAGTCCTGTTGTTCATTTTGAGCCTTTTTTCCCTAATATCAGAGCATCTACTTGGTCCAGCCCTCGTTCGGCTATATGCTGCTTAATTATTGCAACTATCTTCTTCCTCTGTGTCTCTCCATATCAAATACAGGCTCCCCATTGCTGCCAGTACTACCCTCCTAAGACTACAGTCTGATCTTGTTAAACCTGTGTTGGACATACTTTCTTTTTTTTTTAAATCTACCCAGCAGCCATTATTTCAGGAAAGCATTCTCCAACATTCTTTTAATAATTCTGCTCAGTCCACAGGCTTCTATGGACTAACCCCCTCCCTATTCCACTTTGCCACACCTCCCAATATCACCAGAGATAAGCAAGGGATCAAGGCCATCCAGATCCATCTGCTGTAGGTCATGTGACTGCCCTGAGACTGAGAAATGACTCATGTGAATGGCCCCATGCTGACCAATCAAAGTCCTCCATGAACTGTAAAGAAAGATACTCTCAGGTCAACTGGGTAGCTCAGTTGGTTAAGCGACTGCCTTTGACTCAGGTCATGATCCCAGGGTCCTGGGATCGAGCCCCACATTAAGCTCCCAGGTTGATGGGGGACCTGCTTCTCCCTCCCCCTCTGCCGCTCCCACTGCTTATGCTCTCCTGCTCTCTGTCAAATAAAATCTTAAAAAAAAAAAGAAAAAAGAAAGATACTCTCTACTCAGTGATGTAAGATTCACAAACCGCTGAGGCTGAACAACGTGGGACATTCCCACAAAGAAAACAGCTGATATAAAGACAAGCAGAGATCACAGATAATGAGAAGCCAGAAGAAAGGAGTGGGAAAGACTCCAGCAAAGGTAAAGAGGTCATTGGAGCCACCACATCCTGCTATGCTTCTGCCATCTTGGACTGAGCAGTTGTGTGAGCAAATTAATGCCTTTTATTTTTCCTTTAAAGTGTTCTGAATTGTCTTCTTGACACTGTGTGTGCAAAAGAGCCCTCACACATACAGCATCACTACTTAGATACTTTTTTGGGGGTGGCAAGGGGCAGAGGGAGAGGGACAGAGAGAATCTTAAGTAGGTTTCATGCTGGGCATGACACAGGGCTCAATCTCACAGCCCTGAGATCATGGTCTGAGCCGAATCAAGAGTCAGAAACTTAACCAACTGCGCCACTCAGGTGCCCCACTACTTAAAAACCTTTAATAGAGTCTTTTTTTTTCCTGTAGGAAATAAAACTCTCACAAACTTCTTAGCACAATATTCAAGTTCTTTGACAAAAGGGACCATCTTAGCATTTCAGTTTTAACTCTCCTGATCCAGCCTCAAGCACTTTCAAATATTAAAATAATATTAAGTTAGTACCCTCTACTATAGCCACCACTGACCCTAGCTTCTGCCCTTCATGCTACTTACTGCTCATTTCCTTAATCTGAATTATTCTCCTATTCTTTCCTTCAATACTCAATCTTCCAAATATGGCTTGTAATAGGTGCCAGTATCATATTTTACATCACGATTCTCATGCATGTATATTTCCCCCTATCAGACTCTGCAGACAAGGACTGAATCTTTCTGAAGTTTCAGCTCTAGCACCTGACAATCTGCTATAAGAAGCACACACTCCACACGTTTGCAACTCGGATCAGAAATGAAAGACTGAGGGTTGATACCTGTTAGAATCTTAATTCTTCT
The DNA here is from genome assembly GCF_009762305.2 of Zalophus californianus. NCBI lineage: Eukaryota > Metazoa > Chordata > Mammalia > Carnivora > Otariidae > Zalophus > Zalophus californianus. The sequence goes on along the minus strand of NC_045599.1, from coordinate 35,531,871 downwards.
TTACATTACAATTTCTCAAAAATTCACCATGTCACTGTACAACCCAGTAATCAAACTTATGGGCAGTTATCCCAGAGAAACAAATTTATGTTCACATTTAAAACCTGTACAGAACTATTTACAGCAGCTTTATTCCTAATTTACCCATACTGGAAAAAACCCAGATGTCCCCCAACAGGTGAATGGTTAAACAAACTGTGTATATCAATACAATGCAATACTACTCAGCAATAAAAAAGAACAAAGTATTGATACAACAACTAGAAAATATCTCAAGGGAATTATGCTGAATGAAAAAAAAGGCGAATCTAAAAAGATTACATATGATTCCCCTGAGATAATCTTGAAATGACAAAATTAAAGAAATGCGCAAGAGATCAAGAGTCGGCAGGGGTAAGGGAAGTAGGTGAGAGGTTAAGCAGATGGATGGAGCCATAAGAGGGCATCGCAAGGCATCCTTGTAGTGATGACACTGTCCTGAATCTTGACTGTATTAATATCCCGGTGGTGACATCTTACTACAGTGTAGCAAGATGTTACTATTGGAGGACAGTGGGTAAAGGTACATATAACTCTGTTTTATTTCTTAGAACTGCATATAAATGTAAAATTATCTCAAAATAAAAGTAGATTATGCTAAGTGAAGTAAATCAAGCAGAGAAAGACAATTATCATATGGTTTCACTCACATGTGGAACATAAGCAATAGCACAGAGGACCATAGGGGAAGGGAGGGAGATCTGAAGGGAGAGAAATCAGAGAGGGAGACAAACCATGAGAGACTATGGACCCTGGGAAACAAACCGAGGGTTTCAGAGGGGAGGGGGGTGGGGGAGGGGGTAACAGGGTGATGGGTATTAAGGAGGGCACGTGTTGTGATGAGCACTGGGTGTTATACCTAATTAATGAATCACTGAACACTACATCAAAAACTAATGATGTACTATACAGTGGCTAACTGAACATAAAAACAGAAACAAAACAAAAACTAGCCACACTGCAAATCTGAACCAAGAACCAGATTCTCAGTGCAAGAAGACCTCACAAATAATCATACTTTCAAACAAAATATCTTACTGTAACTGGCAACAGAATAGGGTTTTGCCAACAAGAAGCAACGAGCTCTCTAGAAAAAGGGACAGGTAAGAGTCATTCTGGACAACATGAGAGAGGAGATTTCTTTACATACGAAAACTATGTTCAGAAACTGGATGGCAAAAAAAAAAGACAAATATTAACAAGAGAAGTATCCCTGCCCAGACAATGAGCAGGGACCCTAAGTGATAGTCCATCTCTACAAGTGCCCGGCTGGGCTTCCATGGGGATGAGTAACAGCCACTGATACGTGAAATCTGATCTGTTTGCCATTTAAATCCATGTGACTCACTGAAGCTGGCTGCATTCACATCTAAAAATATAGGAAATCTGCTGCCTAAGCAAATTGGCTCATTGACGCATGGGGTTTTGATTCAAACACTACACATTTGGAGATAGTGGTTTTGTATTTATGTCAGCTAGCTGTAAGGGAGGTTCTGCTCCTCAAATGCCAGAGTCTAGGTAGAAATCTAGATGCAAAGAGGATCACAAGAATTATCTGCTTATATACATGTTATCTGGCAGTCACGTGACACCTTTTTGGTAACAGGGAACATAAGATCTGAGGTGCTTTGCAGGCTAGAAGGATGCCCTTCCTTGGGCATTGGGTGTGCCCCACTAAATGCCTGTCTCCAAAGACGACAGTGGAGTCATAAGCTATAAACGACAGAGTAGGGTGTGGTGGTCACATGAGTGACTGCACGCCACTTGGACTGGCAGTGGCTGAGTCTACAAACACAGGGTGTGGTGCTTTGGCCCTGCCATTTTTTTTGTTTGTTTTGTCCAGTCCCACTAAGTATCTCTTCCAGTAATGCCTACAGCCCTAACAACTGGTGAGTGGGGCAGCTGATTTCTGGGTGTTCCCTCTTGGACACCCAATTCCTTCCCAAGAGGCTGTTCATATTCATGGAACCAGTAACTTTTCAGAGGTGCCCCCTTGAGCCCACTGGGACCTGCCTGGCACAGCCACTGCTGCACTCACCCATCAGGACACTGAGTAGCTTCTGCACTCTGGAATTGACCCCCACGATTCGGTAGAGCCCTTGCTCATTGATCCCTGAGAAGAGAAACAGTGATGATTTAATTAGAGGCATGTCAGAACACAAGTTAAGCCAACCCAGCCATATGCACTTTTTCATTTTCTCGGTCCTTCTAAAACCCATTCTAATTAAAGTCCCCTGTCACTCAACTCTGCTCTTAGCGAAGGAGTGGGATTTGGTGCAGCTGTCTAGGATTTCACGGGTGTGCTGCACACTTCAGCCCTTGTGTTAGTTCAGTTCAGTCAACAGAGGGGAAAGAAACCTTCCTCTTCTCTTGCCAAACGCAGCATCTGAAGAGTTTTGAAAGATGCCAAATATATACTTTTAAATATGCTACATTTAACCAATTTTTAAATTTAAAAAGCCAAAACTGATGTGATAGAAATTTCATGCTGTAGAAAAGAAAAAATGCTTTATAATCTATTTTCAAATACAGAATAAAAATACAGAGGTGTGAGAGCATTTTTAATTTTGGACAATGTTCACCAAGACTGAGAAATTAGGAAATCCATTTATTTGTCATGTGAACATTCTTTATGAAGAAAAAGGAGAATTACCTTCATTCAACCCAAGTAAATGTGCAGTTGAACTAGAAGGGGATTACCTAAAAACTCCCAAAGAACCAAAACTAAGCCACCTCAGTGCTTTGTTCATTTGAGTGCAAGGATTGGATCACCGCTATACCATTTACAAAAGGGGACCATTTAGACCAAGTGACTGAAGAAGTGATTTTTCTGTTTAGCCCTAGGCCCATCATACCCCACACCTTTCAACTAACTGGTCGCCTGCTTCCCATCTTATTCCCCTGATGTCCCTTTTCCAACCAGTATCCAAAACGAACTTCTTGAAGTATGTATCAGTTCAAATCCTCTCTCTACTCAAAACTTTCCAATGGCTTCCCATGGCATTTAGACCATAATCAAAATTTACTGTGGCCCACAAGGCCCTGCAGGATTAAGCACAGGCCCACTTCTGCATCATCAACCACTTTCACTCTGCTCCAGCTACACTGGTCTTCCTGTTTCTCCCACACATCAAGCTTGCGCACCCAAATCACAGCCTCTGCACAGCTGTTTCCTCCACCTGGAACATGCTTCTCCCAGATCTTTTTATCATTCAGGTCTCAACAGAAATGCAACCTCTTCAACCTAAAGCATCCCATGACCAACACTACTGGCTGGTCCCCTACCCTCTTTTCTTTGTAGCAAGTAACAATACGTGAAATTATCTTTCTTTTTTGGTTTCTTGTTTGTCATTCTCCCCACAACTATGACATAAACTCTATGTACAGTGATTCTGTCTTCTTTACCATTATAGGCCCCGTACTTAGGTCAGTATACAATACATGACACAATGAATAAAACACTGAGTTATACTTCTTCAGGGCCACTACTTTGAGACCAAAACAAAATTTCCTGGAAGAAATTTGGGAAAAGGCTGATTCTACAGTGTCTCCAACCAGGCCCATGTAGAATTAAGGAATAAAAAGAAGTGGTCTAGAATGATAGGATTTTATAGCTAAAAAAGACCTGTAAAAGCACGTACATCAGCCTGCATGGCTCAGCGGCTAGGAGACTGTGATCTAAAACTAAGGAATGGGCCCCAAGCTACTTAACGGCAGAACCATTACTCAGTAACGTGGTGGCTTAAAGGGCTTGTCCCTTCTCAAGTGTCTCTACTTCTGTCCTTGACCTTTCCTGGAACTGGATACAACCCTGTCTCCTGCTAGACGATGATTAACGAACTCCAGAAAATATGGGATGTCTGTTCACCTCTGGTCACCACAAACAATTATATACATACATGCATTCCAGTAGGAAAATAATCACTTCTTTCAAGTATTTATGCTAAAATGGCATTTAACTCACACTGTCCTCTTTTCCTTTTTGTGTCAAATGAAAACTTTCTTACAAGTGAGAACATACCATTCTCATCTTTATTTTAGAGCAGGAGGGGAGAAAGAGGCAGAGGCTAGGACACCAAATCGATGGTGACCTTGTTCTTCCTCTACTACTTATTATGTATATTTTCTGGCTTTATATCATAAAAAGCTGTCCTCCTGAGCCACTGGTCTGCGTTTATCACAGGCTCTGTGAAGCGTTTTTTTTTTTTTTTTAAAGATTTTATTTATTTATTCGAGAGAGAGAGAATGAGAGATAGAGAGCACGAGAGGGAAGAGGGTCAGAGGGAGAAGCAGACTCCCTGCTGAGCAGGGAGCCCGATGCGGGACTCGATTCCAGGACTCCAGGATCATGACCTGAGCCGAAGGCAGTCGCTTAACCAACTGAGCCACCCAGGCGCCCTCTGTGAAGCGTTTTAAATGATTACATTTCCCTATTGGTTTGGCTGCTGAGAACTCAAAGAGGTGGCCCACCTCAGGCAAGTGGATGAATTTCACAGTGGAGGGGAGGGGATTTTTTGTTTTGAACTTACTTTTGGCGGCCTTTTTATTATGCCTCTACTTTTGTTAACCCTGTACCTCTTATTCCTAATTCTTTTCTCTTAGAATGAACAGAAAATTAAAACACCTGTTGAAAAACTGCCTTAGTAACAGTTTGAAAATTCAGAAATTGCCATTAAGGCAAGTAGATAAACCAAAGGAAGACAGTAAGAAGAGTGGGGAGCCCCGCTGACGACATGATGGTACCTGAACATATATGGATCTCCCTTTCCCCCCACCACCCCCAGAATGCATTCATACTGTGCAGGCTGTTCCGTAACTTTCATTTTTCACTTAATATGTAATAAGGAAAGCTTGGCATGTCAATAAATGTATTTCCCTGCAGTTTTAGCGATTCACGGCTTTTTACCGCATGGATGTACAACTAGTGATTCAACCAGTTTTTGAAACATTTGACCAGTTTCTGTTTTTTACTTTAACATCATTGTGTAAACAGCTTTGTGGCTCAACCTGCCTGTGTCCTTATTTCCTCCAGATCAATTCCCAGAAATCTCACCTATTTCTACTTTATATTCTCTGGCTGTATTTCACTTCTCTTTGCAAGCTGCCTTAACTCTTTATTGAAGGAAGGTATAGCAGAAATAAGCAAACATTTAAAAAATCTTAGAACACATTCAAATAACTACTTTGGAAAGAACACTTTCTGACTGGGTAGGAGGAGTGGCTCATACAGTTAAGATTTTTTTCATCCCCTTTACTCAATGCTTTATACTTTATAAAGATATTTATATTTTATACTTATAATGTAATAATTATAATAGAACTCTTACTAGTTACGGATCCTGCTTTAAAAGATAAAACTTCTTTCAATCAAGTGAAAAAGACTAATGGGTTGAGAGGCTGTGGAATAGTAAGACTCACATCTTTAACAATGGTTCAAACCAAATTCACAGCAAAGTTAGTTAACAGCTTTTCTCAGGAGTATCATAGATCAGAGTACTCAAAGCTCCCAACTGCCAGAACTGAGACTCTCCTTTGGGTCGACATCGAAGGATGGGAAGGAGACCACTGGGATGAATTAGCTTCCCTGATTCTTCAAGTCCTGCTCCCACAGCCCCAGGAAGGGTCAATGTCCAAGAGGCAGGGCCTGGCTACAGCACTGCTACAGGAAACCAGGGGCCTGACCCCTTCTACCCACCTGGATAGTCACCAGGGACTGGCTTTTCATAGCACGGTTCTTAACCTGGCATCCACAGACCCCAGGAGTGCACTAGAGAATTCAGAGTGTCAATGAACTTAGGCAGGAAAACAATTACGCCTTTACTTTCATGACCCTGTCACTGAATTTAAACATTTCCTTCCATTATGATATAAGCAATAAATCACAGTGTTAGCAATACCTGTGACTTGCTCAGAAATCAGTTATTTTCATAACACACTGCGACTTTTATAGACATCTTGAAATATCAGGACAGCTGACCCTTGATCAACACAGGTTTGAAATACACAGGTCTACTTACACATGGATTTTTTTTCAATAAACACACTACAGTACAATCAATGTGCTTTATGATCTTTTAATATTTTCTTTTCTCTAGCTTACTTTATTGTAGTATTACAGTATATAATACATGTTACAGATAAAATATGTATTAATTAATTGCCTATGTTATTGGTAAGTCTTCTGGTCAACAGAAAGCTGTTAGTAGTTGTTTGTGGGGGAATCAAAAATTATATGCAGATTTTCAACTGCACGGGAGGGTAGGGGGTCGGCACCCCGAACTTCCACATTATTCAAGGGTCAACTGCATTTCCAAATTATGCCAGTTATCAGACCTGTGTCTATTACTTATTATTTAAAGTGGTAACAAAGAAACACATATACTATTACATCACAACTAGGTCTTCCAATATTTTAACTGAATTCCAGTAACTAGACTCCTTATTATCCTATGTATTTGACACGTATGTCTTTAAAACATTCTACTAATCAGCCAAAGAGGTTGATGACACCAAATCGATTGAGGGCCCCTGCTTCAGAGCAACACAACCTGTAGAAACACACTAATAATGGCACTTGGGGAGTTAATGAGTCACTTAAAATCGGGAAACAGGTAGCAGGTCTGACACCTCACCAGATGTGTGACCTTCACTGAGAACAATGTCATCTGTTGAACGACTTTACCTCTGGTTTCCACAGCGTGGATGCATTTCCTGATTATGCTGAAGCCAATGCTGTCCAACTGTGCAGCTGAAAGAGGAAGAGAGGGGCAGTCAAGTTGCTGGCCATGCATACCAACCTCAGACAAGGTCTGACAGACCCAGGATCAATCAGTCCCATGGTTTGGCCACAGATAAAAATGATCAAAAAAAAAAAAAAATCAGCAGGCATTCACTGAGAGATTACCATATGCCAGGTCCACTTCTAAGTGCTTTGTTTATATTATCTCATTTAATTCTCATGGTCACTCAGCAAAGTTATCCTCTATTTACAGTTGAGGACACTGCAGCATAGTGATATGCGCTTTGCCAAAGGAATAAGTAGGCATCCTTTAAATCACTTGTTCTGTTATTGTCAGGAACTATTGGACTAACTGCTTCCTGGCCTCCCTCAAAAAGCATAAATTAAGTGGCACAATAAATGTTAGATAAATGCTTTACACAGATTATCTCAGTTAATCCTCGTAAATCCGCTAGGCTGATACTAGCATTAGCTCCATATTATAGATGAAACAACTGAGATTTGGCAAAGCTAAATGGCTTGATCAAAGCTGCAGAGCTAATAGGTGGGAGACTCACTCAGAGCCTGTGAAGACCTAACTGCCTTAAATATGACCTTGAATTAAAGAGAGAAGTCGAATCCTGCTCAGGTGATTAGAAAAGAAGGAAAAAATGGCAAAAGGAAAAGTGACCTAAAGGAAAATAAAAGCAGCCTAGAACAAAGAAGTTACCTGATGAATAAGCACAAGGCAGTAGAGCCATCCTGTGTGCGATCTGTCAGCAAGTAGTAAGAGTTTTCCACCTGCTACAAACCCCACTAATGTGACTCAGAAAATTAACAATCAAATAGCAGCAACCTTTTCCACAGCTCAGAACCAACTTCCAACCTGGCAGTGAGGCTGGGAACCCACCAAGATTCATCTCCATGTTTGGATTACCCAGTGAGAAGATGTGGATGGTAACTGTTAAGAATGGGTTCACCTTTTGAGTACCTTGGGACATCAGGGCAAGACATTCTATAAATTCATGGATCACAGAGGAGAAGAGAATGGTAGAAAGTAGGAAGGGAAGTATTTTTAAACAATTTGTCATCATCCTGGGCAAGAAATAAACTTGTAAAATATGAGAACTATTGAACTCATTCTTTGATCTAATCCAAACAGAACCTTTCTCAAAAAAATTTTTTTAAGTTTTTAATTTTAATTCCGGTGTAGTTAACATATAGTATGATATTAGTTTCAGGTGTACAATGTAGTGATTCAACACTTCCACACATTAGCTAGTGCTCATCACAAGTGCACTCCTTAATCCCCATCACCTATTCAACCCATCCCCCCACCCACCTCCCCTTTGGTAACCATCAACGTGTTCTCTATAGTTATGAGCTTGTTTTTTTGGTTTGTCTTTCCTTTTCTTTCCTTTGCTCTTTTGCTATGTTTCTTAAATTCCACATGAGTGAAACCATATGCTATTTGTCTTTCTCTGACTTATATGCCTTAGCATTATACTCTCTAGTTCCATCCACGTTCCTGTAAATGTCAAGATTTCATTCCCTTTTTAATGGCCAAATAATATTCCATTGTATGTATGTACGCATGCATATATATATACATACATACATACATATATATATATATATATATATATACACACACACATATGCGCCACATCTTTACCCATTCCTCTATCAATGGACACTTGGCTGCCTCCATAATTTGGCTACTATAAATATTGTTTCAATAAACATGGGGGTGCACCTTGCTCTAATTCTTTATGTATACAAGTGAACTTACATCCAATGAAGATAAAGATCCTTAAGAAAATCACTGCATTCCTCAAACTAAAAAGGAATGATTTATTAAAAATTCTCTTCTCAAAGGAAATAAAATAACTCTTATTCTTACCGACATACTTTTCATTTACTGATACTTATTTTAAACACATTTGGTCTCTAGGATAGTCAGTAAAGTACCAGAGAAGGAGGAAAACAGTATTTCTCTTCCTGGAGACTACCTGCTATACAAACCACCGCTCTTACTCTCTTAAAGTTGTAAGGAGTCTACTAACTTACTCTCATGCTTTTTCTAGTATAAACCAAGTATTTACTCTGCAAATCATGCAGTACAGAGCTTTCTGACTCAAAGCTGCCAAGTCAGATTGAAATCAGTCTTCCAAATGAAACTCAATCAACTCATGCCATAGACTTTTCCCAAATTTAATAACAAACAGTGATACACAGGCTAAACACCTGTTAAAATCTAGGCAAAGATTATTTAAAATAAGAGTTTTATTGAGATATAATTCACATACCATAACATTCACCCATTTAAAGCTCAAAATTCATTGGTTTCTAGTATACTTACAAAGTTATGAATCAGGCACCATTATTTGATTCCATAACATTTTCATTCTCTTCCACATAAAACTTCATACACGTTAGCAGTCACACCCTATTTCCTGCCTTCTATCAGTTCCTAAAAATCAGTCATCTGTTTTCTGTCTCTATAGATTTGCCCATTCTAGGCAAGTAATATAAACGGAATCATATAATACAAGGTCTTTTACGTCTAGCTTCTTTCACTTGGTATAATGTTTCCTAGAGTCATGTATGTTGCAGCATCAATACATAATTCCCTTTTATGACTATATTCTATTGTCTGGATATATCACATGTAATTTGTCCATTCACTGTTGTTTCTACTTTCTGGTTATGAAATGCTGCTAGGAACATCTCTGTGCAAGTCTTTGTGTGGACATATATTTTCACTTCAGTTTATACCTACAAGTGGAATAGCTGTATTACATGGTAACTGTGTGCTGAACGTTTTGAGGAACTGCCAAACTACTTTCTAAAGCAGTGCACCATTGTGCCTTACCACCAGCGATGTATGAGGGTTCCAACTTCTCCGCATCCTCGCTGATATCTGTTATTGTCTTTTTTATTATAGCTTTCTTAGTGGGCGTGAAGTGGTATCTCATTGTGGTTTTGATTTGCATTTCCCTAGTGACTAATGATGTGGGGCATCTTTTCATGTGCAGGGGAGGATATTCATTCCTTTATACAGTAATCAGAACAGAGCCTACTGGAAACTATTTGTCAGAAGGGAAACTAGTTTTTGTTCTTTAGGAGGTTTCCAAAACGTTCATAACTATGATTCAATAGTCAGTTGAAGCCTTTTAGTTCTTCTTTTGAGAGGTGATCAACGGAATTTATGCACAGGGATGATAGCTGAAAAAGTTCAGGAGGAAAAGAACCACCATTTTGCACCATCCTCTGGAGCACTGCTGAGACTGATTCCAAGCTTGGATGCTTTAAGAGTACGTTTGCGGCATGATCTTGTTCTACACATTGATCAATATCTATCTTGGACAAAAAGTATTTTGCTTCCTTTACCCCATAAACAGTGGCAAAAGTTTTGGAAGGTTGAAATAACCTGGCAGCTGACAGTGACAATGCCAGTAACCAAAAGATACCTGCTCATAAAGCCATCGGCATAACTAGCAGAAGTAAGGACAGAGCTAGAGATAGACCTGCAAGGCCAAGTGAGTCCTTGAATGCAAGAAGCAAGATCCTTTCCTAGGTAAGTAATAGCTAATGGAAAAGAATGCAATGGAACCTTCCAAGTATATCCAGAAAAAATCAAATTCTACTAACCTACACTAATTACCATTACTTCTTTTAGAAATTAACAAAGCAAACTGCCCCCCTCCCCAAATCTCTTAGCAATTCTCCGTTGGTTTTCCCAACATTATTAAGTTCTTTCATTTGTTTTAAACCTGCTAACTCCTTTTCTTGAAATAAATCTTACACAGACATTACACACAAAGGCCTTACACATTACACATGTAACATAGTATTAGTATATATTAGTCGTCTTGAGTTCAAAAGTATAACACATTTACATATTACCAAGTCAAAGGGAGTTCAAGGTAACTCACTGTCAACCTCTAGTTGTTCAAGTAGCATTCTGATGATAATTATTACAGTTTTGTAGGCAGATAACACTGTATTAAGAAATGAAATTCATATCAAACAACAGTTCCCAACAAGGAACTCATGATATAGAGTTTCACAATCATTGCTCTAAGTCTCTAAACTGAAACCGGTACAATTATTACATTGCCTGCTGCCCTGGGACATCCCTGTTTGTCCCTGTGTCTCTAAGGCTATGCCACCCACAAGCACGCATGTACACACACGCATGTGCGTGTGCGTGCTCACACACACGCATACACATGAAGTTTGACTTCTATTCTGAACTTGAATTCCCTGCTGATGTCACGATTAGGTTACTAATGATTAACAACTGCTTTATTATTTAACACGCACAGAGTACTACTAATGTAATAGCTATTACAGTGCATACATAACTAGAGATCATTAGTTCTGATCTCTGCCCAGCAGGTACATAATCTAAGTTAATTGAGATCGCCTCTGCTGAAAAGCAAGATCCCACTAAAAGGTTTAGAACATGATCACCACTGAACAGAGTTTGTTAATGACAGAAAAAGTCTGAGCAGACTGCCAGATGGAAGCGGCTGTCCTTAATCCCCTGAAGCAGGTGATTCAGCTCTTTTACTGGGCCAAGGCTCAGAAAAGGTCAGGGATTTATTTGCAATTTCTCTATCCTTATAATCTCCAGGAATAATCTCTCATTAAATATCTACTAGGCTTGCATTATTCCCTTAATTTGACTTGCAATGAGTTGTTGCAGGACCTGTAGCTCCTAGGCCTGCCATCCACTGTCTTGCAGCTAAGGCCCGAAATGGCTTCTCTTCCTCCCTCAGCCTCAACTTCAACTCTGCCCAGGATTCTGCACCAGGCAGCCCAAACAGCTTTCATATGATGACTGTCAACAGAGCTCACACCAAATACCCAGGTTAACCTGCCAAGTTAGAAATCTATCACCGTCTTAATTTTCATTTCAACTTTCAAAGCCTTGTTTGTCTCCTTTTAGAAGAAGGTCACACACGCCTATTTTCTCAAAGTTCTATGGAGAACACAAAAACACCGAGAGTTGGGTTGATGTTCAGTCAGCTCGGAGGATCTTAGGGCAGAAGAGGGAAGAGGATGCTTGGCAGACCACCGGGTATTATGCCTAGGGTACGAACTCCAAGAGCAGAGAGGCAAGTTAAATGCAGGAACAAACAGTTTTACTGCAAAGGTCTTGAAACAACAACATAGTATATAAGGCTCAATCCAATGATGTTCTTGCCTTAAAAGAGGAGGCTTGCCTAAAAAGAGGTGGCTAGATGGAGAGACATGCTCTGCAGCTTCTTGCACCAAATGCTACCTCACCTGGGATGTTTTCCCTGGCCCTTTCCACCTTAAAAGAAAATGAAGTGTGTAGGTGGTACAAAACCTTTCGCACTTCCCCTCTTTCTTACCTGCATATCCAAATTATCACCAGGTCCCTCAATTTCGTCTAGTTCTCTCCATCTTCACCACCACCATCCTGGTCCTGGCCTCCGTCGTCTGTTACCAGGACTGCTGAGATGACCACCTAACTGGTGTCCTCATATGTCCTATGGCTCCTCCAGTCTATCTTCCACATTGCAGCCCCCGTGACCTGGACGAAACCAGACCGCGTGCCCTCCCTGTTTAAAATCTCTCAATGGCACCCCACTCTTCTCAGGAAGATAACCCAAATCCTTCACAGGTTTCCCATAACCCTGCATGGTCTAGTCCAGCCTGCCTCATCTCACACTACCCCTCCAGACCTAAGCATCCTACCATAGTGGCTTTCAGAGCATCCAACTGACCACACTTTCTCTCCAGCCTTTGCACATACTGTGGATTTCACTTGGAAGCCCCCTGGCCAAAGCAACTGCAAATCCTCAGGTCTCCCCTCAAGTGTCAATTCCTCAAAAATGCCCTCCTGATCTCTCCACCTGGTTCACGTCCTCACTGAAACTTGGATATAGCACTATCAACTTCTTCTTCAGAGTATGTAACATAATTGCAAGTTTACATTTATTTCTGTGATGTTGCCTACCAAACCAGATTTGCATTCATGAAAGCAATGATACATATATATCTTTACTCATTGTTTTATTCAATACTCCATCTCTGCCTTTCACTACTATGTTGACCATTACGTATGATGGGGAGGGTCACTAAGGGGATATGTGGTGTAGTAAAAACGACCTTTCAAATTCCAATTGTTATAAACCCTAAGAAAGAAGATGAGTTATTTAAGCTCTAGTGCCTAGATTTTTCATCTTTTGGGAAGATATAAATGTTAAATAAAGATATGAGTGGCCTGACCTACCTACTTTCTTCCTGTATCAATACAAAGAGGTATCACCACCTAGCAATACAGCCCCAAGAATAAGTTAAAAAGAAGGGAAAAACAAAAGGTGTGCCAGCCAAGACATGAAACAGAGAAGATAAAACCAAGTTCTGGTTTTCCTGGACACTTATAGAAATCCTTTGCTTTTCCATCAAGGCATTATCATCACCAAACTGTATGTGGACATGAAGCTGTGGCTGGTGAAAGCGGAAGGTATGGGGGTTCTTTCCATATCATACTATCTAGGCCATCTATACAATCAGACAGGCCTGAGGTCAAGGAAAGCCCCAGAAAATAAGAGCATTCTCCCCTAGAACTGTGTGCTACACGAGAGACCTCATTCTGCAGGTCCAGGAGCCCCTTTACTAAAAATCACTGACCTGCTCTTGCCCTACACCAGTCTTTAGTACTCAAAACATCAAGAAATTTGGCAATAAGTGGCCAAATCACTAATTCTGAATGGAAGGGACCTTTCCATATCACAGGTTGACTGATGGACATATAGCATGTGAAAACAACTCTCTGGGATACACCCCGAAGTTACCCCATACACGCATCCTGGGAATTCTAACAGAGCTCAGAAGACAAATCCTTTTCCAAAAGAGAGGAACTAATCTCCTGCTTTAGTTTCAACACACATTAGAACACATTACCCATTTTCTTAAAGGTGGTATTCAACAGGTTTTTCCTAGCCTAAAAACCTTTCCCCATGAATCTTACTCAACTTTCCTTTGATCAAAAAAAATCTTTCAAGTTTTTTACAGGAGAAATGGAATTTGCTGGAAGTGCTGGATGTTTGCATAAAAATAAGAGAACCGAAAGGTAAAGGAAGTTACTGCCCCAGTTTTAATGTGGATGGATACAGGAGATTGTCTGGAATGACTATGAGCAGACCACCATTTCATGGACATCTCCAGAGGCATGTTCTCACCTCAGAAATTTACTCAATTTCCCGATGTGCTTTGCTCTTTAAAGTCTGGCTTACCTCGCTCATTCTGAATTTAATCAATTTCAACACTATTAAAAGCCATGAAGAGAAACACCCACATTGAATTAAATACCAAATCCATCTGGAGAATAGATTTGGTATTTCCAACTGGCTCACACACTCGGAGGGGCTCACGTCCTTTCTCCTAATCATGTGAAGACCCAGAGTTGCCAGGCCTTCGTGGCTGTGGCCCCTGGGAAACAATCTTCATGGTGGCAACTCTTAAAAACTTCCAGTGGCGCTGGGAAGTTGGCCAATTGCTTCTTAATTATTCAGGTGTGAATTCCCTATTTTGGGGATTACCAACAGCCAGTTTTTAATCTCAGTTCAGCTCCCCAAGACCCCGTACCCTGTTCTACTCTGTCCTATACTCTGCTCCTCAGCTTTATACATTCAGGGAGTGTGAACTAACTTTAATATTAACTGAAGTCACACAAACAGAAGTGGTATGTACTGGAAAGAGAATGATAAACTTTCAAGCCAGACAGACCTGGATTAAATTCTGGTCTCTGCCACCTCTGACTGGTATGATCATAGGAGAGGTGCTTCACCTCTGACACTTACCTTCCTCTTCTATAGAGTGGGGAGAACTCACCTAGGTGTTGCAAGGGTCAAAGGAAATGTATACTGACTTATTTGGTATTTCAATAAATGGTCATTAGCAATATTAGCAACATTTGAATCAAACTTTCCAGTTGATAAAACATTTTCTATTTTTTTGAAAGATTTTATTTATTTATTTGGCACAGAGAGAGAGATAGTAAGAGCAGGAACATGAGCAGGGGGGCAGCAGAAGAGCGAAAATCAGGCTTCCCATGGAGCAGGGAGCCCAATGCGGGGCTCGATCCCAGGACCCTGGGATCATGACCTGAGCTGAAGGCAGAAGCTTAATGACTGAGCCACCCAGGCACCCCTATTTTATTTTAATTAAATTCAATTAGCCAACATATAGTACATCATTATTTTCAGATGTAGATAAAACATTTTTCATACCCAAGTTCATATTACCCTACAATAATCCCATGGGGTAAATACTGTTACTGTTCTTACTTATAACTTCTTGCTACATTTCCCCACTAATGAGCTCAGTAAGACATTACTGTGTATAGAATATATTAAAATACTATAGCTTAATTGATTTTCCCACTGTATCTGATAAGTCTTTATGATGAGAAAAGCCAGGCTCACAATGTTAAGTGGTAACAATGACAGCAGTAGCTAACGCTTGCTGAACAAACTGCACTGATCTGGGCTAAGCACTTAAACACACCATGTCCTCATCCGTCATCATCTCTATTATGTAGACAGGAACTCCCAACTCCGATGAGGCTGAGGAAATTCTGGTAAGACTTTGGCCTTAATGAGTGGTAGAACCAGGATTATAACTCACTCAGTCTGATTCCAGAGCTCATCCCTCATCCCTCATCCACTCCTACTCAAGTTCACACCACCAGTCAGACAGGGACGGGGCAAGGGGAGGGAGGAGGTGCTGGGGAATCATGTTTTCTGGATTCTTCCCTTTCTACTCCAGGTGGAGATCTCAAAACTAGTAGACAAGAGAAAGAGGAGCATGCTTTTTGCCAAGCAGATTGTGGGCACCCTCCCACGGGTTTGGGAACTATTGTCCCCAGCCAGGCACTACACTGATCCTGGCTGGAAGGACAAGATGGGAAGGTACCATATACTACCAGCAAGATTTCCTACTTCAGTACAGTCATCCTGGATTCCTTGCTTTCTCTCCCTCTCCAATCCATTAACCAGCCCCGTCAGGCACCAGTTAAAAACACATCCAGAACCCAGATGCTTCTCACCATCTCCACTGCTAATACTTTGATCCAAGCCACCATCATCTTTTGCCTGTATGGCCCCAATCACTAGCCTCCCAACTGCTTCTCCTTTCACCCCATACAGCTTATTCTCCACCAGGAGCCAGAGACATCTTTTAAAAATACACATTGGCTCATATGTCACTTGCCTGATCACAACTCTCCAGGGACTTTTATGACACTTAGAACACAAGCTTACCTCCTGACCATGGCCTCACATGGTCTAGTCCCAGCCCACCTGACCACTCTCACTCTGGCCTTCTCCAGTCCAGTCACCATCGTCCTTCCTGATATGCCTTGAACACAGCTGGTTTATTCCCTGCACTTCCAGGCTTCCTCTGCCAGCTCCTGACATCCTCACTTCCTCCATTTGTTCAGGTTTCTGCTCAAATGTAACCTCTTCAGAGAGGCCTCCCTGCTTCAGGTTTTTGGAATGGCTCCCCTTGCCTTGTTATTCCCTATCCCTTTGCTCTTATTTCTTCCCAGCCCCTCTCTCCACCTGAAAGTATACTTCTGTTTACTTGCTGTCTGTCAGTTTCTCTCACTAGTATAACTCCATGAGAGCAGGGACTTTATCTGCCTTGTTCATTACTATAGCATCAATAAATATCTCCCAGATGAAGCAACAAATACAATCCACATTTTCACCTGCTGAGACACCAGAAACCAATAGGTAAAAAAAGTCCCCACACTCCAGGAGCCTCAAATGCTGAGCAGCTGGCTGAACACACCGGTACCTTCTAGAGTTCAGGGGCGCTGTCGTGAGAAGCATGAGACGAATAGCTCTGACCCGGATCTCATTCATCCCCTCACCTCCAGCATGAATACAGCACATCAGAACTTTTTTTTTTTTCCCTAGCCTACCAGATATAAAGGCACCTATCTTCTTTTTCATGGTTTCTGGGGACACACAAGAAAAAAAAATAAGCCAAGAGGGACATAGAGTAAACAAAGTAACCTAGGTAACAGGAAAGAGATGAAATCCCTGCCTGGCCTGGAATAAACCTACCAGCTCTCAGCTGAGTCAAGAGAGGTTCTAAGATACCTGTAAAGAGCATTCCAGTTCTCAGCAAGACACCGCAGCCAAAGTGGCAGAGTCTGGGTTCTTGTATAGTACAGGCTGAGGGCGGCAGACCGGCTCGCAGTGGACCGTTTCCTTGTGGGTTTTGACAACTGCAGTCTCCCAGTCCACCTTAAAATTCCCAATCAGGACAGCAGTGAAAGAGCAATGCCTAATGCACCCCGTGGTAATGCCAACCAGCTTCATCAGGACCACCTGTCTCCTAGACAAGGGTCTGGACGTCCGGAGAAGGAATTACAGTCCACAGGCCTCAATTCCTTTCTGTCCTGAGGCATGGGTGGTTGTGCACTGATTTCTCAACCAAAACAAATCGTCACCAGCTTTATGAAAGAGGAAGTGTTTCAAGCAGAGAACCAATGTCTTCTGCCCACCTAGACCCTTTTCCTGCCTTTACCTACCTACCTGTCTTCTCACTTTGATCTGCCCTAGGAATGGTTCAAGTACTTTTTGGTCACAACAAACTGAGGCAGCAAAGGGCAAGAAAGGGGAGGACGTTCATAATCAGAGGCCTAACATTGACATGTGTGGCTATAGTCACCGCCAACTGGTTGTGGAAGATGGGCATACTTCGCCTCTCTAACCCTTCTCATTTGCACAGATCAGGTGCTATGAAAATCAGCAAGGCAATGTCTGTGAAGGCACTCTGAGGAACTGTAAGCAAACTGTCTACTTTCATGCTTTTATATGAATAGCCTCTGGTTTGGGGTAATGATATTATTGATAACAACAACAGCAAATAATAACATTTAATGACTGCTTAGAATACCAGGCACCACTGAGCTAAAGCTTTCCATCCTAATCCCATTTAATCCATCCAAAAAACCAATGATGTAGGTACTAAAGCTATACTGATATCACAAATTAAAAAATAAAACAAAAACAAAAACAAAACCTGAGGCCTGGGGAAATTAATTTCCCAAGGTCACACACCCAGTTAGTCAGGAGGCTGGGATTCCAACCCATGTATGTAATAATATTGCAGAGCCTACTCTCCCAACCACTACTCAACATTTATCCCCACTGTGGGCAAGAGGCCTTGATAGCCTCCGCTCAATCTTGTACACTCTGAACACTCTGATCAGGGTGGGAAGGAAAGACCCTGAGAGATCACAAGTATGTACTGAGAAGGAGGATTCGGTTTTCTCATCTGTAAATGGGGTCTATAATACCATCTACCTCACAGGGTTCTTATAAGGAGCAAACAACATAACATATATCAAATCCTGAGCACACTACCCAGTAATTAAGTATGTGCTCAATAAACATTGATCAAGAGCCTTGAGGAAAATCTTTCAGTCTCTGCCTCAACAACTCCTTGCACTGGACTTTAGAACTTAAAGATGCAACCAGAGACCTGATCACTGCTGCTTGGCTGAAGCCCAAACCAGAATGCCAAGGGGTGGTTCACACCTGCCCAGGCCGTGGTCTGCTGTTGGTACAGAGCCTACACTTCTAAGGAGGGATATTAGGCCACAGCAAAGTCACACCATAGCTGCATCTGTCATTCTAAAGTTGGCTGGGAGAGAGGATGGTTTGGTAAGTGTCACTTAGGACAAAGAGAAAGGCTTCTGATTATCTAGGCTAGCCGGAGGAACACCATTACCAGTCATGTCCTTGAGGGATAGGGTCTCACCAAACAAAATGGCTGAGATCCCATATAATAAAAATCTCTGAGGGCACCTGAGTGGCTCAGTTGGTTAACCAACTGCCTTCGGCTCAGGTCATGATCCCAGGGTCCTGGGATCGAGTCCCACGTCGGGCTCCCCCTGCTCTGCAGGGAGCCTGCTTCTCCCTCTGCCTCTGCCTGCCACTCCCCCTGCTTGTGCTCTCTCTCTGTCAAATAAATAAAATCTTTAAAAAACTAAAAAAATAATAAAAATCTCTGAGAAAACAAGCTGTCCCTTCCCCTTTCTCTCTTGCTAGCCCCCAACCCCTCAGCCAGGGTTATTCTCAAGCTAGGGCATTATAGCACAACTGAAAATAATTTCAGTTCCATGTGGGCCACATTCACCATGTTGCACACACAAGTCATAATGCAAAGCAAAGTGCAGAAAATCAGCATTTGGGAGAGCTAGAATTATACCATCTTGCCTGCCCCTGGCTCAGAAGATAAAAGTGGTAGCCACAGAAACCTGCCTTAGCATTGGAGGGAGGGGAAAGGAGAAAGCAAAAGGGCCCAGAGGAGTGGGGGTGGTGGGCTGGAAGGAATTCAGGTAAGGGAGAGCCAGTGCTTGTCTCCTATCAGGCCTGGCCTGGAAGGTGTGGATGGAAAGCTGAAGGGGAAGGTGTACTCAGCTGACTGCCTCATGGGCCAGCACTCAGGAGGTCAGGCCGCCATACCCACTAATGCTGCCCATCCTTCTCAGGTTTAAAAAGGGAAATGTTCTATTTATAAGCCACCGACCAGTGGAGACCTGGCAGCCACTGGATGGCTCTGATCCCACAAGGATCCTGGTTACCAGTGGCTGCCTTTTCTTGCCTCTCAACTGTGGGTGTTCTAAGAGCAAAAGGCCGAAGGTGACTGGAAGCAAAAGGAAAGAAAATCCTCTTTTCTGTCCTCTGTTGCTTTCATGAGAATGTTGGACTTTTAGTAATGTCTGATGGCTTTAAACCCTTTTCAAAATAGTGACCCATATGATCCCATGAAACCTTCCCCTACTATCTTTAAGACTAAATCTCTTTTTCTGTTTTACAGATCAAGGGTAGCTGAGGCCCAGAGATGAAGGGAATGTATAAATCAGAGGCAGAACAACAAGCAAGGTAATGGTGCTCTCCCAGCTCCTCTACTGGTCAAGAAAAGCCTGGATACAGCACGATCAGGGAATGTGACTGAATGATGGCCTAGAGAAGGATGGATATGTGTAATAGGAACCAAGCAGCTTTGGTTGTGTTGTCCAATGCCTGCAGAAGGGCAGTGGGCCATGTTACAGTTCTGTGCCTGGGAAGCTGCAGCATCACGGACACACACACACACTGCCTCTCAGCATCTTGCAGAGCATGTGAGGAGCCACTGATAGTTCTAACGAGGAGGCTCACTGAGAAGCAATATGGGATGGCCCCTCAATAGCAAAGAGCCGAGAAGGTTAGGTGTTGATGAAAGGCCTTCCAGCTCCAGTGTGTTGGTCACATAATGACAGGATGGCAAAACAGAGGAAAGACTTCATACATATCGAGAAGTGGAGGAAGGAAGTGGGGAGTAACCTTGGCAATCAAGCAGACTCTGGTTTGAACGTCAGCTCCACTAGTTCTTGACTATGCTACCTGGACTTCTTTTTTTTTTTAAATATTTTTTATTAATTTATTTGACACAGAACGAGAGAGAGAGACAGAGAGCAAGCACAAGCAGGGGGAACGGCAGGCAGGGGAGAAGCAGGCTCCCTGCTCAGCAGGGAGCCCGATGTGGGGCTCGATCCCAGGACCCTGGGATCACGACCTGAGCCGAAGGCAGCTGCTTAACTGACTGAGTCACCCAGGCGCCCCCTACCTGGACTTCTTAAAGACTAACGCTCATTTATGAACTTGGTTGTTGTGAACAGCATTTCCACTAATGTCAACCATGGACATACCACTTTCATGCTGCCCGTCATAACTTTATCCCATCTTAAATAGCTTAATACAAGGGTAAGTTTTTTAAAAAGTAGTCTAAGGGGACACCTGGGTGGTTCAGTCAGTTAAGCGTCCAACTCTTAATTCTGGCTCAGGTAATAACCTCAGGGCCACGGGATCAAGCCCCTCATTGGTCTCTGTGCTCAGCATGGTGTCAGCTTGAGATTCTCTCCTTCTCCCTCTGCCCTTACCCCCACTTGTGCTCTCAGTCTCTCTCTCAAGTAACTAAATAAAATCTTAAAAAAAAAAACGTAGTCTAAGAAATGACAAACTCCTAGAGTCTGTGGGCCAGATTTGCCATTGCCTGATTTATAAATAAAGTTTTATTAGCAAACACGCATTTGTTTTCGTATTGTCTACAGCTGCTTTCACACTACAATATTGAGAGTTAAATAATACTGCAAAACTGAATATACTTACTATCTGGCTCTACTGAAAAGGAGGACCACTGTGCTAAGCAATAACATTTAGAAAACCAGGGGGTTTACATGTTCATGTGTTTTTCCCCAATACACATGAAAATAAATATATAAATCTAAATGGTAATTTAAAATGTGTCTGGTACGACTTAAAATGATCTGAGATCCCACTAGTAGTGTGCGTACCCCACTTTGAGAAATGTAGCCATGAGGATTTAACGAACTAACACTCATAAGGCACCAAGCCTGAAAACAGCAGGGGTGTCAGCTGCCACTCTTCGTTCTCCTCCCTGCTCCCCTCAGGAACACTTCTGCCAATCCAGTGAGCTTCCCCCTTCTTATACAACAGACTAACTGGCATAACCAGAGAGAGGAGATAAGAGAGAAGGATAAGAACCAATAGTAATGAGGCATCTATTAAATAATATGCCAGACACTTTGCTAAACTTCAGTCATCACAGCAACTTCATGAGACAGGTGTTGGTATTTATCTCCCATTCTACGGAAAAGGCAATGCAAGCTTAGAGAGGTCCCGCACTGACCTGTGCCACAGCCAGTGCGCCAGCATGCTAATCCACACCACTCCCACAGTACCCTCCACTGAAACAGCTCTCTCCAATCCACATGGTGGGATCTACCCACAGGAAATTATCTGAGGTATGTGCAAACACTGAGGTAGAAGCATGCTCAGGCTGACACTACTCATAACAGCAAAAATCTGCAGAGGACATCCAAGTCCGAAGACAGGAAATAGTTCAACAAATTTGGACATAATCCTATAATCCTATTAAACAACCACTGAAATGGCATTTATAAACAATTTTCATGATGTGGGAAAATGCTTGCAAATTATTTAAAGCAGGATACAGAAAGTATATTCAGTATAATGCCAAGGGAATCAAAATACATGTTGACATTGACAAAATCCATATAAGATATCATGAAAAAAAGACAAGAAAGAATTATCTCTGGGGTGGTATTAGAGATGATGTATATTGAATTTCTGAGAACTATTACTATATTTCCTTCATATTTTATAATGAATTCATATTATTTTTCTGGTAAGCAAAAATACCTTTTTTTCCAGCTGCTTAGGGGATTCAGGGTTTCCTACCATGTCCCAGTGTAAATGACCACCTGAGTGAGCTCTTGAGCATTACACAAACCCAAAGGATTCCTTTCAAAGTACCAGATTAAAAACAAACTGGAAGAAAAGA
Source organism: Zalophus californianus (assembly GCF_009762305.2). Lineage (NCBI taxonomy): Eukaryota > Metazoa > Chordata > Mammalia > Carnivora > Otariidae > Zalophus > Zalophus californianus. The sequence goes on along the minus strand of NC_045599.1, from coordinate 35,509,685 downwards.
CGGAATTGACATCTGGAAGCAGAGGAAGTGCTAGATTTCCTTCTTCTGGGGAAAGAGGGAAGGTAGAAAGGTCCCATTTTTTTTTTAAGTCTTGCTAGCCTAGCTGGAAGCCCATTCTGAGATCACTCTCCAACCAACTGACTCCAGGCATTTTGTCCACACGGCAGGTACATGTGCAGATAGCATGACGATTACACGCACCGCTGCACGTGATGGGCCATCTGGCCGTTGTCTCTACATGGTCTGAACCTCAAAAGTAGACCATATACTCCTTGGAGGGGTCCTTCCCCCTCTGCACTCACACTGTCCCAAGCCACGGGCACTTCAGAACTTTGAGAGGTATTCACTGAATGCAGAGCTACAGGAAGGCTGGACTCCTGCTGGGAAACCAGGGAAGCGTCAGAGTAGGGAGCACACAGGAACCCATCGAAAAAGGGCGAGAAGCACGGCCATCAACTGCAAAGTCCTCTTTTGAGGACTTTTTCTTTCTGCAGAAAAGCCAGATGGTTGCTATGGAGCTGAGTGCGAAGTGCACGAGAAGGCATGTCTGGGGCAACCTGGCCATAGACCTTTGAAATAATCCGATTAACCTATGGAGTTTGAGTGAATATTCACATCAGGAAAGTGGCACTGTGGAGGCAAGGAGAACAAGCTCAGGGTCTGGCTCAGTCTGTCAGCCTTCAAACAGCTGAGAAGCAGTGGGATAGCAGCATTTCTGTAAACAAGCTAATCTCTTTAGAGCTAAGTAGGCAGTGACATTTATTATTTAAAAACTTCTAATTTGGAAGAGATCAGCTCACATTAGAAAAGCCTGCCCTTCCCTCACTCTCTTGCACTGGACTGGAGTTTCCTCTCTGACAAGTTCTCGCCTCTCTAACCATCCCTCAGGTGAGACTATAGGACAACAGCAGCCTTGGCAGACAAAAGGCCACTTCCTGGCTTCTTCTCCTGATTCCTCCGGGAGCTCATTTCAAAGGATAATAAACCCATTCTCACAAAGCCTCTGGGGAGGAAATCTCACAGCCGCAGTCAAGGGCAGGACAAGCAAGAGGACCCGGAGACTGAGGAGATATGCACTGAGGTGGCACAGGGGGATGCAGAGAGCGGGGTGGGAGCAGGGGTTCTTGCCCAGTGCAGAGTCCTGTTCCTCCCCATGAGAAAGGGGAAAAACCCATGACAGCTATCAGTCTGGTTATTGGCACTGGGGTGTGATCAGCAAAGCAGCTTAGGGAACAACAAACCATACTTCCCTCCTCTCTAGTATTCTTACTCACATCTTCTCCCTCCCTTCTCTAGCAGGCAAAAATTTGGACAACTAGAGAAAACTCAGTATCACTGACGTATATTACTGACATTCTATGAACAAACCCAGGGCAAGTCCCCTGATGGCAGCAGGATCCCCGGGAAGAGGCCCATATAATTGGCAAAAATAGCAGACTGGTTTTTGAAGTTAGTATTTGAGGATTAACTTTACCAAGAATGCCCAAGACCTCTAGGCAGAAAACTAAAACTGACAAAGGACACAGGCAATCTAAATAAAAGGAAAGACATTCCAAACTTTTAGAGATGAGTTAATATTATAAAAGTGTCAATTTTCTCTGAATTAATCTATAAATTCAATACAATTCTAAAGGAAAGTTTTAAGTTTTTGAAGAACTTATAAAACTTATGTTAGAATTTACACACAAGGCTAGAGGTCCACAGGCAGCTAAGTCAAACCTTAAAAAGTAGAGTACCAGACATGGAAGACTTTTCTCAAAGACATCACGTGAAAAGCAGAGAGGTATTACCACCAGAAAAAACAGACCAAGAACTTAAAGAACTCAGACAAAGAGCTCAGCTCCACAAACCTAATATACAATAAAGCTGGCCCCGTAAGTCAAAAGCAGAAAGGCTGACATTTGTGGGAAAGCTGACTCTTCATGTGGATAACAGTAAAACTGGATCTTCATGAAACACCGTATATGATGGTAGGTATCAGTTGGATTAAAATCCTCAACATGGAAGACAGAATCATGAAGCCAGTGAAACAAAATACAGCTGCACATCTTTGTGACATGGGTCAGAAAGGCCTTCTTTAAAATACAACTTGAAAACCATAAACCAGAAGGTGAAAATTAAAAAAAAAAGTACTTCAATATATAAGAGGGCTTTACATTCAAGTAAGAATATCATACATAATATTAATAGATGACAAGATGGGAAAATGTATTTAAATGTCTACAGCTAACAAGGGATGAATATCCAAAATAGAGAAGAGGGGTGCCTGAGTGGCTCAGTCAGTTAAGCGTCTGCCTTCAGCTCAGGTCATGATCCCGAGGTCCTAGGATTGAGCCCCGCGTCGGGCTCCCTGCTCAGCGGGAAGCCTGCTTCTCCCTCTCCCACTCCCCCTGCTTGTGTTCCCTCTCTTGCTGTATCTCTCCCTGTCAAATAAATAAATAAAATCTTAAAAAAAAAAATAAAATAGAGAAGAAACTTTACAAATCAATAAGAAAAAAGGGGCAAATGGAAGAGAACTATGAGCAAAGAACATGAACAGTCAGTCAAAAGAAGGGGAAACCCAGTCAAAAGGCATATGAAGAGATGCTCAAACATACTAATTATCAGACAGATACAAATCAAAACAATAATGAGCTATCATATTTATATGATTGACAAAAAATTAGAAAGCTGAATAACGGAAAATTTGGCAGAAATGAAGAAACCCTCGTGTAGGGCTGTTGGGACTGTGGATGGGCCACTCCAGAAAACTACTTCCCTCAAACTAAGTATACTCACACCTTTTGACCACCCAACAATTCTCCTCATGGGTATATTCCAAAGAAATTCTCACACAGGGAGATGTGCGAGCTGTACGAAGATGTTCACTGTGGTGCTGTTAGTGCTCATGAGGAGCTGGATGCACAAGGAGATAGAGTATGTAGCTCTGTAAAAACAGATATGTATCTGTACTGTATCTGTATATATGTATATATATATATGTATGTATCTGTATATGTCTGTGGTGTATGACAATATACCACAGACAGCGGACAGAAGCCACAGTCTAGAAGCAGACAGAGGAATAGGGATGGCTCCCAATGCAATGCTGAGGGAGCAAAGAAAGAGAACAAGACATACCATCACGGTAGATAAAAGACACAATATTGCTCAAAAATACACTTTAGTGTACACATTAAAATGGTGGTTTATATAGAAGGAAAGAAATAAGAGCTGGGAAAAGAATTCAAAGTGAAGAAATCAAGAAATGAATCAATGAATCAATGAAGGGAGGGGCCTCTGATGATCCCATGCCACAAATTGGGTAGTATGATTCAGTCAAGCCCTCTACACGTGAGATCCAAACAGAGGCTAGAGAAGAAGACAGGAAAAAGGCTCTGCAAAGAAATTTGTGTTTGTTTCTCTGCTGCCATCCTCTCCTTGACAACTGGGCCGTTTGGAAAATACCAGCAGCTGATGCGCATTATTTACGGTGCTGTCTGATACCCCACAGGCACTGTATGCCCTGAGAGGAGCTTCAAAATCAAAGCAACAAATTCAGAAGTTTCCCCAAAGGAATTTCCTTTTCCTACCTGCCCCTTCAGAACACTCTGGCTCTGGGATAAAATGGTGGCATTCAGACGCCCATGACAACATTTTCTAGAAAGGAAAAACCTAGACATTTAGAATTTGGATACTCAAGGCAAAAAAGCAATGCCAAACTCTGAAATTCCTGTTAGACTGACATCCCTCAAAAACAGTTTCGATGGTGGTATAAGCAGAGGGTTGCAGAACAATCAGACCCTGGACAACAGTGCCACCTGTGGTGGCAGATGAGCCCCAGGGCGGGTGTAGAGGGAAAATGAAAATTACTTCAATCCACAGACATGGAAAGTCCAACCACGTCAGAAGTGAAAGGGAGCTAAGACATTATACGATGTGAAAATGGGGTCTCAATGCCAGAGGAGGTGAGAGACGATCAATCCAGAACCCTACTCTGGTTTTGCCAGCTTGGAAACAGAAGATATTTTGGAATAATACTTTAAAAAATTGTTTCTATCCAAAGCACTCCTGGAAAAATGGCCAATATGTTTTAACCCATCATTTTTCTCTCCGGCTTATTAAATGAAAGGGTAAGCAATTGAAAAATCATTCGACACTCCAGGAAGCCAGCTCTCTGAGCTCTGTGAATAATGGGATGCCAAAAGCAAACTGTTCCAAGGGTCTGTGTTCTCCAAAATGGAACTTTTCGTATTGCTCTTTTTTGGGGAGGCAGAATATCCTTGTGGTTAACAAGAGCCTCTAGGGTTAGACAGAATTCAGATTACATTGTGCTGCGTTAGTTTACTAACCTCAATTTCCTAATATACAAAGTAGATCAAAAGTACCTATCTCACACAGTGTTTCAAGTATTAACTAAGCTCATATGCATAAAACATCCTTAAACATCGTAAGTGGTGGATAATTGCTATCTATTAACAGCTAAGATTTTTAAATACATACTCACTGCCTGAGGGTTCTAGAGGGGAGGGGGGTGGGGGGATGGGTTAGCCTGGTGATGGGTATTAAAGAGGGCCCGTATTGAAGGGAGCACTGGGTGTTATATGCAAACAATGAATCATGGAAGACTACATCAAAAACTAATGATGTAATGTATGGTGATTAACATAACATAATAAAATTAAATTAAAAAAAAATATACTCACTGCAGACAATGCAAAGCATGGAGAAGTATTTAAAACAGAGAAGGTCAGTCCCTCCCAATAATCTACACTCTATCCACATTACAATTTCATAATCAAGGTCTTTCCAGACTTTTTTCTATCAATATATCTAGAGAAGTCAAATATTTTATTAAGAACATTGCTCTGTAACCTGATTTTTTTTAAACCTCAATTAACAATATACCATGTGGGGCGCCTGGGTGTCTCAGTCAAGTGTCTGCCTTAGGCTCAGGTCATGATCCTAGTGTCCTGTGGGATTAAGCCCCACATCAGGCTCCCTGCTCTGTGGGGAACGTGCTTCTCCCTCTGCCTGCCACTCCCCCTGCTTGT